>NC_068920.1:110706393-111321757 GCF_023091745.1 Budorcas taxicolor
TAATGACCTAGAAGAGTGTGATGGGGAGAGGAGGAAGGCACAGAGGGAGGGGATATCTCTATAGTTATGGTTTATTCACATTGTTGTACAGCAGAAATCAGCACATTGTAATAATAAAAAAATAAAAGTGAGTGTATTTATGTTTCATAGAAACTTCCTTCTAGAACAAGAAATTTGCACCTAATTGAAAAGTTCAAGTCATGCGATTCGTTGACATGTATACCATTTTCCAGGAGCATCTGACACCCTGGAGAAGCTGAGTTGACAGAAACATTTCTTCATCCACATGATTCTACATGGTCTTGGTCTGGTTTCTGGTAAAAGTTAGATACGGAAAATAGACTGGAAAATTTGGATAAAGTATATCAGTAGAATCTTTGATTTCACCTATCACAGTTTGTTGGCTCAGAATTCCATCATTTGTATACAGGAAGGCATTTACATTTTATTTGATATCCATGATATCTCTATGTTCCACACTCATGAAAAGGAAGCATAATTACATACTTCAGAAGAATGGTTAGGCAGGAAGATGAGTGAAATTTGGACTCAGATATCTGGTGGTTTAGATTCTGATCACACTCTTTACTAGTTGTAAATTCTTAGGGAATTAATTTAACTTCTATGAATCCAATTTTTGTACCTTTAAATTAAGATAATAATCTTTAAATCATAAACCTATTGAGGACAGTAATGGTCATAGTGTCAGACTTTATTTTTGGGGGCTCCAAAACCACTGTAGATGGTGACTGCAGCCATGAAATTAAAAGACGCTTACTCCTTGGAAGAAAAGTTAGAACCAACCTAGATAGCATATTCAAAAGCAGAGATATTACTGTGCCAACTAAGGTCTGTCTAGTCAAGGCTATGGTTTTTCCTGTGGTCATGTGTGGATGTGAGAGTTGGACTGTAAAGAAGGCTGAGCACTGAAGAATTGATGCTTTTGAACTGTGGTGTTGGAGAAGACTCTTGAGAGTCCCTCGGACTGCAAGGAGATCCAACCAGTCAATTCTGAAGGAGATCAACCCTGGGATTTCTTTGGAAGGAATGATGCTCAAGCTGAAACCCCAGTACTTTGGCCACCTCATGCGAAGAGTTGACTCATTGGAAAAGACTTTGATGCTGGGAGGGATTGGGGGCAGGAGGAGAAGGGGATGACCAAGGATGAGATGGCTGGATGGCATTACTGACTCGATAGACGTGAGTCTTAGTGAACTCCGGGAGTTGGTGATGGACAGGGAGGGCTGGCGTGCTGCGATTCATGGGGTCACAAAGAGTCGGACACGACTGAGCGACTGAACTGAACTGAAGTGAACTGAATGGTCATAGTGCATGTAAAAGACAGTGTTTGTCTCCCAACACATAGCAGGTACTTAAATATTTTTTATATACTGATAAAATTAAAAAATGAGAATAAAAGAACAGGAAGAAAATAGCAAAAATGATAAGATTAAAAAGAAAATGATTAACTTTATTTCCATAAAAATTTTGTAATGAACTATCATATCTCTATAATAATTCAACAAGGATGGGAAATTCATCTGTAGCTTATTGATTTTTTAATTCACTTGATTATTAAGTCATTTTTGATAGCTGTCATATATTTGGCAGCATATAAGTTCCTGTGGCAGTAACAAAGATGTTTAAGATGTGTACAAGGCCATTATGAATTTCTTATACTAGTAAGGGAGATGAGATATTGTTATAAATAATTATTAGTCAATATATTCAGAAGAATCTGCCATGAGAAATCCAATTTTATGAAACCCAGAGTTCTATGGTTAAATCTGTTTAGAAAAAATACACACCATGCTTCTCATCCACTCCTTAAAAATTCACAAACTGAAATTCCACTGAGTACTCTAGGATCATCTGTAACTAGGATCCATTTCATGGGTTGGAAATAAATGTTTATTTTTTAATGTATTTTTTCCCCCACATAACCCCTATGGACAATTTGTGAGAATATTGTTTCATGGATCACATGTTGTAAAATATTTCTATAAGTAAAGATATAAAGTAATAAGCAGAATAGGAGAGCAGTCAAAATTGGGAAGTGTCACATTCACATTGTACAGAAAAGAGAAAAGCGCTTCTCTGTGAGAGAAGGAACTAGAAGATAATGGAAAGAGCCACATTAAATCGAGTTTCGATTGTGACTAAGGACTGCAGAAGTAAAAACCGATTGGCGAAATATCTGAATTAGAAGGAAGGATAGAGGTTTAAAAGGTCTGTGGAATCCAGAATATTGATCTATTATATATATATTATATATATTATATAAGAATTTGATTTATGTTGTCTGACTCTTTAGTAGCAATGAGACATTTTTTAACAAGTACGAGGACAATCTAAGTAACAAAATAGAGTATAAACAAAGTAGGCATGTAGTTTAGTGCCCTTGGATGTGTTCCAGTGGAGGCCAGTAACAGGATAAACACACATACAGAATTGTATCTCACATGATTGGTGAGCTGAATACATTCCCTGAGGATAGTTCACTCAGAGCCAGTCTTTCATTCTATGAGTTAACAGATTATTCTGCCAGCTATGCAGAACTGTTAAATATTTTGAGCATAAAGGTTCAAGACACAAACTGTGTTTGGGGAGATTAATCTTGCAGATTTGTGTAAGATATATTGGAGAAAGACAGTGAAATGGCAAGAAGACCTCTAACAAAGAATCAAGGGCCAGCATCAAGATTTTCCACTAAAAGAGATTCAAATCTCTCCCCTATTTTTCCTAGAAGAGGAGACCTTCTTTATAGAATTGGGAAGAAAGAATGCAGGCAGATTCTTTACCATCTGAGCCACCAGTGAAAATATGGGTATTAATTTAGGCTTTGCAACTAACATAACTTTTTAGCCTCACAAAATATTGACATAAAATTATTGATAAAGTTTATCAAGATATCTAAAGAACATTTCTCATTTTGTATGCTAATTGGTAATAAAACCACTTATGCAAATATAGAACATTTCTGGAGAAGTGAGAATATTAGTAACATGAAGTATACTTAATTTCTGTGAAATTTAAGTTCCTTTCTTGAGAAAGAATATTGATAATTATATGTCCCTTTATAATAGTAGTTATTTTTTGAATGACTTCTAAGTATTAGATACTATGTATGATGTCTGCTGGGTTTTCTGATGGCTCAGCAGATCAAAATATGCTTGCAATGCAGGAGACACAGGAGACCTGGGTTTGATCCTTAGGTCAGGAAAATCCCTTGGAGGAGGAAAATGGCAACCCACTTCAGTATACTTGCCTGAAAAATGCCATAGACTGAGAAGTCTGATTGTCTACAGTCCAAAGGGTGGCAAAGAGTCAGACACAACTGAGCGGCTAAACATGCATGCATGCATGATGCCTATTATTTATTATTGCATTCAAAGGTTAAGGTAATATTAATAACAATGATAAAGGTTTAAAGTTAAAATTTAGATGGTATTATAGTAAAGCAGCACTGACATGGCTGAAAGGGAATTGCTAACCTGTTGCAGAGTAGGACTCAGGGTACCATTTTGTTAATAGCTACACAAAAGGGTAAAAAGTATTTCTGGGCTCTTTGGTAAAAATAGAACTAAGATACTGCTTTTTATTCTCTAATGCTTCCCTAAACCTATATAGACGTGTCTAGCAAGAAGCTTATACCAACTTAACCCCTCGTACCAACATATGTTACAAGCCAGAGTGACATTTGTTTACCAACTATAGGGAGATGGTGAGATAAATTTCAGTATAAGGTCATTGGTTTTAAAAATTGCCAGCAAAATTCTCTCATCCCTAGCACTTCAAAAGAGAACTTCTGTAAGATCTTAGTTGGGGTGGGAGTGGTTTCCTGTTTCCCTTGAAACCATACTCAACAGAGGGCCAGTCATACGTGTAATCTTATGGCTATTAATTTCCAAATATAGAGAATAAAATCAATTATTCATCATTTTCTCTACTTGTTTCTCTATTCAACAACTAGTCTATGCCAGGAAGTGCAATTGAGTGTAGCTTCCAAATAAATCATGACGATCATGGCATTGTGCAGCTCAGGAATAGTCAGACAAGTAAAACTCAAGTAGTTAAGATTTAGCTTTAATCTAATCAAGAGTTTTAACTATATAGATCAAAAGACCCAAGAGCGTATAAGTCCACTGACTTGTCAAAATCACATGCGATACTGGAGATGCAACTGGAATTAAAACCTTCAAC
The DNA here is from genome assembly GCF_023091745.1 of Budorcas taxicolor. Classification (NCBI taxonomy): domain Eukaryota; kingdom Metazoa; phylum Chordata; class Mammalia; order Artiodactyla; family Bovidae; genus Budorcas; species Budorcas taxicolor. The sequence goes on from NC_068920.1 coordinate 110,710,597, forward strand.
AACTAGTATCTGGACCAATGCAAGTTGAACTCTAAATCTCAAGGTACATATAGGTGCATATTAATTCATCTCTCATCATTTGATGTTGCTTTTATCTGTTTGAAAGTCACTGGTATTTCTGCCCCTACATTATGCTGATTCTCATTTATCCTCATGATTTCACTGCCGTGTTCCTGATCAGTCCTTCATGCCCCCCTTTTCTTCACCTTATTTGAATCCTTAGAGTTTCCTGAGGAGCTATTTGCTTGATTACTGTGTTTCATGACCACCTCCAGTTGATTAGGTTCACTCTTGCCAAGCTGTCATTGTTCCTGAGTTGATTGCCGTTGATGTTGCCTCCTCTTTTATAGCAATAAGGACTTACTTTCAATAATAATTGGCTACCTCACATTTGTTTCCCTTAGCTAGGCAGTCTCTGATATTTATAACCTCTGTGGTTATAAATACACAATTTTCACATCTATTATTGCTTCCTTGGGCATAGTTCGAGCACTGAAAAATCCCACTGAATACACCACCGTTTCTGATGGAGGATTTTTTTTTTTTGGCCCTGAAATTGATATAAATTTATTTTCATCCTTGGAATGTCTACATGCTCACTCAAACCTTTACCAGGATCACCTGATCTTACTTTTCATTTCCCTGAGCCTATTCAATATTTTTTATTTATTTATTTTTATTTATTTTTTTTCCAATATTTTTTAATAGTCAAAGATATAATAAAGACTGCGTCAAAATTTAAACATTTTTTCCAGTATATTTCATACTTATATTCTTTTTCTTTTTACTTTCCACTCATTTTTCATGACATCTCACATACTAGGCTGCAAATGCAGAACAATTATTTAATTTCTTCCTTTGGGCTTTCATTAAACACATACCTATTAGCAGGAACTGTATTATTTAGGACGAAAACAGAAATAAAAGACAGATTCCCTACATTCAAATTTGTGGGGAAGTTAGTGAAATAAATTAGTAGCAAATACAATGTTGGAACTCATATGATGGAGTTAAAGACAGAGGTTATAATGAAACCAAGGAAAGATAACAGATCCTTGAATGCTTTCTGCAATGGGAGAATGAATGCCTTCACAAAGTATTAGATGGTTACAGTGAATGTTGAGTGTTAAAAGAAAAGAAAGAGTAACTGTCAGAGAGGAAATATTATATCATTTTACAGCTGGGGAAATTGAGTTGTAAATAAAACTAGGCCACTCTCAAAAGCATAAGGTCAAAATTCTAAGACATAGACCATAGAGAAAGCACACAACCTACTCAAAGGAAGTTGGATACCTTCTGTAGAATGTTTTAAGCATCGCAGTTTTATTTGAGGTTTCGTTTTTTCTCTTTTAAGATTATTGTTGGAAAAAAAAAGTGAAGGAAAAGAAAAAGAAAAAAAAAAGATTATTGGTGAATAATTAAATTTTGGAATATGTGAAGCATTTTATTTGATACGAAAACAGAGGAGGTTAGATAAATTAAAATATAGTAAAATAAAGTAAAAATAAAAATTAAAAAAATTAATTAAAAAAAAAAGGTTTTGTTTTATTGGTAAGGGGGAACCAGTAAATATATTTAAGAAAGACACTTGTTATAATGATGAAAGCTACACTTAGGAAAGTTATTCTGGCATAGACATTAGGATACAATCTCACAACAGTAATCAGTTCAGTTCAGTTCGGTCACTCAGTCGTGCTCGACTCTATGCGACCCCATGGACTGGAGCATGCCAGGCCTCCCTGTCCATCACCAACTTCTGGAGTCTACTCAAACCCATGTCCATTGAGTCAGTGATGCCATCCAACCATCTCATCCTCTGTCGTTCTCTTCTACTCATACCTACAATCTTTCCCAGCATCAGCATCTTTTCAAATGAGTCAGTTCTTCGCATCAGGTGGCCAAAGTACTGGAGTATCAGCTTCAACATCAGTCCTTCCAATGAACACCTAGGACTGATCTCTTTTAGGATGGAGTGGTTGGATCTCCTTGCAGTCCAAGGGACTCTCAAGAGTCTTCTGCAACACCACAGTTCAAAGTATCAATTCTTCAGTGCTCAGCTTTCTTTATAGTCCAACTCTCACATCCATACATGACTTTTCTCCAAAAAAACATAGCATTGACTAGACAGACATTTGTTGAGAAAGTAATGTCTCTGCTTTTTAATATACTGTCTGTGTTGATCATAACTTTCCTTCCAAGGAGTAAGCATCTTTCTAATTTCATGGCTGTAATCACCATCTGCAGTTACATTGGAGCCCCCAAAAATAAAGTCTGACACTGTTTCCCCTTCTATTTGTCATGAAGTGATGGGACTGGAAGCCGTGATCTTAGTTTTCTGAATGTTGAGTTTTAAGCCAACTTTTCCACTCTTCTCTTTCACTTTCATCAAGAGGCTCTTTAGTTTTTCTTCACTTATTGCCATAAGGGTGGTGTCATCTGTATATCTGAGGTTATTTCTCCTGGGAATCTTGATTCTAGCTTGTGCTTCCTCCAGCTTAGCATTTCTCATGATGTACTCTGCATATAAGTTAAATAAGCAGGGTGACAATATACAGCCTTGATGTACTCCTTTTCCTATTTGGAACTAGTCTGTTGTTCCATGTCCAGTTCTAACTGTTGCTTCCTGACCTGCATACAGGTTTCTCAAGAGACAGGTCAGGTGGTCTGGTATTCCCATCTCTTTCAGAATTTTCCACAGTTTATTGTGATCCACACAGTCAAAGGCTTTGGCATACTCAGTAAAGAAGAAATATATGTCTTTCTGGAACTCTCTTGCTTTTTTGATGATTCAGCGGATTTGTCGATTTGATCCCTGGATCTTCTGCCTTTTCTAAATACAGCTTGAACATCTGCAAGTTCACAGTTCACGTATTGCTGAACCCTGGCTTGGAGAATTTTGAGCATTACTTTGCTAGTGTGTGAGATGACTGCAATTGTCCGGTAGTTTGAGCATTCTTTGGCACTGTCTTTCTGAGGGATTGGAATGAAAACTGACCTTTTCCAGTCCTGTGGCCACTGCTGAGTTTTCCAAATTTGCTGGCATATTGAGTGCAGCACTTTCACAGCATCATCTTTCAGGATTTGAAATAGCCCAATTGGAATTCCATCACGTCCACTCGCTTTGTTTGTAGTGATACTTCTTAAGGCCCACCTAACGTCATATTCCAGGATGTCTGGCTCATCATGATTATCTGGTTCGTGAAGATGTTTTTTGTACAGTTCTTTTGTGTATTCTTGCCACCTCTTCTTAATATCTTCTGCTTCTGTTAGGTCCATACAATTTTTGTCCTTAATTGTGCCCATCTCTGCATGAAAACTCCCTTGGTATCTCTAATTTTCTTGAAGAGATCTCTAGACTTTCCCATTCTGTTGTTTTCCTCTATTTATTTGCATTGATCACTTTGGAAGGCTTTCTTATCTCTCTTTCCTATTCTTTGGAACTTTGCCTTCAAATGGGTATATAGTTCCTTTTTTCCCTTGGTTTTGGCTTCTCGTCTTTTCACAGCTATTTGTAAGGCTGCCCCAGACAGCCATTTTACTTTTTTCCTTTTCCTTTCCTTGGGGATGCTCTTTCACCCTGTCTCCTGTACAATGTCATGAACCTCTGTCCATAGTTCATCAGTCACTCTATCAGATCTTGTCCCTTAAATATATTTGTCACTTCGACTGTATAATCATTAGGGATTTGATTTAGGTCATACTTGAATGGTCTAGTGGTTTTCCCCACTCTTCAATTTAAGTCTGAATTTAGCAATAAGGAGTACATGATCTGAGCCACAGTCAGCTCCTGGTCTTGTTTTTACTGACTGTATAGAGTTTCTCCATCTTTGGCTACAAAGAATATAATCAATCTGATTTTGGCATTGGCCATCTGGTGATGTCCATGTGTAGGGTCTTCTCTTGTGTTGTTGGAAGAGGGTGTTTGCTATGACCAGTGCATTCTCTTGGCAGAACTCTGTTAGCCTTTGCCCTGCTTCATTCTGTACTCCAAGGCTAAATTTACCTGTTACTCCAGGTGTTTCTTGACTTCCTACTTTTGCATTCCAGCACAACATTAATAGCTTTGAGAAAATAATAATAGTCTATTTGTGAGACAAGCCATCACTAACATAATTTCAACAAGATTACAAGTCAAAGCCCAAATCAGAGAGGTAGCTAAGTAGCATAGCCGGATGGCCACATGAGTGAACATAAAAAATCATTCCGAATTGTTAAATATGAGTGAATTCAGAAAATGCTGGTATCATTTCCTCATGATTAATAGTTTTTTGTTTGTGAATTGGAACATTAGATATGATATGAACTCAAATATAAGCTTTAAAATAGGGACTTACCAGGTGGCTCAGTGGTAAAAAATCTTCCTTGTAATGCAGGGGCCACAGAAGATGTGGCTTCCATCCCTGGGTTGGGAAGATTCCCTGGAGGAGGAAATGACAGCCACTCCAGTATTTTTACCTGGAGAATCCTGTGGACACATGCAGTCACAAAGAGTCGGACATGACTGAAGTGACTGAGCAACACATAAACTTTAAAATATATCCAGTGGCCTCTCCTTGTTGTTGTTGTTCAGGCACTAAGTCCTGAGTAACTCTTTGCCACCCTATAGACTGCATTATGCCAGGTTCCTCTGTCCTCCACTATCTCCCAGTTTGCTCAAATTCATGCCCATTGAGTGAGTGATGCTATCTAACACCATTATTCTCTGATGTCCCCTTCTCCTTTTGTCTTCAATTTTTCCCAGCATGAAAATCTTTTCCAGTTAGTTGGCTCTTCATATCAGGTGGCCAAGACATTGTAGTTTCAGCTTCAGCATCAGTCCTTCCAATAAATATTCAGAGTTGATTTCCTTTAGGATTGACTGCTTTGATCTCCTTTCAGTCCAAGTGACTTTCAAGAGTTCTCCAGCACCACAATTCAAAGTCTTCAGTTCTTTGGCACTCAGCCCGCTTTATGGTCCAATTCTCATCTGTACATAACTACTGGAAAAGCAATAGCTTTGACTATATAAACTTTTGTCTAGGTACCAACCAAACTGAAAAGCCAAATTTATAAATTTAGAAGGGGTGTTCTGAAACTATCTTGAGGAATAAAGAATGCTGCTTTCCACATACAAGCTTTTTGAGACATTTTGTATTAAATATGTTAATGGGACACTATTGAAAGATGATATCAAGAGTTAATATTGACATAACATAACCAGGGATTAAAGAGAAGTGTTCATTTGATGCACCCTCTCTTTGAAATTGGGAGAACAAATGGATACATAACAGGAAAGAGCAAGGGCAGTTCCTAGTATTCAGATACATCTATGTGGCAACAGTTTAGCAATATTTGAAAATAATTGTACTGGAAAAACTGAAGTTTCCTCTGGTGCTTGAAAGAAGTAAAGACCAATCAAAGTACCTGGAAACATTCATTAATCAGGTAGGCAGCAGCAGTGGGAATCTCCGCATCAACCAAAGTGTGTACCTGCACGGAACAGAGACCAAGATAAAAGTTGAATATTTGATCCCTAGTGTGGTTCTTTTATCTAAAATAGACAAGAAACTAGAGTAGACGGAGTCCTATTTCTGGCATTTACAAAAGACCTGGCTTTCTCTTAATTTCCCTTAGGCCACTGGATCACTGAGCTGATTACTTTTTTCTAACAGCCAGCCCACCTATTTGAGATGTGAGATGAGTATTTTCATAGCAACAGAATGGAAATGGAGGGCATCCCAGGAGAATACAGACATCTTATTTTCTCAGGAAAGCTTTAAGCCAATTTAGCATAATTTGAAAAAGTAAGAGAGAGCGGAAGAGCAAGAGAATAGAACCTGTGTGTGAATTAAAAAAAAAAAAAAATTGTATCCAAAAAGAGCAGAATATAGCTTCTAAAAATGCAGAAAAATACACCTAAAAATCTCTAAAAAACAAAATACTCTTAGAACTATCTTCTAGGTGTATTCAAAACAATCAAAAATGTGAAGTAGATGGCATATTAAATAAAGATGAGATAACATGGCAGTCAAGATTTTTGGTAGCATTGTAATCCACCACAAAGGAGCTTAAACTTAGTAGAAAACATATTAACTAGTCCTACTTTTAACTCTGGAGAAGACTAATTGCAGTCATAGCTGGGTCCAGATGCTCAAATAATGCCCTAAGTATAGAAGACAGTTTCAGCTTTCTTTGTCTAGGCTTTACTTTGCTGATCTTCATTTTGCAGATTCTCCCCAAATGATGCTCCTCAGCAGCCACTGTTGAAAGCTATTTATCTAATAATTCCAGTAAAAACTATCTTTGACTGAGCTCTTATATTTCCATTGTGTCACACGCAATAAACATGGAAAGAACAGTCAAGTCTCTATCACATCCATCTCTAGGTATGGAGATCTAGGATCTCCATATTACACACAGAGATCTGACCCATTTGTAACCCAGGAAATGAAAGTGATGATCATTTTCAGTGGAAAAATAAGGCACTGTTATCAGAAGAAAGTAAAAAGCATAGCAGGCAGAAGACAATAGCAGTTTCCAGTAAATTCCATGCCTGATAAAGATTAAATGTCCTTGTTCCCATAAGACTCATTTAGGCCATTCCTAACAACAATTGTTAGCACCCAGGTTTCTTCTATTTAGCTTAGTCTGTAGCAAAACAACACAAGAGTGTTTATGGGTGCATAACTTCACTCATCAGTTCAGCAAATAATATTTTGCTTACCCACAGACTCCAGCAATACATAGATTTATTCAGAAATCCATTTTTCTTGCTATTGTGAGTTCCTAGTTTAATGTGAGAAGTATCATGTAATGATAAATGATATATGTATAAATGATAAATGATATATGTATAAATGATAAATGATAAAATATAATGATAGCACAATGTGAAACCATATGATTTTACCTAAAGAAAGTAGATTAATGTTGTTGAAAGAATATGTATGATATCCAGTAAGACATTGTTGACCTGGATAGTAGAGAACACAAATGTTTCAGTTATTCATGGTAGGTAAGATATTGCAGAGAGAGGAGACAAGAACACAAATTACAGTTACACGAAACAGCCTTGTTTAAATTAACTAAACATAATTAAAGTAACTCTGATGTGACAACACTTACCGGTCATATAAAAAAGGAGTGGATTAGTTAGAATTGATTCTTTTTTTAAAATTGAGGTAAAATTCATGCTACAATAAATTAACCATTTTAGAGAGATAATTTAAATGAATTAAAGTTAGTTTTTAAGTTCTTAATTAAAGTTAATTTTAAAGTTTTTAAAGTAAATTTTAAAATGAACAAATCTATGGCACCAACTTTATGTAGCTCTAAAACATTTCCATCACTCTAAAACATAACCTCCCAACCCATGCAACTCCCCATTCTCCCTTTCTCCAATCCCTAGAAACCATCAACCTGTTTTTGGTTTTTATGGATTTACCTATTCTGGACAATTTATATAAATGGAATTGCATAATGTGACTTTCTGTATCTGACTTTTTTCCCTTAGAATAATGTTTTTGAGGTGAACACACATTGTAATATGGTCAGTACTTCATTTGTTTTTATGGTTGATTGGTCAACTATAATATTATTATTATTCAGCTATAATAATAATTGTTCATTGTGCATATATACCACATTTTGTTTATCAGCTTTTACACTGAGGGACATGTGTGTACACTGTGTACGAATATTGGTTTGAGTCTCATTTTCTTTTTGGTGCATACTTAGAAGTGAAATTGCTGAGTTATATGGTAATTCTGTTTTACTTCTTGAGAAACTGCCAAATTATTTTACACATGGCTAAATCATTTTACACTCCCATTTAGGATTAACTTTGGCCAAATATAATAAAAGACCAGAAAAAAAGGTGTCTTTAACGACAGACAAATATATTTTCCCTTATAAAAAAATTATAGAGCTAAGTCTGGGACTCAGATGACATTCTGCTATGTCAGCCATCAACCTTCTTCTCTTTCAGAGGTCAATAAACCATTGTCTGAAGATCTATTTATATGTCAGTTAAGTTTTATTGGTATATAGTCATCCCACTTCTACATACTCTCTAAAGGGGCTTAGGTATTACAGGGCCAACTGAAGAGATACAAAGACAGGATGGTCTGAAAACCCCAAAATACCTGGACTCTCACAGAAAATTTTTGCTGACAATTTTTATTTTATTGGCCTATGATATATAGTCTGGGCTTCCTCCTTATAGTCCACAATGCCTATTTGAATTGTAGTCATCAAGTTTGGAATCCAGCCATCAGGAAGGGGGAGAGCATAGAAAGGATATGTCAACTTGTTTCAAACTGCTTCCCTGAGGAATCTCACAATCCATTATTCTAAATTAGTCCCAAGTTCATGACTATCTGCAAAGAAGACTGGGAAACACAAGGTTTCTGTCAGGTAGTCAGGACCTCATCTAAAATTTGTGTTCATTTGACAAGGAAAAAGAGGGGAAAGAGGTATTCTGAAAAACTAACTTCTCTGGCACAGAGCCAGAATCCACTAGAGGAATTAGCATATACCCTAGAGGTATCCACAGTCCCTCCTGAGAATTGCAATACCTGTATAAGCAGGTAGGAAATCAGAGTGTTCCAGGACCAAGTAAAGCATCTCAGAACGAATTAGGGTCTTTTTTTTTTTTTTTTTTTTTAACCCATTCCAATCATCTTGCAAATTTTAGGTAGATTGGTAATAAATCTCCATCTTCCTTGGTAAACCGAGTGATTTCTGAGTTCATTAGGCCTCATTTTCTGGTTAATTGAAAAGTCTTAATACAGTTTTACCTCTCATAATTGAGATCAATGTAGCATAATCTCCAATTCTAATTGGATTTTCAAGGTTTTGCATTTGGAAAAGAACTAAAATTCAGAGAACTTGTTGATGGCACACTGTATAGTGTTGGGAAAACCAACAGTGTTATTTAATATTTTTCGGAAAGACAAAGGTGTTAAATATTGTTTCTGCATCAGCTCAGGGAGAAATATCCATAGAAGAAATAAGAATGAGGAAAATTAGCACAATGCAGTATTTATTTAAGCACATATTTTAATGTGGTCTCGTTAACAGGAATGTCAGAGTCGAATGTACTTGTACAAGGTAGTAAATAAATTAGAGTATGCACAACTTTTCTTCCATTCAGACATATTTTTCAATTGCCTAATAATAGAAACATAAAAAAGAGATTATTGTTCTATTGTTTCTCAGAAGTTGATATTAATTCAAACAATAAATTTATTAAATATGTAATGTTATGAGTTCCTAACGTATCCACAGTCCATCTCTGTGTTAAAAAGTGAGATGGTTGCATTTCAAGGAAATAAGGTGTTCAGAGGCTTGTTGATTTACTCACATTGAGGTCATTCTATTTCTAAACTGTGTTCATCTTTAAGTAAAACAAATGGGAACTCTCATAATTGCAAAACTCCAGTATTCTTTTGTCTTTGTTGTTTAGTTTGTAATTTGTGTAACATAAACATGAATTTTCTTGGCATGTGGTTTTGTAAATGTGTAAAATTGTACAAATACTACCACACAATCAAGATGTAGAACTGTTCCACCAATCTCCAAAATTATCTTGTGATGCCCCGCTGTAGTCAACCTTTCTCTCCACATTATGTAGCCTTTCAATTTTTTCTTATTCCATTTAGTAGCATGCAATTGATTTACCCATGTTGGTGTGTGTATCAATAATATTTTCCTTTTACTACTGAGTAGTATTTTTGTACAGACATAACATTCATTTATTCATCACCAATTAAAGTGTATTCCAGTTGTTTCCAATTTTTACCAATTATGTATAAAGCCAGTCCAAATTCTTATATTCAGTTTTCTGTGCAAATGTGAGTTTTTCTATCTTTTGATTCAGTAGCTAGATTTAATTCCTGAATCATATGATAAAAGTATTTTTAATTTTATAAGAAACTGCAAATAACCAGAGTGGCTGTGCTATTTTGCTTTCTCATGAATAATGTATGAAAATTCCAGTTGCTCCACCACCAACTGGAATGTTGTTGTTTGTACTGTCCAATTGGGCTGTAGTTTTTGATACTGTCAGTTTTTTCTTCCTTTCCTTTCTATTTTCTTTTCATTCCATCTTGTGCTATCCCATCCCATTCTCTTCATCTTTCTCTCCTTCTGACACTGTTTCTTCTCTTTTTGTTATTCTAATAGGCACATAGTAGTATCTTACTGTGATTTTAATTTACAATTTCCTAATAATTATGGCTTAAAGCTCAACATTCAGGAAACTAAGATGATGGCATCTGGTCCCATCACTTCATGGCAGATAGATGGGGAAACAATGGAAACAGTGTCAGACTTTATTTTTTTAGGCTCCAAAATCACTGCAGATGCTGATTGTAGCCATGAAATTAAAAGATGCTTACTCCTTGGAAGGAAAGTTATGACCAACCTAGATAGCATACTGAAAAGCAGAGATATTACTTGGCCAACAAATGTCCATCTAGTCAAGGCTATGGTTTTTCCAGTGATCATGTATGGATGTGAGAGCTGGACTGTGAAGAAAGCTGAGTGCCAAAGAATTGATGCTTTTTAACTGTGGTGTTGGAGAAGACTCTTGAGAGTCCTTTGGACTACAAGGAGATCCAACAAGTCCATTCTAAAGGAGATCAGTCCTGGGTGTTCATTGGAGAGACTGATGCTGAAGCTGAAACTCCAATACTTTGGCCACCTCATGTGAAGAGTTGACTCACTGGAAAAGTTCCTGATGCTCGGAGGGATTGGGGGCAGGAGGAGAAGGGGACAACAGAGGATGAGATGGCTGGATGGCATCACCGACTCGATGGACACGAGTTTGAGTGAACTCCAGGAGTTGGTGATGGACAGGGAGGCCTGGCGTGCTGTGACTCATGGGGTCACAGTCGGACACGACTGAGTGACTGAACTGAACTGAATAATTAATGATGTTAATAATCTTTTCAGGTGGTTAATTGCCATACATATATATTTTGGGGTAAAATGTCTTTTTCTGTCATTTACTTATATTTTCAAAATAGGCTTTAAGAACCGTTTTTGATGTTTAGAAAAATTGAGAAGGTAGTATTGGGAGCTCCTCTAAGCCCTTCATCCAGTTTCCCTGATTATTAGTATCTTAGATTAGCAAGGTACACCTGTTAACCCTTAACAAGCTGATATTTATGAAGTGTTATTAACTGAAGTCCATTCTTCCAAGACTTTATTTTTTTTTAGTTTTAATATAATGCCATTTTTCATTTACAGAATCCTATCCAAGAAAATACATTGCATTCAGTTATCATGTCTTCCCAGTTTCCTCTGGCTGTGACAGTTTTTTGGAATTTCTTTGTATTTGATGATCTTAACAGTTTGGGGGATGCTGGTTAGGTTATTTTGTAAGATAATTCCTCTACCAGCATTTGTGTGATATTTTGCTTATGATGAGTCTGGGGAAATGGATTTTGGGGAGGAGGATGTCAACGGAAACTGCTGATTTCATCAAATCATATCAAGTGTACATGCTATCACCTTGATCATGGCTAGAGATGTTGACCTTGATCATCTAGCTAAGGTTGTATTTGTCAGTCTTCTCCATTGTAAAGTTATTCTACCACACTCTGCCTTTCTACACTATATTCTTTGGAAGGAAGTCACTATTCACAGCCCAAACTTAAGAAGTGGGGAATTATGCTCGCCTCCATGAGGTCAGGGGATTCCCTGATGGCTCAGCCCAGAAAGAATCCGCCTGCAGTGCAGGAGACAGAGGAGATGTGAGTTTGATCTGTGGGTCAGGAGGACCCCTGGAGAAAGAAATAACAAACCATTCCAGTATTCTTGCCTGGGAAATCCCACGGACAGAGGAGACTAGCAGGCTACAGTCCATGAAGTTGCAAAGAGGTGGACACAACTGAGTGACTAAGAACACAGGCTGTGATGTCAGAGCATCTATATATATTAATTGGAATTTTTCTAAATGAGAGTTTACTCTTCTCTACCATTTATTAATTTGTTCAATAATGGGTACATGGATATCATGAATCTTCTATTTGGGATTATAATCCAATACTACTTGATTTATTTTGTTACTCAAATTTTTCCAGCTTTGGCCATTGGGAGCTCTCTCATTTGGCTCCTCTGCCCTTTTGACATACTTCATCAACAAGCTTTTTAAAGTTTTTAAAAGAATTTTCCTACTTTTTGGTGCTTTAAAATATTTCAGGATCATTTCGTATGTTTCTCACTATAAATCTTGATTTTTATCCATTCTATCAACCTTTTGGTTTTCTTATTTTTTAGTTTTATTTGTGCTTCTTCCTCTTAATAATGTCTTACATACTAAAAATTTTAAATTCTGATGAACTCTGATGTATCATGTTTTTTTACTTTCACAGCTCATGATATTGATGTTATACCTAATTTTATGGTAAATCTTGAAGATATTGTGTGCCTGCAGCTTTATTCTATTTACTTCAAGATGCTTTGGCTATATTACTTTCTTTACTTTTTTATGTTAATTTTATAATTTGCTTCTCAATATTTATAAGACTTTCTTCTGAGATTTGACTGGGATTTTTTTTTTTTTTTGACTGGGAATATGTTTAATTTACAGGTAATTTTTTAGAGAAATGATAGGGTAACAATATTGAATTTTTCAAGCCATGAAAATAGTATATATTATGTTGCCATTATTTATTTCTTTCAATTTCATTTTTTTTTCACTTGATAGGATTAGTAATATTGTCTGGAAACAATTCAGTGCTAAACCTTGGTCCATCAGTACTCCAGAATAAGGTACTGTTAATGAAATCTTAGTACCCTTCACTACTGATGAAGTATACCTGGGCATAATCTGTCTTTTTTCTTTTCTTATTACCTTTTACTTTCCATTCTTTTTATGTATTATTATTATCATCATCCCATTTGATGCTTAATATAAGGATGATTCCCAAAATACCATTTAGGATGTCTGTAGATACTGGGTGTTTTGTTTCAGTATTTCAAAGGTGGGAGCTATATGACACAAATAATAAAAAACTTTGAAAGAGAGTTAAGGACAAGATGAGTCTCTAAATGCTAGCATTGTCTCATGGGCTCATCTGGTACGTTTTCAGATTTACTCCTCCAACTGCCTTTCATAGGTTGTAGGGTTTTATATGATGACAGGGTAATTCAGAGTTCTCTAGAGAAAGAGAAGCAATAGAGTATAGGTCCATACATAGATATAGCTATAGATAAATAGATTTATGAAGAAATTGATTTATTACAGAGTATTGGCTCATGTGATTGTGAAGCTGAGAAGTCCCATGATCTGCTGTTTGCAAACAGGAGACCCAAAAAGCTGGGTATTATAAGTTACAATCTAAGTCAAGAGGTTTAAGACCCAAGAGAAGTGAGAGAATTGATGGTATAAGTCCCAGAACAAGGGTAGGAGAAGATCAATGTCCCACCTCAAGAACTGGACAGAGAGAACAAATTCCCCTTTCTTCACTTTTTTATTCTATGCAGGTCTTCAACAGATTAGATGATGCCGTACACATAGCGGTGGGCAATCTGATGTACTCAGTCTACTGAATCAAATGCTAAATATCATATGGAAATTCTCTCACAGTCACATTCAGAAATAATGTTAGCCAAGTATGATTTAGGCAATTTATCACATAAAATTAACCTCACATAGAGGTTAGCAAAGAGTGATAAAACAGGAAGGTATTTTGCAATATTAATAGAACTAAGCATCAGGCATATATTGTATGTAAAGTCAATTATTTTTTAGATTCCATTTTACAATAAGATGACTATTTGAAGCCCTCACTGAGAAGGCGACATTTGAATAATTCCCAAGAAGATTAAGGAGTGTACAATTTGGAAATATGGAGGAAAGGATCTAAGCTAAGATCTATGGGAGGAACCAGGGTAAATATCCTATAAGTTTACCTGCTATGTCCAAGGACTAGCTGATGGCCCTTTGCATTGGAGTAGAGGCAACAAGAATGAGCAGAGTGGAGACAAGATAGAAGAGGTGTTATAGGTGGCAAGTTCTTAGAATATTGGCATCATTTGTATTTACTTTGAATAAATTGAGAAAATATTTTTTGAGCTAAAAGCATATTCAGTTTACTTTCTTGGCCTAAAAAGTAGGAGAGATAGGCATTCATCAAACAATCATAAAAACAAATGTAAAACCAAAAGTAATAAGTACTATTATTGAGAACAGTTGAACAGATCAAACAATTTAAGAATTGACTTTCAGCTTGACTCTGAGGATGAATAGACTTTAACTATCCAAGTGATACAAGTTTAATGATAACAAGGCCTTATTGAGTGCTGCTGGGGCTTCTCCGATGGCTCAGCAGTGAAGAATCCACCTGGAATGCAGGAGACACAGGAGATGCTAGTTTGATCCCTGGGTCAGGAAGATACCCTGAAGGAGGAAATAGCAACCCACTTCAGTATTCTTACTGGGAAAATTAGAAATTTTATGCTTTTTTACTTTAATTTTGTAAATTGATTTCAAGTTTCTAGGGATTTGAGCCCAATGGATATAATTGGATGATTGCCTATTTGTGTTCTATATAGTGTTGGACATGAAGGTCTGAAATAATATTCACCATAGAAACAAAAAAGCAAAGGGTAATAAAATGTAAGAAATCTCAAAAGTCTCTAGTGGCTAACACCTTCCTTTTACAGATAAGATTATGGACTAGTATAAAACCCTCCTCTGTTGGTTCTTAAGTTGAAGGAGTTTTCAATCCTTATAAAGTATTATTTACAGTGCTTAGAATTCAAAATAGTATAGTAACTAACTACAGAATCAGCAGACAAGCATTAAGCTCCAATAAGCATGAAATTCCAATAAAACACACTTGGGCAAAAGAACAACTGGGATCTAAGAGATGAGAGGTTAATGCAAACAAGGGAGGGTAAACACAAAGCAATACAGAAAGGAAATACCAACTAAGCTGGATTTCTGTCCTCCTTTCTCAAGTTCTCTGTGGTGCCTGTGAAGCAATGCCTTTCTTATGGGCAGATAATCAGGAACACTTGGAAAATGAAATGCATAAAAAGAGGATGTTTTAAATTCTCGATTTGGAAAACACTGGGAGCCTGGGTAGTGTCAGCCATTTAGGAGAATAGACTGAGTTTCTTGTTTTAGTTTTGTTCTTAGAAATCAGTGTAACCTTGTCTCTGTCACCTTCCCATTTTGGAATAGTATACATTTCATATTGTTTATGATGAGATAATTGCATTTTTTATTTCTCATATTCTTTCACATATTTCTTCCAGAAGTTGAATTTTTTTTTTTTTTTTTTTTTTTTTTTTTTACTGTACAAAACAAACTTGGAATGTCTCAAAAATTTTTCAATCAACTTTTCAGGGTGAATTGAGGATGAGCCCAATTGAGCAAGCCCAAAGGAAAAAAAATAAAAAAACAAAAAACAGGTATTTTTGCTATTGTGTTGCACCTATCAATTATGAAAGTGGCATTTCTTCCCCTCTACCTCATGACTCATGATTTCCTTCCCAAGGAGGAACTCAGGAACAGCCATATACTTCCTTCTCACTGGGTCTTAAAGGAAGTAGAATGACTTATTCATTTGATAAGCTGGAGAGGAGAAATTAGGTGTGCTTAGCCCCACTAATTTCTCCCTCTTTCCTATTACAAGTTAATTTCCTACAGGGAGTACATATTTTGTTCTACCCTCCGTTACATAGGACTTCTTCTTTCAGAGGCCTGCAGCACCTAGCTCTGCTGGGTAGAAGTCTGCTATTACTGGTTCAGCATAAAGAAGTCCAGCAACAGCTTCATCAACAATAAAAGTGTTATGTTGGTTTTCAAAAGTTTTATTTTTCTGCTCTAACATTTTCATCAATTTTCAGATCTTAATTTATCTGAATTTTAGATGCATCCTAAAGATGATGACATAAGGAAGTTTTTATTTTTAATTTTTTAAATTTAAATTTATTTATTTCAATTGGAGGCTAATTACTTTACAGTAATCAACATGAATCTACCACGGGTGTACATGTGTTCCTCATCCTGAACCCCCCTCCACCTCCCTCCCCATCCCATCCCACTGGGTCATCCCAGTGCACCAGCACCAAGCATCCTGTATCCTGCATCAAACCTGGACTGGCAATTCGTTTCTTATATGATATTATACACTTTTCAATGCCATTCTCCCAAATCACCCCACCCTCTCCCTCTCCCAGAGAGTCCAAAAGAAGTTTTATTAAAAGCTTTTTTTTTTTTTTTGTCTTAGCAATAAAGTAGTAATGTATCTAATGGTTGGTGGTATTTTCTGGCTGATGAAATACAATGCAATCGCAATTTATTTAGAAACACAATGAAAGTCAAATAGTGCAATTTTTTGCTCAAATAATGTAATAACCTAGGGTCTGGTAAAGAATCTGCCTGCAATGCCGGAGACCTGGGTTCCATCCCTGGGTTGAGAAGATCCCCTGGAGGAGGGCATGGCAACCCACTCCAGTATTCTTGCCTGGAGAATCCCCATGGACAGAGGAGCCTGGTGGGCTACAGTTCATGGGGTTGCAAAGAGTCAGACATGACTGAGCAATTAAGCACACACACAATAACAACATGCAAATTCCATGTGATGGAGAGGATTAACCCATTTATTTGGAGGCTGACAACAATTGGAAGTAAGTTTTAGTCCAAACAAATTTATCATTTTAAGTAAAAATGATAATTAAAGTGACTTCCTTTTGAAGAATTCTGTATTATCTTTGTTATAAATTGAAAATTATCCTTTGCCCACCACTCACCCCTAGGTTTTCAATTCATAAAGCTGCTATTTGTACAGTTAGAGAAAAGACCCAGGATGTTCTAAACAATACCATTAGTTACAGCTGTCAATTATTTTCAGTGAGTTGAGTGAAAAATATTGCCTGTTAAATGATTCTTAATGTTCTATGCTTAATCACTAACACAAGGAATTCAGCATGTAAATTCATAATATCTGTTAGTCTCCAATTTTTTTCCTTTAGAGTTTATGCTTAGTGAAAGGGATTTGAACAATGGGCCTTCATTCTTTTTGCATTTTCTTTAAGTGCTTGGAAAGAAATAGAGAGACATACTTAGGAGATAATCTCTTTCAAGGTTTTAGGTCACACTTGGAGGACAGTGGTTAACAGGTCATACTGAATAAAGTGATGGATAGATTACATGGAGTGGAGTCACATATTCATGGATTTAGTAACTGCCTGGGATATTCTAAGTCATGTTACCTTCTGATATCCAGACTCCTCTCCACTGAAAGACTGCAGTTGTATTTGGTTGCTATCTAAGACCCTTTTTATCACTCTGCTTCTTTAAACAGTTTCTTTTAAGTGTACAAATCAGCCTGCCATGCAATATAGAATATGTGAACATTGCAGGAAAAAACACCTATGAGAAAGATATCTGTGCATTGTCTTAAGAAGTCTGAACTGAGGATTTGTCAATTATTAATATGCAGGCAGCTGCGAGCCGGCGCACTAAGCACAGCCGAGAGGAGATACCCCACGTCCGAGGTCAGGGGCAGTGACCTAGAGTGCAAGGCTGCGATGGTGCAGAACAGCCGAGAGGAGCTACCCTGTGTCAGAGGTCGGGGACAGCGGCCGAGAGGAACTACCCCGTGTCCAAGGTCAGGGGCAGCCGGGAGGAGACACCCCGCGTCTGAGGTCAGGGGCGGCTGGGAGAAGCCACCTCTCGCCCGAGGCCAGGGGTGGTGACCCTGAGGAGCCACCCTGAGCCTGAGGCCAGGGGCAGCAGCTGGGAGGAGCCACCCACGCCCCAGCGGCTGGGAGGAGCAACCCGAGGAGCTGTGGCTACTCAGGCACAGGAGGGCCTAGAGGAGCTATCCCACGTTGAAGGTCAAAGGTGGCGATAAAGAGATACCCCTCGTCCAAGGTAAGGAGCAGCGGCTGTGCTTTCCTGGAGCAGCCGTGAAGAGACACCCCACGCCTAAGGTAAGAGAAACCCAAGTAAGATGGTAGGTGTTGCAAGAGGGCATCAGAGGGCAGACACACTGAAACCATACTCACAAGAAACTAGTCAATCTAATTACACTAGGACCACAGCCTTGTCTAACTCAATGTAACCAAGCCATGCCTGTGGGGCAACCCAAGATGGGCGGGTCATGGTGGAGAGGTCTGACAGAATGTGGTCCGCTGGAGAAGGGAATGGCAAACCACTTCAGTATTCTTGCCTTGAGAACCCCATGAACAGTATGAAAAGGCAAAATGATAGGATACCAAAAGAGGAACTCCCCAGGTCATTAGGTGCCCAATATGCTACTGGAGATCAGTGGAGAAATAACTCCAGAAAGAATGAAGGGATGGAGCCAACGCAAAAACAATACCCAGTTGTGGATGTGACTGGTGACAGAAGCAAGATCCAATGCTGTAAAGAGCAATATTGCATAGGAACCTGGAATGTCAGGTCCATGAATCAAGGCAAATTGGAAGTGGTCACATAAGAGATGGCAAGGGTGAACATCGACATTCTAGGAATCAGCAAACTAAAATGGACTGGAATGGGTGAATTTAACTCAGATGACCATTATATCTACTACTGTGGGCAGGAATCCCTCAGAAGAAATGGAGTAGCCATCATGGTCAACAAAAGAGTCCGAAATGCAGTACTTGTATGCAATCTCAAAAAAGACAGAATGATCTCTGTTCGTCTCCAAGGCAAACCATTCAATATCACAGTTATCCAATTCTATGCCCCAACCAGTAACACTGAAGAAGCTGAAGTTGAAGAGTTTTATGAAGACCTACAAGACCTTTTAGGACTAACACCCAAAAAAGATGTCCTTTTCATTATGGGGGACTGGAATGTAAAAGTAGGAAGTCAAGAAACACCTGGAGTAACAGGCAAATCTGGCCTTGGAAAGCAGAACGAAGCAGGGCAAAGACTAATAGAGTTTTGCCAAGAAAATGCACTGGTCATAGCAAACACCCTCTTCCAACAACATAAGAGAAGACTCTACACATGGACATCACCAGATAGTCAACACCAAAATCAGATTGATTATATTCTTTGCAACCAAACATGGAGAAGCTCTATACAGTCAACGAAAACAAGACCAGGAGGTGACTGTGGCTCAGATCATGAACTCCTTATGATCCAAATTCAGACTTAAATTGAAGGAAGCAGGGAAAACTGCTAGACCATTCAGGTATGACCTAAATCAAATCCCTTATGATTATACAGTGGGAGTGAGAAATAGATTTAAGGGCCTAGATCTGATAGATAGAGTGCCTGATGAACTATGGAATGAGGTTCGTGACATTGTACAGGAGACAGGGATCAAGACCATCCCCATGGAAAAGAAATGCAAAAAAGAAAAATGGCTGTCTGGGGAGGCCTTACGAATAGCTGTGAAAAAAAGAGAGGTGAAAAGCAAAGGAGAAAAGGAAAGATATAAGCATCTGAATACAGAGTTCCAAAGAATAGCAAGAAGAGATAAGAAAGCCTTCTTCAGCTGTCATTGTAAAGAAATAGAGGAAAAAAACAGAATGGGAAAGACTAAAGATCTCTTCAAGAAAATTAGAGATACCAAGGGAACATTTCATGGAAAGATGGGCTCGATAAAGGACAGAAATGGTATGGACCTAACAGAAGCAGAAGATATTTAGAAGAGGTGGCAAGAATACAAGGAAGAACTGTACAGAAAATATTTTCTTGACCCAGATAATCATGATGATGTGATCACTAATCTAGAGCCAGATATCTTGGAATGTGAAGTCAAGTGGGACTTAGAAAGCATCTCTATGAACAAAGCTAGTGGATTTGATGGAATTCCAGTGGAGCTGTTTCAAATCCTGAAAGATGATGCTGTGAAAGTGCTGCACTCATATGCCAGCAAATTTGGAAAATTCAGCAGTGGCCACAGGACTGGAAAATGTTAGTTTTCATTCCAATTCCAAAGAAATGCAATGCCAAAGAATGTTCAAACTACTGCACAATTGCACTCATCTCACATGCTAATAAAGTAATGCTTAAAATTCTCCAAGCAAGGCTTCAGCAATACGTGAACCATGAACTCCCTGATGTTTAAGCTGGTTTTAGAAAAGGCAGAGGACCCAGAGATCAAATTGCCAACATCCGCTGGATCCTGGAAAAAGGGAGAGAGTTCCAGAAAAACATCTATTTCTGCTTTATTGACTATGCCAAAGCCTTGACTGTGTGGATCACAATAAGCTGTGGAAAATTCTGAAAGAGATGGGAATACCAGACAACCTGACCTGCCTCTTGAGAAATCTGTATGCAGGTCAGGAAGCAACAGTTAGAACTGGACATGGAACAACAGACTGGTTCCAAATAGAAAAAGGAGTACGTCAAGGCTGTATATTGTCACCCTGCTTATTTAACTTCTATGCAGAGTACATCATGAGAAACGCTGGACTGGAAGAAACACAAGCTGGAATCAAAACTGCCGGGAGAATTATCAATAAAACTCAGCTATGCAGATGACACCACCCTTATGGCAGAAAGTGAAGAGGAGCTAAAAAGCCTCTTGATGAAAGTGAAAGAGGAGAGTGAAAAGGTGGGCTTAAAGCTCAATATTCAGAAAACGAAGATCATGGCATCTGGTCCCATCACTTCATGGGAAATAGATGGGGAAACAGTGGAAACAATGTCAGACTTTATTTTTGGGGGCTCCAAAATCACTGCAGATGGTGACTGCAGCCATGAAATTAAAAGACACTTACTCCTTGGAAGAAAAGTTATGACCAACCTAGATAGCATATTCAAAAGCAGAGACATTACTTTGCTGACTAAGGGCAGTCTAGTCAAGGCTATGGTTTTTCCTGTGGTCATGTATGGATGTGAGAGTTGAACTATGAAGAAGGCTGAGCACCAAAGAATTGATGCTTTTGAACTGTGGTGTTGGAGAAGACTCCAGAGAGTGCCTTGGACTGGCAGGAGATCTGACCAGTCCATTCTGAAGGAGATCAACCCTGGGATTTCTTTGGAAGGAATGATGCTAAAGCTGAAGCTCTTGTACTTTGGCCACCTCACGCGAAGAGTTGACTCATTGGAAAAGACTCTGATGCTGGGAGGGATTGAGGGCAGGAGGAGAAGGGGACGACCGAGGATGAGATGGCTGGATGGCATCACGGACTCAATGGACGTGAGTCTGGTTGAACTCAGGGAGATGGTGATGAACAGGGAGGCTTGGCATGCTGCGATATATGGGGTCGCAAAGAGTCGGACATGACTGAGCGACTGAACTGAACTAACTGAACACAATATACATAATAAAAGCAAAGTAATTTAAATATGTTACAAGAAGAAGAGAAAAACTGTACTGAATACTGTACAGAAGAAGAAAAAAACTGTACAGAAGTGTCTGATACTGACTGGATTATGCTTAAAAGGTGGATATCTATAATATGTGAAAAAGGTAGTTAACAGGAGAAAGGTAGTTAATATGAGAAAGGTTTAAAATATCTTGGAACAGTTTCTTTTCTATTTGGACTTCCCTGGTGGCTCAGTTGGTAAAGAATCTGCCTGCAGTGTGGGAGACCTGGGTTTGATCTTTGGGTTTGTAAGATCCCGTTGGAGAAGTGCATGGCGACCCACTCCAGTATTCTTGCCTAGAGAATCCCCATGGACAGAGGATACTGGCAGACTACAGTCCATGGTGTCCGAAAGAGTAAGACAGCTGAGCAATGAAGCACAAACTAAAATTTAGATTCTCGTGTCTTAGGTTATATGTTTCAAATATCTTTTGCAGTTATATGTTAAAAGTAAAAATATTAAAAGAAGCAAATAATATTATGAATATATGACCTTTCAGTAAAGGAGGGCTTTATAAACATCACAGGAAGGCATTGTGTTCTACTAAGGCATTGTGTAAAATAGTTTCTGTTAAGGCTTCCAGTTTAGGGTGGGAAAATGAGCAGAGCCATACCTTTCTTCCACCATTGGTCAAAAAATGAACTGAAAGGAAAATTTAAAAAGTAAAATACATTCAAAATTGTGATAGTGATGGGAAGAGAAGATATCTGTGAATTAGAGATTTGACAAGTTTCTGGAAAATAGAAAGTAGATTGAACCATCATAGGCAAATTGGGCATCATAGCTCAGACCAGATCCTGGAGGTTTCTCTATGTGCAAGAACATGGAGAGACTCTAAACCCAGAATGACAGGTGAAGAGTAGGTGTTAGTGATAAATGAAAGAGACAGCTGAAGGAATGCATATCTGGGAAGTTTGCCTCCAAACTGCAGTGGACATAATAGCAAAGACTAATTATACAGAACAGCTGCCTATGGAAACTATGGGCTTCCCTGGTGGCTTAATTGGTAAAGAATCCACCTGCAATGTGGGAGACCTGGGTTCAATCCCTGAGTTGGGAAGATCTCTTGGAGAAGGGAATGGCTACCCACTCCAGTAGTCTGGCCTGGAGGATTCCATGGACTATACATGGGGTTGCAAATAATTGGACATGACTGAGCGAATTCACACTAGGGAAACTATGGTCTCAAAATCAAGTTTTCCTTAGTTTGTGGAATAGTGGATGGGAGGGATAAAGAAGTCAAGCCTATATTTTCTAGATGGTCAATATTACAGTCATATTCATTTATACAATACACTCATGGTGATAGTTTTTCCATGAAGATTGGATGTTTTCCATATTTAATTTAAATTTATAATTCATATTAATCATACTAAGTATGGCTTATAAAAACAGACGATAACTAGTATAACTTCATTTACTAGCTATAGTTGTGGCATAAAACAAACAGCATGATATTTTAGTGACTTGTGTAACTAAATCAAGTTTATATGAAACTTGGAAAAAATATTAGATATATCTTCCAGTCTACTACTAGTATTTTCATAGGCACATTCACAAGTGAAGATTATAAGTTATGTATTAAGTGTAAGTCAAAATTTCTCATCTCAATTTACAGAATAATGTCAGCTAAGCTTCCAAAACTATCACCTCTTTAATCTAAAACTGCATTATAGAATTTGGAGGAGGACTAAAGGAGTAAATTGTCATTACAAAAGTAAATGGCTATTCATCTGAGACTTAGTGGTCCTCTAAGAAAGTGGTTGGGACCCAACTTATTGCCCACTATATAATTAAGCCTGTCGTTTAAGCCTGTCAATCAGAAAGACACTGCCTACTACTGTTTTCCCTGTTTTTTTTTTTTTTTTAAATATTCTCTCTATTGTATGTAAATGAAAGAAAGGGTTAAAAATAAAGAATCCACCAGGCATTTGGACAAAGATGTTAACATGAAATGTAAAGGCTAAAACAAACCTTATAATCAGAAACTTTGAAAAACATAAAACATCAGAGACTAGAAGAAGACTTTAATTTTATATTACATATTTTAATGTAGTGAGATAAAAAATATATTTCATTCATGATAAAGAATGGAATGAAATTAGAAAGGGAATATGTATTAAAAGTCCTTGCTATTTAAAAGAGTCAAAAATAGAACTGACACAATGGCAGAATAAAAAGACTGAGCTCAGTTCCACTCACAAGCACACTCAAATCACAACTGTCCACAAATAACAATAAATTAAAAAGATAGGAATCTACAAGAAAATATCTTCTTCAACTAAAGATATAAAAAAGAAGTCACAATGTGATGGTGATGGGTAGCAGGGATGGACTCATAATATAATCAAATCCCATATCCCTTAGGTGGGTGAGTTCTAAATTGGAGAATAAGTATATTTTGGAGGCTCTCCCATAGGAGTAAGAGTTCTGAGCCATGAGATTTTGGCACCAGGAAGATCAGCCTCCAGAGCATTTGGCTTTGAAGGCCAGCAGGGCTTAATTGCAAGAGCTTCATGAGACTTGAGATAGAAATTTCACTCTTAAAGGACAAACACTTTCACTCTTAAAAGTCTCACATGCACCAGAACCAAGGTCAAAAGCAGTAAATTCATAGGAACCTAGGTAAGACCTACCTGCTGGTTTTGGAGGGTCTCCAAGGGAGAAAGGGGTGGCTGTGTCTCACCATAGGAATGTAGACAGTGTTGGAAGACATATCAGGGAGTATTCATCTGCTTGAAATCTCTTAGTGGCTGACAATAATTACCTCAAATGTAAACAGATTAAATGCTCTCACCAAATGACACAGGCTGGCTAGATTGATACTGAAACAAGATTTGTATTTATCCTGCCTAGAAAAGACATCTAGAGACACATGCAAACTAAAAGTGAGGGGCTGGAAAAAGGGATTTCATGCAAATGGAATTCAAAAGAAAATCAAAATAGCAATACTTATATCAGACAAAATAGACTTTAAAGGTTCTTACAAGAGATAAAGGGATAGATAATGACAAAGGGATCAATATGAGAAGAAGATATAATGACTGTAAATAGATATGCACCTAACACAAGAGCATCTAAATAGGTAGGGCAAATATTAGTGAACATAAAAGTAGAATTTGACAGTAACACAATAATTGTAGGAAGATTTAATGCCATATTTACACCTATGAATAGTCCATCCAGGCAAAAAAGCAGTAATGAAACACAGACCTTAAAAAATGCATTAGACCAAATGGATTTAACTTATTTTTTACAGAGCATTTCCACCTGAAAGCAACAGAGCACACATTCTTTCAAGGGCACATGGAACATTCTTCAGGATAGATGAAATACTAGAACACAAAATAAGCCTTGGTAAATTTAAGAAAATTGGCATTGTATCAAGCATCTCTTCTAACCAGAATGCTATGCAATCAGAAATGAACTCTAAGGGGGAAAAAATCTACAGAAAACAAACACATGGAGGCTAAACAATATGCTATTAAACAACCAACTGATCACTGAAGAAATAAAAAAGTAGTCAAAAGATACTGAGAGAAAAATGGAAATGAAAACATGAGGATACAAACTTATGTATGTTAATCGCTCAGTTGTGTCCAACACTTTGCAACCCCATGGACTGTAACCCACCAGAACCCCCTGTCCATGGAATTCTCCAGGCAAGAATACTGGAGTGGATTGTCATTTCCTTCTTCAGAGGATCTTCTTGATCCAGGGATTGAAACTGGGTTTCCAAACCTATGGTATACAACAAAAATAGTTCTTCAATTCAAGTACTAACCAGTTCTGACCCTGCTTGCCTTCTGAGATCAGATGAGATTGGAGATGTTCAGAGTGACGTGGCCATACACCAAAAGCAGTCCTAAGAGTGAAGATCATAGTGATACCATCTTTAGAAAAAAGAAAAAAATTGAATAGAAAACCTAGCCTTACATATAAAGCGACTAGAGAAAGAACAAACAAAAAGATGATTTTATAGGTCAGTTTTCATAAACTTTCAAGAGCACACATTTCTTTCAAATACAAATGGTTTCAGAAAAGAAAGAAAAAGATATGTATCTAAATCACTATTTGAGGCTAGACAATCTTAATACATGTGTGAGGATAAACTAAGAAAACTGTAAGCAAATAGAACAATAACAAATTTCCTAAATAAGTTATTTACAAACACAATTAGCACTGTACTTTATTAAAAATAGGTGAGATAAACTGAATTTATCTCAGGATCTAGCAATGCAGTTCATTATATTAACATAGTAAGGAATGTAGCCTAATAAATCATATAATGTAATTAAACTAAAAAACAAACTAATGATAAGACATGGCATGTGTACCTTTTAAGAAAAGGGGAAAAAAAAAAAAAGAAATGACTTCCTCATAATTGTGTAATCTTATATATTTTCCTACAAGTTAATCTAAAAATTCAGTGCTATTTTAATCACAGCATGAACAGGAATCCCTGTGGAATTTATCAATTTAATTCAAAAAGATATGGAAAAATCTTAGCGTGTGCAAGGATTTAGGGAAATGATAGCTTGCAGAAATTGTTGATAGTTTAAAACTTGATGGACATGGGTTTGAGCAAGCACAGGGAGTTGGTGGTTGACAGGGAAGCCTGGCGTGCTACAGTCCATGGGGTTGCAAAGAGTTGGACACAACTGAGCGACTGAACTGAAGTTGGTACAATGACTTTGGAGACAAAAATCACAATATCAAGTTAATCTGCAGATAAAAACATTACCTCAGAATTTAACACATAAAGCCTTTTTACTTGCACAAGGAAAATATAATCAATTAATTATTTGTAATTACTAACAGCTGACTGATATAAAATTTTATCAATAGAAGGATCTATAATGTATTATGGTATATTCATAAGATATTAAAAACACAGAGCAACTGAATTAAATAATAAAAATCAAATACTTATGTTGGAATAAATAAAAATGGTCTAGGGTGATATATAAGCAAGATAGATTTAATGTAGTGTCAATGACATGCAAGACAACAATAAATTTTGTTTTGGATATATACAAATGTAGCACACTATGAAAATATTTGCTGCAAAGACACACATCACTTTTAAAATAATGGCTACCTCTAGGGAGGAAAGATATTTGGACCTGAAGGGAAAATTAAACTGTTTTAAAAATATCTGTCATGTTTGACTTCAAAACATTTGAGAGAATCTGTAAAATAGTATATGAACTTTATTATAATTGCTGTTTGGTCTCTAAGTCATGTCTGACTCTTTGCAACCCCATGGACTCCAGGCAGTCTTCCCTGTCCTTCACTAACTCCTGGAGTTTGCTCAAACTCATGTCCATTGAATCTGTGATGCCATCCAATCTCAACCACTGTCTTCCCCTTCTCTTCCTGCCCTGTGTCTTTCCCAGCACAGAGTCTTTTCCAGTGAGTTGTCCCTTCTCATCAGGTGGCCAAAGTGTAATATTCTCTATCATTTTCTGAATAAGGACGCTAATAGATGGAGAAATATACCATGTTCATGGATCAGAAGCATCAATATAGTGAAAATGATTATACTACAAAAAGCAATTTACAAATTCAATGCAATCCCTATCAAGCTACCAGCCATATTTTTCACAGAACTAGAACAAATAATTTCAAGATTTGTATGGAAATACAAAAAACCTCGAATAGCCAAAGCAATCTTGAGAAAGAAGAATGGAACTGGAGGAATCAACTTGCCTGACTTCAGGCTCTACTACAAAGCCACAGTCATCAAGACAGTATGGTACTGGCACAAAGACAGAAATATAGATCAATGGAACAAAATAGAAAGCCCAGAGATAAATCCACACACATATGGACACCTTATCTTTGACAAAGGAGGCAAGAATATACAATGGAGTAAAGACAATCTCTTTAACAAGTGGTGCTGGGAAAACTGGTCAACCACTTGTAAAAGAATGAAACTAGATCACTTTCTAACACCACACATGAAAATAAACTCAAAATGGATTAAAGATCTAAATGTAAGACCAGAAACTATAAAACTCCTAGAGGAGAATATAGGCAAAACACTCTCAGACATAAATCACAGCAGGATCCTCTATGATCCACCTCCCAGAATTCTGGAAATAAAAGCAAAAATAAACAAATGGGATCTAATTAAAATTAAAAGCTTCTGCACAACAAAGGAAAATATAAGCAAAGTGAAAAGACAGCCTTCACAATGGGAGAAAATAATAGCAAATGAAGCAACTGACAAACAACTAATCTCAAAAATATACAAGCAACTTATGCAGCTCAATTCCAGAAAAATAAACAACACAGTCAAAAAATGGGCCAAAGAACTAAATAGACATTTCTCCAAAGAAGACATACGGATGGCTAACAAACACATGAAAAGATGCTCAACATCACTTATTATTAGAGAAATGCAAATCAAAACCACAATGAGGTACCATTTCACACCAGTCAGAATGTCTGCGATCCAAAAATCTGCAAGCAGTAAATGCTGGAGAGGGTGTGGAGAAAAGGGAACCCTCTTACACTGTTGGCGGGAATGCAAACTAGTACAGCCACTTTGGAGAACAGTGTGGAGATTCCTTAAAAAATTGCAAATAGAACTACCTTATGACTCAGCAATCCCACTGCTGGGCATACACACCGAGGAAACCAAAATTGAAAGAGACACATGTACCCCAATGTTCATCGCAGCACTGTTTATAATAGCCAGGACATGGAAACAACCTAGATGTCCATCAGCAGATGAATGGATAAGAAAGCTGTGGTACATATACACAATGGAGTATTACTCAGCCATTAAACACAATACATTTGAATCAGTTCTGATGAGATGGATGAAACTGGAGCCGATTATACAGAGTGAAGTAAGCCAGAAAGAAAAACACCAATACAGTATACTAACACATATATATGGAATTTAGAAAAATGGCAATGACGATCCTGTATGCAAGACAGCAAAAAAGACACAGATGTGTATAACAGACTTTTGGACTCAGAGGGAGAGGGAGAGGGTGGGATGATTTGGGAGAATGGCATTGTAACATGTATACTATCATGTAAGAATCGAACCACCAGTCTATGTCCGACGCAGGATACAGCATGCTTGGGGCTGGTGCACAGTGACGACCCAGAGAAATGTTATGGGGAGGGAGGTGGGAAGGGGGTTCATGTTTGGGAACGCAAGTACACCTGTGGTGGATTCATGTCAATGTATGGCAAAACCAACATAGTATTGTAAAGTAAAATAAAGTAAAAATAAAAATTAAAAAAAAAATTATTAAAATGAATATATATGTAAATTATCAATTATCCAGTTTCAGTTTAAACATAAAGACACTGCTATTTTGGTTCCATAACATTTCTTTTTGAGAATTGGGCTTTAAACAAAAAGTAGCTAAAGGTTACCAGATGGAGAAGTGGTGAACATTAGGCCTATAACTACAATAATCAAAGAGAGGACTTTAGGATAGTTTTATAGGTGGTGCATTTTTTACAATGCAAGGAAAATAACAGATGCTTTATCAGCTTACCTACCTTGTACATTCTCCAACTGTAATTCTTCAGTGCATCACCCAGCATTCTAAATAGGCAGAAAAGCAGGCCAGTTGTGAAAAGAAATTTATAGAGGTTTCCGTTCTCATCTTTCATTTCAGACAGATGGTTTGCATTCCTTAGAAAGTTGATTGCACCCGGTTTAAATTGCATAGTGATTTAAATATGCTTGACATCCACAGAATTACCAGACAGTTGACTTCAGGTTTTGAAAACTGAGTTTGATATGCTAGAGGTAATCCTGGGATTGCTGTGACCAGGAGTAACCCCATTCATAATTTTTTTACCTTTGAGACAATTACATGAACACTAAGAGTTTTCCAAGTGGAATATAACTGTTTTTCAGTTGGAGACGTCTCCAGGAAAGTATAACTTTAGAAGGGATATTTTTAAGGCACTTTGTAACTAAGAAAATGGATATCTCTTGACAGTTGAACATTACCAAGATAAATTTGTTAATAAGCTTGTGAGGGCTTTGATCCGAAGATATGGTACTTGCATACTGTCTGCAGATTTCTCAGGCTTAATAACCTCTGTCCTCTGGTCTCATGTGATCTCTTAAAAATGTATGATGCTGCTAAGATGGTGAAGGAATAGGACAGGGAGACCACTTTCTCCCCCACAAATTCATCAAAAGATCATTTGAACGCTGAACAAATTCCACAAAACAACTTCTGAATGCTGGTGGAGGATACCAGACACCCAGAGAGGCAGCCCATTCTCTTTGAAAGGAGGTGGGAAAAAACATAAAAGATAAAAGAGGCACAAAAGAGTTAGGGATGGAGACCCGTCCTGGGGAGGGAGTCATGAAAGAGGAGAAGTTTCAAATACCAGGAAATCCTCTCACTGGTGGGTCTGTGGGGAGTTTTGGAAACTCAGAGGGCAACATAACTAGAAGGGGGGAAAAAAAAATACAAAACCAAGATTATGCGCCTAATTGCAATGCCCTGCAAATAAGTAACCCAGAGGCTTGTGTCTGCCAGCAGTGAGCTGAGGCTGAACAGGGAGACACGGGTTGCATGCTTATGGTAAGGACTGGGCCTGAGTGCCCTGAGGACAATCTGAGGGAGCTAACATGAGATAGCAACCCAAACTGTGGGACAGCCAGAGAGAGAGAAAGAGAGAGGAAAAAAAAAAAAAAAAAGAGAGAGAGAGAGAGAGAGAGAGAGAACTTTCCCGTGAAAAGCTCTTAGGCACAACCTGGCCTGCTCACAGAACAAAGGTTTGAGCTAATACCAGAGGAGAGCTGGCCAGCCGTGGACTTGTCCCTCCCCCTGCTGAAGGCAGAGAGGCAGGCAGATGGCAGCCAGAAATGGAAGACAAGAGGCATCTTCCACCAAACTATGAGCAGCCTCCTAGTTGCTAACCAAGTCTTCCTGGGATCATGGACGGTTGACATCCGCCAGGAGGTTCACAGTCGGAGATCAGCTCCCCAGAGGACACAGGGCAAACTTGAGATGGTGCTCTTGAGGTGCACCCAGGAAACCAACTGACTGGGGCTGGGGAGGCGATAAGACATACCGTACACCTGAGATAGTGCGCTCGCAAAGCACCTGGACACCTGAGCTGCTCAGACCTGGGAAGGGCACAAAACACAGGCCCAGCCTGTGCCTTTGTGGAGTACCCAAGAACCTGAACCTGAGTGGCTTAGACCTGGGAAGTGCACGCAACCCAGGGCATGCTTCCCTGCAGAGCAATCTGGAGCCTGAGAAGTGTAGACCGGGAAAGCACACATGCCGTGAGCGTGGGCAAACCTAATGTGGCCCAGACACTGCAAGCACTCCCCACACACGCAAGTGATATTTGTTTGCATTATTCTTCCCTCCCCACTGCACAATTGAACAAGTGAGCCTAAATAAATGGCTTTGCCCCCTTGTATCAGGGCAGAAATTAGACACTGAAGAGACTTACAAACAGAGGAAGCCAAAATAAACAAAGAAGAGGGAACCACTTTGGAGGTTACAGCTGCAACAGATTAAAACCTGGTAGTTAGCATTGACTACATTGGAAGGGGCCTATAGACCTTGAGAAGAAGTATAAGCTGGAACAAGGAACTATCTGAAACTGAACTGACCCCACACTGCCCTCAACAACTCCAGAGAAATTCCAAGATATATTTTACTATTATCATTTTTTATTAAAAAAATTTTTACATTCTTTATTACTCCTTTAATTTTCATTTTTAAAACTTACTATTACCTTGCAAAAAAGATCCTGTTTTTAAAGGAAATTTCATATATATATATATGTTATAATTTTTGTGATTTTTTAAAATGTTGTATTTTTGAGAGTCTAACCTCTAGATATTTTTCTTATTCTTCTTTTTTTTATTTTTATTTATTTATTTTTTAATTTTTTAGTTTACAATACTGTATTGGTTTTGCCATACATTGACATGAATCCACCACAGGTGTACATGAGTTAATTTTTTGTAATTGTTATCAATTTTGTACCATTAAGAATCCAATCTTTAATACCCATTTTTACTTAGGAGTGTAATTACTGGCTTGATTGCTCCCTCCCCCTTTTCTCCCCCAGGTCACCTCTATCTCTTCCCTCCCCCTTCTCTTCTCTACTTAACTCTGTGAATCTCTCTGAGTGTTCCAGGCTATGGGGAACACTTAGAAAACTGATTACTGGGTAGATTTGTCTCTCTCCTTTTGACTCCCCCTCCTCTCCTCCTGGTCACCTCTATCTCCATCCTCTTTCTTCTCTTCTCCATGTAACTCTGTGAACCTCTCTGGATGTCCCTCACTGTGGAGAATCTTTTCACCATTAATCCAGATGTTTTATCATCAGTGCTGTATGGATGGAGAAGTCTTGAGGCTACTGTAAGAATAAGACTGAAAGCTGGGGGCAGGAGGCTTAAATCTAAAGTTTGAGAACACTAGGAAACTCCTGACTTCAGGGAACATTAATCAACAAGAGCTCATCCAAAAGCCTCCATACCTACACTGAAACCAAGCTGCACCCAAGAGCCAACAAGTTTCAGAGCAAGACATACCAAGCTAATTCTCCAGCAACACAGGAACATAGCCCTGAGTATAAAAACACAGGTGGCCGAAAGTCACACCAAGCCCATAGGCACCTCAAGCTCACTACTGGATGCTTCATTGACTCCAGAGAGAAGAGATCCAGCTCTACCCACCAGAACACCGATGCAAGCTTACCTAACCAGGAAACCTTGATAAGCCACTCATCCAACCCCACCCACAGGGAGGAACCTCCACAGTAAAGAGGAACCACAAACTTCCAGCCTACTTTCACCCCAAACACAGCAACCTAAACAAGATGAAAAGCCAGAGGAATTTTCAGGTAAAGAAACATGATGAATGCCCACCAAACCAAAGAGGAGGAGATAGGGAGTCTACCTGAAAAAGAATTCAGAATAATGATAGTAAAAATGATCCAAAATATTGAAAACAAAATGGAGTTACAGATAAATAGTCTGGAAACAAGGATTGAGAAGATGCAAGAAAAGTTTAACAAGGACCTAGAAGAAATAAAAAAGAGCCAATCAATAATGAATAATGCAATAACTGAGATCAAAAACACTCTGGAGTGAACCAACAGTAGAATAACTAAGGCAGACGATAGGATAAGTGAGGTGGAAGATAGAATGGTGGCAATAAGTGAAGCAGAGAGGAAAAAAGAAAAAAGATTATAAGAAATTAGGGCAACCTCAGAGACCTCTGGGACAATGTCAAATGCCCCAGCATTGGAATCATAGGATTCCTAGAAAAAGAAGACAAAAAGAAAGGCCATGAGAAAATACTTGAGATAATAGTTGAAAAATTCCCTAAAATGGGGAAGGAAATAGCCACCCAAGTCCAAGATACCCAGAGAGCACCAAACAGGATAAATCCAAGGTGAAACACCACAAGACACATATTAATCAAATTAATGAAGATCAAACACAAAGAACAAATATTAAAAGCAGCAAGGGAAAAACAACAAATAACACACAAAAGGATTCCCATAAGGGTAACAGATGATCTTTCAATAGAAACTCCTCAGACCACAAGAGAATGGCATACTTAAAGTGATGACAGAGAAAAATGTACAACCCAGATTACTGTAGCCAGCAAGGATCTCATTCAAATATGAGGGAAAAATCAAAATCTTTACAGACAAGCAAAAGCTGAGAGAATTCAGCACCACCAAACCAGCTCTTCAACAAATGCTAAAGATCTTCTCTAGACACAAACACAGAAAAGGCTTGTAAACTCGAACCCCAAACAACAAAGTAAATGGCAATGGGATCATACTTATCAATAGTTACCTTAAATGTAAATGGTTTGACTGCCCCAACCAAAAGAAAAAGACTGTCTGAATAGATACAGAAACCAGATCCTTATATATGCTGTCTACAAGAGACCCACCTCAAAACAAGGGACACATACAGACTGAAAGTGAAGGGCAGGAAAACAATATTTCATGCAAATGGAGACCAAAAGAAAGTAGGAGTAGCAATACTCATATTAGATAAGATAGACTTTGAATAAAGGCCGTAAAAAGAGACAAAGAAGGACACTACATAATGATCAAAGGATCAATCCAGGAAGATATAACAATTATAAATATATATGCACCTAACATAGGAGCACCGCAATATGTAAGGCAAATGCTAACAAGTTTGGAAGGGGAAATTAACAGTAACACAATAATAGTGGGAGACTTTAATACCCCATTCATACCTATGGATAGATCAACTAAACATAAAATTAGCAAGGAAACACAAACAAAAGAGACCATAGCAAAAATCAACAAAGCCAAAAGCTGGTTCTTTGAGAGGATAAATAAAATTGACAAACCGTTAGCCAGACTCATCAAGAAACAAAGGAAGAAAAACCAAATCAATAAAATTAGAAATGAAAATGGAGAGATCACAACAGACAGTACAGAAATACAAAATAAATGACCCAATCAAAATATGGGCCAAAGAACTAAATAGACATTTCTCCAAAGAAGACATACAGATGGCTAACAAGCACATGAAAAGATGCTCAACATCACTCATTATTAGAGAAATGCAAATCAAAACCACAATGAGGTACCATTCCACGCCAGTCAGAATGACTGCTATCCAAAAGCCTACAAGCAATAAATGCTGGAGAAGGTGTGGAGAAAAGGGAACTCTCTTACACTGTTGGTGGGAATGCAAACTAGTACAGCCACTATGGAGCAGAGTGTGGAGATTCCTTAAAATAACTGGAAATAGAACTGCCATACGACCCAGCAATCCCACTGCTGGGCATACACACCATGGAAACCAGAATTGAAAGAAACACATGTACCCCAATGTTCATCACAGCACTGTTTACAATAGCCAGGACATGGAGGCAACCTAGATGTCCATTGGCCGATGAATGGAAAAGAAAGCAGTGGTACATATAAACAATGGAATATTACTCAGCTATTAAAAAGAACACATTTGAACCAGTTTTAATGAGGTGGATGAAACTGGAGCCTGTTATACAGAGTGAAGTAAGTCAGAAAGAAAAACACCAATATAGTATATTATTACATATATATGGAATTTAGAAAAATGGTAACAATGACTGTATGTGATACTGCAAAGGAGACAGAGATGTAAAGAACAGACTTTTGGACTCTGTGGGAGAAGGTGAGGGTGGGATGACTTGAGAGAATAGCATTGAAACATGTATATTATCATATGAGAAATTGATCGCCAGTCCAGATTCGATACATGAGACAGGGTGGTCAGGGCTGGTGCACTGGGATGACCCTGAGGGATGGGATGGAGAGAGGTGGGAGGGGGGTACAGGGTGAGGAACACATGTACACCAATGGCTGATTCATGTGAATGTATGGCAAAAACCACTACAACATTGTTAAGTAATTAGCCTCCAATTAAAGGAAATGAATAAATTTTAAAAATGTATGATGCCATTTCTACTTCAGCTCTTCAATTCAGTCTTTTTGCTTTTCATCAGGTATATTGGAGTCAAAATAAATTTTAGTACTCTCTTTTCTTTAACATTAATTAATTAAAAAAAAACTATCAATCTTTCCATACTTTAAATTTTGAGGCCACTGAAATGAATGATGGAGGTGTAGAAATGACCAATGCAGTTTCTAGAATTTGCCTTGCCACATGAATGAAAAACATTGGGACATTCTTTGATCTCATTTTTGTGAAACACATTACAGTAAATAAATACCAGAGAAAAATAAGCAACTATGTATTTAAAAACAGAAATGAAAGCTGGTTATTTTGATCATTCATATAGTGAGTAAAGCAATATATCTTTACAATTAATTTGTCTATTATGTTTTACATTATTGAGAAAGGAAAAATGATGTTCATTACCCAAATGTGTCTATTCCATTAGAATATTTAAAATAACTATTAATTCTTTGTAGGCAGTAGCAGTAGTGAAAAGATCATGGACTTTAAAGCAATTGTGTGACTCCACAGTACCAGATGGGGTACTGGTACCAGTGCTCAGTGGTATCAGGTACCACTCTGACCCTGAGTCCCAAGACTGTTGAATAAAAGTTTTATCATTCATAAACTGCAAATAACCTTTTAGTGGGTTTTGTGAGGATTAAATTTCTTAGTGTTGTCTACTTCCCTGTTATAGTGTGGAGTCTATAAGAACATGATTCTTTACTGTTTTATCCACTGATCCATCTCCCTTATCTACAATAATGCCAGGCACATAGTGGGGACTCAATGACTATTAAAGAAACCTGTTAGTATATGCATATATTCACAAATGCATGAACAAACACAAAGGGTACCACCTGGCATGAAAGTGGTTAATCTTTATTTGTTCCATCTCCATTTTCTCCTCTGTCTTCAAGATAGTTGAAGATGAATAAACAAGTCAACATATGTGTCTTTATCACACCTGCTACTGAGAAAAAATTTGAGGCTGCCTTCCCTTCAGCATTGCTGCACATTTCTTTATCTATTAATACTTTACATATATACATACATATATATATATATATATATATACACACACACACATACATATATACACTAAATTAGTTTACTGAAAAATATTTGACAGGGCAAATAAAAATGTGTATGAGGATAAGTGTAAGATTAATGTATGACTATTTTTTCAATATACTAAAATAAAACTATCATAGTGCCCTCCATCTCTGAGATTCACAGCATGCCTAGTGTATTGGAAACAATTCAGCATTCAATTATATACTGCCACAAATCTCAGTTTGTTATATTAGTTATGTTTACCACCCTAACCTTCCTCATGGGCTGTCTTAGAAAAAAGAGACTGCAAATTCTCCTATGTCACAGCGTGTAGCTAAATACATTCTATACATTATATTTATTAGGATGACATGACATTAATATTCTCAGATATGTCTTCTCTCTTTCCCCACTAAGTTTACATGAAAAAATAAAAACAGTCCAAAACTTGAAGGGATGCAGTGAGTGGTTAAAGTGTGGGCTCAGGAGTGAGCTGTTGAATACTGCTGTACTTTCTACATCTGGGAGGGAATTGTCCAATGCATAAAGTGAGATTAGTAATTACCTCTTAAAATGGTTCCAGAAATCCAATCTTTCCTTCATTTAAGACACTTAGAACAGCTCCTAGCCATAGTAGAACGATAATGTTAGCTCTTATTGTTACTATCATTAAACAAAGCTTGGGAAATTTTTTAAAAATCCAGAAACACGTCTGAAACTGAAAGACATCAAAGACAAAAATAAAAACATTGATGATACACCAAATTTGAAGAACTTAAGAAATGCAAAGAAAATAAGCATTTATAATCATAGTGGCAAACGTCACACAATGTCAGAAAATCAATAGAAAAAAAGAAGAAACAAGATAAGTAATACAATCATCATTCTTACTATATTCAGTTCAGGCGCTCAGTTGTGTCTGACTCTTTGTGACCCCACGGCTGCAGGCTGTCCCTCAGCAACTCCCAGAGCTTACTCAAACTCATGTCCATACAGTCAGTGATGCCATCAAACCATCTCATCCTCTGTCATCCCCTTCTCCTCCTGCCCTCTATCTTTCCCAGCATCAGGGTCTTTTCCAATGAGTCAGTTCTTCGCATCAGATGGCCAAAGTATTGGAGCTTCAGCTTCAGCATCAGTCTTTCCAATGAATATTCAGGACTGATTTCCTTTAGGATTGATAGGTTTGATCTCCTTGCAGTCCAAGGGACTCTCAAGAGTCTTCTCCAATGCCACAGTTCAAAAGCATCAATTCTTCAGGACACAAAGGTATAATTAGATGTGAAACTTGTATGCATTTGGCTATGGTTAGACTAGTTGCTCCGAAACATCAAAAAGTCCTTCAACAAAATTCAAACTCCAGAAAAAATTAGATTATGCTCGGTGATTCAGAAAAACATAACAACTTCAATCTCTTCCTTGAACTCAAGGGCTTCACTTAATATTCATGTCTAAGTCACTCTTCTGGGCAGAGACATGGAGATAAAGCCTGTCTAGTGCACTACATTCAACTTATAGATTATAGACCCAGGTAATTTTCTTGTTGTTGTTGAGTTGCTAAGTCAAGTCTGACTCTGTGACCTCGTGGACTACAGCACACTAGGCTCCCCTATCCTTCAGTATCTCCTGGAGTTTGCTCAAATTCATGTCCATTGAGTCAGTGATAACATCAAACCATCTCATCCTCTGCTGCTCCTTTTGCCTCCAATCTTTCCTAGCATCAGGGTCTTTTTCAATGAATTGGCTGTTCTTGGAGGAAGTCCCAACTCATCTGAAACAATTTGTTCATTTGGTGTAACTTCTCTGAAAGCAATTGTTAACTCACTATTTTCAGAAGTCATGTCAACTGAACTAATTGTTTCAGATGCATTAAGGATAGAGATTGTAGCAAAATGCACATATGACATAAAACAAAGATATTGTGAAGAAGTCTGGCATTCCCAAGGGTGACACTGCTCAGGAGACTATGAAAGATTATTATCATTTTAGGTTATGTGTTATGAGATATTGGAAGAGAAAAGATAATCAAGGTAAATTTTGCAAAGTTAAATTGAAAGAATCGAATTATTTGGGTGATTTGATTCACATATATTATTGAATCACTTTTATGGAGTAACTGGAGCTATGAATGCGTTACGCCCTGCTAAACAATTTCGGAGGAGGCACAATAAACCTGCCTGACTTCACTGCCAAACGCTAATGGTGATTAACATCTTTAAAATGATGCTCTACATTTTTAATCATTTGATATGTTCAGTTCAGTTCAGTCATATAGTTGTGTCTGACTGTTTGTGACCCCATGAATTTCAGCATGCCAGGCCTCCCTGTCCATCACCAACTCCCAGAGTTCACTCAGACTCATCATGGCCATCAAGTCGGTGATGCCATCCAGCCATCTCATCCTCTGTTGTCCCCTTCTCTTCCTGCCCCCAATCCCTCCCAGCATCAGAGTCTTTTCCAATGAGTCAACTCTTCGCATGAGGTGGCCAAAGTACTTGAGTTTCAGCTTTAGCATCATTCCTTCCAAAGAACACCCAGGGCTGATTTCCTTCAGAATGGACTGGTTGGATCTCCTTGCAGTCCAAGGGACTCTCAAGAGTCTTCTCCAACACCACAGTTCAAAAGCATCAATTCTTTGGTGCTCAGCCTTCTTCACAGTCCAACTCTCACATCCATACATGACCACTGGAAAAACCATAGCCTTGACTAGATGGACCTTTGTTGGCAAAGTAATGTTTTTGAATATGCTTTTGAATATGCTATCTAGGTTGGTCTTAACTTTCCTTCCAAGGAGTAAGCGTCTTTTAATTTCATGGCTGCAGTCACCATCTGTAGTGATTTTGGAGCCCAAAAAATAAAGTCTGACACTGTTTTCACTATTTCCCCATCTATCTGCCATGAAGTGATGGGACCAGATGCCATGATCTTCGTTTTCTGAATGTTGACCTTTAAGCCAACTTTTTCACTCTCCTATGTCACTTTCTTGGAAGGAATGATGCTAAAGCTGAAACTCCAGTACTTTGGCCACCTCATGCGAAGAGTTGACTCATTGGAAAAGACTCTGATTGCTGGGAGGGATTGGGGACAGGAGGAGAAGGGGACAACCGAGGATGGGATGGCTGGATGGCATCATGGACTCGATGGACGTGAGTCTGAGTGAACTCCGGGAGATGGTGATGAACAGGGAGGCCTGGCATGCTGCGATTCATGGGGTCGCAAAGAGTCGGACACGACTGAGCGACTGAACTGAACTGAACTGATGTCACTTTCATCAAGAGGCTTTTTAGTTCCTCTTCACTTTCTGCCATAAGGGTGGTGTCATCTGCATATCTGAGGTTATTGATATTTCCCCCCGCAATCTTGATTCCAGCTTGTGCTTCTTGCAGCCCAGCGTTTCTCATGATGTACTCTGCATATAAGTTAAATAAGCAGGGTGACAATATTAAAAATCTTATATACCACGGCCGGAGTCTATTACTGTTTCTTCAACTGACTGAATGTTGTGCTTTATCTTAAAGGGACCTTCAATAATATATGTGCATCATGTCACCCAAATAGTTCAGTTCTTTCAATCTTGTTTCCCTCATCCTCATTGCTTCAGCAGCCCCAAGGTGTCTTTGTATTCCACCTAGAATTCTAGTTTTTCTCAGCAGAAGAGTTGATCAACTACAAGCTATTTAATGGTACTGTGAAAAGTGAAGGTCGCTCAGTCATGCCCAACTCTTTGTGACCCCACAGACTATTCAGTCCATGGAATTCTCCAGACCAGAATTCTGGAATTGGTAGCCTTTCCCTTCTCCAGGAGATCTTCCCAACCCAGGGATAGAACCCTGGTCTCCCACATTGTAGGCAGATTCTTTACCAGCTGAGCCACAAGGGAAGCCCAAGAATACTGGAGTGGGTAGCCTGTCCTTTCTCCAGGGTATCTTCCTGACCCAGGAATCAAACTGGGGTCTCCTGCATTGCTTGTGGTTTCTCTACAACTGAGTTATCAGGGAAGCCCTAGGTAAGGGGAAGTAAACATTGATTTATGTAAATCTAATGGGCACATTAACTTTGCCATAGTCTCAAATGCATTTGGACACATATAAGTAATGTTTTCTGAATAAACTGCATAATCAAGTGTATAAATAATATTTGAAGAAAAAAACAAAATAAAGAGCCATTAGATTCAAAAATAGGACTCCCACCTCTTCTCTGCCCATGGAGGGTGAAAGCAGCAAATCCAAGATCTAGGCTCTTCTGATATGGTGGATTGCACATCTAGCAATGGCATTGAGAAAACCAAAGCTCACTTTTCTGAAAGAGGGCGAAAGGCCTTGAGCATTTTCCATTTTGGATTATCCTGTGTGCTTAATTTTGTGTGTATGCTTTGCATTCTCTGTCAGAAAAAAAAGCAACTGTTGTCAATTTTTATACCTAGAACAAGTCAAGTATTTGTGGTCTCCTGAGGCTCAACCTGTGTGCACATACATGTCTTTGTGGGTATCTGTACTCAATTGAAAAAGATATTTGCATGAAAGCACACACATGCTTGAGAATGTGAATGGCCAAGGACACACATGCACACATTAATCCTACAACTATCTAAAATAGGGCTCACATAATAAAGACAGAATTTAAGCTAATAGTAGAATCAAAACTAATCACTGGTATTTTTCATGTATACTGGCATTTAAAAAGCAAGATTAAAGTTAGGCTATTGATAACAGAAGGACAGAAATACCCCACTAGATATCCCATCCTAAATGACATAGCCAAAGAGATCATCAGAGGGGAATATTAGTCTTAATTGCATTCATTAGAAATTAAGGCAAGCTAAATTAATTGAACCTTCCCAACCCTCACTCACCTCCAAATAAAAGTTGTAGTCACACATGCATATATGCATTAGAAAATATGTTGTGTGCTCAGACAGTCAGACATGTTTGACTCTTTGCCACCCCATGGACTGTAGGCTCTTTTGTCCATGGGATTCTTCAGGCAAGAATACCGGAATGGTTGCCACTTTCTTTTCCAGGGGATCTTCCCAACCCAGGGATGGAATTCCTGTCTCTTAAGTCTCCTGCATTGGAAGGTGGACTTTTTGCCACTAGTGCCATCTAGGAATTCCTACATTAGAAAATAAAGTAGAATTAAAGAATTAAGAGAAAAGTAGAAATATAATTTGAACTTATTTTTAAACTTTTATATTTAATTGTGAACATTAAAAATGGTATACTGAATGTTTCAAATTAAAAAAAAAATTAAGCAAAGAGACACAGATGTAAAGAACAGTCTTTTGGACTCTGTGGGAGAGGGCGAGGGTGAGATGATTTGGGAGAATCACATTGAAACATGTATATTATCATATGTGAAACGAATCTCCAGTCCAGGTTTGATGCATGATACAGGATGCCTGGGGCTGGTGCACTGGGATGACCCAGTGGGATGGTATGGGGAGAGAGGTGGGAGGGGGGTGACAGGATGGGGAACACGTGTATACCTGTGGCAGATTCATGTTGATGTATGGCAAAACCAATACAATATTGTAAAATAACTAGCCTCCAATTAAAATAAATAAATTTATATTAAAAAAATAAATAAAGTAAAAGAACTTCCAGAGAGGAAAATGGAAAATAAGAGAATATCCATGTTAAGTTGTGGTTGAAACCTGAAGCTGCAAAGTGTAGGAAGAAGACACAGGTACAGAAGCCTGAACTTTGACATTCATACAACTTCTGGGAAAAAAACCTCTGTATCTTGTTGGCTGCAGAAGTTAAAAATTAGATTTACTGGTTAAAGTTAGGTATTGCCAACTCAAGCTGGGAATGAGGTACCTTGACCTTGACACTTCCATACACTCCCATGTACTTCCTTACACTTTTGTATTGAACAGAGAAAATACAGAACATTTTCATCATTCCATCATCACAGAAGATTCTACTGGATGGCTGTATTGCTCTTCATCCTGTTCACAGCACCAGCTCTCTTGCTGGCCGCACTGTTAGCTGAACCCTGGGTAGGCAAGGTGTGAGCTAAAGGATGAAAGAAGATGTGAGGAACTGTACGAATTACAGACATGTTTATCCTCTTCTGGCTGGCACAGCAGACATAGCCGCAGACATAACCCAAAATCACTGCACTAACTTCACACACAACCTCTCTGCTGGCTGACACAGTAGCCATAACAGTGTTCTCTCCTGGCTGATTCAGCAGCGGTAGAGTAAACAGGCTATATCCCCTCCTCTCATAGTTGACCCAACAGATAGAATCGTGACACAGCAGTCAGTGGCCCCTTTTTGGTGGAGCTCGTGTATCCCTACAATACAAAGTAACTCGTGACTAAGCGAGTACCTTGCGACCAAGTGAATACCTCGTGATGTGCACGCACGGTGTTGTAAGCGATCTCAGCTATTACATAACCATTGTTTACAAAACGTGGAGCGAAAGTGAGAGTCTGTGTGGCTAGAGAACCTGACCATGACATTTTGGCTAATTTGCTTTTCCCCTACAGCAGCTCTGGTTTAGAGCATTCTGGAGGATCAGTTAAGATTGTAGAGAGAGAGGATTTTCTTCAAAAAGATTGGAGTATTTGAATGTTTGGTTTTTTTTTTTTTTTTATGTGTAAATAAAGGGGAATCCAGGATTAGAGGAACTAGAGATAAACCCCATATTTTCTGACTTTTGCCATCAAAACCATTTGGCAAAAATACTGTTATTTTTACCCTAGTAACAGTAATACAGTAATAATTATTAAGGGGAGTTTTGTTTGAATCTTCTTCAGAGAAAGACGGTTTAGAGTCTTTTGTTTGCTTGCATTTTTCTTGCATTTAGTTACAGGAGTTTAGGATTTAGTTAAAACTAGTTTTTTTTTTTTTCTTTTTCAATATGTGCTTTCCTGAACTACTTAATATGATTTCATGTGTATACAATCTGTCTTTTTAAGGCTAAAGCGAATGAAAAACTGAAAGCGTTGAGGCTTTTATTCAAGAAATTATTTTAAATTTATTTTAGCAATAACATTAAAAATTAAATGGGCAGGTCTCAAAGTGATTCATTTATAGATTTATGACTCATTTTTTTTCTTGTATTTCCCCAATTCTGTTCTTTTAATTCAGTTCAGTTCAGTCGCTCAGTCATGTCCAACTCTTTGCGACCCCATGAATCGCAGCATATCAGACCTCCCTGTCCATCACCAACTCCGAGTTCAACCAAACTCATGTCCATTGAGTCAGTGATGCCATACAACCATCTCATCCTCTGTTTTCCCCTTTGCCTCTTGCCCTCAATCTTTCCCAGCATCAAGGTCTTTTCAAATGCGTCAGCTCATTGCATCAGGTGGCCAAAGTATTGGAGTTTCAGCTTCAACATCAGTCCTTCTTATGAACACCCAGGACTGATCTTCTTTAGGACGGACTGGTTGGATCTTCTTACTGTCCAAGAGACTCTCAAGAATCCTCTCCAACACCACAGTTCAAAAGCATCAATTCTTTGGTGCTCAGCTTTCTTTGTTGTCCAACTCTCACATCCATACATGACCACAGGAAAAACCACAGCCTTGACTAGACAGACTTTTGTTGACAAAGTAATGTCTCTGTTA
Source organism: Budorcas taxicolor (assembly GCF_023091745.1). Classification (NCBI taxonomy): domain Eukaryota; kingdom Metazoa; phylum Chordata; class Mammalia; order Artiodactyla; family Bovidae; genus Budorcas; species Budorcas taxicolor. The sequence goes on from NC_068920.1 coordinate 110,753,974, forward strand.
ATATGCTGTCTAGGTTGGTCATAACTTTCCTTCCAAGGAGCAAGCATCTTTTAATTTCATGTCTGCGGTCACCATCTGCAGTGATTTTGGAGCCCCCACAAATAAAGTCAGCCACTGTTTCCACCGTTTCCCCTTCTATTTGTCATGAAATGATGGGACTGGATGCCATGATCTTCGTTTTCTGAATGTTGAGCTTTAAGCCAACTTTTTTCACTGTCTTCTTTCACTTTCATCAAGAGGCTCTTTGGTTCTTCTTCACATTCTGCCATTAGTGTGGTTAAGCCAACTTTTTTCACTGTCCTCTTTCACTTTCATCAAGAGGCTCTTTGGTTCTTCTTCACATTCTGCCATTAGTGTGGTTAAGCCAACTTTTTTCACTGTCCTCTTTCACTTTCATCAAGAGGCTCTTTGGTTCTTCTTCACATTCTGCCATTAGTGTGGTTAAGCCAACTTTTTTCACTGTCCTCTTTCACTTTCATCAAGAGGCTCTTTGGTTCTTCTTCACATTCTGCCATTAGTGTGGTGTCAGCTGCATATCTGAGGTTTTTGATATTTCTCCCAGCAATCTTGATTCCAGTTTGTGCTTCCCCTAGGCCAGCGTTTCTCATGATGTACTCTGCATATAAGTTAAGTAAGCAGGGTGACAATATACTGCCTTGACTTACTCCTTTTCTTCTTTGCAACTGGTCTGTTTTTCCATGTCCAGTTCTCACTGTTGCTTCCTGACTTGAGTACAGGTTTCTCAAGGGGCAGGTCAGATAGTCTGGTATTCCCATCTCTTTCAGAATTTTCCACAGTTTATTGTTATCCACACAGTCAAAGGCTTTGGCATAGTCAATAAAGCAGAAATAGATGTTTTTCTGTAACTCTCTTCTTTTTTGATGATCCAACGGATGTTGGCAATTTGATCTCTGCTTCCTCTGCCTTTTCTAAAATCAGCTTGAACATCTGGAATATCACAGTTCACTTATTGTTGTAGCCTGGCTTGGCAAATTTTGAGCATTACTTTACCAGCGAGTGAGATGACTGCAATTGTGTGGTAATTTGAGCATTCTTTGGCATTGCCTTTCTTTGGGATTGGAATGAAACCTGATCTTTTCCAGTCCTGTGGCCCCTGCTGAGGTTTCCAAATTTGCTGGCATATTGAGTGCAGCACTTTCACATCATCATCTTTCAGGATTTGAAATAACATAACTGTAATTCCATCAACTCCACTAGCTTTGTTCATAGTGATGCTCCCTAAGGGCCACTTGACTTCACATTCCAGGATGTCTGACTCCAGGTGAGTGATCACATCATCATGATTATCTGGGTCATGAAGATCTTTTTTGTACAGTTCTTCTGTGTATTCTTACCACCTTTTCTTAATATCTTCTGCTTCTGTTAGGTCCTAGAAGACCTAATAGAACCTTCTGTCCTTCTAAAGGACCTTCTGTCCTTTATTGAGCCCATCTTTGCATGAAATGTTGCCTCAATGTTTCTAATTTTCTTGAAGATATCTCTAGTCTTTCTCATTCTATTTTCCTCTATTTATTTGCATTGATCACTTTGGAAGGCTATCTTTTCTCCTTGCTATTCTTTGGGACTCTGCATTCAAATGAGTATATCTTTCTTTTTGTCCTTTGCTTTTTGCTTCTCTTCTTTTCATAGCTATTTGTAAGGCCTCCTCAGACAGCCATTTTGCCTTTTTGGATTTCTTTTTCTTGGGGATGGTCTTGATCCCTGTCTCCTGTACAATGTCACAAACCTCCATCCATAGTTCATCAGACACTCTTTCAGATCTAGTCCCTTAAATCTATTTCTCACTTCCACTGTATAATAATAAGGGATTTGATTTCGGTCATACCTGATTGGTCTAGTGGTTTTCCCCACTTTCTTCAATTTAAGTCTGAATTTGGCAATAACCAGTTCATGATCTGAGCCACAGTTATCTCCAGGTCTTATTTTTGCTGACTGTATAGAGCTTCTCCAACTTTGGCTGCAAGGAATATAAAATCTATCTGATTTCGATGTTGGCCATCTGGTGATGTCCATGTGTAGAGTCCTCTCTTGTGTTGATGGAAGAGAGTGCTTGCTATGACCAGAGCATTCTCTTGGCAAAAGTCTATTAGCCTTTGCCCTGCTTCATTCTGTACTCCAAGGTCAAATTTTCCTGTTACTTCAGGTGTTTCCTGACTTCCTACTTTTGCATTTCAGTCCCTTACAATGAAAAGGAGATCTGTTGGGTGTTATTTCTAAAAGGTCTTGTAGGTCTTCCTACAACCGTTCAACTTCAGCTTCTTCAGCATTACTGGTCAGGGAATAGACTTGGATTACTGTGATATTGAATGGTTTGCCTTGGAAACGAACAGAGATCATTCTGTCATTTTTGAGACTGCATCCAAGTACTGCATTTTGGACTCTTTAGGTGACTATGATGGCTACTCTATTTATTCTAAGGGATTCTTGCCCACAGTAGTAGAAGCAATGGTCAACTGAGTTAAATTCACCCATTCCAGTCCATTTTAGTTCACTGATTCCTAGAATGTTGGTGTTCACTCTTGCCATCTCATGTTTGACCACTTCCAATTTGCCTTGATTCATGGACCTTTCTGGCAAATCATATCAAATGTTGTTTGGCTAATTCCAGCCCAATCCAATGTTCTCTATCTCCAGTAAGGACACGGATATGTCAAACTTTCCATATTTTGACAAGTTCCTATGTCTAAGTATTGCCACTGAAATTTAGAATTCAAAGCAGCCTTTAGATACCAGTTAGTTGTAGTTCTATCTGCTGAACCAGCAGGTATAGTTCTATCCATCAAATGAACACACGTAAGACTTAAATTAGGACTAAGTAACATGAGCAAGTAAGTCAGATTAAGCACTATTATGTTTTGCTGGTTTGGATTTAGCAAATGCTACTAAGTTCTATAGTCAACTCCTGGGAGACAAACCCAAGTCTATAACTTTCTGATCATGACAAAGTCAGCACTGGTACTGCATCCAGCAAAGCAATTGTGGCTTCTAGATTTTGTAGCTTCCTAAGGATGGACAAGGGAGTACAAGTCTGAAAACAGTAGCTGTGTAAGTAGTCTTGATTTAGAGCATCCTAATCATGGCAGGAAACACAAGAGATGCAGGTTTGATCCCTGGGTCAGGAAGATACCCTGGAGGAGGAAATGGCAACCCATTCCAGTATTTTTACCTGGGAAATTCCATGATCAGAGGAGCCTGGGGGGTGGGGGGTAGTGGTGACAGTCCAAAGGGTCACAAACAGTCAGACATGATTGAACAACTAACTCATCAAGCAATCATGGTGGACATAGCAGCAACGTTACCTGAGGTCTTTTCTTGGAATGCCTTTAATGATTCTTTGAGTTCTCTATATCACTCAACAAATTCTTTTCTTATAAAGTTATATACAAAGGATTATATCTTCCTCAACCTAAATTCCTGACTCTTCTGTCCTCAGCAACAGAGAGGCAAGAACCAAAGAGATCCATCCTAGTTCCAAAGAAAGTTGTTCTCATTGTCATCATCATCATCAAATAGTAATTTATGTCAGATGGAAGTTGCTTAGTATTTTATAAAGTCCTGAGTTCAGTGATGAGAGTGAGCTAATAGTTTTGTTTTGTTTTTCAGTACTCATGTCCACTTGAACAGGAGATAATATTCTAAAAAGTTATAAAGAGTTGAGTCTGGAACCAATAGCCTTAGATTTTACTTTTTACTTGCTGCTTGTAAATTCCTTCTCTCATCTAATACATTCTCAGTCCTTTCTCATAAGACTGGACTCTGCCTAAAGAGAGACAAGTTGGTGAGGAATATTCTAAGAGTATCAACTCTATTCTTCATTTTAACCCATGTTCCATGTTCTCTTTATTCAAATTTTCTTACCTGTGAAATGAATGTAGGTAATTTTTCAGACAGCACAGGCCCAAGGCCTATAAATCAAGCTACTTCTGCCTCTCATTTAAAAGACACCTGAAACAAAGAGGTCTTCTGGGTTGTGGGACAGTTTCTGTCCATCTTTAGCAGTCCATTTGGTCCCACTTTTATCTTGCCAGAGTGGAAAACCAGCTGTGTAACGGAAACACATACATGACATAATTCTCATGAAATTATGTTAACATAGTTCAGGGGAAAAAAGTTCAAAATAATATGTCTGCATTTTGCCTCAGTTTTGCACTTTCTATGCCTGCTGCTGCTGCTGTTTAGGTGCTAATTCAAGTCCAACTCTTTGTAACCCCATGTACTGTAGATGTGGCTTCTGCTAGACATGAGGCATACTTATTGTACTTTTGTTCATGATAAGAATGATTCCCAGGACATGAATAGCCCAAATTCTTCCAAGTAGTTGGCAAATGATTAGGTTGTGAGATACTCAATTTAATTATTTTTTTCTACTTTAACGTATTTTATTTATTTCCTTTTTGCCAGCAAGGGAGTCAGTTAAGGTCAGTGGTCACCAAAAGACTTTGCCATCTTTGTAAATTACATGCTGAATGGTAATGATTCATGGGCATGACAATCCATTTCAATATCCTTGCCTGGAGAAATCCATGGACAGAGAATCCTGTGACTCCATGGACTGTAGCCCATCAGACTCCTCTGTCCATGGGATTTCCCAGGCAAGAATACTGGAGTAAGTTGCCATTTCCTTTTCCAAGGGATCATCCCAAACCAGGGATTGAACCCGCATCTCCTGCTTGGAAGATGTATTCTTTACCACTGATCCACTTGAGAAGCTCCTTTCTATGCCTAGGGTAAGAAATATTTTTTAAATAAAGGGACGATATACCACTTTAAAAGGCAATATGATACCACACATTCCAAATAGAGCCGTGACAAGTTCTCAAACTCATCTCCAAAGTAATTAGGTAGGAAAAAGGTAGATAGTTGCCTGCTTTGTCCAAAACAATCAGTCTTTTGTATTTTCATAAATGCCTCACTTATGAAAGACATAGGGGGAAAAAGACCTTAGTGTGAAAGTATGATAGCCAAAAAAAACAAAAAACAAAAAACAAAAACGTTAGGCTGTAGAGAAAAGGGGAGAAAAACTAGTCATAAACATTACTGGCCTCTTCCAGGTGACTCTGATTTTTCCCCTCATATTTTCTGGCCATGATAATTAAAAAAAATAAAATAAAGTTTGAATTTGTTTTAAATCAGAGACTATGAGACTCAGAGGTCTTTATTTAGGAAGATTTTTATTCTTGCTCACAGTAAGCTATAAACAAATACTCTTTTCTAGAATTCTTCCCTTAACTTAGCCATGTGGTAAGATACATTCAACCTTCTTAAATATTGTGGGTTGAAAAATATTCAAATATATGTGGGAATAACAAGAAATTCAACAGGATTCCCTAGTTACCTTTACCTCCTCTTTCCTTCTCAAGAATTTTAATACCATAAATTTCTATTAGACAAATGTCCTCTTCATTTCCCTAAGCCCCCAACTCAGACATTGGCAAACTTCTGAAAAGAGCCACACAGTAAATATCTTAAGCTATGCATTTTAAGTGGTTTTTCTTGCAACTTCTCTGCTGTAGTGAAAATGCAAACATAGGCATACTTCATAAGTTTTGGCTGTTTAAACAAATATAATCTTTTTTTTTTTTTTTTTTTTTTTGTACAAAAATAGAGACTGAATCAGATTTGGCCCAAGGGTTGTAGTTTTCTGACCCCTACTTTAAAATCAAGAACACTAGTTTTCTACCTGTAAAGTTTGAATCACTCTTTGGAGGGTAATATAGTAGATTTTATCAGACAAATGACATTTAATAAAGAAAGGGCATTTGATTTAGATCACGGGCTGCAAAGCTCCATGCAAACCAAAGCATTCAGAAAAGCAAAACTAGCAAGATGAGTCCAGGATCAGATGGGATCTGCTGTGTAGAGGAAAATGGAGGGTTACAAACTGACCATATATATGTCACAGGTATGACAATGGGTAGAGATTAAAGGAAGAGATTTAAGCAGTACCAAAATGGAGATTATATTGAAGGAAAGGTCTTGGCACTCAAGGAAAACAGTAGATTTAGCTGCTGCTGCTGCCGCTAAGTCGCTTCAGTCGTGTTTGATTCTGTGCAACCCCACAGACAGCAGCCCGCCAGGCTCCTCTGTCCCTGGGACTCTCCAGGCAAGAACACTGGAGTGGGTTGCCATTTCCTTCTCCAATGTATGAAAGTGAAAAGTGAAAGTGAAGTCGCTTAGTCGTGTCTGACTCTTAGCGACCCCATGGACTGTAGCCTTCCAGGTTAGATATTCCTAATTCAAAATAGGGGATATTAGATAAGTAAGACTGAGTAGGAACTTGTCAGTTAAAAAAAAAAAAAATCTATTTGGAGCAGGAAGCAAGATGATAGAGATTTGTATAATTTCTAACATTTATGAAGCTTCTTAGTGAATCAAAGAGGATGATACTTTATTAAAGAAATGCCACCTCACCATGTTCAGGGATAAAACTGTACCCATCCACCTCTCCACCGTGTGCCATCATGGGGCCTCTCTCCCACTCTAGATGCTCTCCTGACTGCCTTGTGTCCCAAGCCTGAAGACTGACTCATAGATATGTATGACATTTATCTTACTCTTCCGATTTCATTTCAGCACCCGTTTGATGGACACATTTGTCTTCTGATATAATAACTGCCGATCTTTTGGATGAGATAAGCTGAAAAGGGTGAATACTGAAAAATGCTTGAATGAATTACACTTAGCACTTACCTTAAGAGATTCTTCCAAAAAAAATATATATATATGCTTTGGCATCCTTTCTTCTTTGAAAGGTAATTCTTTATTATGGTAGAAATTGCACAAAATATCACTGATTGGGTGTGCATTCTGTTCTCTGAATTGAATCTTTATATCCTGTGCATTCACTTATTAGTGAGTATTGTTTTGGAAATGTAAGTATGATTTCATACTGAAGAGAATACATATGGGTATAAGTAGTATGTTTCAAGCAACAAGATAATACTTTCATGTTCCTGTTGCAGTTCTTTTATGCCAAATACATTCAAGATTCTGTAGAAAGACTATATTATTATCCTATGAGAGTTCTCAAAAAGAACTGCTACAATGCCATCAAAGAGATGCTGATTCTGTTCTGTCCTGTCTATTTGCATTTCTTCTTTCATTTCCATCTCCTCCCCTCAACAGCTTTATTTTCATAGGCTTATACTCAGTTCAGTTCAATTCAGTTGCTCAGTTGTGTCTGACCTTGCAACCCCATCAGTCACAGCACACCAGGCCTCATCCATCACCAACTCCTGGAGTTCACCCAAACTCATGTGCAGTCGGTAATGCCATCCAGCCATCTCATCCTCTGTTGTCCCCTTCTCCTCCTGCCCCAATCCCTCCCAGCATCAGGGTCTTTTCCAATGAGTCAACTCTTCGGATGAGGTGGCCAAAGTATTGGAGTTTCAGCCTCAGCATCAGTCCTTCCAAAGAATACCCAGAACTGGTCTCCTTTAGGATGGACTGGTTGGTTCTCCTTGCAGTCCAAGGGACTTGCAAGTGTCTTCTCCAGCACCACAGTTCAAAAGCATCAATTCTTCCTCACTCAGCTTTCTTCACAGTCCAACTCTCACATTCATACATGACCACTGGAAAAACCATAGCCTTGACTAGATGGATCTTTGTTGGCAAAGTAATGTCTCTGCTTTTTAATATACTATCTAGGTTGGTCATAAATTTCCTTCCAAAACTAGAGATCTCCAAAATGAGATTTATGCATGGCTGAGAGTTTGGATGATTATATATCAGGGCACAGGAAGAAAATCCTAGAATTGATGTTGACATTTATTCTTTCTCTAAAAATAATAAAAAAAAAACTTAAGCTTACTAAGTTGAAAATGTTTATATTCTTTAATATATAAGATGTGTAATTATGCATAATATTAATATAACCTATAATATGATACAACTATAATATATTGACAATGGTACCCTCAGTCAGATTCTAAGTTAGATGTTCCCATGTCATTAGAATATCTAAGCTATCTTGAGGGAAGAGTGGGATTCCATAAAGTAGAATGGGCAAGATTATGGAAATTGAGTAAAAGTTTCAATATGTTTTAATGCATGCTAATTATTATGAATTATTTAAATTGGGGGCAATTCTAAAATACATGGATAGCAACATTTTTTCTAATCCACTTAAGAAATATAAGAAGAAATAAAAACATATCAGAGAAGAAAGATTTTCAATAGTTAAGCTTTTCATGAACAAATATAATGCTTTATGGAACACTTTTATGCATGGCTATTATTGACCTCCAATTAAAATAAATAAATTTATATTAAAAAAAGAATAAAAAATAAGAAAGAATTCCAACAACTGAAAGGGACCCAGCTGGAATTCATTGCTTTCCATCTTCTTTTCTATTCTCCTCTAACATTCACTGCTTCCAAAGCAATCTAACTTCTTGAAATTCACCTCCAATTATGCCATCCACATTTTTGCATGCACATCCTGGCCACCCATAGTATACAAAATCTTCAGAAAAGTATGACTCACCAGTTTGTGACCTTATTTATGTTTTCTACTCTTATCTTCCACCCTTTTATTAAACCCATTTTATACTCCTGTCAAATCAGACAAGTATTTCTGAAAAATCTTACCTAGTAAATGAGCTTCTATATTCCTCTCTTTTATCTCAAATATTCTTTATTTTCCAAGTTAATCTCAAATGGTATCATCTTCTTAAACCCTCTTTTATTTTCCCACTGGTATTTCATGTCTTTTTCTGTATTCCTGTTTTGGGCAGTTAGCTTATCATTTATTTTATTTTGAGAACAGAAATTTTCTTATTTGCTCTTGTCTCATATTAGGACTCTTTGTTGAACTGAATATATTACTCCTCCTGCAAACCCAGTTGAAGGCTTATGTCCCAAAACTTTCTGTAACCATTCACTCTTTGTCTGAACCCTATCAATGAATATCTACAGCTTTTTAGCAAGAAGAAAATCATGTTAAAGTGTTACAGCCACGTTTTATGTAATTTGGATTGTGTACTCCTTGAGGACAGACTCTGAATTATTCTTGTTTCAAACCTGATGACGCCTAGCACAGAGCTTATTAAGTATATGATGCTTAGTAAAGGCAAACTGATTAAACACATGCTGGTTAACAGTATTCTAAATCTTTTCAACAATGTCCACAGCGTTATCACATATTCCACATTACACAGTTTCCATTAAGAGGTATGGTCTCTGTATTCTCCTCTTGAATTTATTTATAATATTAATAAATATTAATATGTATAATATTAATAACTTGTAACCAATGTAAAGCTATGGAAATGATGCTGAGTAACTTCTGAAAATTTTATTAGAAAATATCATGCAGCATCTTGCATTGCTTGCTGAACAATCATACTTGGAGCCCTGAAAACCATGCAAGATATCTGACCCACCCTGAGGCCATTGTGCTGTAAGCCAAGCCACATAGACAAGCTGCATGTAGACTCTTCAGTCTGAAGTCTTAGTTTCTGGATTTTCTAATTCAGGCTTCCGTGTTTGTGAGTGAATGGGCATTCAGACGATTCCATTCTCCTGTGTGTGTCAGTTGCTCAGTCATGTCTGACTCTTTGCGCCTCCATGGACTGTAGCCTGCCAGGATCCTCTGTTCATGGGATCCTCCAGGCAAGAATACTGGAGTGGGTTGCCATTCCCTTCTCCAGAATATCTACCCAGGCCAAGAATCAAACCTGGGTATTCTGCATTGGAGACAGAGCCTTTACTCACTGAACTACCAGGGAAACTATCTATTCTCCTGATTTTGAGTCAAATCCAGCTTTCAATTCTTTCCATTCCATGTTCCAGATATTGTGGAGCCAAGAGAAAGCATTTCTGCTTTGCTCTTTCTAAATTACTAAATGAAAGAATCTATGAGTATAATAAGAGTGTTGCTGTTAAGTTTGGAACACTTTGTTCTGCAGTCATATTACAAAGAACAGTTTTTTTGGGGGGGGCAGAAATATTTGTATAGAAACAAATGTGTTGAGAAAATAGGCTATGGTTATGTTTTTCAGTTCAGTTCAGTTCAGTTCAGTTGTGACTGACTCTTTGCGACCCCATGGACTGCAGCACAACAGGCCTTTCTGTCCATCAACAACTCCCAGAGCCTACTCAAACTCATGTCTATTGAGTAGGTGAGGCCATCCAACCATCTCATCCTCTGGCATCCCCTTCTCCTGTCCTCAATCTTTCCCAGCATCAGGGTCTTTTCCAATGAGTCAGTTCTTCACATGAGGTGGCCGAAGTATTGGAGTTTTAGCTTCAGCATCAGTCCTTCCAATGAATACTCAGGACTGATTTCCTTTAGGATGGACTGGTTGGATCTCCTTGCAGTCCAAGGGACTCTCAAGAGTCTTCTCCATCACCACAGTTAAAAAACATCAGTTCTTCAGAGCTCAGCTTTCTTTGTAGTCCAACACTTACATCCATATGTGACTCCTGGAAAAACCATAGCTTTGACTAGATGGACCTTTGTCAGCAAAGGTCTCTGCTTTTTAATATGCTGTCTAGGATGGTCATAACTTTTCTTCCAAGGAGCAAATGTCTTTTGATTTCATGGTGGCAGTCACCATCTGCAATGATTTGGGAGCGCAAAAAGTAGTCTGTCACTGTTTCCCCATCTATTTGCCATGAAGTGATGGGACCAGATGCCATGATCTTCATTTTTTGAATGTTAAGCTTTAAGCCAACTTTTTCATTCTCCTCTTTCACTTTAATCAAAAGGCTCTTTAGTTCTTCTTCACTTTCTGCCATAAGGGTGGTGTCATCTGCATATCTGAGGTTATTGATATTTCTCCCGGAAATCTTGATTCCAGCTTGTAATTCATCCAGCCCAGCATTTCTCATGATGTACTCTGCATATAAGTTTAACAAGCAGGGTGACAATATACAGCCTTGGCATACTCCTTTCCTGATTTGGAACCAGTCTGTTTTTCCATGTCCAGTTCTACCTGTTGCTTCTTGACCTGCATACAGATTTCTCATGAGGCAGATAAGGTGGTCTGGTATTCCCATATCTTTTAGAATTTTTCATAGTTTGTTGTTTTCCACACAGTCAAAGATTTTGGCGTAGTCATGGTTATGTTTTATACATATCCTAAATAACCCCACATGGGCTCACAGCTTTCTGTATCCCAAACTCTGAAGACCTTGTCACCGTTTGGCCTTCTAATACAATTTCACACAGACCCCGATAGCCAAATCCATCTAGAAAGAGTAGAATAGAGTTAAAGGTTTCACACTCTCTGACTTCAGACTATGATATGAAACTATAGCAGTCAAAGAAGTATAGTAGTCACACAGAAACACACATAGATCATGGGAATAGATAAAGTGTTCAGAAATAAAACCATAGTCATATAGTCAATTAATCTATGAGAAAAGAGGCAAAGATACACAATAAGGAAAAAACAGCCTCTTCAATAAATGATATTGAGAAAACTGGACAGCTATATGTAAAAAAATAAAACTGGACCACTTTTTCACACCATATATAAAAATAAAGTAAAAATGTACTTAAATGGATGACATGAAACCTTCAAACTCCTAGAAGAAAACACAGGAATTACCTATTTGACATTCATCTTAGCTATAATTTTTTTTATATATCTCCACAGGCAAGGGAACCTAAAAGCAAAAATAAACAACTGAGACTGTATCAAACTAAAAAGTTTTTGCATGGCAAAGGGAACCACTAACAAAAGAATAAGGAAACATACAGAATGGCGGAAGGAATTTGTGAACAATATATCTGATAATGGCTTGATAGCCAAAGTATAGAAAAGACTCATACAACTCTAAGTCACCTGGATATAATGAGTACATAGGGATTATAATCAATAATTGGTAATAATTTTGTATGGTGATGCATGATAACTGGTTTTTCTGCGGTGAGTATTTCATAAACACTGAATCACTATGTTTTATACACATGGAACAGACAACATTAAAATTTAATGTAAAATTAAAAAAAAAACTTAATAATATCATTTTCTACCACAATAAGGTAGAAACAAGGGGAAAAAGGTGGCACCCCAGAGGAAATTTTGAATAATCATCAGAGGGTAAGAACATTTTATTATCTTTCTGCAATCACAATGGAAGATTCTTTTGTACTCTGATGATTGTGTTTTGGGAAGTAAATCAATTTTAACTACATGGAAGTTTTCTTAGATCCCACAGATAAATAAGACCCCTTTCTAAAGTTTAGCAAACTTGCCTTCTGTTCATTGACTAAGAGATATAAGCAGAGTTTTTCTCAGTAACTTCTAGCAAGTGAAAGTGAACTAAAGTGTCTGGGTCACCCAAAACCTAGTGAGTTTCAGAACAGATGTAATAGAAGGTGTGTTGGAATCAGGGTTAGTGTTCATTACTCAACCTCTATCCAGTGAGAAGTTGAGTTCTGTGCAAGTCAATAAAGTGAGGTGCAGCCAAGTGCTGTATTGTTCTATAAGCACATGCGTGCTAAGTCACTTCAGTCGCATCTGACTGCGATCCTGTGGAAATCAGAAGCTGCCAGGCTTCTTTGTCCATGGGACTCTCCAGGCAAGAATACTGGAGTGGGTGTCATACACATGAATTATTATTATTCTACCTATAATTTACAAAATAGCAGATTCTTTTGGTGACCTTAACTGACTCTCTTGCTGGCAATATATAAAGTAAAAGAGAATACATTTTTTTAAACATTGAGTATTTCACAGCCTAATTGTTTACTAACTACATGGAAGAACTTGGGCTATTTAGGTCCTGGGAATAATTCCTATCATGAACAAAATAAAATATATATGCTTCATGTTTAGCAGAAGCCATATCCACCTTAATATTTGTCAATAGTGTTCATATAGTCTGTTTATTGCTTGCTAAGTTTTACTTTGGCCACTTCATGTGAAGAGTTAACTCATTGAAAAAGACCCTGATGCTGGGAGGGATTGGGGGCAGGAGGTGAAGGGGATGACAGAGGATGAGATGGCTGGATGGCATCGTCGACTCAATGCACATGAGTTTGAGTGAACTCTGGGAGTTGGTGACGGACAGGGAGGCCTGGCGTGCTGCAGTTCATGGGATCGCAAAGAGTCAGACATGACTGAGCAACTGAACTGAACTGAACTGAAGTTTCTGACTCTGGTTTGCTTTCCTCTATGGCTGTTATGTTTTCTGTGGTCTTTGAGTTTTTATCTTGTTGTCTGGAATGTCAATTTCCTTGGAAATTCTGATCATGCCAGCATTTAATCTATTTGAAAAGACTGTTTCTTTTCTTTTCTTTTTTTTGTTGTTGTTGTTCATGGGCTAAGACATTCCACCTTAGACGATTCTTGGATAATGTGTAGTCTTTATCTTTGAAATCTACCTTTGCTAGTTAGATTTGGTGGTGGTGGTTTCGTTGCTAAGTTTTGTCCAACTCTTGTGATCCCATAAACTGTAGCCCTCCAGACTCCTCTCTCCATGGGGGCAGGTTACCATTTACTTCTCCATGGGATCTTCCTGACCCATTGCAAACAGTCTCTTGCCTTGCAGGCAGAGTCTTTATCCCTGAGCTATCAGGTAAGTGATGGCAAATATACATTTATACATGATTTGTATTGAATGGTATGCCAGCAAGCTGACTTGTGGAAACCAAGTGTTTCTAAGAATATTGATTGGTATTTGTTTACAAGCAAAATATTTTATCTTAGTTTACCTAAAATATGATGATTCTAAGCTTAATCTTTTCATTTCAACCAGGCCATAAATGGGTTTACTTTGCAGGGATTTTGAATTACCTTTTGCCTTTAGGCTTCAAAGGGCTCAACACTTACTCCAATAAAATCTTAACCCTGCTTGAGATACTCCTAATACTTCAAAACATAGATGAGCTGACCAGATAATTCTCCTGGAAAGTGGTATACCTTTGCTGATGTTTCAAGGAAGGTTAGTTTCTTCCTGCATATATCTTCATGTGGACACTTGTATCAGGAAATATAGTTTCCTCAAGTGGAAAAGTTAAAAAACTATTCTCACTTTGGTATCTAATTACATTCCTAAGTCACTGGTAAACATTGCTATATTCTAGTGAGTAGGATGATTTCTAAAGGCTAAGTACAGTTCCTACTTTTTAAGTGGGACTCTGCCTGTGACAAATTTCCTTGAATAACTTCTAAGACCTTTGGAAACCACTTTCACTGGGAGAGCTGGATGCTGTGCCAATATTTCTCTGAGTCACAAGTTTGTCTCCAAATTTAAGAAAACTTCCCAGTAGTTCATATCTGTGTTTCAGAACAGGTCTTCTAGATGTTGACATGTACTAGATCAGGTGAGATTGGTATCTATTTAACTTTCTATTAATATCATGGGGAGTACTGTATTATGAGTTGAATTATATACCCCCTCCACAAATTCATATTTTGAAGTACCCAATTCTCAGTATCTCAAGATATAACCTTATCTGGAAACAAGGTAGTTAGTTAAGATGGATTTATTAGGATGGAACATTTTTAAGACTGATATCCCTACCCTATAAAAAGGTGAAAAATTTGAACACAAAGAGAAAAACCCATGAGAATGCCACATGAAGATGAAAGCAGATATAGAACGATGCTTTTGCAAGCCAAGAAATGCCAAAACTTGTCAGAAAATCAGCAGGAACTAGGGGAGAATCAGGGAATAGATTTTACTCACAGCTCTGAAAAGGGACCAGCACTTCTGACACCTTAACTTCAGACGTCTGTCCTCTAGAACTTTGAGATAATTAGTTTCTGTTGTTCAGTTTGTGGTACTGTTTTTATAACTCTAGTAAACTCATATATGGGATTTAGGGTTAGCATTTCTTCAAGGTTAATTCCATGCTCCTAGTTGCGTCCCAGGATGCTTAGGCCACCAAGGCCACAACGGATCTGCAGTCTTCCTTATTCTTTTGTGCACTGTGACACTCACTGGTTTACCTCCCCTGTACTGACTAAAAAGAATGTCAAGCTGATTTACAATGTTACACATTTATTATTGTCAGAAAAGTATGCTGAAAGATTCATATTAGATTTACCACTAGCATTATTCAATTGTTATATGGTTTATCTTTAGCATACAAATACAATGAAGTAAAAAGACTGATATTGCAGTCAAATTCAGATCAAGTCAGTGACAGAAAAAAATATTAGCTAAAACATTTTTAGGTGTAAATATATTTTACCAACCTAAAAAGCTCTCTGAATTCCATGCTACCGGGATTGTGTGGATGTTCATGAAACTTCTTCACATAGGCACAATGAATTATTAACTCCACTTCCAGCCCCTGATCTCTCTCATCTTCCAGATGTGGGGGAGGAGGAGGTGACTGAAAATCCCAAGCTTCTATTCCTGGCTTTATCTTTCTGGTGACCATTCAGAGCCCTCCCAGCATCACATCATTAGAAGAAAAAGATGCTCCCAGCACTCTTAATACTTAGGAATTTACAAGGACTTCAGGAACTCTGTGCCTGGAACCAGGGGTAGAAACAAAGAAATACATTTTCTAATCTTTCACACAGTCATTGTACTTCTTCAATAATAGTGGTGCTTTCTTCACACAAAGCATGTGGTGAAAACAAAGCCAGACCATATTGGTGCTATGAGGGGTCTTTTGCAGAGAGTTAATGGTGGCTCAGCAGAAAAGAATTTGCCTGCCAGTGCAGGAGGTGAGGGTTTGATCCCTGGGTTAGGAAGATCCCCTGGTGAAGGAAATGGCAACCCAGTCCAATATTCTTGCCTGGGAAATCTCATGGACAGAGGAGTTCATAAAGTTTGCAAAGAGTCGGGCACAACTTGGAGACTACACAACAACAACAAATAGAAAATAATAGATACAATTTGTACTTTAAATTGATTATAAGGACCACAATTTATGTGAGTTCTTGAGTATGAGAACAGACATTTAACAGCTGACTTCTATTTGGAATCATTTGATCTATATATCACCTGGCCTGTTTAATGTCAGTCTCTATCTTAACCTTACATTTGATATTTGAACAAATAAAGTATAACAATTACATTAGGAAGGAAGGGTCTTGGTTTTATGATATTTTTGAGTGTATATTGGTTTTATGAATGCTAAGTTGCTTCAGTCATGTCCAACCCTGTGTGACACTATGGGCTGTAGCCTACCAGGCTCCTCTGTCCTTGGGACTATCCGGGCAAGAATACTGGAGTGCGTTGCCATGTGCTCTTCCAGGGGATCTTCCCAATCCAGGAATTGAACCCACATCTCTTATGTCTTTTGCATTGGCAGGCAGGTTCTTCACCACTAGAGCACCCAGGAAGCCCTATATTGGTTTTACTTATCCCTGAAATTTTGCTGTAGTATTACTTGTCAGAGGCCAAGTTTGATATTTGAATTTTCAGAAAATCTATCCAACTTCTTAAGAAGATTCTGGTACTCTTCTTTTTACTCAAAGGTCATTTCACTGGCACTTGTTTGTGAGGAAAAGAATTGATGTAAATGAAATTATATTAAACTTGCCTCACCGAAAAGAAATAAATAACCAAAGGCAGAAGTGGTTCTTATCTATTTCATCTACTCTGGGAAACAAGATTACACCTTTAAGTGCTGGCTCATTTACTCTGTTGGAATGGCCTAACTGCAGCCATACCATGTCCAGCACACACATTTATAGATGATCATCATGTTTCTCTCACTGAGTCTGATTGTGGGATCAGAGTTCTTACCACAGTAATCTATAAAGCTTCTATGAGATACTGTTGTTGTTCAGTCACTAATTCATGTCTGACTCTTTGTGGCCCCATGGACTAAAGCAGGCCAGGCTGCCCTGTCCTTCACTATCTCCCAGAGTTTGCTCAAATGTATGTCCTTTTTGTCAGTGATGCTATCTAACCATTTCATACTCTGCTGCCCCCTTCTCCTTTTGCCTTCAATTATTCCTAGCATCAGGGTCTTTTCTAATGAGTCAGCTCTTTGCATCAGGTGGCCAAAGTACTGGAGCTTCAGCTTTAGCATCAATCCTTCCAATGATTATTCAGGGTTGATTTTCTTTAGGATGGACTAGTTTGATCCCTTGCCGTCCAATATATTCTCAAGAGTCTTCTCCAGCACCACATTTCGAAAGCATCAATTTTTCAGTGCTCAGCCTTCCTTATGGTCCAACTCTCACATCTTTCTATATTAGTATATTTATATGTAGTATACACACACACACACACACACACACACACACACACACCCCAATATCCTAATTTATCCCTCCCCAACATTACCCCTGGTAATAATCCATAGGGTTGCAAATAGTCAGACATGACTGAGGTGACAGCCCAACAGCACAGAAAACCACAAATTTATATTCTACATCTGTGGCTCTGTTTCTGTTTTGTAAATAAATTCATTTGTACCATTTGTTTTTAGACTCCATGCATAAGTGATATGTGATATATATATATATTTCTCTGTCTGCCTTACTTCACTCTGTATGATAATCTCTAGGTCCATCCATGTTGGTGTAAGTGGCATTATTTCATTTTTTTACAGTGCTGAGGTTTTAAATGTATTTTTTTCTCTAAGTTTTTATCTATAATTTCTCAGTTAGGAGTTTTATAAACAGAGTATGATTCACTAATTGTATTAGTTACATATTTTGTAAAGCAACATTTATCCAAATCAAGTTCCTTACTGTGCATTTAGCATCACATTTACTATCTTACACAGTTTCTGAGGGTCAGGAATGTAGGGGTGGTTTAGCTGTGGGGATCTGTTTCAAGGTCTCTTTTGAGATCACAGTAAGTCTATGATCTCTCTATAAAGATGCTCACAACATGGCAGCTCTCTTTTCCCAGATTGAGTACCTCTGGTTTAACAAATCTTCCAAGTGATTCTTATGAATGCTAAGGTTTGAGAACCACTGACCTGTGGGGCCCTTTTGAAGATATAGGCCCATTAAAAATTCTGACATAATTTTCTGGTGGGGAAAATCACTCTTCCCTTGGTATCACATTGCTTCTGGAAATGTTTAGTTACATAAGGGGAGGGATAGAGAAAGCCATGGGAATGCACGATTTCAAGAGACATACAACTACTCTCGCAAATGTTTTGTACCATTTGTTTCAAAATGCATCTTAGCACATGTGAGAAGAGTTTTCTTTTTCCTTTTCCTTTTTTCAGAATCTCAAACCTATCCAGAGTGACTGCAAAAATAATCCTGTCACCATTTTCACAAATACAGATCTTTTTACTCATTTTATTTCCCTCACTTCATTATATACCGCTTTCCTCTGTAGAGTTGTTTGGAACTTAGAAGGCTTTAAAACTTCTGCCTAATGCTTTCCATAACCTTTTCCCTGTAATAGCTCAAACCCAACTGTACGTAGGTTGCAACATAATTAAAGCACTTGAACAAACAGCATATGGACAAGTACTTACCGAGCTATTAGCAAAGACAGTGTTTTAGGATACAATTTTTTTTTCTCCCATAAGTGGAGGCAAATCTCAAATAAGAATTTGTTTTTAACTTTTCTATCTCCATGATTAAGTTTCAAGGCTCTGCTACTTTAGAAACAACAAGCTTTTAAATTTAAACCACTCTCAGTGCAATGTTTCTCTTCATGATAAATGGACATATTTCACGCTGGGAGGTTAAAAGGTGAGAAAAGGCTAAACTAAAACCACCTTCAAAGCACAGTGGTTCACTTAGTGATAAATGACACTGTTTCAACAGGGGAGGATGAAAGATTTTGCATTTGTTTTGAAGCAGAGAAATAGCCAAGTGCTCACTACCAGTGATTATAGATGTTTCTAATAAAATGGGGGTAAATGGCTGAGTACAAGCCATTATTACACTGAGAAAATATATATTTTTTCTCTCCTCTAAAAAACATATTTTGTGCTGCTTAGGAAATCAGTTATGTTGTTGTTCATAGAACAAAATTTCAAATATATAACAAATATTTTAGATCAATACTTTCTTTTTCTTAAATTTTTTCAGAGCAAATTTTAGGGAAAAAAAGCGGGGGCGGGGGGGGGGGGGCAAGAATATGCCAAAACCATCAATTTCTTATTTCCCAAAACCTTATGATTTTGAGTTGTTGTAACCTAACTCATACTTTGAAGAACTCTGCCCTATTTTCATAAAACACATTATATCCATGAGAAGGGAAATTAGCATATAATTTGTAGATTTGATTCTTGGGTCCATAAGAGAGCTTAAACATGTAAAACAACTTTCTCTTAGTTGAAAAGAACAAACAAAAAAGAAGATGTGACCTATTGTTTCAGTATATTTAGGTGTCATGGTGTCTATTCATATAGATAGATGGATTTTCATGCAAAGGTCTCTGCCTTGAGGATTTCTCATTTCTGGAAAAGAACCAACCATCTACACTTAGCCTGTCTTCAAGTGCATAAGACTGAAATAATTAGAGAGTAAATAGAGCACACAGACTTAGTATTGTTCATAAACATTACTACCATTTAAAATGACAGTATGAGTTATGTAGAGATTCTAAGCAAGCTAAAAATAAGAGAAATTGGAATGCTTGGCATACCTTGACTTCTTTTGCATGAATAAATAGAGCAACTCACTATTTCTCCTTGGCTTACCAATAAATTTATTTCTAGTTGGCTCTAGTTAGGGACATAAAAAGTGCTGGTTCGATCGCCAGGTCAGGAAGATAACTTGGAGGTGGACATGGCAACCCACTCCAGTATTCTTGCCTGGAGAGTCCTATGGACAAAGGAGCTCAGTGGGCTACAGTCTATAGGATTGTAAAGAGTTAGACACGGCTAATGCAACTTAGCATGCACTAGTTCTTACCTTAGGATTTCTCATTTGTTTGTTTTTTTGGTTTTATCTCCCAAGTTTCTCTCTCCTGCTTCATTGTCCTGACTAGTTGTTTTGCCAAAAGTTTTAACTTTCATTTCAGGTTCAAAAGACTCATTAACAGAATAAATCACTCATCATACACAACTTCAATGTCTGAGAGCTTGTTTGGAGGTTCTAGCAGGGAAGCACAGCTGCTCGTATCCCCTTGACTAAAGACCTGTCCTCCTCTATTGGGGAGGGTCTTCCTCTTCCACCAAATAGGCAGCTTCAGGAAGGATGAGCATGGATTGGTGAGGGAGGAAGGGGACACCTACTTAGCCAGCCAGATCAGCTGAATCAACCCTAGCAATTAATGGGGTGACAGATGTCACCACCAGATCACCATCACACCCATAATTTCAATATCTAAAGAGAGTTATCTAACTTACTTTCAATATACAATCATTAAAAGAAAACAGAGATAGGAACAGTAGAGGATAATAACAGTGCATACATCACCAAATTAGGCTGACTCACATTCAGATTCAAACAGCGCTTGGGAAGACCCATGTAACAACTGGAATCTCAGTTGGGAAAATGTTATGGGCAGTGCATCTACCCTAGGGGTGATACTTTAAGTTGCAGTTTGGGGGATTCCTGCTTAAAATCCCAGGCTGCCAACTGATAACATCATTAGTTTGTGAGCAAAAGTGCTGCTCTCATTTCACTTTAAACTTTTTACAGTGTGTCTGCTTTATTTTGGGAGCCATTGGATTTCACTGAATGCCACATATGGTTGGCCAGAGCTCCGGGGCTCAAGAATTCCAAAACTCCCTTCCTATCTTTTCTATAGTGTCACTCAGCTTGCTGGTAACAATTGGTGCATTCATGAGCAAGCATGTAATCAGCACAGTGTCATGCAGGTTAGAAGCAAGGCCAGGGACCTGCTCTGTTTTCTTGTCTCTGAAGCCTGAACAAGACTTCCTTAGTTTTATGTTCCCCAACACTAGTAATCTCAGACATCTAATTTCTTGGCCAGAATCCACTCTCAAAGTTAGACGTTTAAAATAAACCATTTTTTTCTCCCCTGCTGTATCTTTGCAGATAAAAATAGCAGGAAGAAAAACAAAGATGTTTATACTGCTTTTGTGACCCATGCCCATCAATTTCCAAACATGATGTAATCCCCACAGTACTGTCACAGAGGCAAGCCCTCATTTGACTAGAATCCCTCCCTGGCTTCCATATCAGATTGCTGCTTCAGTACCCACCCGACCATGTTCCACACTGCAGTATTATTGGCTGTCTGAATTGGCTGTGAACTTACTGTGCCTTTTAAATACAGTGTCATAGGCTGTCTATGGTAAGCTGTCCCAAATCTACCCTTAATCTTCCCAGTACAAGTGAGCTCCATTGCTATATTCATAGCATCTCTTCACTGTTCCATTTAATTTATATTTGGCTGTGCTGATTCTTCATTGCTGCAAGTGGGCTTTCTCTAGTTGTGGTGAGCAGGGGCTATTCTTCTTTGTGGTGTGAAGTCTTCTCATTGGATTGGCTTCTCTTTTTGTGGAGCATAGGCTCTTGGGCACTCTAACTTCAGTAGTTGCAGCATGCGGTCTCAGTCATTACAACTTGCAGATTCTAGAATGTGAGCTCAGTAGTTGTGGTACCTATGCTTAGTTGCTTGGTGGTATGTGGAATCTTCCTGATCCAGAAATCAAGTCCATGTCCCCTGCACTGGCAGGTAGGTTCTTAACCACTGGACTACCAAATAAGTGCCTCCTCACTCTTCTGGAATAAATCATTTTTTAGTTTATTTTTGTTTTTATGAAGATAAATACTGGGTTTAACGTAATCATATTCAATAGATCACAGGTATTTCAATCTGTCTCATCTCTGGTTATTTTCTTTTCCTATTATCTCCTCTTCTACATTGTTTTTTTCCAACTTCTCCTCTTCTCTCCCCTCCTAATTTCTGTTCCTTTCCCTTATCTTTACTTTCATTCCTTTCCTCTCCTTCTTTTCTCTCTTTTATCTTTTTCTTTTTTTTTTTTCTAAAATAGCTGCCCAAGGAAGATGGTGACAAAATAGTGAAAGATACTTCAGTTCTTATTAAGTCTTAAAATAATTTTTACTCTATAAATAGACATAAGAGAATGGAGGACATAGTGTAGCTGTCATCATTGACTTTTCCTAACATTGATTTATCTGCTTATCTGACCAAGATTTCTCATCTAACTTGGAAAAAAACAAAACAAAACAAAACAAAACATTCAATTGGAACACTTTATAATATTGCAGCCTCTGCTAAAGATTAAGCTTTTTCCAAAATAAATACCTATATTAATACATAAATGTACATATGCACATGTATATGGGCTTCCCACGTAGCCCTTGAGGTAAAGAACTCACCTGCCAATGCAGGAGTCATAAGAGAAATAAGTTCGATCCCTGGGTCAGGAAGATCCCCTGGAGTAGGTCATGTAACCTACTCCGGTATGCTTTCCTTGAGAATCCCATGGACAGAAGAGTCTAGTGGGCTACTTAGCAAGTACACATATAGGTATGTGTATATATATATATATTCATATATATTCATATATATGAGATTAGATGTAGATCTTTTCCCTTTTGCACTGTATCTCATGCTGTGATGTTAAGATATGCTGGTGAGATCCCTCTGTAGGACTGTTGACTTCATTCCCCCAGTGACTGGAGGGGCTGAGTGAAGATGCCTTTTGAAATTATTTGGGTGAAGGAAGCTGCCTTCTTCAAGGTAACACCCTCTGTCTAGGGATAGGCCATAACTGACTAATCAATGTGACAGAAAAAACAAAATGAAACAAAAAACCCCTACCACTTCACTCCAAAAACTGGAAATTCTGAAGCACAAGCTTGACTTTAGTTGTCTGTTTCATTTGATCCATCTTCTCCGTTTGAGGCTTTCCAGGTAATGGTAGTGGTTAAGAATCTGCCTGCTAATGCAGGACACCTAAGTGATGAGAGTTAGTTCCCAGGTTGGAAAGATCCTGTGGAGTAAGAAGAACCAACCCACTCTAGTATTCTTGCCTGGGAAAATCCCATGGACAGAGGAGACTGGAGAACTACAGTCCATGGGATGGCAGAGTCAGACACCACTGAGTGAACTGAGCATCTTTTCCCTTTGAATAAACCTGATTCCTTTATTTCTCATCCCAGGCAATTATTCCAGGAGCACCTCTAATCAACTTCCTGAATCTCTAGTCACCTTCTTTATCTCAGAGTCTGCTTCCCAAAGAATGTATACTGTAACACACTTCTACTGTTTTATAGTTTAAAATATTTAAAAGTATTATTACTTATCTTGCAAAGTAGGACTTTTATTTTTATATACAGGAAGAACTCAACTAGGGCAATAGAAAGATTATAACTCCATTTATGCACAAATCAACTGGGATACAAAGGCATTAAAGATTGCAAAAGAAAAAAAAAACGTGAGAATTTGTCAAAGCTATTTGGAGTGATTGTGCTTATCTTCTCAACATATTCTGGTAAGCTGAGGCACAGAGACACCAAGAAATTTGCCAAGTCACTCATCACGCAGGTGAGAAAGGACAACTAGAACCCAGAGCCAGCTTGATTTGATTTAAGAGCTTCCACATATAACCCTACCATTTTTTTTCATAAGGGTGAAGCACTGCCTGTTTAAATGCTGAAGGAAAAGTCTTCACCCACATGAGGAGAATCAACTCTGCCTCCATAAAACTGCTAGTTTATTTTCCAATAATTAGAAACTCTGAGAAAGAAAAGAAGCATATTTCCCATTGGGAATCAGGTGGTGGTCTCCTTGACCTATCAATTCCCACCTCTGTACACTCTCTTATATTTCTTATTTCCTTTCATTCCATACCTTCTATTCCCTCTCAGTTCAGTTCAATGCGGTAGCTCAGTTGTGTCCGACTCTTTGCTACCCCATGAATCGCAGCATGCCAGGCCTCCCTGTCCATCACCAACTCCCGGAGTTCACTTAAACTTATGTCCATCGAGTCAGTGATGCCATCCAGCTATCTTGCCCTCTATCGTCCCCTTCTCCTTCTGCCCCCAATACCTCCCAACATCAGTCTTTTCCAATGAGTCAACACTTTGCATGAGGTGGCCAAAGTATTGGAGTTCAGCTTTAGCATCAGTCCTTCCAAAGAACACCCAGGACTTGTCTCCTTTAGGATGGACAGGTTGGATCTCCTTGCAGTCCAAGGGACTCTCAAGAGTCTTCTCCAACACCACAGTTCAACAGCATCAACTCTTCAGCGCTCAGCTTTCTTCATAGTCCAACTGTTACATCCATATGTGACCACTGAAAAAATCATAGACTTGACTAGACGGACTTAGTCAGCAAAGTAATGTATCTGCTTTTGAATATGCTATCTAGGTTGGTCATAATTTTTCTTCCAAGGAGTAAGCATCTTTTAACTTCATGACTGCAGTCACCATCTGCAGTGATTGTGGAGCCCCCCAAAAATAAAATCTGACACTGTTTCCACTGTTTCTCCATCTGTTTCCCATGAAGTGATGGGACCACATGCCATGATCTTAGTTTTCTGAATGTTAAGCTTTAAGCCAACTTTTTCACTCTCCTCTTTTACTTTCATCAAGAGGCTTTTTAGTTCCTCTTCACTTTCTGCCATAAGGGTGGTGTCATCTGCATATCTGAGGTTATTGATATTTCTCCCAGCAATCTTATTTCCAGCTTGTGCTTCTTCCAGCCCAGTGTTTCTCATGATGTACTCTGCATATAAGTTAAATAAACAGGGTGACAATATACAGCCTTGACTTACTCCTTTTCCTGTTTGGAACGAGTCTGTTGTTCCATGTCCAGTTCTAACTGTTGCTTCCTAATCTTCATATAGGTTGCTCAAGAGGCAGGTCAGGTGGTCTTGTATTCCCATCTCTTTCAGAATTTTCCACAGTTTATTGTGATCCACACAGTCAAAGGCTTTGGCATAGTCTATAAAGCAGAAATAGATGTTTTTCTGGAACTCTCTCCCTTTTTCCAGGACCCAGCGGATGTTGGCAATTTGATCTCTGGTTCCTCTGCCTTTTCTAAAACCAGCATGAACATCTGGAAGTTCATGGTTCACATATTGCTGAAGCCTGGCTTGAAGAATTTTGAACATTACTTTCTTAGCATGTGAGATGAGTGCAATTATGTGGTAGTTTGAGCATTCTTTGGCATTGCCTTTCTTTGGAATTGGAATGAAAACTGACCTTTCCAGTCCTGTGACTATTGCTGAGTTTTCCAAATTTGCTGGCCTATTGAGTGCAGCACTTTCACAGCATCCTCTTTCAGGATTTGAAGTAGCTCCACTGGGATTCCATCACCTCCACTAACTTTGTTCGTAGTGATGTTTTCTAAGGCCCACTTGACTTCACATTCCAGGATGTCTGACTCTAGGTGAGTGATCACATCATCGTGTTTATCTGCGTCATGAAAATCTTTTTTGTACAGTTCTTCTGTGTATTCTTGCCACCTCTTCTTAATATCTTCTGCTTCTGTTAGGTCCATACCATTTCTGTCCTTTATCAAGCCCATCTTTGCATGAAATGTTCCCTTGGTATCTCTAATTTTCTTGAAGATATCTCTAGTTTTTCCCATTTTGTTGTTTTCCTCTGTTTCTTAGCATTGATCACTGAGGAAGGCTTTGTTATCTCTGCTTGCTATTCTTTGGAACTCTGCATTCAGATGCTTATACCTTTCCTTTTCTCCTTTGCTTTTCGCCTCTCTTCTTTTCACAGCTATTGTAAGGCCTCCCCAGACAGCCATTTTGCTTTTTTGCATTTCTTTTCCTTGAGGATATTCTTGATTGCTATCTCCTGTACAATGCCATGAACCTCCATCCATAGTTCATCAGGCACTCTGTCTATCAGATCTAGTCCCTTAAATCTATTTCTCACTTCCACTATATAATCATAAGGGATTTGATTTAGGTCATACATGAATTGTCTAGTGGTTTTCTCTACTTTATTCAATTTAAGTCTGAATTTGGCAATAAGGAGCTCATGATTTGAGCCAGTCAACTCCCAGTCTTCTTTTGCTGACTGTACACAGCTTCTCCATCTTTGGCTTCAAAGAATATAACCAATCTGATTTCGGTGTTGACCATCTGGTGATGTCCATGTGTAGAGTCTTCTCTTGTGTTGTTGGAGGAGGGTGTTTGCTATGACCAGTGCATTTTCTTGGCAAAACTCCATTAGCCTTTGCCCTGCTTCATTCTGCATTCCAAGGCCAAATTTGCCTGTTACTCCAGGTGTTTCTTGACTTCTTACTTTTGCATTCCAGTCCCCTATAATGAAAAGGACATCTTTTTTGGGTGTTAGTTCTAAAAGGTCTTGTAGGTCTTCAAGAACCGTTCAACTTCAGTTTCTTCAGCATTACTGGTTGGGGCATAGACTTGGATTACTGTGATACTGAATGATTTGCCTTGGAAACAAATAGAGTTCACTCTGTCGTTTTTGAGATTGCATCCAAGTACTGCATTTCGGACTCTTTTTTTGACCATGATGGCTACTCCATTTCTTCTAAGGGAGTTCTGCCCACAGCAGTAGATATAATAGTCATCTGAGTTAAATTCACCCGTTCCAGTCCATTTTAGTTCATTGATTCCTAGAATGTCAACGGTCACTCTTGCCATTTCCTGTTTGACTACTTCCAATTTGCCTTGATTTATCGACCTAACATTCCAGGTTTCTATGCAATATTGCTCTTTACAGCATCGGACCTTGCTTCTATCAGCAGTCACATCCAAAACTGTATATTGTTTTTGCTTTGGCTCCTTCTTTCATTCTTTCTGGAATTATTTCTCCACTGATCTCTAGTAGTATATTGGTCACCTACCAACCTGGGGAGTTCCTCTTTCAGTATCCTATCATTTTGCCTTTTCATACTGTTCATGGGGTTCTCAAGGTAAGAATACTGAAGTGGTTTGCCATTCCCTTCTCCAGTGGACCACACTCTGTGTGACCCCTCCACCATGACCCTCCTGTCTTAGGTGGCCCTGCATGACATGGCTTCATTTCATTGAGTTAGAAAAGGCTGTGATCCATGTGATTAGATTGACTAGTTTTCTGTGATTATGGTTTCAGTGTGTCTGCCCTTTGATGCCCTCTCACAACACCTGCCGTCTTAGTTGGGTTTCTCTTCCCTTGGAAGTGTGGTATCTCTTCACGGCTGCTCCAGCAAAGCACAGCCGCTGTTTCTTACTTTGGATGAGAGGTATCTCCTCACGGCTGCCCCCACGCCCGACCTTGAATGTGGAGTAGCTCCTTTCGGCCCTCCTGCGCCAGTGTAGCCACTGCTCCTTGGATGTTCTATTCCCTGTAATTCTGTCCAAAGGACCAGTTAGTCCAAAAATTTATCCCAGACTCTTCCACTCTGCAGAGATTAATGGACAGTTTCTTTAAACTTGCTGTCATCTTCTCAACTGCAAATAGCAATTCATTTTGAACATGTTTTACAAATATTTTCTTCTTTAATCATCATAAAATAAGTTGAAGGATAAGAAGTACTACTATTATTTGCAAGTGCAAATTAGAAAGTGAAGACACTGAGAGAATACATGAGATGGTCAGTCATGTTCAAGTAACTGGTCAACCTGGTTTTGAACACAGGGTAGCTCTAATACTCTTGCTTTGACTACAATTTCCTATTGTTTGTCCTCTTGGTAAACCACCTTCTTTTAATTATATTTGTGCATTTTCTTGGGCTTCCCTGATGGCTCAGCAGGTCTGACTGCAATATAGGAGACACAGGAGACATGGGTTCAATCCCTGGGTTGGGGAGGTCCCCTGGAAATGGTAACACCCTCCATTATTCTTGCTTGGAGAATCCTATGGACAGAGGAGCCTGGCAGGTTACAGACCAAAGGGTCACAAAGAGTCAGACATGACTTAACAACTAAACATGCACACCACATGCATTTTCTTAAGTTATAAGCTAAATGATTAATTAAGTTATGATTCATATATGCAAATTTTGTCTCTCAAATATTAGGTTAAGCTCCTTCAATATGGTCAAGGCCTAGGTCTGTTTCTCCTGGTCACTCACCAGTACTCACAAGCCTATCTAGTAGAACAGCTAATGCTGTGTTAGGTTATCTAGAATTCACTTGAATACTTTTGAGACTTACTCTGTGGATGGAAGTGTTCATAAGTCAAAAATATATGCCCTTTCCATTCTGGTTTCCTAGGTGTGTTTGAATCAGTTCTAATGAGGTGGATGAAACTGGAGCCTATTATACAGAGTGAAGTAAGCCAGAAAGAAAAACATCAATACAGTATACTAACACATATATATGGAATTTAGAAAGATGGTAATGATAACCCAGTATGTGAAACAGCAAAAGAGACACAGATCTATAGAACAGTCTTTTGGACTCTGTGGGAGAGGGAGAGGGTGGGATGATTTGGGAGAATGGCATTGAAACATGTATAATATCATATATGAAACAAACAAACAAAAAAGTATGCCCTTGCTGTCTTTTTATTCAAAAAATATATTCCTCTCTTCCTTATTAGATTATATTATTCTGTTTATTAGGGCTTCCCAGATGGTGATGGTAGTAAAGGGCCCACCTCCCAATGCAGGAGACTTGTGTTCAACCCCTGGGTAGGAGAGTTCTCCTGGAGGAGGAAGCAACAAGCCAGTTCCATTTTCTTTGTTTGGGAAATCCCACCGACAAAGGAGCCTGGTGGGCTACAGTCAATGAGGTTTCAAAAAGTCAGACACAACTGAAACGACTTAGCACATATGCATGCATTATTTATTACTGTATACAGGGGGAAATGAGCAGTAACCCAACACCTCATGGATCTACTTTTCCTCAAACTCTGTGGCATCCTCTCACTTCTTCAGGAAGGTAGATATCTTCCTGATAATATTCTATGCAAACTTGTCCTCAGTTGATGAGTTCAAACTCCTTCACAAATAAGTCATGGCACTCAGTTAATTACAGTGAGACCACTAAAGGGGAAAGAGGCTATGATTTAACTTAAAAAATAAAGCTTTTTTGGTGAATTTAAAGCTTCAGTAAATCAGATGGGAAATATATTTTGAAAAAAGTCAAATGATTTCATTCAAGTTTTTTCTGTGCTTAACTTTAGGTATGACCAGAGGGGCATGAGAGATTATATATATATATATATATATATATATATATATATATATATACACACACACATACATATATATTTCTGTCTTGTTTTCTAGTGTCTCTGAAATTTAGCTGTAGATATATATTGTGCTTGAGCCTTGGGAGATTTTCCTCACATGTCACAGAAAATTGAGATTCTCTTTTTGGTTATCAATATTCAACTGGCTATTTGCAACACAAACCCAAAAAGCACATTATGAAACACTGTTTCCCTAAAGAACCATTGCTACTAGCTCAGCAAACAATCAAACTGTATTTAATTATTTGCTGTAATGACTTTTAGTAGAAAATCAAGATGTCTGGGCTTTATTAAGTTTATTTTGCTTTGCTGTCTTATTAAGGGCTTAGACTTTCTCTAGAAAACAAATCAACATAGCCGGTGGTTATGAGAAAAACTTAGTCTTCTGCTTTGAGAAAGATCTATACTCATGAAACCTAATCAGAATATTTTCAAGTTTGAAGCTAATCATTTAGGAGCTTGCTGACTTTCCCCTCAAAGCATACCTCCCTGCTTCCCTGTTTCTGTTTTGGTTTTTGTTTGTTTTTTCCTATTCAAATAAATATGTCTTTTAACAAGTGAAGTGTCCTGAACTCCGTTTCCCTTAGGGGAAAAAATATAGCTATTAGTTCAATAAAATAGGTACAAGAAATATGAGGCCCCTACTGTGTACAAATAGTCAGATGTTTCAGTTTTGTTTCTAAAAATAAAGCCCTATGACAAAGCTTTTTCTTTGTTTTAAATTTTGAAATGTTTAACTTTTTTTCTTCAGTGTGTATGTCTGTGTTTTTAAATGCTCATATCTTTGTTTTTAAAGGGTGACAAAATAATTTTCTTTCTGAGTGATACTACACTGGATGCTATGGAAAGATAGAGACTCCTTGTTAGGTCTGAGTAAAATTATCAAGTAAAAGTGAATTTGTTTTAACTGACTTGGGAAGATAGGAGGTCATAGTTAAACTTCTAGGCTTCCAAGGAATGTGCCTGTATGCTAAGCCAAATCAGTTGTGTCTGACTGTTTGCAACCCTATGTACTGTAGCCCACCAGGCTCCTCAGTCCATGGGATTCTCCAAGCAAGAATACTGGAGTAGGTTGCCATATCTTTTTCCAGGGGATCTTCCTGATCCAGGAACTGAACCTGCATTTCTAATGTCTCCTGACTTGGCAGGTGGGTTCTATACCAGTAGCTCCACTTGGAAAGCCCTTTTGGTGTACTGTAGGTGTGTGTTCAGTTGCTCAGTTGCGTCCAACTCTTTGTGATCTCATGGGCTAGAGTACGCCAGGCCTCCCTGTCCCTCACCATCTCCCCTAAGTTTGCCCAAGTTTACACCCATTGCATTGATGATGCCATACAGCCATCTCATCCTCTGATCATCTCTTCTGCCTTCAGTCTTTCCAAGCAGAAGGGACTTTTCTAATGAGTTAGCTCTTTGCATCAGATGACCAAAATACTGTAGCTTCAGTATCAATCATTCCAATGAGTATTCAGGGTTGATGGATTTGGTGTTCTGTGCTGTGCTTAGTCACTGAGGCATGTCCAACTCTTTGTGACCCCATGAACTCTAGCCCACTAGACTCCTCTGTCCATGGAGATTCTCCAGGCAAGAATATTGGAGTGGGTTGCCATGCCTTCCTCTAGGGGGTCTTCCCAATCCAGGGACCAAACCCAAGTCTCCTGCATTGTGGGAGAATTCTTTGCCATCTGAGTCACAAGGGAAGCCCAAGAATATTGGAGTGGGTAGCCTATCCCTTCTCTAGGGGAACTTCCTGACCCAGGAATTAAACCAGAGTCTCCTGCATTGCAGGTGGATTCTTTACCAGCTGGACCACCAAGGAAGCCCCTTTGATGTTCTAAATACCCCCAATTTTGATATGCAGATTTCATTGTCACTATTTCTGAATAAGATTTCTTAAAATTTCTAACTTTAAATCAAATTTATTATTTAACTTGCAGACTATAAGTGTGATCTTTCTGATAAATATATTTTTAATTTGGAAAGATCACACTTATAATCTGTAAGTTAAATAATAAATTTGATTTAAAGTTAGAAATTTTAAGAAATCTTAAATTATTTACATATAGGAAACAAATCACCAGTCTAGGTTTGATGCAGGATACAGGATGCTTGGGGCTGGTGCACTGGGATGGATGACCCAGAGAGATGGTATGGGGAGGGAGGTGGGGTGTGGGGTTCTATATTGGGAACACATGTACACCCGTGGTGGATTCATGTTGATGTATGGCAAAACCAATACAGTATTGCAAAGTAAAATAAAATAAATTAAAAAAAATATTGTCAAAAATATATATAAAAATAAAATATATATAATTGTCTTTTAACTGTTGGTTCTAACTACATATATTAAGAAAACATGTTTTATGTAGTATAGTTTGATACACAATTTGATATGATACGTTTAATTTGACATATATTTCAAATATAAATATAATATGATACATAATTTGAGAATTTTGAGATTTCTCATATGGAATTTGTGTGGTCAGTTTTTTCAACTATTTTACATGTGAGCATCGAAAGAATGACTATTATATAGTTGCTGCTTTGAGGTTTAGTTTACATCTATTAGATTATACTTCTTTTTATTTTATAAAACTTCTACAGACAGTACTTTTTCTCTGCCTGTGTTAAAAAGTCTCCCACTATAATTGTGGATATAGCAATTTAGCCTTAAAAATCTTTCAATTTGCTTCATTAAACTGCCCCTAAGCTAGGAACAGTTTCCTGGATTCTACCACTATTAATTTGGTTTACCTCTTGTGGAACTTTATAAAACTGTAAGCATACAGTATGTACATTTTCATGTGTCTGATTTCCTTCCCTGAAAATGTTTTTGAGAAGTGTTCATGTTATTGTATGCATTACTTCTTGTTGTTGCTGTTTAATCACCAAGTCCTGTCTGACTCTTTTGCAACCCAATGGACTCTAGCCACCAGGCTTCTCTGTCCATAGGATTTCCCAAGCAATACTGGAGTGGGTTGCCATTTTCTTCTCCAGGAGATCTTCCTGACTCAGGGATAGAACGTGTGTCTCCTGCAATGGCGGATGGATTCTTTCACCACTGATCCACCAGGAAAGCACGTGCATCAGCAGTTCATTCTTTTTAAATCCCTGTGTAGTAGTCCATTGTATAAATATATTATGATTGTTTATCATTCTCCTGTGAACAGACATTTGGTGCGTTTCTACTGTTAGGATGTTATGAATCTTGTTTTTACTTCTACTAGTCCCTGTTTAGCTTCTTTCATCTACCTACTGTTTATTCCAAGGAGCGTTTAAGTTCTACTTTGTTGGTGTTTTTGCTATTGCTGACTTATTGACAATGCTTTTCACAGAGGTTTATCCTCACAACCTGTCAGTCTCTCAATAAAAATTTATTGAAACTGTGACAGATGTATGAGATTAGAAATCTAAAGTCAATTCAGTACTAAGATCCCAATTAAATAGAATTTATGTGAATTTGCTACTGTAAATCAATAGTTAAAAGTTATAATAAATGCACAAAAGCTACAAAATAGGAGATAAACACCAACTGGTGTTCAATAGATAGTGAGATTCATCTTAGTGTGTTGAATGAGGAATAAAAGGAGTCTCATTAAAAATTACAGTCTAGGATTTGATGTTGATAATAAATATTATTTGGGTAATCAGACATTGGAGGGCAAGTAAATATTTAATTCAGAGGAATCAATGTAAATAAAATTATCCATGCAGGTACATTTTTATATTATGTTATTTATGTTAAAAATCTTATACTTTTATATAATAAATTAAATCACTATGTAAAATACAAGGATTGTAGTACTTTTTATATTAATTTGAAAAATCACTGCATGAAATTGGAGATTATTCTTTCAGTTTTCCTGAAATGGAAAGTGTATGATGGAGATTCATGGGAAGTAAACTAATTTATAGCTTGAAATTATCTCCAGGCACAGAAAAAATAAAATTTCTCATTTGCCATTCAGATTTGTACTTTTGAAAACAAGTATTTGAGTGCTTTAATTATTTTCCCTTAATAAAAGAGACAGTGACTCACTGTGTCCTTTTATCTCTGGTGGACCAATAGCTCACTGCAGGTGTATTGGAAAATATTGGTTACTGTAAATGAAGCAATGGTAATTTTAGTCCAAAGGAAAATTAAGCTGAGCAAATTGGGCAAGGCAGGCTCATGTGTGCTGCAGTTAATGGGCATTTTTTTGATAAGAATCTAGCAACAAGGAAAGAAGGCCTGTTAAGTTGACATACAAAAATTAAGTTATAGGTCTGATCATGGTATTAAACTGATTTAGTCAGATAGTAACGCTGAAGAATTGAAGTGTTTGAACTGTGGTGTTAGAGAAGACTCTTGAGAGTCCCTTGGACTGCAAGGAGATCCAACCAGTCCATTCTGAAGGAGATCAACCCTGGGATTTCTTTGGAAGGAGTGATGCTAAAGCTGAAGCTCCAGTATTTTGGTCACCTCATGCGAAGAGTTGACTCATTGGAAAAGACTCTGATGCTGGGAGGGATTGGGGGCAGGAGGAGAAGGGGACGACCGAGGATGAGATGGCTGGATGGCATCACGGACTCGATGGACGTGAGTCTGAGTGAACTCCGGGAGTTTGTGATGGACAGGGAGGGCTGGCGTGCTGCAATTCATGGGGTCGCAAAGAGTTGGACACGACTGAGCGACTGAACTGAACTGAACTGAACATGATGAAAAGCAGCCAAGTGACAAGTGTAATCATGCTAGATGCTTTTATAGACATTGTAATACTTTTCTTTTTTTCTGGAGAAATGATTTAATTGTAATTATTGCTGCCTTGTTTGGTAATTATTTAATCTATTCTTGCTAGCCACACTTCAATATCCAGTAATCAAAGCAACAATTAAAGTGCAAGTAATTGAAAATCCTGTTGAACTGTCTTTGGTGAAAATTAGGAAATATTATTTTGTAGAAACTATTATTTTAGAGGAGTTTTTGGTTTATAAAAAAATTTGAGGGGAAGATATAGACCTTCCTCATACACCTCCTGTGTCCACACATGCATATCCTCTCCCATTATCAACAACACTCATTAGAATGGTATGCATTTTACTAAGGAAGAACCTAGGATATATCACTATCACCCAAAGCCCATAGCTTCTGGAATGGTATTATTCAAATGCATAACCAACAAGGACCTACTGTATAGCACAGAGAACTCTGCTCAATATTATGTATTAACTTAAATGGGAAAATAATTTGAAAAAGAATAGATGCATATATATGTATAACAGAACCCCTTTACTGTACACCTAAAATTAGCACATTATTAATTAGCTGTACTCCAATATAAAACAAAAAGTTAAAAAAATTTTTTTCCATAGTTTCCATTATGGTTCACTCTTGGGGTTGTACATTCTATTGTTTTGGACCAAAGTATAATGAGGTATTCATCATTATAATGTTATACAAAGTATTTATACTACCCAAAAGTCCTTTTGAGCAAAGGAAGACTATGAACAGAGAAAAGGATGAAATCATGCCAAGAGGCATTGAAGATAATGTGTTGGGTTTGATGCCAGGAGTCCTGAAAGTGAGGAAAGGAGAAGGTTGGGTCAAAAATCACCTTATATACAAGATTTTGTATGTAAGTTTTCAACTTCCTTGTGTAAAACCAAAGAGAGTTTGCTGGATCATATGGTAAGAATATATGTAGTTTTGTATGCAACCTCTAAATTGTTATCCAAAATGTCTATATAATTTTGTATTACCAAAAGGAACATATGAAAATGTCTCTTGTTCCACATCTTTACTAGCACTTAATGTTGTCAGCATTCCATATTTTGGCCATTCTAATGGCTATGGAGTGGTATCTCATTGTTGCTTTAATTGACATTTCTGTGGTGACATAGGATGGGGGACATTTTTAAGATGTCTATTTACCACCTGTATATCTTTGGTGAGGCATATTTTAAGGTTTCATCCCATTTTAATTGGTTGTTAGCTTTCTTATTGTTGAGTGAGTTTTTGTTTATTTTAGATAACAGATCTATCTTTGAAAATATTTTCTCCTAGTCTATGACTTGCTTTCTAATTCTCTTGATATTGTCTTTAGCAAAACAGAATTTCTGTTTTAATTAAGTCCAGCTTATCAATAATTTCTTTTATGAATCATGTCTTTGGTGTTATATCTGAAAAGACATCATCATATTAAAGATCATCTACATTTTCTCTTCCGTTATCTTTTATATCTTACATTCAGGTCAATGATGCATTTAATTCAGTTTTGGTGAAGGGATTGAGGCCTGTGTATAGGAGTATAGTGTCTTGATTACTATAACTTTAGAAAGTCTCAAGAAGTTTGAGCTGTATTTAGAAAAGGCAGAGGATCCAGATATCACACTGCCAGCGTCTGTTGGATCATTGAAAAAGCAAGAGAGTTCTAGAAAAACATCTACTTATTGACTACGCCAAAGCCTTTGACTGTGCAGATCACAATAAACCATGGAAAATTCTGAAAGAGATGGGAATACCAGACAACTTGACTTGCCTCCTGAAAAATCTGTATGCAGGTCAAGAAGCAACAGTTAGAACTGGACATGAAACAACAGAATGGTTCCAAATCAGGAAAGGTGTATGCCAAGGCTGCATATTGTCACCCTGCTTATTTAACTTACATGCAGAGTGCATCAGGTGAAATGCTGGACTGGATGAAGCACAAGCTGGAATCAAGATGCTCGGAGAAATATCGGTAATCTTAGATAAGCAGATGACACCACCCTTATGGCAGAAAGCGAAGAAGAACTAAAAAGCCTCTTGATGAAAGTGAAAAAGGAGACTGAAAAAGTTGGCTTAAAGCTCAACATTCAGAAAACTAAGATCATGGCATCCAGTCCCATCACTTCATGGCAATAGATTGGGAAACAGTGCAAACAGTGACAGACTTTATTTTGGGGGGCTGTAAAATCACTGCAGATGGTGACTGCAGCCATGAAATTAAAAGATGCTTGCTCCTTGGAAGAAAAGTTATGACCAACCTAGGCAGCATATTAGAAAGCAGAGACATTACTTTGCCAACGATGGTCCATCTAGTCAAAGCTATAGTTTTTCCAGTAGTCATGTATGGATGTGAGAGTTGGACTATAAGGAAACCTGAGTGCCAAAGAATTAATGCTTTTGAACTGTGGTGTTGGAGAAGACTCTTGAGAGTCCCTTGGACTGCAAGGAGATCCAACCAGTCTATCCTAAAGGAAATCAGTCCGGAATATTCATTGGAAGGACTGATGCTGAAGCTGAAACTCAAATGCTTTGGGCACCTGATGTGAAAAACTGACTCACTTGAAAAGACCCTGATTCTGGGAAAGATTCAAGGTGGGAGGAGAAGGGGATGGCAGAGGATGAGATTATTGGATGGCATCACTGATTCAAAGGACATGTGTTTGAGTAAACTCTGGGAGTTGGTTATGGACAGGGATGCCTGTTGCGCTGCAGTCCATGGGGTCACAAAGAGTCAGACATGACTGAGCGAGTGAACTGAACTGAACTGAACTTAGGTAGCATCAGTCCTCCAGCTTTGTTCTTTTCTTTAATATTTAGTTGGCGTTCCTGGATCTTTTTGACTCTCCATATTAACTTTAGATTCATTTTAGCAAAATTCATAAAATAACTTGCTGAAATTTTGATTTTGATTGCACTGAATAGATAGATTAATTTGGAAAGAACTGACGTCTTGACAACATTGGAATTTCCTATTCATGAACATGGGCTCTTTCTCTACTTATTTCCTCTTTGACTTAATTCATTAAAGTGTTGTAGTTTTCCTCATATGAATCTTGTACATATTTTGCTAGATGTATACCCAAGTATTTAACTTTTGTAAGTGGTAATCTAAATATGTTATATGTTTATTTTATTTGTTCATTGTTGATATATAGGAAAGTGACTGATTTTTGTATATTAACAATTTATCTTGTTACTTTGTTACAATGACTTTTTACTCCTTAGAATTTTTTTTTTTTATTGTTGTTGATCCTTTTAAATTTTCCACATGGACAACATGTGATCTGGAAAAATTCTTTCTTACCATACACATAGAATCTAACATATTTGTGTTGATAAACAATAGTACCCAGATATTTCATTGTATATCATTGTATTTAAAGCTAGAGTTGAGAATATTTTTGAAGTTTAACATTTTAAATTCTTGTTATTGAATAAAAGCCTGCAATTCTTATTATTTATTCCTTCCTAAACTACTCTAAGAATTAGTGTCTTAAATAAAAATTTTTTATCACATATCAGGGTGCTGAGGGTTGACTAAGCTTAGTTGAGTGGTTCTCACTGTTGTTGTTCAG
This sequence comes from Budorcas taxicolor, assembly GCF_023091745.1. NCBI lineage: Eukaryota > Metazoa > Chordata > Mammalia > Artiodactyla > Bovidae > Budorcas > Budorcas taxicolor. The sequence continues at coordinate 110,791,266 of NC_068920.1, forward strand.
TTGCCCAGTCATGTCCAACTTATTGTGACCCACAAACTGCAGCACACCAGGCCTCCATGTCCCTCACCAACTGCCGAAGTTTGCCCAAGTTCATGTCCATTGCATTGGTGATGCCAATCAGCCATCTCATCCTCTGATGCCCTCTTCACCTTGGCTGTTAATCTTTCCCAGCATCAGGGACTTTCCAATGAGTCAGCTGTTTGCATCAAAATACTGGAGCTTCAGCTTCAACATTACTCCTTCCAATGAGTATTCTGGGTTGATTTCCCTTAAGATTGACTGGTTTGATCTCTCTGCTGTCCAAGGGAATCAAAAGTCTTCTCCAACATCACAGTTTGAAAGTATCAATTCATTGGCACTCTGCCTTCTTTACAGTCCAACTCTCACAATCGTATGTGACAACTGGGAAGACCATGAAAGTGAGAGTGAAAGTGAAGTCGCTCAGTCATGTCCAACTCTTTGCGACCCCCAAGGACTGAAGCCTACCAGGCTCCTCCCTCCATGGGATTCTCCAGGCAAGAGTACTGGAGTGGGGTGCCATTTTCTTCTCCAGGGGATCTTCCCAACTCAGGGATTGAACCTGGGTCTCCCACATTCCAGGCAGATGCTTTAACCTCTGAGCCACCAGGCAAGCCCATAGCCTTGACTATACTGACCTTTGTCAGCAGAGTGATTCTGCTTTTCAACACAGTGTCTAAGGTTGTCATAGATTTCCTGCCAAGACACAATCATCTTCTGATTTCATGGCTGCAGTCACCACCCGCAGTGATTTTAGAGCCCAAGGAGAGGAAATCTGTCACTACTTCCACTTTTTTCCTTCTATTTGTCATGAAGTATTGGAGCTGAATATGATGATCTTAGTTTTTTGAATATTTAGTCTTAAGCTGACTCTTTCACTCTCCTCCTTCACCCTCATCAAGAGGCTCTTTAGTTCCTTTTTGCTTTCTAACATTACAGTGGTATCATCTGCATATGAGAAGTTGTTGATATTTTTCCAGCTTGAACTCATCCAGCCCAGCATTTCTCATGATGTGCTCAGCATATAGATTAAACAATCAAGGTGACAGCAGACAGCCCTGTCATACACATTTCTCAATCTTGAACCAGTCAGTTGTTGCATATAGGGTTCTAACTATTGCTTCTTACCCACATACAGGTTTCTTAGGAGACAAATAACATGGTATTGTATTCCCATCTCTTTAAGAGCTTTCCACAGTTTGTTATGATCCACACAGTCAAAGGCTTTAGTGTAGTCAGTTTTTCTGGAATTCCCTTGATTTCTCTATGATGTAGTGAATGTTGGCAATTTGTTCTCTAGTTCTCACTAGGAATCTCTTATTCAGTTATACTCAGGTGCTAACATGGCATCCAGTCCCATCACTTCATGGGAAATAGATGAGGAAGCAGCGTCAGACTTTATTTTTTTGGGCTCCAAAATCACTGCAGATGGTGACTGCAGCCATGAAATTAAAAGACGCTTACTCCTTGGAAGAAAAGTTATGACCAACCTAGATAGCATATTCAAAAACAGACACCTTACTTTGCCGACTGAGGTCCATCTAGTCAAGAGTATGGTTTTTCCAGTAGTCATGTATAGATGTGAGAGTTGGACTGTGAATAAGGCTGAGCACCGAAGAATTGATGCTTTTGAACTGTGGTGTTGGAGAAGACTCTTGAGAGTCCCTTGGACTGCAAGGAGATCCAACCAGTCCATTCTGAAGGAGATCAACCCTGTGATTTCTTTGGAAGGAATGATGCTAAAGCTGAAACTCCAGTACTTTGGCCACCTCATGCGAAGAGTTGACTCATTGGAAAAGATTCTGATGCTGGGAGGGATTGGGGGCAGGATGAGAAGGGGACGACAGAGGATGAGATGGCATCACTGACTTGATGGACGTGAGTCTGACTGAATTCTGCGAGTTGGTGATGGACAGGCAGGTCTGGCGTACTGGGATTCATGGGGTCGCAAAGAGTCGGACATTACTGAGTTACTGAACTGAACTGAACTGAACTGTAGTTTATCTTTAGGATCAACTGTTGCAGAAATCTAAGAGGGCTCATTCACATGACTGTCATTAGGAAGTCTGTCTGGAGATTTTAACTCAAATACTTTCATGTGGCCTCTTCACATGACTTGAACTTCTCAAAGCAAATGCTACCTTGAGAGGCAAGATCCCCAAAATAAACATATCAAGAGAGAACACAGAGGCATTTAAATCAAAATAAGGGCTTGTCTTAGTTTCCTACTGTTGCTATAATAAAGTACCAAAGACTGGGTGGCTTAAAGCAATGGGAACTTACTTTCCCCTAGTTCTGAGACTAGAAATACAAAACCAAGTTCTCAGCAATGCTGAGCCCCATCTGAAGGCGTTGCTTTGTGACTAGCCCCAAGAAGCCTCCAGCATCCATTGGCTTGTAGATGCACCATTGCAGGCTTTCATCTTTGTAGCAACTTCCTTTTCTATTACTTGTCTCTGTGTCTTCATTTTCTCTGTAAAAGGACCCAGTCCAATTTTATAAACACCTAACTTTTTTTTTATTTTTATTTTTACTTTATTTTACTTTACAATACTGTATTGGTTTTGCCATACTTTGACATGAATCCGCCACGGGTATACGTGAGTTCCCAATCATGAACCCCCCTCCCACCTCCCACCCCATATCATCTCTCTGGATCATCCCCGTGCACCAGCCCTAAGCATCCTGTATCCTGTATCGAACATAGACTGGCAATTCATTTCTTACATGATAGTATACATGTTTCAGTGCCATTCTCCCAAATCATCCCACCCTCTCCCTCTCCCTCAGAGTCCAAAAGTCCGTTCTACACATCTGTGTCTCTTTTGCTGTCTCGTATACAGGGTCATCATTGCCATCTTTCTAAATTCCATATATATGTGTTAGTATACTGTATTGGTGTTTTTCTTTCTGGCTTGCTTCACTCTGTATAATCGGCTATAAACACCTAACTTTACTTTAACTTCGTTTTATCTTTAAAGACTCTATATCCAGATAAGTTCACACTCTGATTTACAGTGGATTAGGACTTCAGCATACCATCTTGGGAGTAGGGATACAACTCAGTCCATAACAGAGATATGCCTCAGTAGACACTGTATAATACCTGCTGTGTTCTATTTGTTCAAGCAATCTCAACGTCTGCCAGTTTCAAGACTCCACTTTAAGGATGAATTAGCAAGTCATACAAAAAAAGCTTAAAGAATAAGAAGTATTGTTGTAGCCTTCTTTAAAAAATACATCCTGTCATACTATACTCTCCATCAACAGTGATTTTTTTCCTTTGTGCCAAACTCACCCACTCCAAACAACTAATTACAATGTCATTTGAATGTGCTCCTGGTATGGATAAGGTTCTTCAGTAGAATTCTGTGAGTATACAACTTCTCAAGTACGGTTACTTTTTGATTTGAAGGCTTGTGAACTAAAAAGCTACATGTCATTCACAAAGTGACACATAATGTTGAAATAGAGATACATAACCACAATAGATATGTTGGTTTAAAATATAGGGTATGTAAGGGGAAACAGTGGAAACAGTGTCAGACTCTATTTTTCTGTGTTCCAAAATCACTGCAGATGGTGACTGTAGCCATGAAATTCAAAGACACTCCTTGGAAGGGAAGTTATGATCAACCTAGATAGCATATTGAAAAGCAGAGACATTACTTTGCCAACAAAAGTCCGTCTAGTCAAGGCTATGGTTCTTCCAGTGGTCATGTATGGATGTGAGTTGGACTGTGAAGAAAGCTGAGAACCGAAGAATTGGAGCTTTTGAACTGTGGTGTTGGAGAAGACTCTTGAGAGTCCCTTGGACTGCAAGGAGATCCAACCAGTCCATTCTGAAGGAGATTAGCATGGGGTGTTCTTTGGAAGGAATGATGCTAAAGCTGAAACTCCAGTACTTTGGCCACCTCATGCAAAGAGTTGACTCATTGGGAAAGACTGATCCTGGGAGGGATTGGGGGCAGGAGGAAAAGGGGACAACAGAGGATGAGATGGCTGGATGGTATCACCAACTTGATGGACGTGAGTTTGAGTGAACTCCTGGAGTTGGTAATAAACAGGGATGCCTGGCGTGCTGTGATTCATGGGGTTGCAAAGAGTTGGACACGACTGAGTGACTGAACTGAACTGAAATACCAATTACTAGTCCGCTGTTGTTTCAGTCACTAAATTATGTCTGACTGTTTTGTGACCCCATGGACTGTAGACTACTAGACTCCTCTGTCCATGGGATTTCCTAGGCAATAATACTGGAGTAGGTTGTCATTTCCTTCTGCAAGGGATCTTCCCAAACCAGGATTGAATCCACATCTCCTGCATTGTAGGTGGATTCTTTACTTCAGTGCCACATGGGGAAACCAATAACTTGGGCAAACTCATTCATTTTAAAGACAAGCAACCAAATGTAAAACAACCAAAATATTGTTATCCCTAGTATACCCAGGATATTTTGCTTTATATCCCATTTCTGGGATTGCTCTGTATGGGAAAACTCCATGCAGGGGAAGAATAATTCCTACGAAAAAGAATAGTGGGCCCTGGAGAAGAGAGGCAGAGAAAGTAAACAGAGAGATATGCACTTGAGTCATTTCACATATAAATTGTATTTTATGCATGAACAAGGGCTTCCCTGGTGGCACAGATAGTAAGGAATCTGCCTTCAATGCAGGAGATGCAGGTTCAATTCCTGGGTCAGGAATATACCCTGAGGAGAAGGCAATGGCACCCCACTCCAGTACTGTTGCATGGAAAATCCCATGGACGGAGGAGCCTGGTAGGCTACAGTCCATGGGGTCACGAAGAGTTGGACACAACTGAGCGACTTCAGTTTCACTTTTCACTTTGATGCATTGGAGAAGGAAATGGCAACCCACTCCAGTATTCTTGCCTGGAGAATCCCAGGGACGAGGGAGCCTGGTGGACTGCCGTTTATGGGGTCGCACAGGTCGGACACGACTGAAGCGACTTAGCAGCAGCAGCAGCAGCAACCTGGTAATCCTATGGATAGAGGAGTCTGGTAGGCTACAGTCCAAGGGATTGACGAGAGTCAGACATTACTGAGCAAACACACCTATGCATGAACACATTTTCTAATTGTTGACATTCAGAAGAATATTTTGCAGAAAATGCTCCCATCATTTCATATTCAGGAAAGCATTTATCAACAATTCCAAAGTACTTGATTTGCTATCAACTGAGTTACATAGGTTTTTCCTCTCATTGACTCAGAAAACCTTATTAACTGAAAGTGAAACTTTTGCTATAGTGACAAGGTGTCAAAAAAAAAAAGAAAGAAAGAAAGAAAGAAAGAAAGAAAATACACCAGCCTAGTATGGGGACTTCATAAAAGTAACAGGAAGCTTCTGTTTTTGCAGAAGGTAGAGTGAATAAAATTTGTAAGAAGCAAAGCTCTGACATAAGATAAATTGTAAGAATGTGTTTTATCCTGAAGCACTGGAGACTGCTGAAGAATTCTATGTTGAGCCCAACATGGTCAGATTGTGTTTTAGAAAATTCTCTACCAGCTGTAGGTATTGATTAATTTTTCATGGTGATAGGAGAACATAACTTTAAGGGATTAAACTCTAGTGGAGTATAAATAAAAGAAAATTTCAAAAATATTAGAAGGAAAAAAGAAAAAAATTACAAAAGGCAATAAAGGATAAAAATTTACAAAGAAAAATAGAGAATAGAAAAAAAATAAGTAACAGCAATAAAAGTAAATGCAAAATTGATCAAAGTAAAATGCATAGGTTCAACTTTCCAATTGAGAGAAGATATTGCATATAATAAAATACCAACTCTTCTCACAGTTCTCTACCTACCACTGTTTTTTATCTACTACTTTTTCTACCTCAGTTAATCAACACAACATACACATGCTCAATCATGTCCAAATGGTGGGTTGCCATTTCCTCCTCCAGAGGATCTTGGACTCAGGGACTGAACCTTCATCTCTTGCATCTCCTGCATTGGCAGGCAGATATTTTGCCACTGACACCACCAAGGAAGCATCATCATTCACTAGTTTCTTAGCAAAAATGTATAAATTACATTTGATTTCTCCTATTTTCTTTTACTTGGCATCAAACCATCTAGCAGGATCTGTGTGATTCATCTCCAATTATATCTCCAAACCACCACTTTCACTATCTCTACTGAAGCAAACCTGGTCCAAGTGATTTTTATATCCAGCCTAGGCCATAACAATGTGCTTCTAGCAGGTCTTCTTCCTTTCTCTCTTTTCCTTTTTTAGTGCATTCCCTTTCTCTTGGAATGATATTAAAAATAAACATGAATTCTCACATTTTGGTTTAAAATCATATTAGAGAGAACTCTGTAATTTAGAATAGTCCAAACTTCACTTGATGCCTGTGGCCAAAACTTGGCCCCTGTACACCAGGGCTAGATTAAATCTCAGAGACAGAGTTTTGGTGGAAGTGGAAAGAAATAGTTTTATTGCTTGCCCAAACAAAGGGGCCTACAGTGGGCTAATGCCCTCAGGACTGTGTGCTCCACCCTGGAGGAGGTAGTGAGGAGTTCTATTCAAAGAGCGTGTGATCAGCTCTTGAACATTTTTTCTGATTGGCTGGTGATGAGGTAATGAGGGATCAGCATAATCAATCTTCTAGTTCTATTGTGGAATCTACATGCTGTGGACAGAATACAGTTAACTTCTTCTACCTGGGGAGGCTTTTAGTATATGCAATACCGTTCAAAGAACATGGCTCAGAATGTTATCTAAAGTCCTTGTGTGTGTGCTAAGTTGCTTCAGTCCTGTTTAACTCTTTGCTGTCCTGTGGACTCTAGTCCTTCAGTCTCCTCTATCCATGCAAATCTCCAGGTTAGGATATTGGAGTGGGTTGCCATGCCCTCCTTCAGGGGATCTTCCTCCCCAAGGGATTGAACAGGCATCCCCTGGATCTCCTACATTGGCAGGCAAGTTCTTTACCACTAGTGCCACCTGGGAAGCCCAGGAGCCCTTGAGGAAGAACTAAATGTCTTTGACTTTGTTTAATGACTAAAGTGTTACTATTTTGTCTTGCTTGACTATTTTCTTTTCTTTCTGCATTTTCTCACTTCTATGATTAGATTTATTCTTTGACTAAAGGTTTTCTACAAACAAAAAGGCAGGCAGAAGACTTGGGTGAGGGTCTCTTCTGGGAAGGCCTCATAGGTTCCTGATCAGTTACATGCTTTCTGTTTCCACCTACGAGTTAGTAACAAGGCCACATTTACCTTTCTACCATACAGAACTAAAACAGTAGATAAAATATATGAAACAATGTTTTCAGACATTGGGAAAACAATAGCAGAACTGTCATTCAGAAAAGCAGGAAAATAATTCTGAGCTTTACAAATGCCCCAGCTTATTGGCAGAATGAATTGCTGAGCCAAAGCATAGGGAGGTGAATCAAACTGAACTCTCTGGTCTTCTCCAATTGGAGAAATAAAGCTCAGAGTTCAAGAGGCCAAAGCAACCAGAAATCTAAAGACAGAGTACTGAAGAGAAAAGAGTTTCCCAGAAAGTTCCAGAGCTCTAGAAGAGAATTCCTCTCTTCATCTGAGCTCTTATCAGCATATATGAGACAGAAAATTATAGAGGTGGAGAAAAATCCGCCAGAAAGGTTTGGATGGAATAATTCCTTGAGTCTGGTTCATGTTTATGGCCAGAGTGAAAAGCCTCAAAATTCACACACACACACACACACACACACACACACACACACACTAAAAACCAGCATTCAGAAATCTATTGCATCAGTAGTGGGGTCAGATTAGCCTAAGGTTAGAGGCTGCCTGGTCCAAATAAGAAAGCTTAAAATCAGTATTTGGTGATATACAATTGACCTTAAGCAAATTTACCACATCTTAAAATGAAATTCAATGCCAAAATAAAAATCTAGCACCCAACATTGTAAAGTTCACAAGTCCCAGCTTTGTTATATATTGAGCTGCTTTCCACCAAAAGATGCATTCAAGTCCTAACCCCAATACCTATGAGTATGACCTTACTTGAAAACAGTCTTTGTAGAAATAATCAGGAAATAATCACATAAAATGTGATCATCGCATTTCTCTAATAATGAGTGATGTTGAGCATCTTTTCATGTGTTTGTTAGCCATCCGTATGTCTTCTTTGGAGAAATGTCTATTTAGTTCTTTGGCCCATTTTTTGATTGGGTCATTTATTTTTCTGGAATTGAGTTGCATAAGTTGCTTGTATATTTTTGAGATTAGTTGTTTTTCAGTTGTTTCATTTGCTATTATTTTCTCCCATTCAGAAGGCTGTCTTTTCACCTTGCTTATATTTTCCTTTGTTGTGCAGAAGCTTTTAATTTTAATTAGATCCCATTTGTTTATTTTTGCTTTTATTTCCAGAATTCTGGGAGGTGGATCGTAGAGGATCCTGCTGTGATTTATGTCGGAGAGTGTTTTGCCTATGTTCTCCTCTAGGAGTTTTATAGTTTCTGGTCTTACATTTAGATCTTTAATCCATTTTGAGTTTATTTTCATGTGCGGTGTTAGAAAGTGATCTAGTTTCATTCTTTTACAAGTGGTTGACCAGTTTTCCCAGCACCACTTGTTAAAGAGATTGTCTTTACTGCATTCTATATTCTTGCCTCCTTTGTCAAAGATAAGTTGTCCATATGTGTGTGGATTTATCTCTGGGCTTTCTATTTTGTTCCATTGATCTATATTTCTGTCTTTGTGCCAGTACCATACTGTCTTGATGACTGTGGCTTTGTAGTAGAGCCTGAAGTCAGGTAGGTTGATACCTCCAGTTCCATTCTTCTTTCTCAAGATTGCTTTGGCTATTCGAGGTTTTTTGTATTTCCATACGGAGGGTTGTTGTGGGGAGGGAGGTGGGAGGGGGGTTCATGTTTGGGATCGCATGTACACCCATGGTGGATTCATGTCAATATATGGCAAAACCAATACAGTATTATAAAGTAAAATAAAGTAAAAATAAAAAGTTAAAAAAAAAAATGTGATCATTGAGGTTGGCCCAAATGCAATGACTGACAGAAGATGAGGAAATTTTAGGCATATGGAAACATGTGGAAGGAAGATTGGTAGGTGAAGAAATGGGAAGTGAGTGAAGTTATTTTGCCACATGCCAAAATACCTTGGGTTATCAGAAGCTGGAAGAGATGAGGAAGGTACCCTTTGGAGCATCAGAGGAAGCATGATCCTGATAACAACTTGATTTTAGACTTCTACAGAACTGTACAGAATATATTTCTATTGTTTTAAGCAATTGAGTTTGTGGAACTTGGTTATGGCTAATTCAAAAACTAATGCAGGTAACATCAAAAATTACCCAGCATACAAAGAAATAGAAAAAACATTGAAGCATAATAAAGAGTTTTTAAATTGTTGTTCAGTTGCAAAGTCACGTCTGACTCTTTGGAAACCCCATGGACTAAAGCATGACATACTTCCCTGTCCTTCACTATTTCCTGGACTTTGCTCAGAATCATGTCCATTCAGTTGGTAATGCTATCTAGCCATCTCATCTTCTGTTATCCCTTTCTCCTCCTGCCCTCAATTTTTTCCAGCATCAGTCTTTCCTAATCTTTCCCATCTTTTCCAATGGGTTTACTCTTCCCATGTGGTGGCCAAAATATTGGAGCTTCAGTTTCAGCATCTGTCTTTGTAATGAATATTCAGGGTTGATTTCATTTAGGATTGACTGGTTTGATCTCATTGTAGTCCAAGGGACTCTCAAGAGTCTTCTCCAACACCACAGTTCAAAGGCATCAATTCTTCAGTGCTCAGCCTTGTTTATGGTCCAAATCTCACATCCACACATGACTACTGGAAAAACCATAGCTTTGACTATATGGACCTCTGTTAGACATATTATTTAAGGGAAGATAATTTTTCATGAAGGAAGTGGCAAAAAATGTACCATATAATACTGAAAATCTGAGCAAGACAAGAACACACAATTGATTATTGATTTTATTATTTTGATAATGTTTATGAGGGATGTTTTAAGAAGCAGTAAAGATATATAAGGCCAAGGTGGTTTTATTGATCATTTTTATAATATCTTCAAGAAAATTAGACTTTCTAGGTTCTTTAATTCTCAGAGCATAGGAAACTGTGAAAAATTTCAAATTTCTTCATCTTTGACCTTATTTAAAAACAAAATTGAACAAAAGTAACACCACATCATTTAAAATATAAATAATTATTTTTAAATATTAGGAAGCTGATCATAAGTCCATATTTGTAAATAATACACCCCAATCAACTAAAGATTCTTCTTATAGATATGAAGAATTCTCAAATTTGATAAATCTATCTGTGCAATTTATTTTGTTAATGCATTAAAAATAAAAAGAATATGAATCTCTATTGGTGAAAATTAATATACAGGCTTCCCTGGTCTCTCAGATGGTAAATAATCTGCATGCAATGCAAGAGAACCAGGTTTGATCCCTGGGTTAGGTAGATACCCTGGACAAGGGAATGGCTACCCATTCCAGTATTCTTGTCTAGAGAATTCAACGGACAGAGGAGCCTATCCATATTCATTGAAAGAACTGATGCAGAAACTGAAGTTCCAATAATTTGGCCACCTGATGCAAGGAGTCAACTCATTGGAAAGACCCTGAAGCTGGGAAAGACTGAGGGCAAAATACTCAATGGACATGAATCTGAACAAACTCTAGGAGATAGTGAAAGACAAGGAAGCCTGGTGTGCTGCAGTCCAAGGAATAACAAAGAGTCAGACTTGACTTAGCAATTGAACAAAGACAACAACAAAATTCATATATACATGGCTTAAGAAATATGTTTGAAATAGAAGAGAATGAACATGGCATGTGTGTGTGTGTTAGTCTCTCAGGTGTGTTCAACTCTTTGCAATCCTGTGGACTGTAGCCTGCCAGGCTCCTCTGTCCGTTGGATTTTCCAGGCAAAAATACTGCAGTGGGTTGCCATTTTCTTCTTCATAGTTAAGGCTTAATTACAATTCTTTCTGAGTCTGAAAAATTTTTGTATTAGGTGAAACAGTTTAGTTGTGCTCTGTGTTTCAGATAATCTTGAATGAATCACAAATTTCCTAATAAAATAAATGGTTGAAACATTTAGGGTATATCAAAAAACCTGGATAAGAGCTTCTCTCTTTTATCAGAAAGGTGAATCCTTTCACAGAAAACCCCCAGGGGGCATCTCTTTATGCCTCATTGATTATAATAGCTTACATGACCCCTGTGGCTGCCACAAAATCTACATGGCTTTTGAATATTTGCTTGTTGGACACCACCAGAGAACACGGGGCTGGAAGTTATTATTGGGAAGCCAAGCCATGTCTACCACAGTGACATTGATTTTTCGTGACTGTCATGTGATTACTTCAAAGCATTTCCCTCTGCTCCTTGGTTCAACCAAGAAAGTACAGGACAAAGTGAAAGAGCTGAATCATTTGCATTTAAGGCAATGAGTCCACTCATTTCTAGTCATTTCTCTGTTCTGAATTATTTCCATGATACATCAGTCTCCATAATGTAGTCATGGATGCCCATAGGAACAGCTAGTTTGGCAAATGTTTAAGAATAATTCATTTTACAATGCAGTCGTTCATCAGGGAGCCAAAGACAGTTTTATTGAATTAGATACATAAAATAGTTTATGGTCGGAGGACACTGGAGGGCAAATCACTAGTCGTGGTGATTAGTCTTGCGTGATGTGCCTCACACATCAGGAAGTAAAATAATGTGACTATAGGAACAGCTAGAGTAATATATGAGTGTTCCAAAACCATTGTAGGCAACTTTTCTTTGCTTCACTCTAGAATGTCACACACTCAAAATAATATTTTATGGGTATGTGACATGAAAGGAATACCTTAAACTATAAGGCCTCAAATGTACTTTTTGAAAAACTCATATTTGTACTGCATAACTACAGATCATCTGGAAGATGATTTTAGCCAAGTCTGTGTGATCCTGAATTTTTCATCTAAGTGGTATTCAAATCAGCAGGGTCAACACAGTCTATTCCTTTACAGGTGCATTCAGTTCAGTTCAGTTCAGTTCAGTCACTCAGTCGTGTCTGACTCTTTGCGACCCCATGAATCACAGCACGCCAGACCTCCCTGTCCATCACCATCTCTGTCTGAGTTCACTCAGACTCACGTCCATCGAGTCAGTGATGCCATCCAGTCATCTCATCCTCTGTCGTCCTCTTCTCCTCTTGCCCCCAGTCCTTCCCAGGATCAAAGACTTTTCCAATGAGTCAACTCTTCACATGAGGTGGCCAAAGTACTGGAGCTTCAGCTTTAGCATCATTCCTTCCAATGAAATCCTAGGGTTGATCTCCTTCAGAATGAACTGTTTGGATCACCTTGCTGTCCAAGAGACTCTCAAGAGTCTTCTCCAACACCACAGTTCAAAAGCATCAATTCTTCGGTGCTCAGCCTTCTTCACAGTCCAACTCTCACATCCATACATGACTACTGGAAAAACTATAGCCTTGACTAGACGGACTTAGTCAGCAAAGTAATGTATCTGCTTTTGAATATGCTATCTAGGTTGGTCATAATTTTTCTTCCAAGGAGTAAGCATCTTTTAACTTCATGACTGCAGTCACCATCTGCAGTGATTTTGGAGCCCCCCCAAAATAAAATCTGACACTGTTACCACTGTTTCTCCATCTGTTTCCCATGAAGTGATGGGACCACATGCCATGATCTTCATTTTCTGAATGTTGAGCTTTAAGCCAACTTTTTCACTCTCCTCTTTTACTTTCATCAAGAGGCTTTTTAGTTCCTCTTCACTTTCTGCCATAAGGGTGGTGTCATCCGCATATCTGAAGTTATTGATATTTCTTCCAGCAATCTTGATTCCAGCTTGTGTTTCTTCCAGTCCAGCATTTCTCATGATGTACTCTGCATAGAAGTTAAATAAGCAGGGTGACAATATACAGCCTTGACGTACTCCTTTTCCTATTTGGATCCAGTCTGTTGTTCCATGTCCAGTTCTAACTGTTGCTTTAGCCATATGTTAATTTGCTGTGTCATCCACTGAAAATCAAGATTTGATTCAGGTCTGATTTTAACATCATCTAATAATTAGTAAACATTGAGATATTGGGAATGTTTTTTTCTTTAACTAGATCTTCTTGTGTTGATTCTCGGTTAGTCAAACAGGGTTGACTTAGGGAGCTCCTACTAAATGTACATGACAGAGAATGGTGTCTCTGTTCGTTTCCACAAGGAAGTGAAAGAGGCAGGGCTGTTGGAGTCTGCTGGATAGAGGAAAACTTTTGTGCAGTGATCAGGAGCTTCTAAGGAGCAGATGTGCTGAAGTTTTCTTGCTGGAATAAAATCCTTTTGTTAGCATGACTCCATTAAAGTGGGCTGATTCTGTTGTCATCACTCCACAGAAACTGCAGAGAAGCTGAAACTTTTGTTACCTTTTTGGCACTATTCCATTTCACTCTCTGTTCTGTCCCCCCTGAGCCTCATGTTTAGCTCCTGCTCACTGAGAGCCTCTCGTTTTTATTCTGAGGTTGTACCATGCTTTGATAGAAGCTTTACTACCCACCCTTTCAGTCCTATGGAAGTGGCGGCTATGTTGTTGTCATAAGGGACATTCATCAAAAGGATTGATTCCCTTAGTTAAATCTCCTCTCTTCTGCATCATTATTTTTTCTCTGCTTGATTACTTCTATCAGCATACTAAATTTCTGTAGTAATCTCCTATTTTTAAAACATAAACAATACCTTGGCTCATCATTCTTGACCCACACACACCATCTAGCATGTCACCGGTATTCTCTTTCATTACAGAGTGATCATGGCTCTGTGATCCATCATTGAAATTGTTGTATTAGCCTTCACACCCTTTTAGCTCTCAACTCCCGTGTTCCTATAATCCATCTTCCATTCAACATTCATAGCTTCCTTTCCCCAAATCAAATCATATCTCAAAAATTAAATGCTTTTCCCTCTATCTCAGAATGAAATCAACTCCTTTCAAGATTCAATAGATAAGGGATATATATGGGTATATATATTATATATATCATATATATAATATTATATATATATATGATATATGTTGTTGTTCAGTTGCTAAGTTGTGTCCAACTCTTTGTGACTCCATGGACTGCAGCATGCCAGGCTTCCCTGTCCTTCACTTTCTCCCTGAGTTTGCTCAAATTCATGTCCACTGAGTCAGTGATGCCATTCAACCATCTCATTCTCTGTCTCCCCCTTCTCCTCCTGCCTTCAATCTTTCCCAGTATCAGGGGCTTTTCCAATGAATTGACCCTTCAAGTAACCAAAGTATTGGAGCTTTAGCTTCAGTATCAGTCCTTCCAATGAATATTCAGGGTTACAATCTTTTCAGTATCAGCGTCTTTTCCAATGAGTTGACTCTTCACATCAGGTGACCAAAGTATTGGAGCTTTAGTTCCAGTATCAGACCTTCTAATGAATATTCAGGGTTTATATATATTTTATATATATGGAACAACAGACTGGTTCCAAATAGGAAAAGGAGTATGTCAAGGCTGTATATTGTCACTCTGCTTATTTAACTTATATGCAGAGTACATCATGAGAAATGCTGGACTGGAAGAAGCACAAGCTGGAATCAAGATTGCCGAGAGAAATATCAATAACCTCAGATATGCAGATGACACCACTCTTATGGCAGAAGTTGAAGAGGAACTAAAAAGCCTCTTGATGAAAGTGAAAGTGGAGAGTGAAAAAGTTGGTTTAAAACTCAACATTCAGAAAACGAAGATCATGGCATGTGGTCCCATCACTTCATGAGAAATAGATGGGGAAATAGTGGAAACAGTGTCAGAATTTTTTCGGGGGGGGGGGGCCCTCCAAAATCATTGCAGATGGTGACTGCAGCCATGAAATTAAAAGACGCTTACTCCTTGGAAGGAAAGTTATGACCAACCTAGATAGCATATTCAAAAGCAGACACATTACTTTGCCAACAAAGGTCCATCTAGTCAAGGCTATGGTTTTTCCAGTAGTCATGTATGGATGTAAGAGTTGGACTGTGAAGAAGGCTGAGTGCCGAAGAATTGATGCTTTTGAACTGTGGTATTGGAGAAGACTCTTGAGAGTCCCTTGGACTGCAAGGAGATCCAACCAGTCCAGTCTGAAGGAGATCAGCCCTGGGATTTCTTTGGAGGGAATGAACTTGAAGCTGAAACTCCAGTACTTTGGCCACCTCATGAGAAGAGTTGACTCATTGGAAAAGACTCTGATGCTTGGAGGGATTGGGGGCAGGAGGAGAAGGGGATGACAGAGGATGAGATGACTGGATGGCATCACTGACTCGATGGACGTGAGTCTGAGTTAACTCCGGGAGTTGATGATGGACAGGGAGGCCTGGCGTGCTGAGATTCATGGGGTCGCAAAGAGTCGGACATGCCTGAGTGACTGAACTGAACTGAACTGATTCCTGCTAAGTCATTTCATTCACGTCTGACTGTGTGACACCATAGACAGAAGCCCACCAGGCTCCCCCATCCCTGGGATTCTCCAGGCAAGAACACTGGGGTGGGTTGCCATTTCCTTCTCCAGTGCATAAAAGTGAAAAGTGACAGTGAAGTCACTCAGTTGTGTCTGACTCTTAGCGACCCCATGGATGGCAGCCCACCAGGCTCCTCTGTCCATGGGATTTTCCAGGCAAGAACACTGGAGTGGGGTGCCATTGCCTTCTCCGATAAAATTATATATGTATAATAATATATATTATATATAAATATATAATTATGACTTATTTACTTTGTTGCATGGCAGAAACCAACAGAATGTTGTAAAGCAATTATCTTCAAGTTAGAAAAGTTATATGAAAGACCTTATCTGCTTTGGCTTTTGCTTTATGTTGCCAATGTTGTCTCAAACTGCACTGCCTGTACCATCCTTAGCTCACTTTGTTTCAAATAAACTCATTGCTCTTCTGTCTCTTGAAAATTTCAAGATGTTTCCCACCTTAATTTGCTGTTTTCCCTACTTGAGTTGCCTCTTTCCCTATACTTTGCATAACATATCTTTTCATCCATCCATTGAATCTGAGCTCAGCCACTAACTCCACAAAATGAGCTTTCTTCCCCCTACCTCATCAGAATTTTAATCTACAAACTCTCTCCCTGATTCCACTTACTTTCATGGAATGCATGTGAAATTATTTTGTTTACTGATTTCTTTGTTTATGTTGGCTGCTGCTATGATAAAAAACAAACAAACAGAAAACCAAAATACAGACCCAACACAGACACAAACACACAAATACATCTGATAAATGAGATCACCAGAGGGGCAGGTCTGTTTATTTAGTCTTCACCCCTCAAAATAACAACAAAATTCTGGCACACATGAAATACATAATAAATACTTGGTGGGAGGGGTGTTCAGGATGGGGAACATGTGTACACCCGTGGCGGATTCATGTTGATGTATGGCAAAACCAATACAATATTGAAAAGTAATTATCCTCCAATTAAATAAATTTAAATTTAAAAAATACTTTTTGAAAGAATCTTCTTTAAAATGTATAACAGAATAAAAGGAATAATGATAATGTCAGAGAGCCCTGAGATTAATAACAAACAATAATATATAATTCTTATATATACTATACATTTTATAATTATATATTATATGATATATAATTACTTCCTCGCTTCTGAAGTAAAGAGCACTGGCTGTGCTTTGCTGGAACAGCCATGAAGAGAGACCCCGCGTCCAAGGTAAGAGAAACCCAGGTATGATGGTAGGCACTGAGAGAAGGGGTTGGGGGCAGACAGACTGAAACTACAGTCATGGACAACTAGCCTATCTGATCACATGGAACATAGACTTGTCTAACTCAGTGAAACTAAGCCATGCCATATGGGGCCACCTAAGACAGCTGGGTTGTGGTGGAAAATCTGACAGAATGTGGTCCACTGGAGAAGGGAATGGCAAACCATTTCAGCATTCTTGCCTTGAGAACCCCATGAACAGTATGAAAAGACAAAAAGATATGACCCTGAAAGATGAACTCCCCAGGTCAGTAGGTGATCAATATGCTACTGGAGGTCAGTGGAGAAATAACTCCAGAAAGAATGAAAGGATAGACCAAAGTGAAAACAACACCCGGTTGTGAATGGGACTGGTGATGGAAGCAGGGTTCAATGCTGTAAAGAGCAATACTGCATAGGTACCTGGAATGTTAGGTCCATGAATCAAGGCAAATTAGAAGTGGTCAAACAGGAGATGACAAGAGTGAACATCGACATTCTAGGAATCAGTGAACTTAGATGGACTGGAATGGGTGAATTTAACTCAAATGACCATTATATCTACTACTGTGGGCAGGAATCCCTTAGAAGAAATGGAGTAGCCATCATAGCCAACAGAAGAGTCCAAAATGCAGTACTTGGATGCTATCTCAAAAACGACAGAATGATCTCTGTTCATTTCCAAGGCAAACCATTCAATATCACAGTAATTCAAGTCTCTTCCTTGACCAGTAATGCCAAAGAAGCTGAAGTTGAACAGTTCTCTGAAGACCTACAAGGCCTTCTAGAACTAACACCCAAAAGAGATGTCCTTTCACTATAGGGGACTGGAATGCAAAAGTAGGAAGTCAAGAACACCTGGAGTAACAGGCAAATTTGGCCTTGGAGTACAGAATGAAGCAGGGAAAAGGCTAATAGATTTCTGCCAAGAGAATGCACTGGTCATAGGAAACACCCTCTTCCAGCAACACAAGAGAAGACTCTACACAGGGACATCACCATATGGTCGACACCAAAATCAGATTGATTACATTCTTTGCAGCCAAAGATGGAGAAGCTCCATACAGTCAGCAAAAACAAGACTGGGAGCTGACTGTGGCTCAGATCATGGACTGGATATTGCCAAATTCAGACTGAAGTTGAAGAAACTGGAGAAAACCACTAAACCATTCAGGTATGACCTAAATCAAATCTCTTATGACTATACAGTGGAAGTGAGAAATAGATTCAAGGGATTAGATCTGATAGACAGAGTGCCTGATGAACTATGGATGGAGGTTCATGACATTGTACAGGAGGCAGGGATCAAGACCATCCCTAAAAAAAAGAAATCCAAAAAGGCAAGATGGCTGTCTGAGGAGGCCTTACAAAAAGCTGTGAAAATATGGGAATTGGAAGCAAAGGGGAAAAGGAAAGATTTATCCATTTGAATGCACAGTTCCAAAGAATAGCAAGGAGAGATAAGAAAGCCTTTCTCAGTGATCAATGCAAAGAAACAGAGGAAAACAATAGAATGGGAAAGACTAGAGATCTCTTCAAGAAAATTAGAGGTACCAAGAGAACATTTCATACAAAGATGGACACAATAAAGGACAGAAATGGTATGGGCCTAAGAGAAGCAGAAGATATTAAGAAGAAATGGCAAGAATACACAAAATAACTCTACAAAAAATATCTTTATGATCTAGATAACCATGATGGTATGATCACTCATCTAGAACCAGGCATCCTAAAATGCAAAGTCAAGTGGGCCTTAGGAAGCATCACTACAAACAAAGCGAGTGAATGTGTTGGAATTCCAGTTTAGCTCTTTCAAATCCTGAAAGATGATGCTGTGAAAGTGCTGCACTCAATATGCCAGCAAATTTGGAAAACTCAGCAGTGGCCACAGGACTGGAAGAGGTCAGTTTTCATTCCAATCCCAAAGAAAGGCAATGCCGAAGAATGCTCAAACTACCACACAATTGCACTCATCTCACACACTAGCAAAGTAATGTTCAAAATTCTGCAACACAGGCTTCAACAGGATGTGAACTGTGAACTTGCAGATGTTCAAGCTGGGTTTAGAAAGACAGAGTAACCAGATATCAAACTGGCAACATCCGGGGGAAAAGATTGAAACACTGAGAGACTTTATTTTGGGGTCTCCAAAATCACTGCGGATGGTGACTGCAGCCATGAAATTAAAAGACACTTACTCCTTGGAAGAAAAGCTATGACCAACCTAAATAGCATATTAAAAAACAGAGACATTATTTGCCTATGAATTTCCATCTAGTCAAAGCTATGGCTTTCCCAGTAGTCAAGCATGGATGTAGGAGTTGGAGTATAAAGAAAGCTGAGTGCTGAAGAATTGATGCTTTTGAACTGTGGTGTTGGAGAAGACTCTTGAGACTCCCTTGGACTGTAAGGAGATTCAACAAGTCCATCCTAAAGTCAGTCAGTCCAATATTCCAATATTCATTGGAAAGAATGATGCTAAAGCTGAAACTCTGATACTTTGGCCACCTGACGGAAAGAATTGACTCATTTGAAAAAACCCCTGATGCTGGGAAAGATTGAGGGAAGGAGAAGAAGGGGATGAGAGAGGATGAGAGGGTTGGATGGCATCACCCTAGTTAATTGATATGAGTTTGAGTAAACCCAGGAGTTGGTGTTGGACATGGAGGCCTGGTGTGTGGCAGTCCATGGATTTGCAAAGAGTTGGACATGACTGAGAGACTGAACTGAAGTGAATTGAATGTTGTGATCAAAAACAAACAAAGAAAACTATTTTTGTTTGTTTTTCTGCTTATTATCATATTATTGACTATATTCCCTGAGCTATTCATTATATCCCATGACTTATCTTTTCAAACTAGAAAATTTTAATGCTTAATTTTCTTTTCCGATTTTTCCCATTACTTGCACTCACTCCCAGCAACTACCAACTTCTTCTCTGTATCTATGAGTCTCTGTTTCGTTGTGTTCATTTGTTTGCTTTGCTTTTTATATTTCATGTGTCTTTCTCTATTTGATAAAAACAGAATAAAATGCCCTCTAGGTCCATTTATATTGTCTCAAATGGCAAGATTTGAGAAGGGAATGGCAAACCACTTCAGTATTCTTGCCTCGAGAACCCCATGAACAGTATGAAAAGGCAAATGATAGGATACTGAAAGAGAAACTCCCCAGGTCAGTAGGTACCCAATAAGCTACTGGAGATCAGTGGAGAAATAACTCCAGAAAGAAGGAAGGGATGGAGCCAAAGCAAAAACAATACCCAGCTGTGGATGTGACTGGTGATAGAAACAAGGTCCGATGCTGTAAAGAGCAATACTGCATAGGAACCTGGAATGTCAGGTCCATGAATCAAGGCAAATTGGAAGTGTTCAAACAAGAGATGGCAAGAGTGAATGTTGACATTCTAGGAATCAGCGAACTAAAATGGACTGGAATGGGTGGATAACACTCAGATGACCATTATATCTACTACTGGGGGCAGGTTTCCCTCAGAAGAAACGGAGTAGCCATCATGGTCAACAAAAGAGTCCGAAATGCAGTACTTGGATGCAACCTCAAAAACTACAGAATAATCTCTGTTCCTCTCCAAGGCAAACCATTCAATATTACAATAATCCAAGTGTATGCCCCAACCAATAATGCTGAAGAAGCTGAAGCTGAACGGTTGTATGAAGACCTACAAGACCTTTTAGAACTAACGCCTAAAAAAGATGTCCTTTTCATTATAGGGGACTGGAATCAAAAGTAGGAAGTCAAGAAACATCTGGAGTAACAGGCAAATTTGGCCTTGGAATGCGGAATGAAGCAGGGCAAAGACTAACAGAGTTTTGCAAAGAGAATGCACTAGTCATAGCAAAAACCCTCTTCCAACAACACAAGAGAAGACTCTACACATGGACATCACCAGATGGTCAACACCGAAATCAGATTGATCATATTCTTTGCAGCCAAAGAGGGATAAGCTCTATACAGTCAACAAAAACAAGACCAGGAGCTGACTGTGGCTCAGATCATGAACTCCTTATTAACAAATTCAGAATTAAATTGAAGAAAGTAGGGAAAAACGCTAGACCATTCAGGTATGACCTAAATCAAATCCCTTATGATTATACAGTGGAAGTGAGAAATAGATTTAAGGGCCTAGATCTGATAGATAGAGTGCCTGATGAACTCTGGAATGAGGTTTGTGACATTGTACAGGAGACAGGGATCAAGAATATCCCCATGGAAAAGAAATGCAAAAAAGAAAAATGGCTGTCTGAGGAGGCCTTACAAATAGCTGTGAAAAGAAGAGAGGCAAAAAGCAAAGGAGAAAAGGAAAGACATAGGCATCTGAATGCAGAGTTCCAGAGAATAGCAAGAAGAGATAACAAAGCCTTCTTCAGCCATCAATGCAAAGAAATAGAGGAAAAGAACAGAATGGGAAAAACTAGAGATCTCTTCAAGAAAATTAGAGATACCAAGGGAATATTTCATGCAAAGATGGGCTCGATAAAGGACAGAAATGGTCTGGACCTAACAGAAGCAGAAGATATTAAGAATAGGTGGCAAGAACACACAGAAGAACTGTATAAAAAAAGATCCTCATGACCCGGATAATCACTATGGTGTAATCACGCATCTAGAGCCAGATATCCTGGAATGTGAAGTCAAGTGGGCCTTAGAAAGCATCACTATGAACAAAGCTAGTGGAGGTGACGGAATTCCAGTTGAGCTATTTCAAATCCTGAAAGATGATGCTGTGAAAGTTCTGCACTCAATATGCCAGCAAATTGGGAAAACTCAGCAGTCGCCACAGGACTGGAAAAGGTCAGTTTTCATTCAAATCCCAAAGAAAGGCAATGCCAAAGAATGCTCAAACTACTGCACAATTGCACTCATCTCACATGCTAGTAAAGTAATGCTCAAAATTCTGCAAGCCAGGCTTCAGCAATACATGAACCATGAACTTCCTGATGTTCAAGCTGGTTTTAGAAAAGTCAGAGGACCCTGAGATCAAATTGCCAACACCCACTGGATCATGGAAAAAGCAAGAGAATTACAGAAAAACATCTATTTCTTCTTTATTGACTATGCCAAAGCCTTTGACTGTGTGGATCACAATTAACTGTGGAAAACTGTGAAATGGGAATACAAGACCACCTGACCTGCCTCTTGAGAAATCTGTATGCAGGTCAGGCAGCAACAGTTAGAACTGGACATGGAACAACAGACTGGTTCCAAATAGGAAAAGGAGTGTGTCAAGGCTGTATTTTGTCAACCTGCTTATTTAACTTCTATGCAGAGTACATCATGAGAAACGCTGAACTGGAAGAAACACAAGCTGGAATCAAGATTGCCGGGAGAAATATCAATAACCTCAGATATGCAGATGACACCACCCTTATGGCAGAAAGTGAAGAGGAACTAAAAAGCCTCTTGATGAAAGTGAAAGGAGAGTGAAAAAGTTGGCTTAAAGCTCAATATTCAGAAAATTAAGATCATGACATCTTGTCCCATCACTTCATGGGAATAGATGGGGAAGCAGTGGAAACTGTGTCAGACTTTATTTTTTTGGGCTCCTAAATCACTGCAGATGGTGACTTCAGCCAGGTAATTAAATGATGCTTACTCCTTGGAAGGAAAGTTATGACCAACCTAGATAGCATATTCAAAAGCAGACACATTACTTTGCCGACTAAGGTCCATCTAGTCAAGGCTATGGTTTTTCCAGTAGTCATGTATGGATGTGAGAGTTGGACTGTGAAGAAGGCTGAGCACTGAAGAATTGATGCTTTTGAACTGTGGTGTTGGAGGATACTCTTGAGAGTCCCTTGGACTGCAAGGAGATCCAACCAATCCATTCTGAAGGAGATCAGCCCTGCGATATCCATGGAGGGAATGATGCGAAAGCTGAAACTCCAGTACTTTGGCCACCACATGCGAAGAGTTGACTCACTGGAAAAGACTCTGATGCTGGGAGGGATGGGGGCAGGTGGAGAAGGGGACGACCCAGGATGAGATGACTGGTTGGCATCACTGACTTGATGAATGTTAATCTGAGTGAACTCTGGAAGTTGGTGATGGACAGGGAGGCCTGGCATGCTGAGATTCATGGGGTCGCAAAGAGTCGGACACGACTGAGCGACTGAACTGAACTGCACTGAACTGATGGCTCAATAATACTCCATTACATACATTTATGTCATATTTTCTTTAACCATTCATTTATCCATATACATTTAGGTTGTGACCATAATTGGCTGTTATAAATAAGGTTG
This sequence comes from Budorcas taxicolor, assembly GCF_023091745.1. Taxonomy (NCBI): domain Eukaryota; kingdom Metazoa; phylum Chordata; class Mammalia; order Artiodactyla; family Bovidae; genus Budorcas; species Budorcas taxicolor. Next base: position 110,814,323 of record NC_068920.1, read on the forward strand.
AAATAAACTTTGGGGTGCCTATATCCTTCTTATTTAGTGTTTTTTATTTTTTTTTCCTAAATACTTCAGCAATGAAATTTCTGGGTTATATGGTATTTCTGCTTTCTGTGTGGCTCATCAGGCAAATAATTCATCTGCCATGAAGGAGACACAGAAGATTCAGGTTTAATCCCTAGATCACAAAGATATCCTGAGGAGGAAATGGCAACCAACTCCAGTATTCTTTCCTGAGAAATCCCATGGAGATTGGGTTCCCAAGGAGTTGGACACAACTGAGCAACTGACATAAGCATATTTCTATTTTTAGTTTTTTGAGGAACCTCCATACTGTTTTTCATGGTGGTTATGACATCATATGGATTTTGAAAAAGGTAAACAAGGACTAAATAGAATCAGCAAATGTCAAAGAAGGCAGAATGATAAAGTGAAAGTGAAAGTTTCTCAGTAGTGTTTGACTCTTTGTGACCCCATGGACTATACTGTCCATGGAATTCTCTCAGCCAGAATACTGGAGTGAGTAGCCTTTCCCTTCTCCAGGGGATCTTCCCAACCCAGGGATCAAACCGAGGTTTCCTGCTTGCAGGTAGATTATTTTCCAGCTGAGCCACAAAGGAAACCACATGGGAATTAATAAAGTATGTGGTTGAAATTCATGTCCAAGTAATCATTGTCTATTGTCTGAATCTTCATTTACATTCCAATGTTTCCTTTTTGGGTCTCCAGAGTGATTGTCTCAAGAAGGTGTAATGACTTCTGATGTGGAATCTGGGGACTTTGAACCTCACTTACAGGGTACAACATGCAGCATCACTGGAATTTATAGGTCAGGATCTACTGTCCTGTGAGGAAGCAACAATATAAAATATCTAAAGCTAACATATGCAGAAATTATCAATAGTAAAAATAATTGTTAATTTTGACCTGTTTTCATGTTGTCCACTGAGGCTGCTGCAGTGGGTCAGAGGGGAGAGTGTAAAAGTCACTGTATACTTTAGCATTTACTTTGGCAGAGATCTATTTTAGATGCAGAGGAGAAGGAAGGAATGAGAGATTTCCTCATACTTAGTGCTACCAATTTCATTCCACTTCATTTTAATTCATTATGCTTCTCCAGGATTCTCTGTCCATGGGGATACTCCAGGCAAGGATACTGGAGTGGGTTGCCATGTCTTCCTCCAGGGGATCTCCCCAACCCAGGGATTGAATCCAGGCAACCCACTCCAGTACTCTTGCCTAGAAAATCCCATGGATGGAGGAGCCTGGTGCAGGCTACTGTCCATGGGGTCACAAAGAATTGGACACGACTGAGCAACTTCACTTTTCTCCCATATTGCAGGTGAATTCTTTACCATCTGAGCCACCAGAGAAGCCCTACTGCTACCAATTTCATTACACTTCTCCTAAGCTCAACCCATTTTTACTCTCAGTTCAGTCTCTAGGTCGTGTCTGACTCTTTGTCGGACATGCCCATGGACTACAGCACGACAGGGTTCCCTGTCCCTTACCAGCTCCGGGAGTTTACTCAAACTCATGTCAATTGAGTAGGTGATTCCACCCAACCATTTCATCCTCTGTTGTCCCTTCTCTCCCGCCTTCAATCTTTCCCAGCAATAGGGTCTTTTCCAATGAGTCAGTTCTTCAAATCAGGTGGCCAAAGTTTTAGGGTTTCAACTTCAGCTGAATATTCAGGACTGATTTCCTTTAGGATCTCCTTGCAATCCAAAGGAGTCTCAAGAGTCTTCTCCAATACCACATCCATACATGACTACTGGAAATATCATATTTTTGACTAGATGGACTTTTGTTGACAAAGTAATGACTCTGCTTTTTAATAAGCTGTCTAGGTTGGTCATAACTTCTTTATCTATTTTTGCCCTATCCTACCTTATTTCATCCCATTCTATTTAGTTTTGTTTATTCAGACATTATTGCATACTTTTGAAGTATAACATTTTTAATTTGATATTGAGAATAAAGGAAAAGATAAAGATTTAAAGGTAAAATGTATTGTCTACCCTTAGTCTATGGAACGATTTATGTCTATGAACTAAAAAGTTCTGCATTTTGAACTTAGTTCTCTCAGATAGTCACTCTTCTGGAGCCTTAATTTCTTTCTTTAAGACAGTAAAATTTATATATGTATATGTGTACATATGTGTGTGCTCTATTTTAAGTTGTGTCTGACTCTTTGTGACCTCATGGACAGTAACCTGCCAGGATCCTCTCTCCATAGGATTTCCCAAGCAAGAATAATGGAGCAGGTTGCCATTTCCTTCACTGGTTTTCCCAACCCAGTGATCAAATCTGTGTCTCCTGCATTGGCAGGTGGTTTCTGTACCACAGAGCCACCAGAGAAGCTCTGGGCTATAATCCATGGCATCACAGAAAAGTTGGGCATGATTTAGCAGCTAAACAACAATAACAACAAAATGCATATACAAAGAAATTACCATAGTCATTGGAACATAAAATTTTAATTCCCTCCCTCTTCCAAAACCTCTAGTACAGCAAATAATAAATCATAATATATGGTGATAATAATTTCCTAAATTTAGGTCAAAAATTCAGTTTTTCTTTTCTGGAAGGCTAATTTGTTAATTAGAAATCAACAATGGATTATAGTTACCATCTTTCTAAATTCCCTATATATGTGTTAGTATACTGTATTGGTGTTTTTCTTTCTGGCTTACTTCACTCTGTATAATCAGCTCCAGTTTCATCCACCTCATTAGAACTGATTCAAATGTATTATTTTAATGGCTGAGTAATACTCTATTGTGTATATGTACCACAGCTTTCTTAACCATTCATCTGCTGATGGACGTCTAGTTTGCTTCCAGTGACAGACTCTATTTTTTGGGGCTCCAAAATCACTGGAGATGATGACTGCAGCCATGAAATCAAAAGATCCTTGCTCTTTGGAAGAAAAGTTATGATGAACCTAGACAGCTTATTAAAAAGCACAGGCATTACTTTGCCTAAAAGGTCTGTCTAGTCAAAGCTATGGTTTTCCCTGGAGTCATGTATGGATGTGAGAGTTGGACTATAAAGAAAGCTGAGGGCCAAAGAATTGTTGCATTTGAACTGTGGTGTTGGAGAAGACTCTTGAGAGTCTCTTGGACTGGAAGGAGATCCAACCAGTCCACCCTAAAGGAAATTAGTCCTGAATAGTCATTGGAAGGACTGATGCTGAAGCTGAAACTCCAATACTTTGGCCACCTAATGGGAAGAACTGACTCATTTGAAAAGACCCTGATGCTGGGAAAGATTGAAGGTGGGAAGAGAAGAGGATGACAGAGGATGAAATGGTTGGATGGCATCATGAACTCAATGGACATGTGTTTGAATAAACTCCAGGAGTTGGTGATGGACAGGGAGGCCTGGGGTGCTGCAGTCCATGGAGTAACAAAGAGTTGGACACAACTGAGTGAATGAACTGAAATGAATTTGTTAATATAATTTTATTCCATTCAGTCTTTTTACCAAATTAAATAAATTAGGGGAACTTTACTTTCTTAGGCTCTGCATATTCATATTTGAAAAATCTGCCAGCCATAAATGTGCCACCCAGTAGAATAGATTCATGGAACACAAGCAAAGTGAAGGAGACAATTTAGAGGTTCTCTGGTCATTTGCCAACATTATACTTAACAAGAACTTTGAAGTAAAGAGAGTGGAAATTAATTGCCAAAGATCATACAGTGATTTATTGATTAGTCCAGATACTTCATCTTGCTTTTAATACCTGGAACTCCTTGCTATAGCCCTAAAATTCTGATAAAACACATCTATTACTTAGTAAATACATATTTGTACCCAATTAATAGAATGATAAAGAATTTGGGAAATGCCTGTCAAAGTCTTTTGTTAAATAGAATAAATTTATCTCAACATTTCATCTTCATTACCTTCATCTTTTCCCCATCCTTACTTCCTTATTTCCTTTCTTCACTTAACATCTATCTGCCAAGCACTTCCTTATGATTCCTTTTCCCAAGGCCCTACTTTCTATATTGAACACAGTAAGTTTAATAAGATCAATGCCTATACCACTGCACCACAATAGTGCAATCAGTTCCTTTATAAACTAACTGAGCACAGACACACAAGTCACATGTACACTTTATTAAAAAAAATATAAAGAACTTTATGTAAGTTTGAAAGCAAAATCTTGGGCTTGCAGGATTAACAATAATTACCAAAAACTGAAGATAACCACATAATTACAATGCTTTGAAAATGGAAATAAATATTATAGTTTTATTATAATATTCACATATATTTATTATAGGCTATTTAGATAATATTAGAAAACTAGAAGGAGAAAAATAATTCATCCATGGATTCACTACCAGGAAGCAATCACTCAATATTTATTAACTTTTGACATGTTATATTTTTTGAGGGATTGTTCAGTTTATAGTGCATATGCAATTTTATAAACCTTTAGTATAAACTCTTTATATGCATTGAAAAATAGTATTCCATTATCTGGATGTTCTGCTACTTATTTAGTCATGCATTTAACAAAATCTGGCTTCTACTCTTAACTATTTTTTTCTTGACTTTCATTCCAACACTTGAAAAGCCACTTAAAATTAATATCTCATACCAGGAACTTAGCTATTGATTATGTTGTTTAGAGATATTGAAAAGGAAAAGCAAGAGCTGTCAGAAATTGAATTCTGACTTTTGAAATAATTTAACCCTTACTCATAAGCTAAGTGTTTTCCCCAGTGCCTAGCATCTGTTTCTACCTTGGATGTAAGACTTTTATTAGGTTCCAATCAAACATTCTAATATTGGTTATTGAGTCATTACTACTGATTTTATCACTTTGATTTTGCCATTTCCCTTTGCTCAAAACCTCATATTAGTAAGTTTTAGAATTTTCCATTCCTCTTCAGGTGTGGAAAATCTTTGACTTATTCTTACCTCTTAGGGATATTGATCAAAATGGATTGTGCTGACAGCCCTTTGGTCTGAACTTTTACTATTTCATTTATTAATTCATTCATGCATTGATTCATCTACACATAAATTCATGTATTCATGCAGTAATTACCCCATCCCAAATATTTTTTCTAAGTCTCTTCTTAGAAAAGCTACCAGTCACTGTGCTAGCTGCTGAGAGTACACAGGTGAATAAAACCAGTTCTTGATCTTGGAAGACTCAGTTATGCAAGGAGGAATGTTTGATCCCTCTGTCTTTGCTGCTTTCTACCCTTCTAGCACACTGTACACTAGGAGGATGTGCTTCTTTGCACTCTCACTTTGTATCAAGACACGGTATGCCCACCAGGTTTTGCTTTGTGTGTGCACCAACACCTTTGTCTCTCTGGATTACTCTGAATCCTAGAGTCTCTTTGAGCTAATCTTACTCTATTGCAGGAAATCTGACTATGCTCAGCCATGTGATATGACAAGATACACTGAAGAATCTGTGATATTCTGACATGATCCCATCCTCTTAACTCTGGTCATACTTAAGGGCATCATCAAAGAAAGGAACCACATCCTTTCTCCTAATCAAGCCAAAGAGTTGCCTTTTGTAAGTGCTAGAAAGAGACTATAAGTTTTATGAGAGTAGTTTTATCTCTTCTGCTGCTGCTGAAAAGCAGAAAATGAATTCTCAAGGCTAAGTGGTAAAAAGAAACAGTCCAATGAGTTTCTCTTAAATTTTCACATATGGAGCTTACAAAAATCCCCTGAATGTCTTCAAATGCTCTGCTGAGAAGACATTGTGGAAGAATGCCAAACTTCCATCTTTTTATCAACAAAGAATGAAAGCAGCATTATGAGGGGATGAACAGAAAGATAATTCACTAGACCACAGCTGGAAGATGAGTGCTCTGTATGTCAAAGCCATTAACTAACTGGATTTCTAAAAGGGCACAATTCTCCTTTTGATAAAATAGAAGTCTATATCTATCTCAAAAACTAGTTAGAAATAATGCAATTGTTACACTACTTTGTCCATCAAGGGTATACAGAAAAACAGAACCACAAGGAAATAGGAGATATCTATAGGGTTCTGGGCTTTCCTGGGGGCTCAGATAGTAAAGAATCTGCCTGCAATGCAGATCTGGGTTTGGTTCCCAGGTTAGGAATATCCCTTGAAGAAGGGAATGGCTCTCCACTCCAGTATTCTTACATGGAGAACTCCATGGCCAGGGGAGCCTGGAGGGCTACAGTTCATGAGATTGCAGACTCAGGCATAACTGAGCGACCAACACACACACAAGGGATATTATTTATCTATCTACATATAGACATATGTATTAATATATGTGTGTACAGATATGCATATGTGTTCTATTTGTGTTAAATATGCTAAATACAAAGAGAAATTTTTTAATGAATTGGTTCATATGATTGATTGTGGGGACTGGAAAGCCTACAGATCAGGCAAGTGGCCTGGAAATTCAGGCAGGATTTATAAGTTACCATCTTAAAAAGGAATTCTTCCTCAAGAGAATCTTCATTGTTTACACTTAAGGCCTTCAACTGATTGGATAATGTCCACCAGCATCATCAATTGCCATCTCCTTGAATTATAGTCAATTGATTTCAGATGTTAATTACATCTACAGAATGCATTCGCAATGCCATCTAAGATATTTGACCTAACAACTATAGCCTAGCCTAGTTGATACATAAACTTAACGATTGTATCTGTAGGTGTCAGCAAGTGAATTTACTAGTATATGTTTCAGCAAATATAAAACTTTCCAGTTTACCTTTGCATGATGACAATTTTTAACCAAATCTGTTCATTCATTTGAAAAAGTGATCACTCATCAGAATTCTATAGACAAAATGATGAATTTGAAATTATCTCTTTTTGCCCTCTCTCTCTAGTAAACTATATCAAACCATATTATTATAAGTTTTCTCACCTGAACAAGACCAATTATTTGGTTAAGAAGTTTGGAAGAGTTCACATCATTCTAAATCTCACCAAGGACTCCAGTTAATAATAATTTCTACCTTAAGGAAATTTAAACTACCCAGCTTAGGGGACTACATTGATCTTATCATGGACTTTAATCTCTCTACTTATTGGCAGACATCCCTGATGTGAAATGCCCAAGTAGAATTTGCCAAAGGCAGTCAACACCAGATGCCACTGAAGCTATCACTGGATACCATCTTCAGATGTGTCCATCTTTTTTCCCCCCTTGCCCTGCTTTACAGTGTGTAGGGTCTCAAAAGAGTTGGACAAAACTTAGCAACTAAACAACAATTATATATTAATTATATTATTTTTACTATATCTTTATGATGTGAAATGCCATGCTGCTACAGGTACCATGTAAAGCAAAGGTCTCTAAACTTTTTGGCAACAGGGACTGGTTTTGTGAAAGACAATTTTTTTCTGTCAATGGGGATAGGGATGCTTTTGTGGTGATTCAAACACATGACATTTATTGTGTACTTTATTACATGATTATTACATCAGCTCCATCTCAGTTCATCAGGCATTAAATTCCAGAGGTTGGGGAGTCTTTATGTAAAGGATAACCTATATTCTCTTTTACCATGTGTAGAATTGCTTTCCACATATATTTAATTAATCTCTTTCATCTTTTCAAAACAGAAGCATAAAGCATATATCAACCCATATTTTTATTTCCAGAGATTCTTAGCCAGTATCTCCTGGTAGGAAAAACTCTCTCTCAGTAAAATAAGGTCATATAATGAAGTCATGTTTTGAAAGCTGCTTCAGGTACAGGCCTGACAGTTCCACAGATGAAATTCATTGTTAGAAACAGTAGTCAATAATCAATTATCTTTGAAATGTTTGCCTTCAAGAAGTTTTTATTGTGCCAACCAGAAGAATACATTGAGATCTAACTCTAAATCAGCTATAGAAAATATAGCAGGGATTTGAAAGGATTGGACTATGCCTGGTACAGAACAGATGGAGGGAGGGTGTCTTAGGCAGAGGGAAAAGGAAAAACACAGAAGTATGAAGCTTTCAGCTCTTAGAGCTGTGTGGACATTCAAGTTGAATATAACTATTTTGGAGAGGTACTTATGGTTTGAGAGGGGAATGTTTTAAAAGGTACAGCATACCAGAAGCTGAAGATGGGGTGAGAAATTGGCATGATCCCATACAGAAAAATATCTTCCACTAGATTTTGCTTCTTTGAGGATTAAAAATGCATCAACTTTGTTAACTGTTGTGTCTCCTGTATGCAAACATCCTAAGCACTGTAACCACTACATTTTTGTTGAGTAATTAATGAGTGGATAAATGCTAAGACCTTAAAGGTTGAGAGAAAGTGTTTAGCATTGTTCTTAAACAGGGAAACAGACAAAGGCTATTTTTACTCTTCTGGACTTAAAATCTTTAAGCAATAGTGTCAGGATCTACCTTTATCTCAAAAAGACAACACTGCTTGACAACGAGAAATGGATTATTAGGGTACAAGACTGGAGGTAAAAAGCAGTTAGGAGCCAACTAAAACACTATTGAAGAAATAAAGCAAGTTGTAAAAGCGTAAGCGTGACCAGAAGATAGTATGATGGAGGGTGGGTGGGTGGATTTATGGTGTGCAAAGGTACAAAATTGTAATGAAAAGTAGTAAATAAACCATAGACATCGAAGGCACAGTATTGTAATATACACAACAGCACTGTAATATAATGATATAATGTGATAAATAGCACTTCAATGGCAATCATAATATATAAATGCTTCAAAGTAACACTGTACACCTTAAATTAAAAAAAGTAACATGTCCAATGTATCAAATAAAAAAAGAAAAATGGTAGAGGAATTTAGAAGAAAAAGATCTGTGAATGAATGGAATGGAGAAATCAACAAGGTTTAAATAGAGGTAGTTGGGGAAAGTAGAGAATGGGATATACAGTAGATGTATATATATATTATATATATAGTAGATAATGGGATGGTCCAGGATGTTCTAAGGAACGGTACTTGGGGGGGGGGGGAATAAAAGTGAAAGGGGAGTGTTTTGTCTTTATCCACTTTTCCATCATCTGAGTCTTCATATGAAGATCACTTTGAGAAACAGAAAATATCTAAAATTTTATGATTACACTAAATATCCATATGTTTACATAGCAGAAATGATTTAGTTTACTCTATATAATTTTTATTAATTTTAATCAGTTGTTTTAAAAGGATGCTCTGTTAGCAGCAAAGATTATCTAACACTGACAAGTATATCTTATTCTTTTCACACTTGGAAACTTGCGTATGATGCAGCAAATGTTCATAGATTCTTCAAATATTGCTTTGGATATATTCAATCTAAACATGGTCCTGATACTTTTAAAAAATTTTTCTAAATATTAAATTACGCATTACCTAATGCATGCCTGTAAGTCTCTGCTCTTTGGGAACACCTCTTCCATCAATCCCTCTATACAATCTTTCCAATGAAGAACTTCTGAGAACTGTCTTCATCTGAACTTTGTTATCTAAATATCATTTTATTTGGCCATTAGTTCACTGTTCCAACCCAGATATTTTGTGAATCATCAAAAAGTTGACAAGGGTTAAGCATTTGACCATTGATTTATGAATGCTTATTTTCTAAAATTTGACTTTTCAGGGATTAAAAATACTTCAATGTCATGAGATTGACTTGTTCTGAACATTATAGAGGTTGGCATTTTTTAACAGAAATATAGACAGAATTATAAATAGATATCTTAGCCTTCATCTTTCTGAACTTATTTAAGAATAATGAACAGTGGAATAATTGTGTGGTTTTGGAGGTCTCAGATTTCATGTTATCTAAAATGAATTTCAAGTCACAATTTAACCATCTCTGAAAGCCATCCCAAAGGCAGATTGGGTATGATTGGTTATGATTCAAAATGGCAGTGTTTTCTAGTCCTAAAGAGAAATAAATGGTTATTTCTTGAAGGTGAATTTAAGAATGTGGTATTGTAAAGTAATTAACTCAATGGTAACCCACTCCAGTATTCTTGCCTGGAGAATCCCATGGACGGAGAAGCCTGGTAGGCTACAGTTCATGGGGCTGCAAAGAGTCGAACACGACTGACCGACTTCACTTACTTATTTACTTAAAATAAATAAATTTATATTTACAAAAAAAAAATGAATGAATGAAAGTGATAATTTTTTAAATTAAGCATCAGTGCTTTGTTGATTCTAGACATAGTACATTATTTTATGATACAATATATTATATAATGCATTAGTAATATTTTCTTCATTATATTTCATCTGTGTATGACATATAATCTTAGTTTTGCTTGTAAGTCTATTTCCAATTCTTCTGCCTGGAGCATGGAACATGGGGCTATATATCTGCTTCCCTTTCATTATGTCATTTAATGAATTTATATTAAATATATATTATATATCGACTATTTCCCAGATACTTTATACTCACTGGAATAGTTTTGAATAATGCACACATGGTCAGTGTCATCTTAGGATGATGAGTAGTCAAATATTACTTGAATAATTGATTTTTAAGCTTCTGGAGAGGAGTCTGCCTGTATCTCATCTTGCTCTCAGACTTCCAGATTGTACATTCAACCCATTTTACATGTTATCCTCTAAATTGATGTTCTTATTTTGTGTTAGTCCTTTTTGGATAAAAAAGAAGTTTTAATTATTGTTCTTTACTTGAAAGATATAAAATTATAGAAATTACAGATGGAATATTCCACTATTATTCATGACAAAACCCATAATCTCCATAGATAATAAAAAAAGAGAAACACCAATATACAAGGCATCAGAAATATGACACGTAGGGTTCTAAGCAGCCCTTGAGACTTGAGAAAATTCATTTAATTTTGTACAGTTAACTCATCTGTAAAAATAGGAACTCCAATATTTTCCTGTTTCCAATTGCACATATGCTTTAAGGAGTTGAGAATCAGCTCAGTTACACGCTGGACTTGGAGAATGAACCAGGCAGAGAGAGGCTGATCAGACTGGGCAAGTGTGAAACAGAGAACAGTGATTCTCTCTGTTTGAACTATCTCTGACCTCTAGGCTCTGCCTAATTAATTTATTTGTTAGTTTTCACTTTTTAGTGTATAAGGAAATAAATGATCCATATAGAACATTTGCCAAACACAGAAAAAAAAAACAGTAAGGAAAAAGAAATTATCGTCTGCAGATCCCTTACCCATCACTAATATGTACATGTATAAATATGTGGGTATGTGGGACACACTACAAAGTGACTCAGAGTGAGTTATTCTCTGATATCATCCCCTAATGAGTGTAGGAGAACTAGTGACAGTCTTTTTAGTCAATAGGCTATGGCAGAGACAGTAGGATAGTTATTTCTGGATTACCCATTTTAGAACTGTCTTAGTAGACTAGAGAGAGACACTTCTATAAGCCTTATAAACAGCCACATTGGTAACTGCCTATAAAAAGGGCCACATGGCAGAGACCTGCAGATGACCTCCTGAAATTGAAGGTGTCAGCTCTATCGCTAATGAGAACTGAATTCTACCAAAAAAACTGAATGATTTTAGAAGAGAATTCTGGACCTGAACTGCAGAAAGGAATACAGTAGCCTGGCAAACACCTTGAATGTAATACCCTGAGCACATAGCCCATACATATGCATGTTAAATATTATGTAGTACTTATAGATTATAGTACTTATGCTTACATAATCTATGATATATACTAAAGCAAAATATATGCTGGTGACCTCAGACAATTATCTTAACCATCATAAATAGAGGACTGGTAAAGACATTTATATAAATAAATAAGTATAAATCCACATTCTTCTCCTTGCTTTTAACTGATATAAAACTTTATTATATAAAACAATAAATACACCATATAAAACTGTAATGAATTTGTACATAACAGCACATAAGAAGCAGATTGCAGCAAAGTTATACTGAGTCAGAAAATAACACTATATAACCATAAGTAGAAGGCAATGGCACCTCACTCCAGTAACCTTGCCTGGAAAATCCCATGGATGGAGGAGCCTGGTGGGCTGCAGTCCATGGGGTTGCTAAGAGTCGGACATAACTGAGCGACTTCACTTTCAATTTTCACTTTCCACTTTCATGCATTGGAGAAGGAATTGGAACCCACTCCAGTATTCTTTCCTGGAGAATCCCAGGGATGGGGGAGCCTGGTGGACTGCCGTCTATGGGGTTGCACAGAGTGAGACATGACTGAAGAGACTTAGCAGTAGCAGCAGCAGTAACAGATAGTAACTAGCATCTGCAAGAATAAATGAAAAGAAATTTTGGATTAATTCTTGGCAAAGAAAGTGTGAGTTAAAAACGTTTCTGTAGTCACCACCAAAAGTCATCTGAGTTTCTGAGTTTAAAGTATAATTTAGGAGCTGACACAGAAATCAAAGGAAGGGCCTCTCCAAGTGTGACGAGTTCAGTTCAGTCGCTCATTCATGTCCAACTCTTGGCGACCCTGTGGACTGTCCTCTGTCCATCCCCAGAGCTTATTCAAACTCATATCCATCAAGTCAGTGACACCATCCAACCGTCTCATCCTCTGTCATCCCCTTCTCTTCCTGTGTTCAATATTTCCCAGCATCAGGGTCTTTTCCAGTGAGTCAGCTCTTCACATCAGGTGGCCAAAGTACTGGAGTTTCAGCTTCAGCATCAGGCCTTCCAATGAATATTCAGGACTGATTTCCTTTAGGGTGGACTGGTTGTATCTCCTTGCAGTCCAAGGGACTCTCAAGAGTCTTCTCCAACACCACAGTTCAAATGCATCAATTCTTCAGCCCTCAACTTTTTTTAAAGTCTAACGCTCACATGACTACTAGAGAGACCATAGCTTTGACTAGACGGAACTTTGTTGGCAAAGTAGTGTCTTTGCCTTTCAATAAGCTGTCTAGGTTAGTCATAACTTTTCTTCCAAGGAGCAAGCATCTTTTAATTTCATGGCTGCAGTCACCATCTGCAGTGATTTTGGAGCCCCGCAAAATAAAGTATGTCACTGTTTCCATTGTTTCCCCATCGATTTGCCATGAAGTGATTGGACTGGGTGCCATAATCTTAGTTTTCTGAATGGTGAGTTTTAATAGTGAACACAATTTGTTAAAAGAAGAATCTTAGACTAGATTATGAGTCAGTCACAATAAATCAAATGGGGAAGACTATGAGAACTCCTTCCCACTCTGTACCCCACCCTTTTTCTTACTTCCTTTCTAAATCTTGCATGCATGTCTATATCTGAAACCAATATGTAAACTTGTGTTGATTATCAATTCACTATGAGTACACAGGTGTGTTTGTGCTTAGTCACTCAGTTGCATCCAACTCTTTGCAACCCCATGGTCAGTAGTCTTCCAGGCTCCTCTGTTCATAAGATTTTCCAGACAAGAAATACTAGAGTGAGTTGCCATTTTCTCCTCCAAGGGATCTTCCCAAACCAGGGATAAAACTCATGTCTCTTGTATCTCCTGCATTGGCAGGTGGATTCTTTACTACTGTGTCACCTAGAAAGCCCTATGTATAGGCATGTAGGTGGATAAACTTATTTAAAGCCACTTCAGAACCATTGGCAACATTGACTCTAGGGCAACACAGTGTTCCTAAGGTGGTTGTTGTTGTTGTTGTTGTTGTTTTTCCTAAAAATTTGCACAGAACACTTTATTTGCAACATTCAGCTGTAGAAGTCTTTTCTCTCCCTCCTTGTGTTAGACATTGCCACTTAGGTGATGATTACTCAGGTGATTATCTGTCTGTCTCACTATTTGCCCTCTGCTGTAAACACTGGTAAGAAGATAAACACAGAAGAAAGAAAAATCTGCTTAGATTAGCAGATGCCCATGAACCCACAAAATGTATGTATATGTTTTATAATGTGTTCACCAGGATGCATGTGTGTGATATAATCCAGGTATTTTCATGAGCTTCCCACTGGAGTATTGGGCCACTCAAGGATTAATGAGCTTTCACCTGTCAAGTCCTCTATTCATTATGAACATTTTAAATTATTTTTAATTTATATAATTATTAATATAATTATTAAAATTATAATTTCCTACTACTAATTTCCTACTACTTTCCTTCTAATACCTGTTGGAATGTGTCTTTGTATTTTTACACAGAAAAAAAGTATTGGGATTGCCAAGAAAATTAATATATTGTATTTATCATTGATGTTTTTTTAAAAAACTGGGGAAAATAAAACAGAGTGAATTATTCAGTTTTTTAGTGTATTTTAAAGGAAATCTCTCAGTGTAGCTTATGCATCCATTTACCTTCCAGATCCCACATCATATTTCTGCTGAATTTAGAAAACTTAAGACTTGATTCTCAAGAGAGTCTAAAGTTCTTTGCTAAAGCAGGAGATCTAGGATTAACATTTTGGAGGATTTTCAACCTCCCAATGCCACCACTTTTATTATAGACTCTAGAAACAGTTGAATGTTGAAATTATTTTTCACAAATTTATGAATTATCTGCCTTTGCCACACCCTGCCTTGCCATCAGGCATTGCAATCTTGAGGCGTAGAGGGTGTCAGTTTTGAATCTCTGAGTTTCTCATCCAAACAGACACATAATGGCAGTATTCCCAGGCTGGCCGAATTTAAGCCATATGGATTAATACTTACTGATATGTCTACACTATATAAATCTGATATGAAATGTAATATCATTCTGTCTATCACCAAGGACTTCCTAAAATCTGTTTATGAGAGACCATGCACATTGTTCCACCATCCTGAGAGACAACAGACCTGAGGTGAAGAGGCATCACCTTGGTTACAGAAAGAACAGTTCAGAGGGATCCAGCCTTTACTAGTATCTGAAGTGTGTGATGGAGAGGATCTCATAGAACACAAGTCGGAAGAGTCACAGTGGGTCTCACAGTAACTGTAGCTGTGTCTGGGCTCTAACAGGGAACTACTATAAGAAACAGAGAGATGGGGGCAAGCATTGGTAAATCCCTTCAAACTGTGTAAACAAGGTAGACATTCCTAGAAATAAATAACTCATAAACATAAGATAAACAACACTTCAGGCTGAATGTCACAGAATTGTGAGCATTTCTCATGAGGAGATGAGTTCCTTGTCTTTTGTATTAGAGAGGCAATGTCACTTGTTTGAATTATGTTTCTTGGGAAGATAGGAAATCATAAATAGAAACTATAGAAAATTATATGCATTCCTCACAAAAGACTATTTCTCATAACATCTTGCACATACATACAACCCACTTGCTTAATTTCAAATGAGTTGAATTAAACAAGGAGAAATCAAGACATAATTCAGAGACTGGTATTGATTTTACAGCCTTGCTATGTGGCTAGTGAAAGTTAAAGTTGCTCACTTCATGTCCCGTGGTCTATAGAGGAATTCTTCAGGCCAGACTACTGGAGTGGGTAGCTATTCCGTTCTCCAGGGGATCTTCCCAACCCAGGGATCGAACCCAGGTCTCCTGCATCCCAGACATATTCTTTACCAGCTGAGCCAACAGGGAAGCCTGCTACATGGCTAAGGTCTGGTTTATTAACAGTGTGGTAGAGATCTATGTTATGTGTTCACCTAATGTTGTAGAAAATGACCCAGGTGGCTTCCATGTCACAGCCATTGTAAACAGTGCCACTGAAAATTGGGGTGCATGTATCTTTTTTGAATTAGAGCTTTCATCTTTTCCAAATACATACCCAAGAATGGGACTGCTAAATATGGTAACTGTGTTTCTAGTTTTTGAAAGAATCTCTGTTCTGTTTTCCATAGTTGCTATATCAATTTGCATTGCCACCAACAGTGTAGGAGGGTTCATTTTTCTCCACACCCTCTCCAACTTTTATTATTTGTAGACTTTTTAATGATGGCTACTCTGATAGGAGTGAGATGATACCTCATTTGAGTTTGCATTTCTCTAATAATTGGTTATATTGAGCATTTTTCATTTTTTCATGTGCTTGTTGGCCATCTGTACATCTTCTTTGGAGAAATTCCTGTTTAAGTCTTCTGATCAATTTTTGATTGAGTCTTTTTTTTATTGAGTTGTATGAGCTGTTTATATATTTTGGAAATTAAGCTCTTGTCAGTCTCACCATTTGTAAATAATTTCTCTGAGTCCATAGGTCAACAGATGAATGGCTAAAGAAGATGGTATGTGTATCTATTATGTATATATATTATATATATGCATATATTATATATATAATGGAGTATTAATCAACCAATAAAAATAATGAAATAATGTAATTTGCAACAACATAGATGGGCCTACAGATTATCATATTAAATGAAGTAAGTCAGACAGAGAAAGGCAAATACTGTACAATATCACTTATATGTAAAATCTAAAAAACTGTTATAAATGAACTTATTTACAGAACAGAAACCTACACAAATACACAGAAAACCAAAGGGGGAGGAGGGATAAATTGGAAGTAGGGGATTAACTGTTGCACACTGCCATATATGAAATAGATAAACAAAAAGGATTTACCGTATAGAATAGGGAACTATATTCAATATCTTATAATAAACTATAATGCAAAATAATAAAAAAGAATATAGACATATACATATACATGTGACTGAACTGAACATTATACCTAAAAGTAACACAATATTATAAATTACCTATATTTTAGTTAAAAATATAAAATAAAAGATGTCCCAGGATTAATTACTACCAAACCCAGTGGTATTTGTTTTAACAGAAATGACAACTATCTTATCATACGGTCATAGGAAATTATTTTAGATTCATTTTACTACTTTTTAAAGTTTTTGTTCTTTCTAAATAAAACTCTGAATTTTAGTTCTTAATGATTACTGAATTGGTCCAAGCTCAATTACAGTAAATGAAGACATACGGAGCTATAAAACAAGCAACATGTACCCAAATGTCACAGATTATAGAAGACTTGGCAGGATGCTGGTCATAGTGATCTCCCACATCAGAATCATTTGAGAAATTATTCAGGTGCAGTTTCCTAGTACTTATTTGACCTACCAAATAATAATATCTGAAACTGTGCATGTTAATCTACAGTTTTAACAAGCACCCCACGTAATTCATGTGCATACTAAAGATTGAAAACTATAGTATTGGAATGAAGAGACAAGAGCCTGGAAGTCTGGAATTATTCCCTTTAGCTTATTTACCCAAACCGGTAGATCTCTTAATTAAGATGCTGCTCAACAAAAACTGCCATCCTAAGAAAAATCAATGAATTTTATTCAATATTTTTAAAAAAAGTTACACAAGATGGAATGTCAACATTGAAGATCAGATTGAAAAAAAATGTGTGAATTTTGTTAACCTCAATAAATTTAAATGATTTCCTTTGCTTTAGTTATTTCTAGAACACCTCAATTTCACAAGATGAAATTTTAAATCTTTAGCAAATGACAAGGTCAGAAAAATAAAAAGACTAGAATTTTCTTTAGAATGGGCTGAATTTCCATTCAAGATTATGAATTTTTAACTTAATGATTAAAACTGACTCAAAAAAAACCTAGAATCTGATTTCGGGATATTTCAGTCTTATGTTATGACTTGGAAGACATTTAACTTGCCTAGAAAAATAAAATATCTTCAAAGAAGAAATTTTAAAAATGTTTGTGGCTAAAACCTCAAGGCATGCTGGCAGAGTGCAGATGAATTTAGAAAACTATATTTTATGTCTTATCTGAATGCAGTAAGGATCATACAGGAGGTAAAATGTATCCCTTTCTAATTCAATATTTATGTACCTTGTATTTTCTTGCATATTGGGATCATAAGAAATAAATATCAGTACAAGTTTAAAGAAGGATACTATAGTACATCTCACTTAGCTATACTTTTAAAAAGCTAAACAATAAATGCATTTTATCCTAGAAGCCTAACATATTTAAAAAGTTATTTTGAAACTTTGGCAAGATATTGATAACCTTGCAGCTATGCTTTTATTTTTTGCTATGAATAATGCAAAAATAACTTTTATGTAATTTTTAAGATCTGATAGACACTGTCAATTCTTCAGTTCTTGGGCATCAAATTTACTTATTAATTCCAGTTGGTATGTATCTGATTTTTAACCTATAGTCTTATCATTCTTAGATTAGCCTATGAATTTTTGAAGTTGAATAATTTTTTTCCCCTGAAGTTATCATTCACCTTTACAAGATTCTTAAAGGATTCTATTATCCTATCACCCTTGCAATTAACCCACTCAAACCAGTTATTATCCCTCATATTCATTGGATGGACTGATGCCAAAGCTGAAGCGCCAATACTTTGGCCACCTGATGTGAAAAGCTGACTTATTAGGAAAGATTCTGATGTTAGGAAAGATTGAAGGCAAAAGGAGACGGGAACAACAGAGGATGAGATGGTTAGATAGCACAACCTACTCAATGCACATAAATTTGAGAAAGCTCTGGGAGATAGTAATGGACAGAGGAGCCTGGCGTCCTTCCGTTCTTGGAGCCTCAAAAAATCAGACAATTCTTAGTGACTGAACAACAACAACCACCAGTTATTATGACATGCTACTTGTTATAATGGTATGAACATATGGCTCATGCTCTTCCTAACTTAAAGAACTCTAGTTGACTCAAATTCTTTTCATCTTTAAAATTGTAGTTAAAATTTTCTATTTTTCTTGGCATTTTTGTTCGAAATTGAACTAAATTTGGCCAAAGTGATTACTCTCTATTCTTAACCACCATTTGAATTGGTATCCATTTTGTACAATAGACATATAAATCCTTTTTTGTTGTGATTTTTAGCTGAGATTTTGATGTTCATTTCCTTTGTTATCATTTATAGTCTCTCCTGCTCATTTAGAATATACAAAGCAAGAGATTAGAATCTTCATACAGTCAAATAATAGTCACTAAATAAATGCTTAGTTCATGATTATTAAGTAATTGCTATTTTTATAATCAAGCATCATATTGATTTTTTGTTCTTTCAAAATGTAACATATTTGGACAAATATACTGTATAGGCAAGATGGACCAAAAAAGGCTAGTAATTTTGAAAAGCTTTAATTATGCCTTACTGTATTATTTATTCAATATCTATTTATAAATTCTGAGCACCTAATAACCTAGTCTTTTTATCAGTGATAGTCAGTTGTTTCCAACTCTTTGCGACCTCATGGACTATAGCACATCAGACCCCTCTGTCCATGGAATTCTCCAGGCAAGAATACTGGAGTGGGCAGCCATTCCCTTCCTCAGGGGATCTCCTCAATCCAGGGATCAAACCTGGGTCATTGCAGGCAGATTATTTAAGGTCTGAGCCATCAGGAAAGCCTAGCCTTTTTACCACAGTACTTCTTAAAACTGAATTCCTGAGCAGCAGTTCTGGTAATACATAATGTTTACCCATCCTGTAATAGTTTCATGATAAACTGGCACTCTAAGTCATCTGACTTGTTACTTTTCTAATCTGGCTTAAAGTCTTCATGGGTTAAATCAGTAAAAGATTGGGCCTCAACTGATCTGCCATTCAGAGGGCAGTTTTTGGCTGCCAGTATAGTTATTAATGGTCAGTTCCAAGGAGAATGCCTAGAAATCAATTCAATGAAGAACCTAAGCTATGAAGCAAAGGGAAAGGACCAAGCAGTCCTGGTGATTCTCCAGGCATCAGACACAGACTCAGTGATACAAGTCTCAGAGAGCTCTAATGGATTTTGTTAAAAACACATCTGCTGTCTGCAAGCTTTCACTGGTCTTGCTCCAGGCACTATGGCATCATAATATAACCCTGTGATCTTTGATATTTTCAGTAAATAGTGGACTGTCTTCCAGGTATCAGAGATTTAAAAAAAATCTACTTCATTTACTGAAAAACTCAGAACACAAAGTGCACAGCTTTCTAATGTTATTTATTTGTAGAAAAATTATGTATTGTCTATTTATATTAATCATTGTATGAAGTGCCAGATAAATAGAAAGTAATAAATAAAAGTTTCTTATCTTATAGTTTAAGGGGATGACAGATAAATTACACAAAATTATATAGTAGTATCATCTGTGCTCTGATATAAGACATTAGAAGGACCTAGGAACACGCATAGACGGGAAGGCAAACCCAGTTATAGAAAACACACTCTCCCAGCTCTGACTACTCCCAATGCATATGACATTATCTGAATGAAAATACGCCAAGAAATTTGTTCTTTTATAACTTATCCATGAAATGTATTTATTGTCTTGTATTTTAAATCTTCCCTGTGAAAGCAAAACCTAGGAAGCAGAAAAGTATTGGAGGAGACTGATTTAGGCTCCTCCTGGGATAGTTTATAATGTGAAGCAGGATGATTCTGCATCCTGAGAAGCTCACGTTTCTCCAGAGAAATTTCAACCTTGGACACATAGGGTAGAGAGACAGAAGTCCAAAGACAAGGATTCTGAACCCTGTTTCTGAATCAATGAGAGAAGCTAATGTTCCTGTATTCATTATATTCAGATCTTCTGTAAAATTTCAGTTAGAGTAAGTTATTGTTTGTTGTGGGGGGTAAAAATACATTTTTAAAGCTCTGATGAAATCAGCAGAGAAAATTCTTTATTCTATAACTATTTTCTACTTAACATTTTCAGGTCTAAACTCCTTTGCCTATATTGAGGTCTTGTAGAACTTAGCTTCTACCTGCTCTTCCTGAATCATTTCTCACAGTCTTATGCTCCACCAACCCCAAACACTTGAGCGTTTATTACATTTCTTCATTTTATAGTATCTGGGTACTATTGCTTTCCAAATTTTAAGCTTATTAAGTACAAGAGAAGACTCTACACATGGACATTACCAGATGGTCAACACCGAAATCAGATCGATTATATTCTATGCAGCCAAAGATGGAGAAGCTCTATACAGTCAACAAAAACAAGACCAGGAGCTGACTGTGGCTCAGATCATGAACTCCTTATTGCCAAATTCAGACTTAAATTGAAGAAAGTAGGGAAAGCTGCTAGACCATTCAGGTATGACCTAAATCAAATCCCTTATGATTATATAGTGGAAGTGAGAAATAGATTTAAGGGCCTAGATCTGATAGATAGAGTGCCTGATGAACTATGGAATGAAGTTTGTGATATTGTGCAGGAGACAGGGATCAAGACCATCCCCATGGAAAAGAAATGCAAAAAAGCAAAATGGCTCTCTGGGGAGGCCTTACAAATAGCTGTGAAAAGAGGAGAGGCGAAAAGCAAAGGAGAAAAGGAAAGATATAGACATCTAAATGCAGAGTTCCAAAGAATAGCAAGAAGAGATAAGAAAGCCTTCTTCAGCAATCAATGCAAAGAAGTAGAGGAAAACAACAGATTGGGAAAGACTAGAGATCTCTTTAAGAAAATTAGAGATACCAATGGAATATTTCATGCAAGGATGGGCTCGATAAAGGACAGAAATTGTCTGGACCTAACAGAAGCAGAAGATATTAAGAAGAGGTGGCAAGAATACACAGAAGAACTGTACAAAAAAGATCTTCATGACCCAGATAGTCATAATGATGTGATCACTAATCTGGAACCAGACATCTTGGAATGTGAAGTCAAGTGGATCTTAGAAAGCATCACTATGAACAAAGCTAGTGGAGGTGATGGAATTCCAATTGAGCTGCTTCAAATCCTGAAAGATGATGCTGTGAAAGTGCTGCACTCAATATGCCAGCAAATTGGGAAAACTCAGCAGTGGCCACAGGACTGGAAAAGGTCAGTTTTCATTCCAATTCCTAAGAAAGGCAATTGCAAAGAATGCTCAAACTACCACACAATTGCACTCATCTCATATGCTTGTAATGTAATCCTCAAAATTCTCCAAGCCAGGCTTCAGCAATATGTGAACCGTGAACTCCCTGATGTTCAAGCTGGTTTTAGAAAAGTCAGAGGACCCTGAGATCAAATTGGCAACATCCACTGGATCCTGGAAAAAGCAAGAGAGTTCCAGAAAAACATTTCTTCTTTATTGACTATGCCAAAGCCTTTGACTGTGTGTATCACAAGAAAGTGTGGAAAATTCTGAAAGAGATGGGAATACCAGACCACCTGACCTGCCTCTTGAGAAATCTGTATGCAGGCCAGGAAGCAACAGTTAGAACTGGACATGCAACAGCAGACTGGCTCCAAATAGGAAAAGGAGTGCATCAAGGCTGTATATTGTCACCCTGCTTATTTAACTTACATGCAGAGTACATCATGAGAAACGCTGGGCTGGAAGAAGCACAAGCTGGAATCAAGATTGCCGCGAGAAATATCAATCACCTCAGATATACAGATGACACCACCCTTATGGCAGAAAGTGAAGAGCAGCTAAAAAGCCTCTTGATGAAAGTGAAAGAGGAGAGCGAAAAAATTGGCTTAAAGCTCAGCATTCAGAAAACAAAGATCATGGCATCCGGTGCCATCACTTCATGGGAAATACATGGGGAAACAGTGGAAACAGTGTCATACATTGTTTTTTTGGGCTCCAGAATCACTGCATATGGTGACTGCAGCCATGAAATTAAAAGACGTTTACTCCTTGGAAGGAAAGTTATGACTAACCTAGATAGCATATTCAAAAGCAGAGACATTACTTTGCCGGCTAAGGTCTGTCTAGTCAAGGCTATGGTTTTTCTTGTGGTCATATATAGATGTGACAGTTGGACTGTGAAGAAGGCTGAGCACCGAAGAATTGATGCTTTTGAACTGTGGTGTTGGAGAAGACTCTTGAGAGTCCCTTGGACTGCAAGGAGATCCAACCAGTCCATTCTGAAGGAGATCAACCCTGGGATTTCTTTGGAGAGAATGATGCTAAAGTTGAAACTCCAGTACTTTGGCCACCTCATGAGAAGAGTTGACTCATTGGAAAAGACTCTGATGCTGAGAGGGATTGGGGGCAGGAGGAGAAGGGGATGACCGACGATGAGATGGCTGGATAGCATCACGGACTCGATGAACGTGAGTCTGGGTGAACTCCGGGAGATGATGATGGACAGGGAGGCCTGGCGTGCTGCAATTCATGGGGTCGCAAAGAGTCAGACACGACTGAGCAACTGAACTGAACTGAAGTGCATTAAGATAATTTCTGTTTTTTTTCTGGTCTGCATGGAGAATTAGAATTTATTGTTTATATTAATTTACTGACATTTTTTTCTGCTTGTTTTCATACACAAAATAATGCTAAAAAATATCTGTTTCAAGATAGAAATGTGAGATTTAAGATTTCATATGAGCCAGAATATGTGTCTTTCAGAGAACAAGCTCCCTTTCTTTCATAGAATTTAAAGTTTAGGGTTAGGTCTTTGCCTTACCATTTAATACTGAAATACTATTAGTAGTATTTCAAAGTCCTTGAGGTCAGCATACAGAGAAACTCTTTGCACTGAGACTCATGGCACTAGTGTAAAGGATGATTATTATTATATTTTGGATGACGGTTCCAGTGAAGTAGCATATAGGCTTTGGAGAAGTAGCTTTCCAGGAAATAATTTCATTTTTCTCTCTCAAAATTATCCTGATAGAGAATACCATATACAATTTTCATGTAGCATATTTTAAATGAAAAAGTGAAAAATTTAAAAAGAAATAAAATTTCCTTCAAATACAACCTACATCAAAACAAGAGTCAGTTATTTAGAACATCAAACATTTCAAGTGATAAAAATGGGAAATGTTAGCATGTATTCTATCAAAGTTTATTTTTATATAATTGAGAAACTCACTAGGGTATCAATATTATTAGGAAATAGAGCTTAATGATAATTCTCCCACACAAATTGCAATCAAGAAACAATTAAGTTGCATTATTCACAGCATGCATTATATGGAAATAACTATTTATGACAACCAGATAAAGAAAATGGAGTGTACACTTACAATAGAACATTATTCAGGCTTAAAATGAAGGAAATCCTACTATTCGCAATAACATAGATAGGCCTGGGATCTTCCTTGATGGCTCAAATGGTGAAGAATCTGCCTGCAATGCAGGAGACCAGGGTTCCATCCCTGAGTCAGGAAGATCCCCTGGAGAAGGGAATGGCAACACACTCCAGCATTCTTGCCTGGATAATCCTTTGGGCCGAGGATCCTGGTAGACTACAGCTCATGGGGTCTCAAAGAGTCAGACTTGACTGAACAACTAACACTTTTCAATACAGATGGTCCTGGATAACATGACACTAAGTGAAATGTCAGTCACAGAAGGACAAGTACCACATAATCTCACTATACTTAGAATCTAAAATAGTCAAATTCACAGAAGCAGAGAATAGAATGGTGATCTCCAAGTGATATGGAGAGGTGGAAATGGGTAGTTGTTTGATAGGTATAAGTTTACAGTTATAGTAGATGGTCTTCTGTACAACCTAGTATCTACAGCTAATGAGACATTGTTTTGCACCTAAGTGTTTGTTAAGTGCATAGATCTCATAATGTGTTCTTACCAAATACACACCCAAGAGTAAAAGGACACAAGGAATCTTTGAGAAGTAATAGGTATGACCATTGCCTTGATAATATGATGACATCACAGGATATGCATATGTTTAAACTCATCAATATACAGACATTAAATATGTAGACATTTTTGGTTTATACTTTGGGCTTCCCAGGTGCTGCTAGGGATAAAGAATCCACCTGCCGATGCAGGAGACGATTCATGTTCAATCTGTTGGTAGAGAAGATTCCCCTGGAGGAGGAAATGGCATCCCACTCCAGTATCTTTGCTTGGACAATCCCATGGGCAGAGGAGCTTGATGCACTACTGTCCATGAGGCTGCAAAGTCAGACATGACTGAGTGACTGAGCACACACACATAAGTATAATTCACTAAAGCTGAAAATAAAAAGAAGTAGGACTCCCACTTCTGATATGGCAGTGTGAGTTGCTTCACAGATCCATTTCTCTAAAACAACTTGTAACAGTTGAATATTCATTGAAATGACTGATGAAGCTGAAACTCCAATACTTTGGCCACCAGATATGAAGAGCTGACTCATTGAAAAAGACCCCGATGCTGCAAAAGCTTGAAGGCAGGAGAAAAGAGGGGGCAACAGAGGATGAAATGTCTGGTTGGCATCACCGACTCAATGGACATGAGTTTGAGCAAATTGTGAGGGATAGTGTAGGACAGGGAAGTGTAGCATGGTTCAGTGGCAAAGAGTCAGACATGACTGAACAGCAACTAGCAACAAAGGTTGAATAGTATCCTCCTCAAATACTTGTTAACTCAAAACATTAGAACGTGATCTTCTTTGGAAATAGGGCCCTTACAGATATGATCAAATTCAATATCTTGATATGCCATCACCCTAAATCCAGTGATCAGTGTTCTTATTAGGAGAGTTCACACACAGAGGCACAGAAAAAATGGCAATGTGAAGACAGAGGTAGAGGTTAGAGTTATGTAGCCACAATGCAGAAAAGCCAAGAGTGACCGAAAGCTGAAAGAAGTAAGGAGCGATGCTTGTATAGAGCCTTCAGAGAAAGCATGACCCTCCTGCCTCCTTGATTTTGCATTTATGGCCCCCAAAACATATTTATGTTGTATGCCTCCAAGTTGTGGAAATTTGTTACAACAACCTTCAAAATTAATAAACAGCCATAACTGTGTAAAACTGTTAAAAAGATGTTGCTGTTGCATGCTGTCATTCAGTCATGTTTGACTCTACAACTCCATGCACTGTAGCCCACCAGGCTCCTCTGTCCATGGGATTTCCCAGGCAAGAATACTGGAGTGGTTTGCCATTTTCTTCTCTGGGGTATCTTCCCAACCCAAAGATAGAACCCATGTCTCCTGCATTGAGGGCAGTTTCCTGTACTGTAGGTGGATTCTTTACTATTGAGCCACCAGGGAAGCTACTATCAAAATCTGTAAAAATGCATATTGTACTGAGGACATAGAAAAAATATAAACACCCAAGAACATCCACTAAATGTACATAATAGCAGGTATTATTGCAGCTCTTGAGCCATGAGCTGCTTCCACCCCAACCCTCAGTCTTCATGGCAGAAACTACATCCTGGGTAATTGTGGCAAGAGGATGGGGCTTCCTTACTTCTTACCCATCAGTCAAGAGAAACAGATAAGTTCTGTGATATAGATTCTGGTATATCTAACCACTCATATGAAATCAATCACTGTTAATTTCAAAATTATGTACACACACATACAAAGATAACCATATATTAAAGAGGAAAGTGGGTGAATAAAGAAAAAAGTGATCTTATTTTGACTGTGAGATTTTGCAAAAAAGTCTGTGAGAGATGAAAAAAAATTGATAGATGATGTGTTTTGTTTAAAACTTCAACAAAGAAGGAGTGCTGTTTGTACTCAGATGTAGGCTCTGTGAGGATAAACTTTCATTCTTGAGGTTACTGTTAATTACTTGAAGAGCTGGTGTTCCAGGACTTACCACAAGATGTTAGTGGCACACTTGAGAAAGAAGTGAGTTTATGTTATCTAAACTATAATCTAATATTGGAGACTTAGATTGGCATATATACTCTATTATATATAATGTGGGTTTCCCAAGTGGTGCTAGTGGTAAAAAAGCCAATGCAGGAGATGCAAGAGATGTGGGTTCAATCCCTGGGTCAGGAAGATCTCCTAGAGTAGGAAATGGCAACCCTCTCCAGTATTCATGTTTGGAAAATTCCATGGGCAGAGAAGCCTGATGAACCACAGTCCATGGGGCTGCAAAGAGTTAGGTATGATTGAGAGACTGAGCATCATATATGATAGTGGTGCTACTATAGTAGATAATTAATAAGAATCTACTGTATAACAAAGGGAACTCTACTCAATAATAATGTCATATATGGGAAAATAACCTTAAAACAGTGGATGGATTATATGTGTATGCATACCTGATTCACTTGGCTGTATACTTAAAACTAACACAACATTGTAAAGTATTTGTACTTCAATAAAAATAAGTAAATAAATAAATAAAATATAATCCCACAGTACTGAAAAATTAATGGTGCACTTTATGTAATCTCAGTTTTAAGTTCTTAAGTATCCTAAGCTAATTCATTACGTGCTAAATGCCAATTGATCCTTAAAGAAATAGGCTTTCTTTCCTCCTGATCCGGAGTTTATTCTACCTGTAAAAGACAACATAAAACTGTTTCCTCTTATTACTATTGTTTGTCAAAAAGCCAAGTGTAAGACCCAGAGGGAACAAGTGATGAAAAAGTAATGCTTTTAGTCTAAGCTGTTTAAAAAATTCCAATATATTTATATTTCTTTCTCTATAATAATGTTACCAATAATTATTTTAAAAAAACTACTCTCTGAAAAAAACATGTACAATGGTAATTATATGTTTAAAGTAATTGGCAGAATTTCCCCATCCTATTTATAGATAAGATATCATTTTGGAATCTACTGAATTGTCAATTGTATTATATATAGCAAATATCTTTATTGACTGAAAAAGAATACTTTTAATGGACTTGAATGAACAAAGATCTTTTCTTTCTTTTACCTTACAATTCATTTTGTTTATTTGCTTTGCAATTATTTTCATCAACCCCAGCAACTAGAATATTTTATTTGCAAGCCATTTCTTTAATTATTTTCTAATGAAAAATTACTAATGCACCACAGGCAAGCCACAGATTATATATTTATGAAATATACTTGGAATTTTTCTAAGTTTTTCTTAATGAATTGTGCTTCCACCTCAAATAGCAACCAGGAAAATATTATTTGAGTTGACTATAATTAATAAAATTCATGAGATGAACAAGCATTACTTATTCACTGATGGGCCTGTCTCAGGCATCTAGAAAATTCTCATTATGTATGTAAATAAGCTCTAATGATAATTCCCACAATGGAAGTTATGATGATGTGAATCATTGTTTAAACTGCCACAGTGCTACAAAGACATGAACACTGTAAAATTTGTTTGCTTAATAGAAGGGGAGTCAGAAAAAACGTAGGAGAAATATAGAAAAAATTTCAGAAAAAATCTTACATCCTATCAGTCTTTTCAAGTATGAAATTAGCAAGATTTTTTTATATAAATAAAATTATTTAAAGGATATCCTACACAATACTAAAGAATGCTGAAAAATTCACCACAGCATGAGGGTGGGTGGGTGACTGTGTGTCTTCTATTAAAAATATTTTGTGACTTTTGCCTCTAAACTAGACTCTGGATATTTTTAGTGTATGTTAATGTATACAGTTGTAGTCAATTTACAATGTCTTTAATAAATAAAGTTATTAAGTATAATATAGTCTCATATGCTCACATTTTTTTTTTTTCTAAAATTAGAATTTTGGAAATGGAATACTTGGGCACAGAGAGTGACACAATGATCTCTAGACATGTAAAAACACAAATAAAATGTATATTGACTTTGAAAGAGGGATAGAATTTTCCAGAAAGACATGATCTGTGGAAATCTTGTTTTAAAAGAGCCCATCTCTAGGCACAGAGTCATGACAGATGTTGAAGGACAAGAGTACTAACAAAATGGGGATGTATTGTTTAGCAATGGCTGCATTAAGAGTAGAGAGATAGGGTCAAATCTTTGACATATACTGTCTACTCTTTTGAGGAATTAGATCTAATATGTAGACATGGAGAAGACAAGAAATGGCTATATATATGGGCTCAATGGTTTGACTTAGTGAAAATAATTAATAGTAATATTAAGGAAATAAATGTGAAGATGTTGAGTAAATAGTTGAATATATAAGCTTGATTCTCAGGAGTGGGTGTAGTCATAGGGTTATGACTAATTTTAATTAAAGGCTTTTCAATTGATACATTTTGATTTATATACTGAATAAGATAAGAACCAATATTAGAATCCTAGCTTACAAATATTTAATAAAAAAAGAAAAAGAGTCAGATGGAATGCTGAAGAAAATTTTGAAGAAATTTTTGAATAAAATTTTGACTTTACAAAATAATCAATATGGCTGTGATCAAGAATGGAAAAGAAATGAAAATTTATTACATGTAAGCAAGCAGGGACTCTCTGGTTACTATATTAAGAAGCGTATCAAAGTACTCAGAAGGTAGAGAATCTAGAAGTAAGTGTGAAAAGAAGTAAATGGCTTCTGTTTAATACATGTTTGATGTCTAATATAAACAGGTAGCTTCATAAATCATCACAAGATGAAAAAAGTTCTGAAACCATTGCTTAAACCAAGAAATAGAATCAGCAGAATCTAAAATGCCTCTCTTCCCAGTCAGTATCCCCACCTTTCCCTCAAAGAGTAAATGCAATGAAATGTCCAACAAACAAGAGTATTTTTGAACTTCATTTAAACAGAAATATGATTTGCTTTCTTTTTGTCTCCTTTCAGTCAATATTTTGTAACTAATCTATTGTCTCTATTGTTCACTAACTTTCATTGTTAATGTATAAAAAGCGAGAGAATTCTAGAAAAATATTTACTTCTGCTTCATTGACTATGCTAAAGCCCTTGACTGTGTGGATCACAACAAACTGTGGAAAATTCCTAAAGAGATTACCAGACCACCTGACCTGCCTTCTACAAAACCTGTATGAAGGTCAAAAAGGAACTGTCAGAACTGGACATGGAAAAATGGACTGGTTCAAAATTGGGAAAGGAGCAGCTCAAGGCTGTATATTGTCACCTTGCTTATTTAATTTATATGCAGAGTATATCATGGGCTGGATGAAGCACAAGCTGGAATCAAGATTACAGAGACAAATATCAATAACCTCATATATACAGATGACACCATCATTAAGGCAGAAAGCAAAGAGTAACTAAACAGCCTCCTGTTAAAAGTAAAAGAGGAGAGTGAAACAGTGGGCTTAAAACTCAACATTCAAAAAACAAAGGTCATGGCATCCAGTCCCATCAGTTCAGTTAAGTTCAGTCACTCAGCTGTGTTTGAATCTTTGTGACCCCATGAACCGCAGCACGCCAGGCTTCCCTGTCTATCACCAACTCCCGGAGTCCACCTAAACCCATGTCCATTGAGTCAGTGATGCCATCCAACCATCTAATCCTGTCATCCCCTTCTCCTCCTGCCCTCAATCTTTCCCAGCATCAGGGTCTTTTCAAATGAGTCAGTTCTTCGCATTAATTGGCCAAAGTATTGGAGTTTCAGCTTCAACATCAGTCCTTCCAATGAACACCCAGGACTGATCTCCTTTAGGATGGACTGCTTGGATCTCCTGGCAGTCCAAGGGACTCTCAAGAGTCTCCTCCAACACCACAGTTCAAAAGCATCAATTCTTCTGTGCTCAGCTTTTTTTATAGTCCAACTCTCATATCCATACATGACCACTGGAAAAACCATAGCCTCGACTAGACGGACCTTTGTTGAGAAAGTAATGTCTCTGCTTTTGAATATGCTGATCCCATCACTTCATTGTAAATAGATGGGGAAACAATGGAAACAGTGACGGATTTTCTTTTCTTGGGCTCCAAGATTATTGCAGATGTTGAC
Organism: Budorcas taxicolor; assembly: GCF_023091745.1. Lineage (NCBI taxonomy): Eukaryota > Metazoa > Chordata > Mammalia > Artiodactyla > Bovidae > Budorcas > Budorcas taxicolor. Next base: position 110,844,692 of record NC_068920.1, read on the forward strand.
TTCAGCCATGAAATTAAAAGATGCTTGTTCCTTGGAAGAAAAGCTCTGATAAGCCTAGACCACATATTTAAAAGTGGAAACATCACTTTGCCTACAAAGGTCTGACTATGGTTTTTCTGATAGTCATTTATGGATGTGAGAGTTAGACCATAAAGAAAGATGTTCTAATGAGGTGGATGAAACTGGAGCCAATTATACAGAGTGAAGTAAGCCAGAAAGAAAAACACCAATACAATATACTAACACATATATATGGAATTTAGAAAGATGGTAATGATAACCCTATATGCGAGACAGCAAAAGAGACCCAGATGTAAAGAACAGACTTTTGGACTCTGTGGGAGAGGGAGAGGGTGGGATGATTTGGGAGAATGGCATTGAAACATGTATACTATCATGTAAGAAATGAATCACTAGTCTAGGTCGGATACAGGATACAGGATGCTTGGGGCTGGTGCACTGGGATGACCCAGAGAGATGATATGGGGAAGGTGGTGGGAGGGGGGTTCAGGGTTGGGAATTCATGTACACCTGTGGTGGATTCATGTCAGTATATGGCAAAACCAATACAGTATTGTAAAGTAAAAAAATTAAATTAAATTAAAATAAAAAAATTAAAAAAAGAAAGCTGAGCATCAAAGAATTGATACTTTTGAACTGTGATGTTGGATAAGACTCATGAGAATCCCTTGGATAGCAAGAAGATAAAACCAGTCAATCCTAAAGGATATCAGTCCTGAATATTCAATGAAAAGACTGATGCTGAAGTTGAAGCTCCAATACTTTAGCCACCTGCTGTGAAAAGCGAGTGAAAGTTGCTCATGTCTGACTCTTTGCGACCCCATGGACTATACAGTCCATGGAATTCCCCATCTCATGACCCATTAGAAGAGACCCTGATGCTTGGAAAGATTGAAGGCAGGAGGAGAAGAGGATGACAGAGGGCAAGATGGTTGGATGGCATTGCTGACTTGATGGACATTAGTTTGAGCAAGCTCTGGGAGTTCATGATGGACAGGGAGGCCCTAGCATGATGCAGTCATGGGGTTTCAAAGAGTAAGACATGACTGAGCAACTGAACTGAACTGAATGTATAAATAAATCACAGGTTATTCAGGTGGTGGTGCTAGAGGTTAAGAACATGCCTGACATTATATGAGGTATAAGGGGTGCCCTGGTTCAGGAAGAAGCCCTGGAGGAGGAAATGGGAACCCACTCCAATATTTTTGCCTGGAGAATCCTATGGATAGAGAAGCCTGGCGGGTTATAGTCCATGGTATCACAAAGTGTTGGACATGACTGAAGTGACACAGCAGAAACAATTTTGTGGTCATTTACATTGTTTCTTTTTGGGGCTATTATGAATAATTCTGCTGCAAACATTTTTGTACAAGGCTTTGGCTTGTACAAGCAAACATAGGTTTGTTCCATGTTTAAGTATATAGTGACAGTGGAAGTCATAGTTGCTCAGTTGTGTCTGAATCTTTGTGATGCTGTGGACTGTAGCCACCAGACTCCTTTGTCCATAGAATTCTCCAGGCAAGAATACTGAAGTGAGTTGCAGTTTCCCCCTCCATGGGATCTTCTCAACCCAGGAATCGAACCCGAGTCTCCTGCATTGCAGACAGATAGTTTACTGTCTGAGCCACCAGAAACAACCATAGTTAGCAATATTCTTGCATGGAAAATCCCATGCACAGAGGAGCCTGATGGGCTATATAGTCCATGGGATCACAAACAGCTGGACACGATTAACCATACACACACAGAGACACACACACACACACACAGATCTGGTAGAACAAAAGGAGTATACGCATTATGCTTTAGTATGCACTGCAAATAATGTCAGTAAAATTGTAAACTTACATGTCCAACAACGGTGTATGAAAAGTCCTTTTGCTGTGTATTCTTGTCAATGCTTGGTATTGTCAGTCTGTAATTTTATCTCACTGTGGTTTCCTTCAATTACTCTGGTGATTATTCAGATTATATACCACTTCATAACTTTATTGGCAATATGGATATCTTCTTGTGTGAAGTGCCTATTAATCTTGCTTGTCCATTTGTAGGTAAACTTTTCCAATTGTGGAATAGTTTTATATTTTCAGTAAAACTAGGAGACAGTACTGAGAGTTCTTATATACTGATACCCATTGTTCCATATATTAGCACCTTACATTAAAATTGTATATTTGTCATAATTAATAAAGTAATATTGATACACTATTATTAATGAGTCAAAACTTTATTCAAATCCTTACTTTCAAAATCTTAATAACCTTTTACTATTTCTGTATTCCATACAGGGTACCTTATTACATTTAATTGCCATGGCTTCTTAGGCTCCTCTGGGCTGTGAAAGTCTTTCATATCTTGAGAGAAATAGTTAAATTTGAACTAGCTATCATAGGAAATGTTTGACAATATTGAGGACTATTGTTGCTGTTGTCCAACTGGTAAGTCATGTTTATATGAGATTGTATTTTTGTAGCAATGCCATTGTGCCAGTTTTGTAGTTGTTCAGTTGCTCAGTCATGTCCGACTCTTTGTGACACCATGGACTGCAGAACACCAGGCTTCCCTGTCCTTCATCACCTCCCAGAGTTTGCTCAAACTTATGTCCATTGAGTTGGTGATGCCATCCAACCACCTCATACTCTGTCATCCCCTTCTCTTCCTGCCTTCAATCTTTCCCAGCATCAGGGTCTTTTCTAATGAGCCAGCTCTTCACATCAGGTAGCCAAAGTATTGGAGTTTCAGTTTCAGCTTCAACATCAGTCCTTCCAATGAACATTCAGGATTGATTTCCTTTAGGATTGACTGGTTTGATCCCCTTGCTGTCCATGGGACTGTCAAGAGTATTCTCTAGCACCACAGTTTGCATGCATCAATTCTTTGATGCTCAACCTTCTTTATGGTCCAGCTCTCACATCCATACATGACCACTGGAAAGACTATATGAATCTTTATTGGCAAAGTGATGTCTCTGCTGTTTAATTTGCTTTTCAGGTTTGTCATAGTCTTTCTTCCAAGGAGCAAGTGTCTTTTCATTTCATGACTGCACTCACCATCTGCAATGATTTTGAAGCCTAATAAAATAAAGTCTGTCACTGTTTTCATTGTTTCCCCATCTATTTGCCATGAAGTGATGGGACCAGATGCCATGATCCTCACATGCAGGCTATATATTAGAGAAAGAGATGGAAACCCACTCCAATACTCTTGGCTGGAGAATCCCATTGACAAAGGAGCCTGGAGGACTACAGGTCATGGGGTCACACAGAATTGGACACAACTGAAGCAGCTTAGCATGCATTCACACAGATTACATATATTTATTTTTATGTGTGGGACGTGGTATCAAAGTCTGTGTTAGTATCAGTGAAATAGGAACATAAGGGCCTTGTTATTCACATATCCTTCAGTTTTTGTTTTTTGCTTTTTTTGTTGTTTTAAATTACATTTATCTACATGTGTTTGTGTGTACATTTATCATCATTTAATTCTCCTGTTATTTGAGTAAGTCAGAGGTGGGTAAAATCTCACTATTTAGACATGGCTAATGGAAAAGGAGAGAAATTATTGACTTTCTTTCACTGTAGAGGGAGTCTACACAGTTTACCAAAAGTATTTTTAAAGGTCATCACCAAATAATAAACACTGGTATCTTATTTGCTATTTGCTACTGTTCTTTCTGTATATACTTCCTCAGTATCCTCTTAAGGGAGATTGACTGAGGTCAACCTAGTTTCAGTTAGTCCCCTCTACAAATAACATAAAGCTATAAATGTCCATAACATTAAATTTCTGTTCACATTTCTTGAACTGACTAGGTTACTGAAGCCAGTATCTTGAGGGTAGTTAAGTGCTCATTATTTTTGCCTCCCTCCTTTTACTCTGCCACTGGGCATTTTGTTTGTATGACTTTTCTAGACATTTCAGTGGTAAGACCTAATCCTTAGACTTCCTGATGGTGAAATAGGCCTGATGGGGTAGTGAGAGTGAGGAAAGAACCATTATAAACAGATTGAAATTTTGAGTATTAGAGGAAGAATACATATCCTGGAGGAGACGTCACTAGCATTTCCTATTAATAAAATATTGGTACAAAATCACAACCTTGGGATAATGATAAATAGCAGTCCTGAACTGAAGGGATGACTTATTTGTGCTGGGGTGGCAAAGTTGAAGCAGTACTGAGATGTGATCTCAGTACTCATATTTAAGAAGAGCCTCCTTTGAGTCAAGCAATATACTGTATTATGTTACATAATTTACAAGTGAATGACTGGCACAGGGGTATTCATTGCCTTTAAGAAAAGTAAGATACACTTGTGTAGGAAAAAATGACTTTCCAGTAGGTCATTCTCTTAGAATATTGCAAGCTTATTAACTTATTCTTCTGAAGTGCTGAGAAAATGTGAAAGGGATCTGAATACTATGTAAGTTTCAGAGAGACACTCAATAAAGTGTTAGCTTTTAATAAGTAATGCATATGAGTTTTGGAGAAAAACATGAAGGAATTTTCAAAAAGAAGCTGTTTCTTTTTACAGAACTAGGTGGTGAGTAAAAGGAAATGTTGCTCAAGGAATAACAAGCAGATTAAACTATGGGATAGAAGATTTGGATAGGAATGATGAGAATCCGAGTTGATGTTAATGGCTAGGTCAGTGGTATCCAAATTCTTTATAAATTTAAACTGTGGGAAACCCTCCTTTAACCAACGAAGAAAATCTTTCCAGGCAATTCTGAGTAATCGACATGGTTACAGTCACTAAGATGGATACTGCTACATTTTATTGGTGACACTGACAAACGAAAGTATCCTGATGTGGGAAGCAATACAGATCTAGGAAATGTCATACCTAGGACCTTATTAACACTTAGTGCATGGAACCTTTAGAAGATACTCAAGAAGGATTTGTTAGTGGCTATCACCTAGAAAATGTCATGGGGGAAGGGAAAGGTAGGATTAGTCCCAGAATCTAAATCCAGAGATGGAAAGTTTCACATAGACTGTCCTTTCTTATTTTAAACAAATGGTCCAAATACCGTCCCTTTAGTGTCACCACTGTAAAAGAAAGAAAGAGTTACATCATAGATACAGTTTTAAAACTGCCTAGTGAGTTTCCATTTCCATTCTCTTTCCTGTTTCCATGTTCTCTGATTTAGGCGAAGGTTACAAAAAGGCCCATGACAAGGTCATTTGTTATTGCTTAGTTTATCAATAGGACTTCCTAGATGGCTCAATAGGTAAAGAATCAGCCTACAATGCAGGAAGATTGAGTTCGGCCCCTGAGTCGGGAAGGTCCCCTGGAGGAGGTCATGGAAACCCACTCCAATATTCTTGCCTGGATAATCTCATGAACAGAGGAGACTTGTGGGCTATAATCCATAGGATTGCAAGGAGTTGGACACAACTGAAGCAACTGAGCATGCATGTACTATATCAATAAGCTAGGATAAGGTTCCACAAATTTGCTTATGTATTGTTTTTCCCCCAGAAAGAGTTTCTAATTTATCATTTATTTCTTAATAACCTGTTCTGTTATATTTCAAGATTTGGCTTAGAAGGTGGCAAAATAAAAAAATGAAATGCTGTTTGATACATTTGATGAGGTCTCATAAATGCCTTTAATAGAATTAACCAATTAACACCTTTGAGAGCTAAAAGAATTCCTTTTGTAAAATCATTACCTTAGGCCCATTTAAAAGAAACTTTTCATTATGATAAAATACTCATAATGCAAAATCTCTCATTTTAAACTTCTTTTAGTGTATAAATCAATAGTATTATTATATTCACAGTATCATACAGCTATCTCAACTATCTTAGTGAGGTCTTGTATGTTCCAATACTTTCATTACCATGAAAAGAAACCCTGATCCTATTAAGCAATATTCTCATTCCCTCCTTCTCGCTCTGCATGACAAACACTAATCTGTGTTTGACAGACACATGACAAACACAAATACTGTGTCCATAAATTTGCCTCTTCTTCATATATCATTTACATGCAATTATGCAGTCATGCCCTTTTGCTTGGCTTCTTTCACTTAACATGATGTAATCAGGATTCACCCATGTTGTAGCATGTAATGGTACTTTTGGCTTGCAAGGTGGTGTTAGTGGTAAAGAATCTGCCTGCATTACAGGAAATTCAAGAGGCACATTTGATCCTTGTGCCAGGAAGATGACCTGGAGGAGAAAATGGCAACACACTCCAATATTCTTGCTGGGAGAAACCCATGGGCAGAGGATCCTAGGCGAGCTACTTCATTTACTTTTATGGCCAAACATATTCCATTGCATTATTAACCAAGAATTTCAAGAATAGGGACCTGGCTGAGAAAAAAAAAAAAAGATTATTTGCGGTTTGGTAAAACTGCATTCAAGGAGACCCAGATCCACTAAGCACTTGGATAGTAATTTCTGGACTACAAGATGAGGGAGGGCAAAAAATCTCCCCACAAGGCCACTTGTTTGTTAAGAATTGGGATTAGAGCTAACAAGATGTAAGGGTGTTTGTTAAGCAAGGATTGGTCAAGGTCCAAAATGATTACATATGGCGAAGGCAAAGGGTCAGGTGGCGATGGGAAAACTGAAACTTCAAGATTGCAGCTGGCAGGTGTTAGCAGATATTGTTTCAAAAACTGCTACTGATGTTCTTGAATTTGATACAGTTCCGAAAATTCAAGCTCTCAGTAAGGTAGGAACATATCTAAAACCACATACACAATGGCCATGTGGCTCCGTTTGGAAGCCTGAACCATAGGTACTCCATTTTGATTTTTTAAATGATCTTAAATATGTCATCAGTATGTATGTACTATATTTTGCTTATCCACTCATCAGCTGATGGACATTTGATGATTTCCACTGTTTGGCTAATATGAATAGTGCTGCTACAAAAACATCTTGCAAGTTTTTGTTTAAATTCCTTTTGAGTCTGTATATTGCCAAACCCAGGTTTGTGTGCCTGATGCACAGGGAGACCAAAGAAACCAAAACATTGGAGTCTGCAGCAGAGAAACTTTTATTGCATGGTCAAGGAGAATGGTCAGCTGGTTTTCAAAAAGTCTGACCTCCCTAATGGTTTTTGGGGAAGAGTTTTTATAAGTAAAATGTAGTCGGGGGTGTTGGGTGGCTGCAGGGTGTATAGCCTTCCTCTAATTGATTGCATTGAAGTAATAGGGTTGTCCAGTGATCTCACTAATCAGTCCTCTGGTTCCAACCAGTCTAGGTCCATGTGCTTGTGCTCAGGTTAAAGTCAACATATTTACCTGGATGCAAGCCTAGCTCCTGCAGAACTCAGAGATTTGTGTCAGATTTCTTTGCACATCCCTAGAAAGGGCCAGAACCCTGCCCCATGCTGTGTTGCTGTTTCTTTCTGTATTTCCTTATTCCCCTATTTAGTAACTGAATCTGCCCTTTGGAACTCAGGGAAGGTGTAGGGAACTGAAACATTTTCCTGCAAATAAGGAATGGGGGGTAGAGAAAGACTTCTGTGTAAGTGAGGACCCCACAGAGTCTTGCTAGATTTTGTAAACATTTCTAGGAACTATGGTAACTCGTTGGGCTTCCCTGGTAGCTCAGCTGGTAAAGAATCCACCTGCAATGTGGGAGACCTGAGTTTGATCCCTGTGTTGGGAAGACCCCCTGGAGGAGGGCATGGCAGCCCACTTCAGTATTTTCGCCTGGAGAATCCCCATGGACAGAGGAACCTTGTGGGCTACAGTCCATGGCATTGCAAACAGTCAGACAGAACTGAGCAACTAAACACAGGACAGTACATGCTAACACTTAATTTAAGTTTTTGAGGAATTTCCAAGCTATGTTACAGAGTGGCTACACCATTTCAAGTTCCTACCAACTTCCAATTTCTTCATATCTTTGCCAACATGTAATTATTTTCCCATGTTTTAATAAAAGAGATTATTGATAGTCACCCTAGTGAGGGTGAAATGGTATCTAATTTTGGTTTTAATTTGCATTTCCTTAATGACTAATGCTCTTGAGTTTTTTTCATGTACTTGTTTATCATTTGTGTATCTGCTGTGGAGAAATGTTTATTCAAGTCTGTTGCCTTATTTTTATTTCTCTCATTTTATGGCCTTTTGTGTTGAGTTTAAGAAGTTTTTTAATATATATATTCTGGGTACTATACTTTCATTACATATATTGATTTGCAAATATTGTTTCCCATTCTTTAAGTTTTTCACTCTATTAATATATATATAAGATACATGTATGCATATATTTATTCCTTGATATACAAAAGTTTTGAGTTTTGAAAAAGTCCTAGATGTATATGAATTTTTTTTTCTTCTGTGACTCATTCCTTCTAATAATCCATTGCCAAATCCAAAGTATGAAGATTTACTTCTATGTTTACTTCTGAGAGTATTATAAACTCATAAATCTAGATTTTGACCCATTTACAGTTAAACTTGTACATAACATTGCATGACCTAAGGGACTTTAATATTTTGCCTGTAGCCAGTTGTCTCTGCACTAGTTTTTCAAGAGACTGTTCTTTCCTCATTGAATAAATAGTCTTGGTGCTCTATAGGAATCAACTGACCTTTGACATATGGGTTTCTTTTTGGCCTCTCAGTTTTATCCCATTGCTCCATATGTCTATCCTTGTGTTAGTACCACACTGTTTTATTTATTAAAACTTTACAGTAAGATCGATGTTGGATGAGGCCCTCAACTTTGTTCTTTTTCAAAAATGTTTTGATATTTGGCATCTCTTGCATTTTATATGAATTTTGGAATTAGCTTCAAGATCGTTGGGATTATGATAGGAATCGCACTGAACTTGGAAAACTGTTTTAGGAATAGTGTTGCTTTCACGCTATCAACTATTTCAATCTGTGAAGTTTCACTTGCTTAGGCCTACTTTAACTTCTTGAAGCACCATTTTGTAGTGTTCAGTGAGTAATGTTTATATCTCCTTAGTTAAATGTATTCTTAAGTATTATATGATTTTGATGCTATTAGAAATTCACTTGTTTAATTTCCTTTTCACGTTTTCCTTGCTAGTATTAAAAAAACTGGTTTTATGTGTTTTATGCACTGAAACTTTGCTGAAATAATTAATTAATTTTTTAATTATTATTATTTTTTTTTAGCTCTACTGGTAACTTGCCTGGAGAATCCCATGGACAGAGGAGCCTGGTGGGCTAAAGTCCAAAGGATCACAGAGTCAGACATGACTGAAGCAACTTAGCATGCATGCATGCATGTATATGTGTGTGTGTGTGTGTGTGTGAGTCGCTCAGTCATATCCGAATCTTTGTGACCCCATGGACTGTGGCCCACCAGGCTTCTCTGTCCATGGGATTCTCCAGGCAAGAATACTGGAATGGGTTGTCATTTCCATTTTCAGGGGATCTTCCCAACCCAGGGATTGAACCCAAGTCTCCTGCATTGGAGGTGGATGCTTTACCATCTGAGCTACTAGAGAATCCCATGTATATATATTTTTCATATTTAAAAATTTAATATTCATATTTCATACTTATATATTATATATAATATATAAATATGAAAATATATTAACCATAGAGGTTAAAAGGAGAGAAGAAGAGGAAAGAGAGAGTAAAGGAAAGAGAAAGGGACTGAAGATTCAGTTGGTAGCAAGAGGAACAAGTATCAACAAAACTTTGTGTAACACAATTGCCATAGTTCTGTACACTTTACTGCATTTTGGTGGAAGCAACTCTTTTTGGTTTGACAAAATTATATCTATCCATCTATCTATTTATATAGCTAGATAGATATAGATATTTCAGGCTTTATATATATATTTTTTCAGCCAATTTGAGCAAATTGCTTGCTATGCGATATAAGATGAGCTTCTCCAATAGAACTCTGCAGAAGCAGTCCCTCAGGCACTTTGGAGCTGAATATACTGCAAAAAATGTATGTCCTCATCTCACACATCCATGGGAAATGTGAAGGTATTAGGCCTCTGAGAAACCTTTCCAGAAAAATTTAAAACTTTGTTTGTTCTAGCATTTCTCAAACTTACATGATCATTGGTAGGCTTTTTTTTTTTTTCTCAATATGTAAGAACTTTTAACCTGAATATCACACTTATACAAACTCAATATTAGATCAGCAATTGTTACAGAGTCCAAGTTCACTCTGCTCCCTGTTAACTAAAAAAGAGGCACAACTTGAGAGTTGTGAGTTAAGTTTTATTTGGGGTAAAATGAGGACTACAGCCTGGGAGGCAGCACCTCAGATAGCTCTGAGAGACTGCTCCAAAGAGGCAGTGAAGGAAGGTCAATATACAAGGTTTTGGTGAAGGGGGAGTTCAATACCATTAAGCACTCTTTTTACAAAAGGTTTTCTGCTAGTCACAAGGATCTGACATCACCAAGAAGGCATATAGCACTTTTCTAGATATGAGATGTAAGGATTGGAGTCAGGAAATCAATTTCTGAAAATATCCAACTGTATAAAGACCTGTCCCACCAGAGTTCCTGCAGACAGCACATCTCACTCCACCTTGAACTCCCTTAGGGGATTTTGAAGGTTGACAGCTGCAGGAGCACTGGTTTCAATCTCCATAGAGGCAGATGACAAAGGCCCTTCTTGTTCAGTCGCTGGCAATGCTCTTGACAAGTGCCCATTTGTAGTTGACACCACTGCACAACAGGCCAATAAATCTCAGAGATGAGATACTGAGGCAAAGAATATGATTTTATTCAGAGAGCCAGTTGACCAAGAAGATGGTAGACTACTAAGTCTTAAAATAACTACCTTGTTGAGGCCTGGATGCCAGGTTCTTTTATGGATCAGAGATGGAGGGAGGTGAGGAAACAAAGTAATTGGACCATTTAATTCTTGCAAATATCTCCTAGATTGGCAAGCCTCAGGCAGGGGGAATGTGTTCATTTCTTTCTTCCTGCAATCTACAGGTGGACAGGTTTATGAACAAAGGCAGGTTAGTTTAACAGTTAGGCAGAGGGGGCAGGGTTTCCTGAGGCAAGCCATTATGTATGTTATAATAAAAAATGCAGCAGAAAACAAGGATTAAACTCAGAAACAGATCCAGCACAGAGTCAAAATTAACCCTTCCCAGTTACATGGTTACACAATCTCTGTAAGCCTATAGTATAAAGATAAAATAACCATCTTTCTATCCACATGCAATGACAATTGGTAATATAATATGAGGACTCATTATGCATTATAATATGTATGTAAATAAAAATAATGTTATGCATGAATAATTATTTTTAAGACATTACATTTTCTATTCTTTCTTTATGAAGGAAGAATAGTGAATTGGCAGAGGGTTCAACCTTTGTTTTAGAGATGAGTAAATAGTCCTAAAAATATTGAATGCCTTACTGAGAACTTACAGCAGCAGCTAGCTGAACTGAAATGATAAGTCAGATCTCCTGACACTCGAAAAGAATACTATTTATTTTTCTGCTCTGCCTCCATATGGTCACACATCAAACCATTCATGCATGGAGCTGCTGGGGTGAGAGTTATAGAAACACTGTAAGACTAACTCTGTAAAATGAATTGTTGGAGAGAACTAGGAGAGAATCATAATTTAAACTTCAATTTAAATATCCACACATAGGATATTATAGAGATGAATGTAGCATATTTAAAACATTTTTAACCCCAAGTAGTTCAAAAGAAAAGCATATGTTCTTAATGTATGAACTATAGTCATTTGAAAATTTGTGCCACTTAATACAGTCAGTGAAAAATCTAGATGAATGACATGCTTCTAGAGGAGTCTAGATTACAACACTAATGTTTAATTCTGATCTCCAATCATTAATACATAACTAAAAAATATGTTTTAATCATCCCCATCTTCTATATTTTATTTTTTTATTCTATCTTTCTTTCCACTGAAACCATTAAGTGGCATTTTGGGGGGGGATCCAAAAAACTGCAATCCTTTGTATCTCAGCACAGAAAATAATTGAGCAAGAGGCAAAGTGACAGGCAAGAAATGATTTATTAGAATAGGATGCTTGTGAGGCTTAGAAGTGGGTGGGTGAGGGAGTAGCAAGCCCCAAGAACTTACAAGGCTACAATTTTATAATCAAAGGAAAATCAGGGAGGTGAAGAAGACCTTTTTCATCTTTCTTAAGTAGACATCATGCTGTCTTCACCAGTTCTTCCTCCATGTTGGGCAGGAGAGTTTTCTTGTTTCTGTGGTTGATATAGATCCAGAAAATATTTTTTATGTGTGCAGAGAGCATGTGCTAATTTATCGAGTTCACTGGGCAGGATGTGGGTCTCATGCCACCATTGTTTTATTGTTTGGGGGCATGCCTCATGCTTCTGTTGCATGCTTTTGTTTCTAAGCAAGCCTGCTTGATTTTGTGATTAAGAAAACCCGTTTTCTTACGTAATCATTAACTTACAGGTATCACCTGTATTTCTTTTTTTTCTTTTTTTCTCTATGTATAGTCCCTATTTAATCACCTGGTTTGTCCCTATCAAAACCTTTTATTTCTTTTGTTGTTCATGGCCACCCCCATTGAGGCAAGTTCCAAGTGGAAAGGAGATTGGCTAGAGGGAAAAGGCACTGGCAAATGATTCTGCTCTAGCACTGAATATGTTTGCAAAATGATCATTTCAAAGTGACATGTGAGCCTTTTAAGATACAGGCACAAGCACATCCATCCCACTCTGGGGAAGCTAAAAATTGTTGGTATTTTTGAATATTGATGTTTTCATGCTTTCTCTCAGACACAATTTCTGAAATAGAAAACTAGTCAAAGAAACTTAAGGGTCTGAGTTCAGTGTTATAATCAGTAAAATAGGACCCCAAACTCAAAATTGAAAATATTCATTCTTTATCCGACATTTTATTTTTAACACTGGAGAGTTTGAGGTAACTGGATAGTTGTCTATAAAAATGAAGTATATTTTAAAATAAGTTAATGATTTACAAACAAAATCAAGGATTAATTTTTTAAAATAATTTTCATTACTGTTAGCTGTGTTTCCAGGTTATTAATGTTTGATGAAGAAATAAGAAAGTAATGTTTAAAATCAAGATTGCCCTAGAAAATTTTCCTGATTTTGTGAACATTGATGCGGGTTCATGGACAATTTGAGACTGACTGTGGGTCTAAGAATGGAATTGAAAGGTATGCTGTACTTACATCAGAGGTGAATTAAAACAAAAACAAACAAACAAACAAAAAACTCATGGCTTAACTTTAAGTAAAGTTTCTTTCGTTGCCTCATTGAGTACAAAATGAAAATGTTCTTTGTACAGGATTTTGGAAAACTACTATATACCAGGAAGTCATTTTCATAAGAGGCACTTCATTGATGTATTGTTCCCTTTTTCCTCTGCCTCCAGATCTTTTCCCCGCTATGGAAAACCTTTGGGAAGCTTCCCACATCGATACATGTAATTGGTTTCCTGATGTTGGGGAGGTCAGCTAGTATAAAACACCAGTCTCTGCTCATAAATTTATTTAAACTGTATTTGCATTTAATTTCAGCTTTTTAAAAGTGAAGTTGTGGGATGAGTCAGTAACTTACTGGCCTGGGAATCTGGTCTAAGTTTCTGAAGAACAGTAATGACTATAATGACACTCTTAATAGCCACTGTAGAGCTATGCATAGTGAGCAATTGAGGAGATTATAAGCCAGTATGAGTTTTTAACATATTTGATTGATACTTGGTTTAGGAAAGGAAAAGGAGTCTGGGATATTTCTATTCAGTAAAGGCAAGTGATGCTGAACAATAGTTAATCCTGGGGGGAAAAAAATTGAAAAATAAAACAACTGATTTATCTGTTTCCTAAAAGCTTCCAGGGATACTTTGAGTTCAAGATTATACAAATGAACCTTGTTAGGGTTCCTATTCAATTTTCTTTTTCACTTACTGAGGATTTGCTTAATTTCCTGATTTGCTCCACAATCCATCACAAGCATCTATTTCTTTTTTTTTTTTTTAATTTTTTTTTTTTTTTTGGAGTGCAGTTGATAACAATCCTATTAGTTTCTGCTGTCAGCAAAGTGAATCATCTGTTCATATACATATTTCCCCTCTTTTTTGGATTCCCTTTCCATTTAGGTCACCACAGAGAACTGAGTAGACTTCCCTGTGCTATACAAAGTTATCGTTAGTTATCTATTTTGTACATGGTAACTCCACTCCAGTACTCTTGCCTGGAAAAATCCCATGGAGAGAGGAGCCTGGTGGGCTGCAGTCCATGGTGTCGCCAAGAGTCAAACACGACTGAGCGACTTCACTTTCACTTTTCACTTTCATGAATTGGAGAAGGAATTGGCAATCCACTCCAGTGTTCTTGCCTGGAGAATCCTAGGAATGGGGGAGCCTGGTGGGCTGCCGTCTATGGGGTCACACAGAGTTGGACATGACTGAAGTGACTTAGCAGCAATGTATATAATAATATGTCCATCCCTGTTGCAAGCATCTTGTATCTCTTGAATATTATGTTTTCTACCTCCATATTCACTTCCACTGATTCCTTCTTTTTATTCATTTAAGAAACTCGAGGAGTTCTGTTTTCTACCTTATTCTACATTGGATCAACATATGCCATTAGCATTCTTCTAGAAAGGATGTTAAAGTCCCATGCTAAATAGTGGTGCCTGGTTGTATTAATAGTGTCAGACTCCTTTCTGAAGCAGCTCAGATTATAGTGCAAACATCTCTGGGCTGTGAGTTGAAATTAAATGTCATTCCAACAGCTTCCAGTGTCTAAATATGACTTTCCATTCTGAAGATATTTTAAGAAAACCACCTCCAATTTTCCAACAGGAAAGTTCTCTCTGAAAGCGTTTCATGGGTAAGCACATTTTTAAGACCAAGGATTAAAAATAACCCTACATCCAGGTCTAAAGTGTTTAATAACAAAAAAGCTGCTTAAAATGTCTAGGCATTCATCAAGACCTTTTTGTTAACCACACCTGTGATTTCAGGAGAAGCTGATAAGTGATTTACAGCTTTGATTCAAAGGGGAAGCATCCTTTTGTTGGGTTTCTTACACAAAATTCATACTCTGAAGATTCCCAAGCTCTGTCACAAGTCGTTGAATCTGAATTCAGTAATAGTAATAGCTGAGAAACTACATTTTGAACAATTACTGATATGTTTCAGTGCAGTATAACAGTTTTGGACTGCTGATAGATGCACAGTCTTGAGAATAAAATACTTTCTTGACTTTATTTCAATAAATGCTGTGCATTGATTAATTTAAGCAGAAGTTTTACCATTGATTTCATGTTTGTTGTTCAGTTTCTAACTCTTGTCTGACTCTGCAACCTCATGTACTGCAGCATGCCAGGCTTCCCTTTCCTTCACTATCTCCATAACTCCAGTTTGAATATTGATCTGCTTTAAATTATTATCTCTCTGATACAAAGTAGGCATATTGATATGGGCAAAAACAAGAAACTATTTTATTTCTCTCTTCTGTCTGCTTTGGATATTTCTAGCAAACTGAAAGTAGGGCAGTTGCCTATATCTTAGTCAGTAGCCAATATCTGAGACAGCTAATGTCCTGTCTCCTGGTCAACATCCCTCCCTGTCTTGGTATGTCATTTTCTCTATTGGTTGAGTCCCTCTAAAATGATCATCATAGAATTTAGACAGGAACTGAATGAAGTGCCTATGGGAGAGTAAGGCTACCACAGAGCATGACCACAGACAGTACTCATGAAGGCTTGAAACCTAGCATCAATGCCAGTGGACTGGTCTTCAATCATACTCAATTCCAATATTCGAGTTGGGCATACAGTTAGGAATGGTGCCCATCAGTCCACTGATGCAGTAAGAGAAGAGAGGATACAATGAGGATACTTAATGATGACATGTATGCAATGAAATGGCGCTTCCAGTTCATTTGTATATTTGTTGTTGTCGTTCTGTCATTCAGTCATGTCTGACTCTTTGTGAACCCGTGGACTGAAATGAATCATGCCAGGCTTCCCTGTCCTTCACTAACCCCCAGAGTTTGTTCAAACTCATGTCCATTGAGTCGGTAATGCCATCCAAACATCTCATCCTCTATCAGCTGCTTCACCTCTTGCCCTCAATCTTGTCCAGCATCAGGGTCTTTGGAAGTGAGTCAGCTCTTCATATCAGATGGTTAAATTATTGGAGCTTTAGCATCAGTCTTTCCAATTACTATCAAGTGTTGATTTCCTTTATTATTGACTAATTTGATCGCCTTGCTGTCCAAAGGACTCTTGAGAGTCTTTTCCAGCACCACAGTTTGAAAGCATCAATTCTTTGGTGCTCAGCGTTTTTGTGGTCCAATGCTCACATTTGTACATAACTACTGGAAAAATCATAGCTTTGACTATAGGGACCTTTGTCAGCAAAATGATACCTCTGATTTTTAATATGCTGTCTAGGTTTGTCATAGCTTTTCTAGCAACAAGTGCTTTTTAATTTCACGGCTACAGTCACCATCCAAAGTGATTTTGGAGCCCAAGAAAATAAATCCTGTCGTTGTTTCCATTTTCTCCCCATCTATTTGTGATGACATGATGGGACGAGATGCCATGATCTTAGTTTTTTAAAAGCTGAGTTTTAAGCATTTGTATATATAATTACAAAATGGCACGGATCCAATTACCTTTATCTTAAAAGCTTTGAAACAAATGATTCTTGGAATTCAATATTTTTTCCAAAGGTTAGAAAGCCAAGACAGTTTTCAGCATCCAAAACATTTTATGATTTATGCAGAAAATTCTGTGGCTATTTCATACACTAGAACAAATAAAGTATAAAATTAACCTCTGAGAATGTAAAACAAAAGAAGCCTCTTACATCCAGAAGCTGTGCTGCTAGACCATGCTCTTCTCCTATTATCCTACCTACACAACTTCACAGAAAACCAACCTCAGACAAGATTACTCTGATTCTATGATAAAGTATACAAAACATTGTCACTTCATAATTTTGTCTAAGTAAAAATTAAAAAAAAAAAATTAAAGCCTAGCATTCGCTCTCTGGAGTAAAATGAGTGACTGCTACTTCTTTACCAAATGTATTTTGGTAAAACTTTATTCTCATTATAGTTTGTCCTTCCTGTAGATAAAACTTATTGAGATAGCCAATCAAAGAATTTCCCTTGCTTTCTGATAGCATTTAATCTGAGTTCACCCCATTTCCTTAGACTTTCTTCAACTTTGCCCAAGCAAAGCTCAAGATCTACAAGTAATCCTTTCTGATACCTTCTTACTGAGATAACTCAGGGCTCCTCATGTTGTGTTCTATACTGAGTAACAAATAACATTTTCTCAGCTTCAGGTGTTACTAATAGTTCTGGATGGAAGGTTTTGATACCTCATATTGTATCAGTTTTTGATGCTAAATGAATTCCAATAAATCAGGTTTTCTGTTAAATGGTTTATGAAAAAGACTTTTAATTTTCAACATATTTTGACTTTTAGAATTCCAGATAAGGCTTTGCATACCTGATAGCATTTTTTGGAAACCATTTGGCAATATATATCTGGAACTTTAAAATGCACACATTTGAATCCATAGTATCTTAAGGGAAAGTGTCTACTTTCAATTATTTCTTGTGGCATTATTTATAGGAGGAGAAATTTAGAAATAAAAAAAATAAATACAATTTAAAATAAACTGTATTTCTATTTAAAAAAGCGGATATTTATAGCATAGGTCTTGGCAGTAACCTTTCGGATATGATACCTAAAGTACAAGAAACAAGATAAAAAAATAAGCAAGTAGGAAGACATTGAACTAAACAGTTTCCACACAGCAAAGAAAACAATGAACAAAATGAAAAGACAACTTGCAGAATGAGAGAAAAGTATTTGTAAATCATATATCTGATAAGGGATTAATATATAAAATAGGTAGAGAACTCATACAACTAAATAACAACAACAAAAAGCAATAATCCAGTTTAAAGAAAAGCAAAAGACCTGAATAGACATTTTCCCAAAGAAGACATTCAAACAGTCAACACGTACATGCAAAGGTGTTCAACGTCACCAATCACTGGGGAAATGCAAATTAAAGCCACAGTGACATTTCACCCACATTTGTTAGGATAGTTATCATCAAAAAACAAGAGATAGGAATTGTTATGAGGATGTGGATAGAAGAGAACCCTTGTGCACTGTGTGTGGGAATGTAAATTTGTATAACCACTATAGTAAAATAGTATGATGTTTCCCCAAAAATTAAAAATAGATCTACCATTTGATCCAGTAATTTCACATCTGGATATTTATTCAAAGGAAATAAAAATACTAACTTGAAAAGATACACTCACCCTTAAGCTCATTGTGGCATTAGTTATAATAGCCAAGACATAGAAACAATCTATGTGTCTACCTACAGATGAATAAAGATAATATACATATATATGTAATGGAAAACTATTTAGCCACACAAAGAAGAAATTCCTACTATTTGCAACAAGATGAATGGACCTTGAGGACATTATGCTAACTTAAATAAGTCAGACAGAGAAAAACAAATATTGTAAGACATTACATATATCTGGAATTTAAAAGCAAACCAAACTTATAGAAAAAGAGACTAGATTTGTGGTTGTTAAAGGCTGGAGTAGGGAATGGAGTAACTGGTTAAAAGTGGTAAAAAGGTAGAAACTTTCAGTTATAAAATAAATAACTATTGGGTTGTAATGTGCAACATGCATCTTCCCTGGTGGCTCCACTGGTAAAGTATCTGTCTGCAATGAAGGAAACACAGGTTTGATCTCTGGGTCAAGAAGATCCTGTGAAAAAGGGCATGACAACCTATTCCAGTATTCTAGCCCGGAAAATCCCATGCACAGAGGAGCCTGGTGGGCTACAGTCCATAGAGTCACAAAGAGTCAGACACAACTGAAGGGGCTGAGCACATATGCAATGTACAGCATGATAACTTTTTTTGTATCTATGAGGGGATGGATGTTAACTAAACATTGTAGTAATAATTTTGCAATATACTTATGCCAAATTATTTTGCTCTATGCCTTAAATTTTACAATAAAGCATAACAATTATGTCTCAGTAAAACTTAAGGGAAATATTTCTTAAAAGTAGATATCCAAAATTATAATTATGCATCCTTTAAAACAGACTATTATAGTCATAAAAATGATGTTTATGGGCTTCTCTGATGGTCCACTGGTTAAGAATTCACCTATCAATGAAGGGGACATGAATTCTATCTCTATTTTGGGAGGATCCCACATGCCCTGGAACTATTCAACCCATGGGCCACAACTACTGAGCCTGTATTTCAAGAGCCTGCACACCACAAGAAAGAGTAGCTCCCACTTGCTACAACTAAGTCAAGCAATGAAGGTGCAGCAATGAAGACCCATCACAGCCAAAAATAAATTATAAATATTTAAAAAATTATATTTATAACTTTTGATGAAGTTCTTGTGATATAAATATGAGTCAAAGCAAAAGACAAGCTGTGTACATGACACAACCTGATGGAAATTTATCAAATGAAGACAATGGTCAATACTGATTGATTTGCATATTTTTTTACTTCCTCAAAACTCTTATCTGGACTTTTAGATTTTTTCTGAAATCACTATGAGCATGAGTTAATTTTATGGAGATACAAACATGGCTCATGTATAGTTGGGAGCCATCTCTGTGGAGGCCAAATAAATAATAGAATTTAATAAGTACTAAGATCCTTCTTTGGAGAAGGAAATGGCAACCCACTCCAGTACTCTTGCCTGGAAAATCCTATGGACAGAGGAGCCTGGTAGGCTACCGTCCATGGGGTCACGAAGAGTTGGACAAAGAGATGGCAATCCCAGTCCACCTTACCTGCCTCCTGAGAAACCTGTAGGCAGGTCAAGAAGCAACAGTTAAAACTGGACACGGAACAACGGACTGGTTCAAAATGGGGAAAGGAGTATGACAAGACTGTATGTTGTCACCCTGCTTATTTGACTTCTATGCAGAGTACATCATGCTAAATGCCAGGCTGGATGAAGCACAAGCAGGAATCAAGATTGCTGGGAGAAATATCAATAATATCAGATTGCAGATGACACTACTGGCAGAAAGCAAAGAGGAACTAAAGCATCTCTTGATTAAAGTGAAAGAGAACATGAAAGCCACTCAGTCTGACTCTTGTGACCCCATGGACTGTAGCCTGCCAGGCTCCTCTATCCATGGAATTTTCCAGGCAAGAATACTGAAGTGGGTTGCCATTCCCTACTCCAAGGAAAGTGACAGAGGAGAGTGAAAAGGCTGGCTCAAAAGTCAACATTCTATAAACTAAGATCATGGCATCTGATTCCACCACTTCATGCAAATAGATGGGGAGAAAGTGGAAACAGTGACAAACTTTGTTTTCTTGGCCTCCAAAATCAGAGTAAATGGTGATGGAAGCTGTGAAATTAAGACACTTATTTCTTGGGAGAAACTGTATGACAAACATAGTGTATTAAAAAGCAGAGACATTACTTTGCTGACAAAGTTTCGTCTAGTCAAGGCTATGGTTTTTCCAGGAGTCATGTACAGTGTGAGAGTAAGACCATAAAGAAGGATGAGCACCAAAGAACTGATGCTTTTAAACTACTGTTGGAAAAGACTCCTGAGAGTCCCTTGGACAGCAAGGAGATTAAACCAGTCAATCTTAATGGAAATCAATCTGAAATACCCACTGGAATGACTGGTGCTAAACCTGAAGCTCTAATACTTTGTCCACCTGATGTGAAGAGCTGACTCATTAGAAAAGACCCTGATGTTGGGAAAGATTGAAGGCAAGGGGAGAAGGGAACACCAGAGTATGATATAGGTGGGATAGCATCACTGACTCACTGGACTTGAGTTTGAGCAAGCTTCGGGAGATGATGATGGATAGGGAAGCCTGACGTGCTGCAGTCCATGTGATTGCAAAGAGTGGGACATGACTGAGCAACTGAACAACAAGCGACTTGCAGAATAAGACATATAAGGAGGAATGTATAAGTGATACAATTATATATAAAATAGCCATTTAACATTAGAGCTATATATATAGTAAACTAGTGATTGTTAAATTTCAAGCAAGCAGGAGAGAGAAATTTGAGGCTCATATTTAACATAAGGTGCATACTTTACTTAATACAGATAGAGGTGATATGGATCATGGATATAAAATTAAATTTTATTTTGCTTGCCTTATCCCAATCTGCTAAATAAATCAATGCAATGGATGGTATAATTTTCCATTCTTTATTTTTCTTTTACTTGTCAGAAAATGACTTTGACATGAGGAAAATAAATTTTTGAAAAGAGAAGCTGTATTTATAAGGGTTAAACAATTCAACTTGTCAACAGCATTTCTTCTAAAACATATTTGAAGCAGAGAAATCCTCAGGTGATTTACACTTTGGGGTGAGCATCTTTCTTTGGCATTTTATTCTCTGTAGTAATTCCATTAAAAGAGCACAATTTATTACACATCTGTCTTTGCAGATTTTATCAATGCTGAAACCTTTTAAACTGAGAATGGGATTAAATAAACCCCATTTACCAATGTGGTAAAATATAATAGACACACAGCCCATTAAATGGCCAGCTAAATCAATATATCCACTTGGCAGCAATTTCCAGGAGATAAGGTGAGAACCTTCTGTTTTATTTGATAGATGAGTAAACTTAAGGGGGAGAATTTACAATAGTTTCCATGTGTACCTTGAAGGGAATATTCATTATTTTCAAATTACCTTCTCATGTCAGCAGATTTGTGGTTAGTATACAGAGAGGCCATTTATACTTCTCCTCCTAAGTGGTTATAGCAGTGAGTCAGCTGAGATGGAAGGCAGAGGAGGGTTTGAAACTATTTAACAAAGAAATTATTTCAGTTCTGATTAAAATATATTTATAAATTTTAATTGTGTGATAAATATTGCTCAGATCATCCCCTAAAATAAGGTATTTTTATGATGGTAAAGAAAGGAGAATGTGAAGGAAACAGGAAACTAAAGAATGTAATAATAAGAATAATTTAGAATGTGCATAGACAGTGTCAGATGCTATGTATTTTATACATTTATTAATTTCATAGATATCAATCAAAATAGGAAAATGAATTTGATCTATGCCTACAATATACCAGAAACTATTCTTGGAACATTTAGATACATTAATCTTTGTTTGATCTTTAAAACAAAATCTTTGAAGCACATATTATTATGGATACAGAAACAGAGAATCAGAGTAAACTGAACCAAAATCACAATAAAAATATTGAGAATAGTATTTTAATTTAGGCTTTTGCTTCCTTGAATCACTAGGAGAGGTTTAAAGTGTTAAGTAAGAAGTATAGAAGTTACATATATATTCATAGATGTTAAAAACTGAGTATTATAGATAGGAAATAGCTTTTTTGATGAGAGTTCAGGAGACAGAAGTTAGTGACTAAAGTCAAGGTCAAGTACTTAAGTCAGGGAAAGAAGCAGGTTATGGTTGGTAGCTCAGAAAAGGCTTTAAGGTTAAAAACAGGAGTTGAAGCATTACCACATTTGGAACACAGATTCTGTAAGTTGCTTAAAAAAAAAAAAAAAAAAAGTGAAGTGAAAGTATTAGTTCCTCCGTCATGTCCAACTCTTTGTGACCTCATGGACTGTAACCTGCCAGGCTCCCCTGTCTATGGAATACGCCAAGCTAGAATACCAGAGGGGTAGGCATTCCCTTCTTCAGGAGATCTTCCCAACCCAGGGGTTGAACCTGGGTCTCCTGCATTGCAGGTAGATTTTTTACCATCTGAGCCACCAGGGAAATTTATGAGTCTTTTTAGTTTTACCCTCAGTCAGTCTCATCCATCAGGAAGCTTCCATAAGCCTCTTAGCCTTCTCTATCAGAAAGCAGACAGACTGAAAATCACAGTCACAGAAAATTAATCAATCTAATCACATGGACCATAGCCTTGTCTAACTCAATGAAACTATGAGCCATGCCGTATAGGGCCATCCAATATGGACGGGTCATGGTGAAGAAATCTGACAAAGTGTTGTCCACTGGAGAAGGGGATGGCAAACCACTTCAATATTCTTGCCTTTAATACTATGAACAGTATGAAAAGGAAAAAGATAGGACACTGAAAGATGAACTCCCCAGGTCGGTAGGTGCCCAATATGCTACTGAAGATCAGTGGAGAAATAACTCCAGAAAGAATGAAGAGACAGAGCCAAAGCAAAAACAACACCCCGTTGTGGATGGGATTGGTGGTGGAAGCAAGGTCCAATGCTGTAAAGAGCAATATTGTGTAGGAACCTTGAATGTTAGGTCCATGAATCAAGGCAAATTGGAAGTGGTCAAACTTCCATCTCCAAGGAGATGGCAAGAGTGAACATAAACATTTTAGGAATCAGCAAACTAAAATGGACTGGAATGGGTGAATTTAATTCACATGACCTTTATTCTACTACTGTGGGCAGGAATCCCTTAGAAGAAATGGACTAGCCATCATAGTCAACAAAAGAGGACAAAATCCAGTACTTGGATGCAATCTCAAAAACAACAGGATGATCTCTATTAATTTCCCAGGCAAACCATTCACTATTATGGTAATCCAAGTCTATGCCCCAACCAGTAATGCTAAAGAAGCTGAAGTTGAACAGTTCTGTGAAGACCTACAAGACCTTCTGACACTAACACCCCAAAAAGATGTCCTTTTTATTATAGGGGACTGCAATGCAAAAGTAGGAAGTCAAGAAATACCTAGAGTAACAGGCAAATTTGGCCTTGCAGTACAGAATGAAATAGGGCAAAGGCTAATAGAATTTTTCCAAGAGAATGCACTGGTCATAGCAAACACACACACACATAGAGAGAGAACTGCTGTCAGAAGCTTTAATTGCTTAATTTGAAATATCTTAGTTGCACACTTTCTTTATCCAAAAAATGGATTGGACATAGTTTACATTAGACAAAGATAGAAGATTATATTAGTGAAGCTTTGGAAGCCAAAGGAGAGATGATAGAATTTACTGATCAGTGTTAATTACAGATTAGGTATTAGGTATTAAGTTCTGTGAAGGACAATTCCTGTTGTCTTATCTAAATATCATTATGACCATGAGGTAACATGATCTCTTTCACAGGGTAGGATGCTGAAGCCTACAGAGCATGTGTGACCTATCCCAAGTCACCCAACTGTTAGACAGCAGAAAGTAGTTCAGTTCAGTTACTCAGTCATGTTCGAATCTTTGAGACCCCATGGGCTGCGGCACACCAGGCTTCCCTGTCCATCACCAACTCCTGCTCAAACTCCTGTCCATTGAGTCATTGATACCATTCAACCATCTCATCCTCTGTTGTCAGGCAGAAAACAGACTTGAACGTAAATCTGAGTCTCTACTTATCAACCATAAAAGCATCATATAGGATTGTCCTGAACATGCAAATCCTTGAGCTTAACATTGGAGGGGGGCATGTTTTCACCACTGCACTGTTTTTGCATGAGCCTGTCCCTCAACAAAACTCCCCATACTCCTAGAAATTGTTTTGCATGGATGGAGGGGAAAGATGAACATAAGTTTTCTGCTGTCTCATCTAGGGTTCCCAGGTGGACTCTCTAAATCAGAAAAATCTCCAAAGCTTCAGTGTTAATATTTTATCCATTTGTTGAATTCATTAGAATTCAGAGTGTGTGCAGGGGAATACAGGAGGGCAGGGTGTGTTGGAGTAGAAGGATCAGTGTTAGAAGAAAACAGTTTCTTAGCATGACAGCCTCTTTGTAAATATTCATCTTGGTGAAAGTAAAGTGTGAGTCATTCAGGCACGACTGAATGACTCTTTGTGACCACACAGATTATAGCTTGCCAGTTCATGGAATTCTCTAGGCAAGAATACTGGAGTGGGTTGCCATTCTCTTCTCCAGGGAATTTTCCTGATCCAGGGATTGAACCCAGGTCTCCCACATTGCAGGTAGATTCTTTCATGTCTGAGCCACCAGGGAAGCCCTCATCTTGGTGGTTTACAATATAAACATAAACTTTTAGCCTCTGGCATGGATATCTTCTGGATGGGAAATATGCCTCTCATTTAATGACTGTGCTAAAACTGACAGTTTGGTGCTATTGCGCTATAAACTCTACTGTTTCCACATGAGCCAGGTATTGAGAGGAAGAATTGATTTTCAGGGTAAAGGGTTTTTTGAGTTAGTCTTCCTGTATACAAACGTATTAAACCATGATCTGTTTGGAGTTACTTATTCATGCCTGTGTCCCTGAAGTAATGGACTTGGCCTTGATGCTGGTATTATTTATGTCCTTTTGTGAGCTGTTACTTGCAACATAACTTACACAGAACTAAAAATTACTTCAAGCAGCCAAACCTGAGAACAGTTTTAGTAGCTGCTACCATTTGCATCTTAATATGGTAGGATGCCCTTTTAAGGAAAGCAGGGAAGCAGTCTGTTAAATATGATTTCATAGTTCCAAAAAAGCACAGAGGGAGGCTCTCTCACCTGTTGCCTAGAAAGTGAATCATGGATGCTTCAGTTCGGTTCAGTTCAGTCGCTCAGTCGTGTCCGACTCGTTGCAACCCCAAAATCACAGCACGCCAGGCCTCCCTGTCCATCACCATTTCCCGGAGTTCAACCAGACTCACGTCCATCGAGTCTGTGATGCCATCCAGCCATCTCATCCTCTGTCGTCCCCTTCTCCTCCTGCCCCCAATCCCTCCCAGCATCAGAGTCTTTTCCAATGAGTCAACTCTTCTCATGAGGTGGCCAAAGTACTGGAGTTTCAGCTTTAGCATCATTCCTTCCAAAGAAATCCCAGGGTTGATCTCCTTCAGAATGGACTGGTTGGATCTCCTTGCAGTCTAAGGGACTCTCAAGAGTCTTCTCCAACACCACAGTTCAAAAGCATCAATTCTTCGGCACTCAGCCTTCTTCACAGTCCAACTCTCACATGCATACATGACCACAGGAAAAACCATAGCCTTGACTAGATGGACCTTAGTCGGCAAAGTAATGTGTCTGCTTTTGAATATGCTATCTAGGTTGGTCATAACTATTCTTCCAAGGAGTAAGCGTCTTTTAATTTCATGGCTGCAGTCACCATCTGCAGTGATTTTGGAGCCCCCCCGCCCCCAAAATAAAGTCTTGACGCTGTTTCCACTGTTTCCCCATCTATTACCCATGAAGTGATGGGACCGGATGCCATGATCTTTGTTTTCTGAATGTTGAGCTTTAAGTCAACGTTTTCGCTCTCCTCTTCCACTTTCATCAAGAGGCTTTTTAGCTCCTCTTCACTTTCTGCCATAAGGGTGGTGTCATCTGTATATCTGAGGTGATTGATATTTCTCCCGGCAATCTTGATTCCAGCTTGTATTTCTTCCAGTCCAGCGTTTCTCATGATGTACTCTGCATAGAAGTTAAATAAGCAGGGTGACAATATACAGCCTTGACGTACTCCTTTTCCTATTTGGAACCAGTCTCTTGTTCCATGTCCAGTTTTAACTGTTGCTTCCTGACCTGCATACAGATTTCTCAAGAGGCAGGTTAGGTGGTCTGGTATTCCCAATCTCTTTCAGAATTTTCCACAGTTTATTGTGATCCACACAGTCAAAGGCTTTGGCATAGTTAATAAAGCAGAAATAGATGTTTTTCTGAATCTCTCTTGCTTTTTCCAGGATCCAGCAGATGTTGGCAATTTGATCTCTGGGTCCTCTGCCTTTCCTAAAACCAGCTTGAACATCAGGGAGTTCACGGTTCATGTAATGCTGAAGCCTGGCTTGGAGAATTTTGAGGATTACTTTACTAGCTTGTGAGATGAGTGCAATTGTGTGGTAGTTTGAGCACTCTTTGCAATTGCCTTTCTTTGGAATTGGACTGAAAACTGACCTTTTCCAGTCCTGTGGCCACTACTGAGTTTTCCCAATTTGCTGACATATTGAGTGCAGCACTTTCATAGCATCATCTTTCAGGATTTGAAATAGCTCCACTGGAATTCCATCACCTCCACTAGCTTTGTTCGTAGTGATGTTTTCTAAGGCCCACTTGACTTCACATTCCAAGATGTCTGGCTCTAGGTTAGTGATCACATCATCATGATTATCTGGGTTGTGAAGATCTTTTTTGTATAGTTCTTCCATGTATTCTTGCCACCTCTTCTTAATATCTTCTGCTTCTGTTAGGTCCCTACCATTTCTGTCCTTTATCGAGCCCATCTTTGCATGAAATGTTCCCTTGGTATCTCTAATTTTCTTGAAGAGATCTCAGTCTTTTCCATTCTGTTCTTTTCCTCTATTTCTTTGCATTGATCGCTGAAGAAGGCTTTCTTATCTCTTCTTGCTATTCTCTGGAACTCTGCATTTAGATGCTTATATGTATCGTTTTCTCCTTTGCTTTTCACCTCTCTTCTTTTCACAGCTATTTGTAAGGCCTCCCCAGAGAGCCATTTTGCTTTTTTGCATTTCTTTTCCATGATGATGGTCTTGATCCCTGTCTCCTGTACAATGTCACGAACCTCATTCCATAGTTCCTCAGGCACTGTATCTCTCAAATCTAGGCCCTTAAATCTATTTCTCACTTCCAGTGTATAATCATAAGGGATTTGATTTAGGTCATACCTGAATGGTCTAGCGGTTTTCCCTACTTTCTTCCATTTAAGTCTGATTTTGGTAATAAGGAGTTCATGATCTGAGCCACAGTCAGCTCCTGGTCTTGTTTTTGTTGACTGTATAGAGCTTCTCCATCTTTGGCTGCATAGAATATAATCAATCTGATTTTGGTGTTGACCATCTGGTAATGTCCATGTGTAGAGTCTTCTCTTGTGTTGTTGGAAGAGGGTGTTTGCTATGACCAGTGCATTTTCTTGGCAAAGCTCTATTAGTCTTTGCCCTGCTTCATTCTGTATTCCAAGGCCAAATTTGCCTGTTACTCCAGGTGTTTCTTGACTTCCTACTTTTGCATTCCAGTCCCCTATAATGAAAAGGATATCTTTTTTTGGGTGTTAGTTTTAAAAGGTCTTGTAGGTCTTCATAAAACCATTCAACTTCAGCTTCTTCAGCATTACTGGTTAGGGCATAGGGTTGGATAACTGTGATATTGAATGGTTTGCCTTGGAAATGAACAGAGATCATTCTGTTGTTTTTTATATTGCATCCAAGTACTGCATTTCAGACTCTTTTGTTGACCATGATGGCTACTCCATTTCTTCTGAGGGATTCCTGCCCACAGTAGTAGATATAATGGTCATCTGAGTTAAATTCACCCATTCCAGTCCATTTTAGTTCACAGATTCCTAGAATGTCGACGTTCACCCTTGCCATCTCTTGTTTGACCACTTCCAATTTGCCTTGATTCATGGACCTGACATTCCAGATTCCTATGAAATATTGCTCTTTGCAGCGTCGGATCTTGCTTCTATCACCAGTGACATCCACAGCTGGGTATTGTTTTTGCTTTGGCTCCATCCCTTCATTCTTTCTGGAGTTATTTCTCCACTGATCTCCAGTAGCATATTGGGCACCTAATGACCTGGGAAGTTCCTATTTTGGTATCCCATCATTTTGCCTTTTTCTACTGTTCATGGGGTTCTCAAGGCAAGAATACTGAAGTGACTTGCCATTCCCTTCTCCAGTGGACCATGCTCTGTCAGACCTCTCCACCATGACCCGCCCGTCTTGGGTTGCCCTGCAGGCATGGCTTGGTTTCATTGAGTCAGACAAGGCTGTGGTCCTATTGTGAGCGCAGGTGGCTGCGAGAGCCGGCGCACTAAGCTCAGGCAGCTGCGAGAGGAGCTACCCCTTGTCCGAGGTCAGGGGCAGCTGCCTAGAGTGCCTGGCTGCGATGCCGCAGGAACAGCGGAGAGTAGCTACCCTGTGTCCGAGGTCAGGGACGGCAGCCAAGAAGAGCTACCCTGCGTCCAAAGTCAGTAAGGGCCGGGAGGAGCTACCCCTCATCCGAGGTCAGGGGCGGCGGCCAAAGGGGCTATCCTGCGTTGGAGATTAGGGGCGGACGGGAGAAGCTACCTTGCTCCCTAGGCCAGGGGCGGTGACCCTGAGGAGCCACCCCGAGCCCCGAGGCCAGGGCCGGCGATCCTGAGGAGCCACCCCGAGCCCCGAGGCCAGGGCCGGCAGCCGGGAGGAGCATCCCGAGGAGTGGTGGGCCTAGAGGAGCCATCCCACGTTGAAGGTCAGGAAAGGCGGCAGTAAGGAGATACCCCTCGTCCAAGGTAAGTAGCAACAGCTGCTCTTTGCTGGAGCAGCCATGAAGAGATACCCCACGCCCAAGGTAAGAGAAACCCAACTAAGATGGTAGGTGTTGCATCAGAGGGTAGACACACTGAAACCATGGATGCTTAGCATGCACTAAAATATCTTCAGTGCTTCATGACATGTGGAACTTCTGAAGTGTTAGTTTTCAGGGTTTATCTGATGGTTTAGATGGAGAAGGTGGAAGTTTTCTGTCTACTTATGCACTTAAATTTAACATCAGTGTTGAACCCTGTTTAATCATGTCTGTTGGACTACAGGTAAATTTTCAGTTTGTTTATAGTTATCCATAATGCTTATGTACATTATATATATATATATATATATATCTCACTATATATAGTTACTCATAATGTTTATGGACACTACATATATATGTCTGTGTCAGATCTTAATTGCAGCACACAGGATCTTCATTGTGTCATATAGAATCTTTCATTGTGGCCCTCTGGCTCCAGAGCATGCAGGCTTCGGTAGTTGCCACACATGGAGTCTCTAATTGTGGCTCATGGGCTTAGTTGCTCTGAGACAAATGAGATCTTAGTTCTCTGACCAGGGGTTAAAGCTGCATCCCCTGCATTGCAAGGTGATTTCTTAACCACTGGACCACCAGGGAAATCCCTGGACAATTCCCTTTTGAATGAGGGTTACTCTCAGTGCAAGCAGCAGGGAGAGATCAGTGTAAGACACAACTCATTTTCTCTAACTGTTGTGTGCTTGTTGTTTCTCCAGGACTTAATCTATACATGTTTAATTAATCATAGTCCACCTTAAAATATTATTTAAACATTACTTTGCAATAAAGGTCCATATAGTCAAAGCTATGATTTTTCCAGTAGTCATGTATGAAGTGAGAGTTGGACAATAAAGAAGACTGAGCATCGAAGAATTGATGCTTTTCAACTGTAGTGTTAGAGAAGACTCTTGAGAGTCCCTTAGACTGCATGGAGATCAAACTAGTCAAACCTAAAGGAAATCAATCCTGAATATTCATTGGAAGGACGGAAGCTGAAGTTGAAGCTCCAATACTTTGGCCCCTGATGCGAAGAGCCAACTCTAATGACTTGAAAAGACCCTGATGCTTGGAAAGATTGAAGGCAGGAGGAGAATGGGATGCCAGAAGATGAAATTGTGTGGATGGCATCCCAAAGTTGCTCATGAGTTTGAGCAAGCCCTGGCAGATGGTGAAGGACAGGGAAGCCCGGCTTTCCACAGTCCATGGGGTTGCAAAGAGTCAGACATGACTGAGTGACTGAACAATGATGCCATTAAAATAATACTAAAGAACTTTATGTGTAATGTGAGGATCTCATAGAAGTCTACTACCAATCCCTCTTTGTCTTTTTGTGCTATTATTGTAGTGCGTTTTACTTTTGCATGTGCCTTAAATATACAACACATTGTTATTACTTTTTGACCTGGAGTTATATTTTTTAGTCATTGAAAATAAAGAAGAATTAAATTTTATATTTACCTTAATTTATGTTACTTTGTTAGAGAAGGTCCTCTGTTGACTTGGGCTGGACCAGAGGGGGGTTCCTCACTTTCACTTTTTCCTTGGATTGTTCTTCTGCCAAGTGTTCCCATGGCTCGAGCTATTTTTAAAGATGCACCCTTGAGAGAGCAATGTGTTGTTGAGACCATCTGGATGGTGGAGGTGACTGAACTCAGTTATAGCCTCCATATAAACTCAAGATTCTGGCAGGTAAATGCAGAGATCTACTATCTTGCAGCCACACAAGGCAAGCCTGTAAGGTAAATTCCCTTGCTCATTAAATCTGCCACCTCCCAATCTGTAGTGGTCTGTCTGTTTCTGCAGTTTCTCCTTGCCTGCATATATGGGGGCCAGGTTCAGATTTTATTTGACAAGTTCCCAAATTTGCAAACCAACAAATTTCTAGCATTCTTCATTTATGTTCTCCTGTAAGTATGTATAGTTCCACATTTCAGTCTGATACAATTCCTTTTGTTTAAAAATTGCTTTAATATTACTTACAGTGCAAATGTACTGTCAAAGACTTCTGACAATTTTTATCTGAAAAAAAATCTTCTTTTTCATTTTTTTGAAAGGTATTTTCACTAGATGTAGAATTCTGGGTTCACAGACTTTCTTCTTTCAGTACTTAAAAAGTACAATTTCATTATCTTCAGCTTACAGTGCTCTCCAGAGAAAACTGATGCTCTTTTTCTTCTTTACGTATTATGCTTTTTGTTTGGTGACTGCTTTCAAAATTTTCTCTTTACATGTAATTTTCAGCAATTTGAATATGATATATCTTGATGATTTTTGTCCTATTCATTCACTTATTTGACATTTATATACTTTTCTTTTATTAGTCCTGTTTGCCTAACCCTAGCTTCTTGACTCTTTGATATGTTTTATTTCATTTAATTTGGAAATTCTCAGCCATCATCTGTTGAAATTTTTATTCTGACCCATTCTCTTTCTCTCTTTCTCTCCTTCCATCTCCACTGAAATTCCCTATTTGTTGATGCATGATGTCTACCTTTTGTAATAGAATCTTTAACATATTAATACTAATTATCTTAAATTCCCTGACAGACGTTCCATCATCTGGGCCATATCTCAGTTTGGTTTAGGGAACTGAGTTCTTCTTGCAGTATATTGTTTTACTTCTTGTTTTCTTGTTCTTCATTTAAATTTGTGTTGAAAGCCAGTCATTTTGTTGGGGGCACTAGAGATTGAGATGATTATATTCATACCAGAAGATGGGAACAATTCTTTTCAGCTAAGAATTTATTGTGGGATAACATTGTTTTTGTGTTGTGTTAGTCGCTCAGTAGTGTCCAACTCTTTGCAACCCCACAGACTGTAACCTACCAGGCTCATCTGTCCATGGAATTCTCCAAGCAAGAATAATGTAGAGGGTATCCATTCCCTTCTCCAAGGGGTCTTCCCAACCCAGGATCAAACTTGAGTCTCCTGCATTGCAGGCAGATTGTTTACCATCTGAGCCACCAA
This sequence comes from Budorcas taxicolor, assembly GCF_023091745.1. Lineage (NCBI taxonomy): Eukaryota > Metazoa > Chordata > Mammalia > Artiodactyla > Bovidae > Budorcas > Budorcas taxicolor. Next base: position 110,876,896 of record NC_068920.1, read on the forward strand.
GGAGGTCTTGGGATAACACTAAGTCCATCAAATCAGGTGTTGTGCTGGGTTTGGATTTTGTTGTTACTTTTATTAGCCCCAGCAAACTATAGGCATCAAAATCCTCTGGCACTACATACTGTTTACTGTGGGAACCTACTGAGGTTTCTTCAATGAGTGTTGCACTTTCAACTTAGAGATCAGATGTTCTCTTTCTACACCTGCCCTATTTCTAGTAGTAGGTTTTCTGGCCAAATACTGGGCGAAACAAGCACTCTATTGTCCTGTTCAATCTTAATCAGATGTTATATTGCTGAATCTTTAGAATGAAATCTTCTCAGTGAACTTGCCCTTCCCCAATTGGTAGAGAATCTCCAATGGTCTGAAACCAGGAGTTTCCTGCATCTTGACCAGGACAAGTCTTCACAAATGCTGTTAAGGTGACCAGTTTTGTTCCTTCAGCATTTTGAGGCTCTTGCTTTATATGAATGATAGGAAGGCAGGAATCAGACAGAACTTATATCATTGCCCACACTGTTTGGGTCTTAGTTCTAGAGCTTTCAGAGATACTGCACAAAGTACCAAGACAGGGATACAAGCAAAGATAACAAAGAAATTGGTATTGGTAGATGAATTGAGGAACCAAGAACAAGCTACTCAGGAATAAGAAAATAGTTCAAATACTGTGGTTGAGAAATATCAGGTAAGAGTTATATAATCAGAAGCATGACCTGTTCATAAATCCCAGGATGACTGCATGTGTGGGAGTGAAGAAATGGAGGTAAGCCTAACTTGCATGGCCATAAAGGAGGTATATCCCACCAGATGTCTCCTGGCAAATGTAAGCTGATATTTAAAAGCAAAGTCATCAACGTACACTGCCTTGGTGTTCAAAGTTTCATGTGTTACTATCAAATATCAATATAAATATCACAACAAGCTTAAAAGTGTTGAAAAATGTATTTTAATCTATGCTGTATATGGTGGAGACCCCAACTAAATTTATTAGCTCTTTATCTTATGTTCTTATGTATTTTGTTTTATAGATCCAAACTTAGTTAATAGGAGGGACCCACTCCAACTACTAATCTTCATAAGCACTGAGAATTTCAAAGGTATAAAAAGAAAGAAAACAAAGGACAGAAACATTTAATTTAGCACATAAAATTATTCCAAAAGCAGAAAAAAAAAAGAGATATATTCATGAAATGAGAAACACCAGGCAATGCAGAAGTCAATGAAATGACGTGACTAATGGTGGAGATGAGTCAACGTGTTTTCAAGAAAATCCTATTCTGTGATGTCTCTAGGTCAGGGGTTGTTAATAATTCGAGTAAGATTAAAATGTGGTCTCTGCCCTTGTGACAGGAACTTACAACTTGTTTGGAAAATAAATCTCATATACATGAAACTATCAAAAAAAAAAAAAAAAAAAAAAGGGCTTTCAGAGTAACCCATGACATCATGTGAGGTCTGAAGGCATGTTTACCAACTTCTAGCTTCTGGCTCTGCTTTAGCATCTCACTGCTCATTTAGCATCAATGATGCTACATAATTTGCTTTACTCTACCTTACTGAACAATTTTCTGCTTCCCATTGTCAATTTCTACTGTCTTCTGCTCCTTTCCTTTTATCTCCACTTTCCCATTCTCCTCAACTGTATGGCCACCCAAAGATGGACTCTTAAGCTCTCTTCTCTCTCCCTCTCCATTGCTTTCATGAACACCACTCCAGCTATTTTTTTCTTCCATTTAATTTTCAGAATAAACCTGATATTAAATTTATACACTGGTCCTGCTCCAAAATCTTTCTATTTGGATACTACTCTATCATATCTTCTTTAATCAAATTAATGTTTATTCAACACCACAAACAATCATAGACAAAGAGGATACAAATATAAAAAAGGAATCATTCCTAACTTCAACAGAGCAGTAGTATTAGTAACAATCATTCATTCAGTCCCTCATTTACCCCAAACATACTCAATGGGAGATGAGGGACCTTGTCTTTCAGAGTTACCATTACATTTCCAATAGTTGAAGAGTTCTTGGCAAAAATGAAGCATTCATTGAGCATTTCTAAATTACCCAATGGAAGTTAGTGAGAAAAGCCTACCTGAGAAAAGACAGAGTTCTGTTCAAAACAAGGAAGGAGAGGGGCATCAGGAAATAAAATAATATGGGGTTACAGGAGACAGCTGATATCCACTGATGGTGAATTAGGGAAAAATGTTTATTCTGCAAAGGTAGGATATATTTTTGATTTTTATTTAATGGTTTAAGAGCCAGGACTGTGAATAATTGGTATTTATTACTAATAGTTTCCTAAAGAAACTAGTAAAACTTGATTCCATAAACATTTTAAGGAAAAAAAAAATAAACTATTGACTATATATGATTTTAATAGTCTTACCTGAGGACAGATGGTATAAAATCCTCATGGTCCCACACAGTAGAGGTACCATGTAGCTATTGTACAAATATTGCACAGTTATAATGCAGCTATTAAACAAATCTAAAACTTTCCCTTATCTTCTTTGTCATCTCTATAAATTGCTGAAATTTGGAATAAAATAGATGATGATTCCCCAAAGTAATACCAGGATATTCAATACTGAATTTCATAAACAATATTTTTTCTTCTGCAATCTGGCAGAGGAATTTTCTTGAAATATAAAAACACCATTCTTGCATTTGTTGTAAATAGAATACTCATGAATTTTAAATATTCTCGATATGCCACTCAATTTAGAACTCTAAACAACTATAGTGCTACTCAAAAAATACATATTAAGTTCAGGAAAGAGGAAAGGAAAACTTATTTTTTTGTGGTTTTGTATAGCACTTAAATACCACGCAGTGCTATTTAAGGAGCACTGATTGACTGTAGGATTTACACTCCTCTAAAAGGAGCACCACAGATGTGTGAACCTTCCAAGAAGATATGGGCTTCTTTTCTACAAATGGTACCATTGGAACAGGAATTTGTATATAAAATAAAACTGTACATAAAATTTAAAAATGTATAAATAATCCAGCATCCTGTAGTACTGAGTAGAGTCAAAGGCTACAAATCACAGTTAGGAAAATCTGAATAAGGTCCCACAGTTAGAGTTGGTCAGTTAAGTGTCTGTCCTGAGCTTTCTAGGTGAAAAGTACCAGAATTTTGGTGACAGTCATATTTTTAATGAGGCATTCATTTAAAAACTAAGAATATATAAGCAGTTTGGTAACATTTAAACTATTTCTTTTGTTCCACAGACATCTTTTCGTTTAATGGGAGAACTGTGAAAACATTTTGGCTAGATACAGAAATAAAAGAGAGATATCTTTTATTATCATTAGTTTATTATTTTTGGTACTAGTATCCAGTGAAATTAGATAGAGGTTTAAAAACAGGAATATTTCTGGTAATATAAGTGTAAAAAAAAAATATTTTTTAAAGCCTGTAAACCACAGGGAAAATTTAGTTGCTACTATTGTGCTGGAAAACTCAGAAGTGGCCACAGAACTGGAAAAGGTCAGTTTGCATTCCAATGCCACAGGCAATGCCAAAGAATGCTCAATCTACCACACAATTGCACTCATGTCACACACTAGTAAAGTAATGCTCAAAATTCTCCAAGCCAGACTTCAGCAATATGTGAACCGTGAACTTCCAGATGCTCAAGCTGGTGTTAGAAAAGGCACAGGAACCAGAGATCAAATTGCCATCAGCTGCTGGATCCTGGAAAAAGCAAGAGAGTTCCAGAAAATCATCTATTTCTGCTTTATTGACTATGCCAAAGCCTTTGACTGTGTGGATCACAATAAACTGTGGAAAATTCTGAAAGAGATGGGAATACCAGACCACCTGATCTGCCTCTTGAGAAATCTGTATGCAGGTCAGGAAGCAACAGTTAGAACTGGACATGGAACAACAGACTGGTTCCAAATAGGAAAAGGAGTACATCAAGGCTGTATATTGTCACCCTGCTTATTTAACTTCTATGCAGAGTACATCGTGAGAAACGCTGGACTGGAAGAAACACAAGCTGGAATCAAGATTGCCAGGGGAAAAATCAGTAACCTCAGATATGCAGATGACACCACCCTTATGGCAGAAAGTAAAGAGGAACTAAAAAGCCTCTTGATGAAAATAGAAGAAGAGAGTGAAAAAGTTGGCTTAAAGCTCAACATTCAGAAAACGAAGATCATGACCTCCAGTCCCATCACTTCATGGGAAATAGATGGGGAAACAGTGGAAACAGTGTCAGACTTTATTTTTTTGGGCTCCAAAATCACTGAAGATGGTGATTGCAGCCATGAAATTAAAAGGTGCTTACTCCTTGGAAGAAAAGTTATGACCAACCTACACAGCATTTTGAAAATCAGAGACATTACTTTGCCAATAAAGGTTCGTTTAGTCAAGGCTATGGTTTTTCCTGTGGTCACACATGGATGTGAGAGTTGGACTATGAAGAAAGCTGAGCGCTGAAGAATTGTTGCTTTTGAATTTTGGTGTTGGAGAAGACTCTTGAGAGTCCCTTGGACTGCAAGGAGATCCAACCAGTCCATTCTAAAGGAGATCAGCCCTGGGATTTCTTTGGAAGGAATGATGCTAAAGCTGAAACTCCAGTACTTTGGCCACCTCATGCGAAGAGTCGACTCACTGGAAAAGACTCTGATGCTGGGAGGGATTGGGGGCAGGAGGAGAAGGGGACAACAGAGGATGAGATGGCTGGATGGCATCACTGACTCGATGGACATGAGTTTGAGTGAACTCCGCAAGATGGTGATGGACAGGGAGGCCTGGTGTGCTGCGATTCATGGGGTCACAAAGAGTTGGACACGACTGACTTACTGAACTGACTGACAGACTGATGAGACTTCAAATTATATTGAAGGCATTGCCAGAACAATGATATCTATAAATTAGGTACAAAGAAGGCTTCCCTTGTGGTTTAGATGGTAAAGAATCTACCTGCCATACAGGAGACCTGGGTTTGATTCCTGAGTTGAGAAGATCCCCTGGAGGAGGGCATGGCAACCCACTCCAGTATTCTTGCCTGGAGAATCCCCAGGGACAGAGGAGCTTGCTGGTACAAAAAATATCAATATAAAAATCCCTTTGATTTATTTCATGTCTGTTTCCAGGATCTGTGTCTGTGTTGGGAAGCTCTGGGCAACAAGTCTGAATTGATGCCATTTGCACTACATCTGGTACCATTAGAGGTCCCCCTCCCCTCCCAAAGGAACACCGGGGTATTTTCACTCTCCATAATTCATTCTAATTCCCCACTATTTAAGTTGCATCTTGGGAGTCATTATGCACTTTGAGGGAACTTTATTAGCTGCAGCATGCCACTAGGGAGCCATGCAGTGGGCAGAAGCTGTAACTTACAAAACACTCTCTGGAGAACAGAGGGAGAAATGGAGCTTGGAAAGCGCTTCTTTTTCTGCATTGGAGCTCGCAGAGGATGGGAATTGAACTGAACAATCTCATTGTGATGCAAGAGCTTCATATATACAAATGAGTTTTTTGTTTTTTTTTTTTACCGTGTAAAACAGGATAATTCAGAAATCTCTTGTTCTCTTCCACTTATGCTATTGTTATAATAAACACACATTTCTAGGATTCTCCTAATAGAACTTGAACAAGACTATTAGCAAGGTCATTTCTTGCTTCTGGCTAATTCTCAAGACAGATAAGCTCTAGTTGTTTTATCTCCTATCAGAATAAGAAGGCAATAAAGCTATGTGTTGATTTTTGTTAGAAATTTATTTTGGGGAGGGTAGATAAAAGATTGATATGAAATAATTAAAACCTTATTGTGGATATTTCAAATGTATAAAAATGTATAAATAAACCTTTGCTAAATTGACTGCTGCTGATCTGAGACAGGTTTTTTTTTTTTTTACTGATTTATTGAGACTGCTTGCTTGCTTCCAAGTCCTGGTGATTATCAATAAAGCTGATATTAAAAATTAGAAACCTGGTATGTATGTGAACATACAGTTTCAGATGCATGGGCTAAATACCTAGAAACACATTTACTGCATTGTAGAGGAAATACTGCTTTGACTAAAAACAAAACAAAACAAAACAAAAAAATTCTACATTGTTTTCCAAATTGGCTGTAACATTTTGCATTCCCACCAGCAATGGATGAGAGTTACTATTGCTATTTATCTTTGGTAGCATTTGGTATTGTCAGTGTTTTGGATTTAGCCATTCTATTAGATATGTAGTGGTGATCACTTCAACTCAGTTCAGTCACTCAGTGGTGTCTGACTCTTTGCTGTCCCATGGACTGCAGCACGCCAGGCATCCCTGTCCATCACCAACTCTCGGAGTTTACTCAAGCTCATGTCCATTGAGTCAGTGATCCCATTCAACCATCTTATCCTTTGTTGTTCCCTGTTCCTCCCTCCCTCAACCTTTCCCAGCATCAGGGTCTTTTCAGATGAGATAGTTCTTCAAATCAGGTGGCCGAAGTATTAGAGTTTCAGCTTTAGCATCAGTCCTTCCAATGAATAACAGGACTGATTTCCTTTAGGATCCACTGGTTGGATCTCTGCAGTCCAAGGGACTCTCAAGAGTCTTCTCCAACACCAACAGTCTTCTCCAACAGTTCAAAAGCATCAGTTCTTCAACCCTTAGTTTTCTTTATAGCTCAACTCTCACATCCACACATGACTACTGGAAAAACCATAGCTTTGACTAGAGGGACCTTTGTTGGCAAAGTAATATCTCTGCTTTTTAATATACTGTCTAGGCTGGTCATAACTTTTCTTCCAAGCGGCATGCTTCTTTTAATTTCATGGCTGCAATCACCATCTGCAGTGATTTTGGAGCCCTCAAAAATAAAGTCTGTCACTGTAGTGGTGATATCTCGTTGTTATTTTATTTGCAGTCCCTTAAGAGCAAATTATGTTGAACATCTTTTTATATGTTTGTTTGTCTTTGAATAGTTTCTTTGACAATTGTCTGTTCAGTTCTTTTGCCCATATTTTAATTGAGATTGTTTACTTATTGGTGAGCTTTAAGAGTACTTTGAACAGTTTGGATACCAGTTCTTTCAGAAGAAACTTTGTTTTATGTGTGTTGTGCATATATATATATATATATATATATATATATATATATTCTTAGTATGTGGCTTGTGCTTTCACTCCTTTTGCAGGGTAGAAGCTGTTAATTTTCATGAAATATTTTTTTTTTTTCTCATGAAATGTGCTTTTGGTGTTGACATCACTAAACTCAGATGATTTCCTAATTTTTTCTAGTTTGTGTCTCTGTGTGTGTGTTTTTTGTTTGCTTGTTTGCTTATTTTTGTTTTGTTTTTACATTTAGATATATTATCCAGTTTGAGTTAATTTTTGTTCAGACTTTTAGGTCTGACAGGTTTTTTCCTGACTTTTAGCATGCTTTATAATTTTGTTGTTGTTGTTGTTGTTTTGTCAGACATTATGTATCTGGTAATGGGGTCTGAGGTAAACAAGTCTTTACTTTGAAATTATATGTTAGTCTGACTAGGAGGTGGGTTGTGTTACATTTGTGGTAACTGTAAGTTCATTATGCTTCAAACTTCTCTGTTTATATTTGTCTCTTCTCTTGTCTTTGGATTTGCCCATGAAATTAAAAGACGCTTACTCCTTGGAAGAAAACTTATGACCAACCTAGATAGCATATTCAAAAGCAGAGATATTACTTTGCCGCCTAAAGTCCGTCTAGTCAAGGCTATGGTTTTTCCTGTGGTCATGTGTGGATGTGAGAGTTGGACTGTGAAGAAGGCTGAGTGCTGAAGAATTGATGCTTTTGAACTGTGGTGTTGGAGAAGACTCTTGAGAGTCCCTTAGACTGCAAGGAGATCCAACCAGTCCATTCTGAGGGAGATCAGCCCTGGGATTTCTTTGGAAGGAATGATGCTAAAGCTGAAACTCCAGTACTTTGGCCACCTCATGCGAAGTGTTGACTCATTGGAAAAGACTTTCACGCTGGGAGGGATTGGGGGCAGGAGGAGAAGGGGACGACAGAGGATGAGATGACTGGATGGCATCACGGACTAGATAGACGTGAGTCTGAGTGAACTCTGGGAGTTGGTGATGGACAGGGAGGCCTGGTGTGCTGCGATTCATGGGGTTGCAAAAAGTTGTTGGACACGACTGAGAGACTGAACTGAACTGAACTGAACTGAAGGACTTCTTAAACATGGTCTGCTCCATGCAGCATTTTAGCTGTAATCTATTCTTATTATGCCACATCCCTGTGGATGTGTTAATAGGTTATGGGGGAAGAATTGTTTCTACAATCTTATGATTAAATCTCAGTGATTTGTTGAGCTTGGCTTCATGGCTTCTGACTTTCACAAGGATTTCTTAGCTTCTGGCCCCTTAAGTGAGACAGGGAGACCAGATAGGATTTGTTATGAATAAATTTCCTTCCATGTAGGGCTTCTTAGGTGGCACAGTGATAAAGAATTCACCTGTCAAAGCAGGAGATGTGGTTTCAATCTCTGGATCAAGAAGATCCCTTGGAGGAGAAAATGGCAATCCACTTCAGTATTCTTGCCTGGAAAATCCCATGGACAGAGAAGCCTGGTGGGCTGCAGTTGATTGGGTCATGTTGGACATGACTGAGTGACAGAACCAGCATGCACTATTGGGATAAGATTCTTGTAAAGTCCTTCTCTCTAGAGAGTAGGACTTTGTTATAGAAAATACTCTGGGAATATCTCAAAATTGCTATTTATATTCTCCCACTTCCAGAGGAAATTCTTCTTGACTCTTCACCACGAATACATGGTAGGGTAGCTGAAGTAAAGTTGGTTAAAATGTGGGGGCCCCACTTAAGACTGCAAGGACTCCAGGAATTTTTCTCTTTTGTATTCAGCCTGCAGCATTTTAACAAAATTAAACATTTTGATAAATCAAATATTTCTACTTAAGTTTATGGCTTCAGTGATTTTTACTTTGAGTTACTTAACGTCTGCTATGTTCTCTAGATTTGCTTGGTCCTGTATATGTTGGGGTGTTAATGTGTCCTATGGTTTCCATTTTCTCATTAGCCCCACAAAACTAACTGATTTTCAGTTTACTCATATTTTTGTTTGTCTTTTATTTTAAGATATGAGCAAATACTTCCAAGATCTTTACATGCTGGAGATGAAACTGAAAAATGCAGATTATTGAGAAAAAATAAATTGAATGACTTCTTTAAATGTTCAGCCCCTTTTAACTACCATATTTTTTGCTTTTCAATATTTTTTTTGTCCTAGCATAGTACTTTACAAAGATGATTTGTGTGACAGAACCAATACAATATTGTGAAGTAATTAGCCTCCAATTAAAATAAATAAATTTAAATTGAAAAAAATAAAATGTACATATTTTGGCAAATGAAGTCCAGGCCCTCCTGATAAAAAGCAACCTGGTCCTGTGGATCTGTGAGGACTATTGCTTAGAGGAATTAAGTGTACTTGCCAAACAGTCAAATGTTCATGTACCCACAGGGTCAAGGAGGTAACATCAATGAATTACTCACTCTGGTAGTAATGAAACAGGATTAGATCCATTAGACATTCTTGTCTAATAAGTAGTAAATTTAAATAAATCTGAGTTCCGTTGCTCAGACGTGTCCGATTCTTTGCAACCCCATGAATCGCAGCACGTCAGGCCTCCCTGTCCATCACCATCTCCCTGAGTTCACTCAGACTCACATCTATCTAGTCTGTGATGCCACCAAGCCATCTTATCCTGGGTCATCCTCTTATTCTCCTGCCCCCAATCCCTCCCAGCATCAGAGTCTTTTCCAATGAGTTAACTCTTCGCATGAGGTGGCCAAAGTACTGGAGCTTCAGCTTTAGCATCATTCCTTCCAAAGAAATCCCAGGGTTGATCTCCTTCAGAATGGACTGGTTGGATCTCCTTGCAGTCCAAGGGACTCTCAAGAGTCTTCTCCAACACCACGGTTCAAAAGCATCAATTCTTCAGCACTCAGCCTTCAACACAGTCTAACTCTCACATCCATACATGACCACAGGAAAAACCATTGCCTTGACTAGACAGACCTTAGTCGTCAAAGTAATGCCTCTGCTTTTAAATATAATATCTAGGTTGGTGATAACTTTTCTTCCAAGGAGTAAGCATCTTTTAATTTCATGGCTAAATCACCATCTGCAGTGATTTTGGAACCCCTAAAATAAAGTCTGACACTGTTTCCCCTGTTTCCCCATCTATTTCCCATGAAGTGATGGGACCGGATGCCATGATCTTCGTTTTCTGAATGTTGAGCTTTAAGCCAACTTTTTCGCTCTCCTCTTACACTTTCATCAAGAGGCTTTTTAGCTTCTCTTCACTTTCTGCCATAAGGGTGGTGTCATCTTCATATCTGAGATTATTGATATTTCTCCCGGCAATCTGGATTCCAGCTTGTGTTTCTTCCAGTCCAGCGTTTCTCACGATGTACTCTGCACAGAAGTTAAATAAGTAGGGAGACATATACAGCCTTGACGTACTCCTTTTCCTATTTGGAACCAGTCTCTTGTTCCATGTCCAGTTCTAACTATTGCTTCATGACCTGCATACATATTTCTCAAGAGGCAGGTCAGGTGGTCTGGTATTCCCAATCTCTTTCAGAATTTTCCACAGTTTATTGTGATCCACACAGTCAAAGGCTTTGGCATAGTCAATAAAGCAGAAATAGATGTTTTTCTGAATCTCTCTTGCTTTTTCCAGGATCCAGTAGATGTTGGCAATTTGATCTCTGGGTCCTCTGCCTTTTCTAGAACCAGCTTGAATATCAGGGAGTTCACGGTTCACATATTGCTGAAGTCTGGCTTGGAGAATTTTGAGCATTGCTTCACTAGCATGTGAGATGAGTGCAATTGTGTGGTAGTCTGAGCATTCTTTGCCATTGCCTTTCTTTGTAATTGGAATGAAAACTGACCTTTTCCAGGCCTGTGGCCACTGCTGAGTTTTCCAAATTTGCTGGCATAATGAGTGCAGCACTTTACAGCATCATCTTTCAGGATTTGAAACAGCTCAACTGGAATTCCATCACCTCCACTAGCTTTGTTCGTAGTGATGCTTTCTAAGGTCCACTTGACTTCATATCCCAGGATGTCTGGCTCTAGATTAGTGATCACATCATCATGATTATCTGGGTCATGAAGATCTTTTTTGTACAGTTCTTGCATGTATTCTTGCCATCTCTTCTTAATATCTTCTGCTTCTGTTAGGGACAGACCATTTCTGTCCTTTATCGAGCCCATCTTTGCATGAAATATTCCCTTGGTATCTCTAATTTTCTTGAAGAGATCTCTAGTGTTTCCCATTCTGTTCTTTTCCTCTATTTCTTTGCATTGATCGCTGAAGAAGGCTTTCTTACCTTCTTGCTATTCTTTGGAACTCTGCATTCAGATGCTTATATCCTTCCTTTTCTCCTTTGTATTTTGCCTCTCTTCTTTTCACAGCTATTTGTAAGGCCTCCCCAGAGAGCCATTTTGCTTTTTTGCATTTCTTTTCCATGATGATGGTCTTGATCCCTGTCTCCTGTACAATGTCACGAACCTCATTCCATAGTTCCTCAGGCACTGTATCTCTCAAATCTAGGCCCTTAAATCTATTTCTCACTACCACTGTATAATCATAAGAGATTTGATTTAGGTCATACCTGAATGGTCTAGCGGTTTTCCCTACTTTCTTCAATTTAAGTGAATTTGGCAATAAGGAGTTCATGATCTGAGCCACAGTCATCTCCCGGTCTTGTTTTTGTTGACTGTATAGAGCTTCTCCTTCTTTGGCTGCAAAGAATATAATCAATCTGATTTTGTTGTTGACCATCTGGTGATGTCCATGTGTAGAGTCTTCTCTTGTGTTGTTGGAAGAGGGTGTTTGCTATGACCAATGCATTTTCTTGGCAAAACTCTATTAGTCTTTGCCCCTGCTTCATTCTGCATTCCAAGGCCAAATTTGCCTGTTACTCTAGGTGTTTCTTGACTTCCTACTTTTGCATTCCAGTCCTGTCTAATGAAAAGGACATCTTTTGTGGGTGTTAGTTCTAAAAGATCTTGTAGGTCTTTTTAAAATCGTTCAACTTCAGTTTCTTCAGCGTTACTGGTTGGGGCATAGACTTGGATAACTGTGATATTGAATGGTTTGCCTTGGAGACCAACAGAGATTATTCTGTCATTTTTAAGATTGCATCCAAGTACTGCATTTCGGACTCTTTTGTTGACCATGATGGCTACTCCATTTCTTCTGGATTCCTGCCCACAGTAGTAATGTAATGGTCATCTGAGTTAAATTCACCCATTCCAGTCCATTTTAGTTCGCAGATTCCTAGAATGTCGACATTCACCCTTGCCATCTCTTGTTTGACCACTTCCAATTTGCCTTGATTCATGGACCTGACATTCCATGTTTCTATGCAATATTGCTCTTTATAGCCTTGGATCTTGCTTCTATGACCAGTCACATCCAAAACTGGGTATTGTTTTTGCTCTGGCTCTATCCCTTCATTCTTTCTAGAGTTATTTCTCCACTGATCTCCAGTAGCATATTGGGCACCTAATGATTTCGGGAGTTCCTCTTTTGGTATCGTATCATTTTGCCTTTTCATACTGTTCATGGGGTTCTCAAGGCACATGGCTTGCCATTCCCTTCTCCAATGGACCACATTCTGTCAGGCCTCTCCACCATGACCCACCTGTCTTGGGTTGCCCTGCAGGCATTGTTTGGTTTCATTGAGTTAAACAAGGCTGTGGTCCTAGTGTGATTAGATTGACTAGTTTTCTGTGAGTATGGTTTCAGTGTGTCTGCCCTCTGGTGCCCTCTTGCAACACCTACCATCTTACTTGGGTTTCTCTTACCTTGGACGTGGGGTATCTCTTCACGGCTGCTCCCGTAAAGCACAGCCACTGCTCGTTACCTTGGACGAGGGGTATCTCCTTACCGCCACCATTCCTGACCTTCTACGTGGGATAACCCCTCTAGGCCCTTCTGTGCCTGTGCCGCCACCACTCCTCGGGGTTGCCTCTCCCGGCCTTGGCCCTGGCTTCAGGCATGGGTGGCTCCTCCCAGCTGCTGCCCCTGGCTTCAGGGTGGCTCCTCAAGGTCACTGCCCCTGGCCTCGGGCGCAAGGTGGCTTCTCCTGGCCACCTCTGATCTCAGACGTGATGTGTTTCCTCCAGGCTCCCATTGGCCTCGGACGCAGGGTGTCTCCTCCCAGCCACCATTGGCCTCGGACATGGGGTAGCTCCTCCCGGCCGCCGCCCTGACCTTGGACACGGGGAGTCTCCTCCCAATCACCGCCCCTGACCTCGGACGCGGGGTAGCTCCTCCCAGCCGTTCCTGCGCCATCACAGCCTGGTACTCTAGGCCACTGCCCCTGACCTCAGACGTGGGGTAGCTCCTCAGCCACTTGCACTTAGTGAGCCAGCCCATAGCCACCTGTGCTTAGTGAGGCAGCTTGCGACCCCTTTAACTTCTCCCTACAGATAACACCTCTTATAAATGGGTCATTATAGTAACATACAATAACAGCTGTTTAAGTTGTTTTCCAGGAAATTGAAGTTATTAATAGTTTTAATCCAGCTCAAACTGGTGGAGAGCACAGAACTTTCAACTGAGCCCACCTGAATGTCTGGTGGATATCATTTTGGCATCAGAAGACCCCAAACTCCACCCGTGGATTGTGCTAAGGCCACTGTTTCCTAAACATCCGTCCTATGAAGAAGTATGAAGCTCAGCAGCACTTGCTGAAAAATGATCATATCCTTTTTCCTGCTTCCAATCACTTTCTCCTGCACCACTGACCACCTATATTCTTTATTTCTTTAATTTGAGTAGTTGGTGTACCCACTTTATACTCTTTACCCATAAATAGCCCAGGGCCCTTACCTTTGGAAAGGTTGAATTGAGATTTATTCTCCATTTGTTCACTTGGCTGCTTTGTGAATGAACTCTTTTTTGGCTGCAAATCTCAGAGTCTCAGCATTTGGCTTACTGAGAAGTTGGGGAAACCAAGTTGATTTGGTAACAGTAACAGGAATATGGGCTGAGTGGCCAGATTATAGCATTTAAATTAAAAAAGAAATAGAGCAAGCAAAAAGTGTAACTGTGGGTTCTATACAGGATAATGACTACTAATTTTTCATTTGTTATGCATGTGGCTTATTTACTCATACAGTTCCTAATATGTAGGCTCAAGAAATAAAATATCTTAGATGAAAAAATAGGAAATTTTATCTATGATAAAGGAATTATGTTTTGAGGAATGGAAGTGAATTCTTCTGTTATCCTGTATGCACAAGGATTTGCTGATGAACTGAATTTCTCATTCATATAGGGGAGAATATTAAATGAAAAAGTCATACTAAAGTATTTACTTGGTGGTCCCATGGCCAGAGGAGCCGGGTAGGCTGCAGTCCACGGAGTCGCTAAGAGTCAGACACGACTGAGCGACTCCATTTTTACTTTTCATTTTCATGCTTTGGAGAAGGAAATGACAACCAACTCCAGTATTCTTGCCTGGAGAATCTGAGGGACAGTGGAGCCTGGTGGGCTGCCATCTATGGGGTTGCACAGAGTCAGACACGACTGAAGTGACTTAGCAGCAGCAGCAACAGCAGACTAAATTTTAGAATTCCTAATGTAAATTCATTATCACATTCTTCAATATCTCCTGAAAGTCTCTCAGTTCAGATTCTAGCAGCAAGAACAGAATTTTAGAAAGCAATCTTACAAGTTAATAATTAGAATTAAATTATTCATTATATTTGACCTGGTAATTCTACTTTTAAATTTACCCTTAAGAGCAAACATATAATACTGGTACATATTTATGTGAAGATCATCCCTGTGTATGAAACAAATAAAGGATATGCACAAAGAAAATCAGCTTTTAAAGTAAGTAAAGCTATGAAATAGTAAGATGATTACATAATTTGATGTGGATGTTAAAATTATGTGTGCAAAGAAACAATAACAGGAAATATATAGGTATATTAAAAAGTGAAGATCTGTATTTGTTGTAATCTAAAACAGTATGCATAAAAGAGGGAAATGCATACCTAAGTTTAAAGACCATTATTTCTGAGTTCAGTCATCTTTTTATTTTCTTGTCCAGTTTCTGTCATAAAGTTTATTCCAACTTGTTTTAACCATTCCCATTGTCTTAATCAGTTTGGGTTGGCATAACAAAATGCCTCCAGACTGAGTGGCTTAAACAATATAAATTTAATTTTTATAGTTCTGGAGATTGCAGATCTAAGATTAAGGTGCCAAAGGGTTGATGTCTTGTGTCAGCTCACTCCTTACACTGTGCCCTCACTGGGCCTTTTATGAGTATCAGTGGAGAAACAGTGAGAGAAGAAGAGAGAAAATATGAGCAAGTGAGAAAACTCTCTGTTGACTTTTCTTACAAGAGGACTAATGCCCTCGTGAGAGCATGGTAGAAGATGCACGATTTACCCTTACCTATCTTTGGTTTTCTGCTGGTACTTTAACAAAATGATAGACTAACATGAGAAAAACAGTCTATTAACAAGCAAGTGCATATCACCTAAACCAAAAATGATTCAAAGTAACAATTTTGAATCCCACCTTTTATAGCATCTCCAACAAAGAATGATAAATTTGTAGAAAAATGACAAGGGGAAAAAAAGGCAATTTGCAGCTTCCAAGGGTGGCAAATTGTGGGAAGGTGCATATATGGGGGGAAACAAATAGAGTTGAGGTTTGTTTATAGATTTTCACTGTACCTTCTCTGGGCTGATACGATTCAGCCTTCAAGAAAATAATTTATATCATGCCTTTAGGACCCAAAGGGGAAGATTTTTTTCTGCTCTTTCTTGATTGACTTCATTATAAAATAATTTTTATGTCAAAGAGGAATATTTTGGGTTGTCATATTTTGGTTCCCTTTAGGACCATTCTCATGATCTCATCTGCTGCTGCTGCTGCTAAATCGCTTCAGTCATGTTCAACTCTGTGTGACCCCAGAGAATTAAATCCCAAAAGTATCATGAAAAACATTGAGGATGAGAGTTTCAACATATGGATTTGGAATAGGGGGGCATATTCAATTCATTGAATACATTCAATACATTCAATACTTTGCAAACATTTTAGGTATTGTGTTTTCTTATTTTTGACTGATTTTATGCATGTTAAATGATATTTTGATATTCCTTTACTTGGTATTTATTTAATAGGTTATGCTTTTGTATAATTTCTCATGTGTTGTTTACTTGTGTTTTGAGTTTATATCCTTTTCACATTTAACTATTGGGTTATCATTTTATGTCTGTATTTGAATGAGCTATTTATCTTCTGTACATATGTACTATTCAATTTTTATTGGGCCCAAGTTTGCCTTTAAATTATTGCTTTTTTTAAAATTTAATTTCTTTCTTGTTTCTGTTTTGTTATTTCAGTTAACATTAGAGATATTTCTGTGTTATAGCTGAATTCTACACAGAATTTGACAAAATATTGACTCTAATTCTTTCCGTTTTCATTATGGATTCTTTCCCTTCATGAAGACTCTGTGAAGCTTGCCCATATCTTCAGTCCTTTTTATCATTTTCCTCCAGTAACTATTCATAATCACTTGGAAAATATTTATTGAGTTTTCATTATAAGTCAGGAACATTTTGTAGGCATCTTAATTTTCAATCATGAATTAAAAAATTTCCTGTCTTCTAGGACTTTATATTGCAGAGTGATAGAAAGATATAAAAAATAGGCCAATAAAATAACATCAGACAGTGATAAATGCTAGTAAGAAAAATGAAAGCAGAGTATGGATGTAAATTATGCTAATAAGTTTTGTTTTGTTTTTCTTTAAAAGTTGGTAAGCTCCAGCAAACATTTCATAAAGAATTAAAACAAAGTTTTCACAAACTCTTCCTAAAAAAAGCAGGAACACCACTCAATCATTCCATGAGGCCTGGCACTATCCTTGATTTCAACATCGATGACATGAGAAAACAAAATGCCAGCTCATCATCTCTCATGGACACTTCCCCTCTTAAAATAAAACAAGCAAATTTAAAAAGGCAGAAAAAAAAAATAGAAAACTAAACTTAGTAACATAAACAAAACTGATTGTACACCATGTTCAATTTGATTCATCTCACAAACACAGTGTTGGCTTGTTGTTTTTGTTGTTTTTAGTTGCTAAGTAATGTCTGACTCTATTAGAACCCCATGGAGTACAGCCCACCAGTCTCATCTGTCAGCGGGATTTCCCAGGCAAGAATATATTGCCATGTTCATCTCCAGGGTATCTTCCCAACCCAGGGATTGAACCCATGTCTCCTGCATGGGTAGCTGGATTCTTTATTACTGAGCCATCTGGAAAGTCCATCGTTGGCTTGCAAGTCACTTGAGTCATGTCTGACTCTTGCCACCCAATGGACTGTAGCACACCAGGGTCAGGTTTCCCTGTCCTTCACTGTTTCTTGGAGTTTGTTCAAACTCATGTCCAATGTGTTGATGATGCCGTCCAACCATCTCATCCTCTGTTACACCCTTCTCCTCCTGCCCTCAATCTTTCCCAGCATCTGGGTCTTTTCCAATGAGTCAACTCTTTGCATCAGGTGGCCAAAGTATTGGAGCTTCAGCTACAGTATCAGTCACTCCAATGAATATTTCGGGTTGATTTCCTTTAGGAATGACTGGTTTGATCTCCTTGCTGCCAAAGGGACTCTCAAGAGTCTTCTCCAACACTACATTTCAAAAGCATCAATTTTTCAGTGCTCAGCCTTCTTGATGTTCCAACTCTCACACTTGTACATGACTACTGGAAATACCATAGCTCTGATTATACAGAACTTTGGCCTCAAAGTGATGTCTCTGCTTTATAATTTGATGTCTAAGTTTATCACACCTTTCCTTCCAAGAAGCAAGCATTTTTCTTTTTTTTAATTTCATGGCTGCGGTCACTGTCTGCAGTGATTTTGAGCCCAAGAAAATAAAATCTGCCACTGTTTTCACTTTTTCTCCATCTATATACCATGAAGTGATGAGATTGGATGCCCCTATCTTAGTTTTTTGAATGTTGAGTTTTAAGCCAGCTTTTTCACCCTCTTCTTTCACTTTCATCAAGATGCTCTTAAGTTCCTCTTCACTTTCTACCACTAAAAAGGTATCCTCTGCATATGTGAGGTTGTTGCTATGTCTCCTGGAAATCTTGATTCCAGCTTGTGCTTCATCTAGCCCAGCATTTCACATGATGTACTTTGCATAGAAGTTAACTAAGCAAGGTGATGATATACAGCCTTGCTGTACTTCTTTCCCAATTTGGAACCAGTCCATTGTTCCATGTCTGGTTCTAACTGTTGCTTCTTGACCTGCATATAGGTTTCTCAGGAGGCAGGTAAGGTGGTCGGATATTCCCATCTCTTTAAGAATTTTCCACATTTAGTTGTGATCCATACAGTCAAAGGCTTTAGCATGGTCAGTTAAGCAGAGGGAAATGTTTTCTGGAATTACCTTGCTTTTCTATGATCCAACTAATGCTGGCAATTTGGTCTCTTGTTCTTCTGCCTTTTTAAAATCTACACTGGGGGACGGTCCTAAGATGGTGATTGAATAGGACAGGGAGACCACTTTCTCCCCCACAAATTCATCAAAAGAACGTTTGAAAGCTGAGTAAATGCCACAAAACAACTTCTGAATGCCAGCAGAGGCCATCAGGCACCCAAAAAAGCAGCCCATTGTCTTCGAAAAGAGGTAGGAAAAAATATAAAAGATAAAAGGAGAGACAAAAGAGGTAGGGATGGAGCTCCATCCTGGGAAGGGAGTCTTAAAAATGAGAGAAGTTTCCAAACACCAGGAAACACTCTCACTGCTGAGTCTGTGGCGAGCCTTGGAGCCACAGATGGCAACATAACAGGGAGGAAAAATAATTAAAACCCACAGATTACATGCCCAATGGTAACTCCCCCAAAAGAGAAGCAGTGCAGATGCCTGCATCTGCCACTAGCAAGTGGGGGCTGGGCAGGGAGGCACAGGCTGCATTGCTTAGGGTAAGGACCTGGCGTGAAAGCCCCGAGGGCAATCTGAGGAAACTAATTTGGGATAGCAAACCAGACTGTGGGAGAGCTATCACGCGGAAAGCCCTAACCTAAGACACCATCAAGCCTACTCACAGAACAAAGGACTGAGCAGAGCTAGCCAGCTGTAGACTGGCCCTTCCTACTCCAGGCAGGTGAGGGCAGCCAGAGCCGAAAGGGGGCAATCGCAGCCCCAGAGACATTATCTACCAAACTGCAAGCAGGCTTTGTTGCTAACCAAGACTTCTTGGGATTCTGGACTGTCAACATCCGCCTAAGAAGGTGCACCGGTTGTATACCCAGAAAACCAAGTGGCAGGGATAGGGGAGGTGATAAGTCACAGAGACCATGCTCGCCAAACACCTGGTCACCTAAGCTGCTTGGACCTGGCAAGGGCACAAAACACAGGCCCAACTGAGTCTGTGCTTCTGAGGACAACCCAAGTACCTGAACCTGAGCTGCTTAGACCTGGGAGGTGCATGTAGCCCAGGGCTGGCCTCAGACAGTTCCCGCCAGAGCAACCTAGAGCCTAAGCAGTGTAGAAAGGGAAAACACACACACCACAAGCAGGGGCAAACCCAATGTGGCCAAGACATTGCGAGCACATGCCAGTGTTATTTGTTTGCAGCGTCCCTCCCTCCCCACACCACGACTGAACGAGTGAGCCTAAAAATGTGTCCACCACCACCCTCTTGTGTCAGGGCGGAAATTAGACACTGAAGAGGCCAGCAAACAGAAGAAGCTAAAACAGAGGGAAATCCTTGGAAGTGACAGGTGCAATAGATTAAAACCCTGTAGTTAGCACTGATTATATAGAAACGGGCCTAAAGATCTTGAGAAATATAAGCCAGATCAAGGAACTATCCAAAAATGAATTGACCCCACACTGCCCACAACAACACCAGAGAAAGTCCTATATATTTTTTAAATTATTTTTATTATAATTCTTTAATTTTTTAAAATTTTTAAAATTATTTTTAAATATTTTATTACTGCTTTAATTTTCATTTTTATAACCTACTATTACTTTGCCAAAAAAGAAAAGAAACAGAGACTCTTTTTTTTTAAAGCAAACTTCATATATATATATATATATATATATATTTATAATTTTTGTGACTTTTTGTTTTCTTTAATATTGTATATTTGAAAATCCAACCTCTACTCTAGATTTTTAATCTTTGCTTTTTGATATTTGTTATCAATTTTGTACATTTAAGAACCCAATCTTCAGTACCCATTTTTACTTGGGAGCGAGATTACTGGCTTGACTTCCTTCTCTCCCTTTGGACTCTCCTTTTTCTCCACCAGGTCACCTCTATCTCCTCCCTCCCCCTTCTCTTCTCTACCCAACTCTGTAAATCTCTTTGTGTGTTCTGGATGGTGGAGAACACTTAGGGAACCGATTACTGGCTGGATCTCTCCCCTTTTGATTCCCCCCTTTATTCTCCTGGTCACCACTGTCTCCTTCCTCCCTCTTCACTGTATAACTCTGTGAACATCTCTGAGGGGTCCAGACTGTGAAGAGCACATAGGGAAATGATTACTGGCTAGCTCGCTCTCTCCTCTTTTGACTCCACCTCATCTCATCCTGGTCACCTCTATCTCCCTCCTCCCTCTTCTCTTCATGTAACTCTGTGACCTCTCTGGGTGTCCCTCACTGTGGAGAAACTTTTCATCTTTAACCTAGATATTGTATCAATGGTGGTGTATAGAAGGAGAAGTCTTGAGGCTACTGTAAAAATAAGACTGAAAACCAGAAGCAGGAGGCTTAAGTCCAAATCCTGAGAATGCCAGAGAATTCCTGACTCCAGGGAACATTAATCAACAGGAGCTCATCAAACACCTCCATACCTACACTGAAACCAAGCACCACCCAAGGGCCAATAAGTTCCAGAGCAAGACATACCATGCAAATTCTCCAGCAACACAGGAACATAGACCTGAGCTTCAATATACACGCTGCTCAAATTCACTCAAAACCCATTGACATCTCATAACTCATTACTGGACACTTCACTGCACTCTAGAGAGAAGAAATCCAGCTCCACCCACCAGAACACAGACACAAGCTTCCCTAACCAGGAAACCTTGACAAGCCACCAGTCCAACCCCACCCACAGTGAGAAAACTCCACAATAAACAGAACTCCACAAACTGCCAGAACATGGAAAGGCCACCCCAAACACAGCAATATAAACAAGATAAAGAGGCAGAGGAATACCCAGTAGGTAAAGGAACAGGATAAATGCCCACCAAAGCAAACCAAACCAAAAGAAGAGAAAGGGAATCTATCTGATAAAGAATTCTGAATAATGATAGTGAAAATGATCCAACATCTTGAAAACAAAATAGAATCACAGATAAATTGCTTGGAGACAAGGATTGAGAAGATACAAGAAAGGTTTAACAAGGACCTAGAAGAAATTTAAAAAAAAAAAAAAAGAGTTAATATATAAAGAATACTGCAAAAACTGAGATCAAAAACACTCTGGAGGGAACAAATAGTACAATAACAGAGGCAGAAGATAGGATTAGTGAAGTAGAAGATAGAATGGTAGATATAAATGAATCAGAGGTGAAAAAAGAAAAACAAATGTAAAGAAATGAGGACAATTTCAGAGACCTCTGGGATAATGTTAAATGTCCCAACATTTGAATCACAGGAGTCCCAGAAGAAGAAGACAAAGAGAAAGGCCATGAGAAAATACTTGAGGAGATAATAGTTGAAAACTTTCCTAAAATGGGGAAGGAAATAATCACCCAAGTCCAAGAAACCCAGAGAGTCCCAAAAGGATAAACACAAGGTGAAACACCCCAAGACACATATTGATCAAATTAACAAAGATCAAACACAAAGAACAAATATTAAAAGCAGCAAGGGAAAAACAACAAATAACACACAAAGGGATTCCCATAAGGATAACAGCTGATCATTCAATAGAAACTTTTCAGGGCAGGAGGGGATGGCAGGACATACTTAAAGTGATAAAAGAAAATAACCCACAGCCCATATTACTGTACCCAGCAAGGATCTCATTCAAATACGAAGGAGAAATCAAAAGCTTTACAGACAAGCAAAAGCTGAGAGAATTCAGCACCACCAAACCAGCTCTCCAACAAATTCTAAAGGATCTTCTCTAGACAGGCAATGCAAAAAGGATGTATAAACTCAAACCCAAAACAATAAAGTAAATGGCAATGGGATCATACTTATCAATAATTACCTTAAATATAAATGGGATGAATGCCCCATGCAAAAGACAAAGACTGGCTGAATGGATAAAAAAAAAAAAAAAAAAACAGACCCTTATATATGCTGTCTACAAGAGACCCACCTCAAAACACGGGACACATACAGACTGAAAGTGAAGGGCTGGAAAATGATATTCCATGCAAATAGAGACCAAAAGAAAGCAGGAGTAGCAATACTCATATCAGATAAAATAGACTTTAAAATAAAGGCTGTGAAAAGAGATAAAGAAGAACAGTACATAATGATCAAAGATCAGTGCAAGAAGAAGATATAACAATTATAAATATATATTCACCCAATATAGGAGCACTACAATATACAAGAAAATTGCCAACAAATATGAAAGTGGAAATTAACAGTAGCACAATAATAGTGGGAGACTTTAATACCCCACTCACACCTATAGACAGATCAACTTAACAGAAAGTTAACAAGGAAACACAAACTTTAAATCATACAATAGATTAGTTAGACCTAATTGATATCTATAGGACATTTCACCCCGAAACAATGAATTTCACCTTTTTCTCAAGCACACACAGAACTTTCTCCAGGATAGCCCACATCCTGGGCCATAAATCTAGCCTTGATAAATTCAAAAAAAATCGAAATCATTCCAAGCATATTTTCTGACCACAATCCAGTAAGATTAGATCTAAATTACAGAAGAAAAACAATTAAAAATCCCAACATATGGAGGCTGAACAACACGCTGCTGAATAACCAACAAATCACAGAAGAAATAAAAAGAGAAATCAAAATATGCGTAGAAACTAATGAAAATGAAAACACAACAACCCAAAACCTGTGGGACACTATAAAAGCAGTGCTAAGGGGAAGGTTCATAGCAATACAGGCATACCTCAAGAAACAAGAAAAAATTCAAACAAATAACCTAACTCTACACCTAAAGCAACTAGAAAAGGAAGAAATGAAGAACCCCAGGGTTAGTAGAAGGAAAGAAACCTTAAAAATTAGGGCAGAAATAAATGCAAAAGAAACAAAAGAGACCATAGCAAAAATCAGCAAAGCCAAAAGCTGGTTCTTTGAAAGGATAAATAAAACTGACAAACCATTAGCCAAACTCATCAAGAAACAAAGAGAGAAAAATCAAATCAATAAAATTAGAAATGAAAATGGGGAGATCACAACAGACAACACAAAAATACAAAGGATCATAAGAAACCACTCAGAAATTGTATGCCAATAAAATGGACAACCTGTAAGAAATGGACAAATTCTTAGAAAAGTACAACTTTTCAAAACTGAACCAGGAAGAAATAGAAAATCTTAACAGACCAATCACAAGCATGGAAATTGAAACTGTAATCAGAAATCTTCCAGCAAACAAAAGCCCAGGTCCAGACGGCTTCACAGCTCAATTCTACCAAAAATATAGAGAAGAGCTAACACCTATCCTACTCAAACTCTTCCAGAAAATTGTAGAGGGAGATAAACTTACAAACTCATTCTATGAGATCACCATCACCCTAATACCAGAACCTGACAGGTATGCCACAAAAAAAGAAAACTACAGGCAAAAATACTTAACAAAATTCTAACAATCAGAATCCAACAACACATTAAAAAGATCATACAGCATGACCAAGTGGGCTTTATCCCAGGGATGCAAGGATTCTTCAATATCTGCAAATCAATTGATGTAATACACCACATTAAGAAATTGAAAAATAAAAGCCATATGATTATCGCAATAGATGCAGAGAAAGCCTTTGACAAAATTCAACATCCATTTATGACAAAAACTCTCCAGAAAGCAGGAATAGAAGGAACATACCTCAACATAATAAAAGCTATATATGACAAACCTACAGTAAACATTATCCTCAATGGTGAAAAATTGAAAGGATTTCCCCTAAAGTCAGGAACAAGACAAGGGTGCCCACTTTCACCACTACTATTCAACATAGTTTTGGAAGTTTTGGCCACAGCAATCAGAGCAGAAAAAGAAATAAAAGGAATCCAGATTGGAAAAGAAGAAGTAAAACTCTCACTGTTTGTATATGACATGATCCTCTACATAGAAAACCCCAAAGACTCCACCAGAAAATTGCTAGAGCTAATCAATGAATATAGTAAAGTTGCAGGATATAAAATCAACACACAGAAATCACTTGCATTCCTATACACCAATAATGAGAAAATAGAGAAATTAAGGAAATAATTCCATTCACCATTACAATAAAATAATGAAATACTTAGGAATAGATCTACCTAAAGAAACTAAAGACCTATATGTAGAAAACTATAAAACAGTGGTGAAAGAAATCAAAGAGGACACTAATAGATGGAGAAATATACCATGTTTATGGATGGGAAGAATCAATATAGTAAAAATGAGTGTACTACCCAAAGCAATCTATAGATTCAATGCAATCCCTATCCAGCTACCAATGATATTTTTCACAGAGCTAGAACAAATAATATTGTAATTTGTATGGAACTACAAAAAAATCTCTAATAGCCAAACCAATCTTGAGAAAGAAGAATGGAACTGGAGGAATCAACCTGCCTGACTTCAGACTCTACTACAAAGCCATAGTTATCAAGACAGTATGGTACTGGCACAAAGACAGAAATATAGATGAATGGAACAAAATAGAAAGTCCAGAGATAAATCCACACACCTATGGACACCTTATCTTTGACAAAGGAGGCAAGAATATACAATGGAGAAAAGACAATCTCTTTAACAAGTGGTACTGGGAAAACTGGTCAACCATTTGTAAAACAATGAAACTAGAACACTTTCTCACACCATACACAAAAATAAACTCAAAATGGATTAAAGATCTAAACGTAAGACCTGAAACTCTAAATCTCCTAGAGGAGAATATAGGGAAAACATTCTCTGACATACATCACAGCAGGATCCTCTATGACCAACCTCCCAGAATATTGGAAATAAAAGCAAAAATAAACAAATGGGACCTAATTAAACTTAAAAGCTTCTGCACAACAAAAGAAACTATAATCAAGGTGAAAATACAGCCTTCAGAATGGGAGAAAATAATAGCAAATGAAGCAACTGACAAACAACTAATCTCAAAAATATACAAGCAACTCCTGCAGCTCAATTCCAGAAAAATAAACGACCCAGTCAAAAAATGGGCCAAAGAACTAAATAAAGATTTCTCCAAAGAAGACATACAGATGGCTAACAAATACATGAAAAGATGCTCAACATAACTCATTATCAGAGAAATGCAAATCAAAACCACAATGAGGTACCATTTCATGCCAGTCAGAATGGCTGCTATCCAAAAGTCTACCGGCAGTAAAGGCTGGAGGTGTGGAGTAAAGGGAACACTCTTACACTTTGGTGGGAATGCAAACTAGTATAGCCACTATGGAAAACAGTGTGGAGATTCCTTAAAAAACTGGAAATAGAACTGCCATATAACCCAGCAATCCCACTGCTGGGCATACACACCAAGGAAACCAGACTTGAAAGAGACATGTGTACCCCAATGTTCATCGCAGCATTGTTTATCATAGCCAGGACATGGAAGCAACCTAGATGTCCATCAGCAGACGAATGGACAAGAAAGCTGTGGTACATATACACAATGGAGTATTACTCAGCCATTAAAAAGAATACATTTGAATCAGTTCTAATGATGTGGATGAAATTGGAGCCGATTATACAGAGTGAAGTAAGGCAGAAAGAAAAACACCAATACAGTATATCAATGTATATATATGGAATTTAGAAAGATGGTAATGATAACCCTGTGTGCAAGACAGCAAAAGAGACCCAGATGTTTAGAACAGGCTTTTGGACTCTGTGGGAGAGGGAGAGGGTGGGATGATTTGGGAGAATGACACTGAAACATGTATAATATCATATGTGAAATGAATCGCCAGTCCAGGTTCGATGCATGGCACAGGATGCTCAGGGCTGGTGCACTAGGATGACCTAGAGGGATGGTATGTTGATGTATGGCAAAACCAATACAATATTTTTAAGTAAGTAGCCACCAATTAAAATAAATAAATTTATATTAAAAATAAATAAATAAAATCCACATTGTACGTCTGAAAGTTCTCAGTTCATGTACTGTTGAAGCCTAGCTTGAAGGATTTTGAGCATTACTTCTCTGGCATGTGAAATGTGTGCAGTTGTATGGTACTTTTAATATTCTTTGGCATTGCCCTTCCAAAAATCAATCAATCCTTCAGATGGGAAAAGAACAAGCAAAATCATCTTTTGTTGCTGATGATATGATTTTGTATATAAAACTTGTTATGGATTATAATAGGAAGGTTTTAGTCTTCATTTAAGAGACCTTGAAGTGTTGAGGGAGGGTGAGACATTATAAGTTCCTTGACTTGTAGAAATGTTACTATTAAGATGACTATTATTAACAAGGCTGTTCTGATCAAGTTTTATTTTTAATGGTTATAAAAAGTATCCTGGGGTTGGATATGGAATATAAAACACAGTAGGAGTAATCATCTGGTTTTGCCATGCTTTAAAAAAAAAATGTTGTTTTCCTCAAGCTGTTTCTTTTTAAACCAAGCCATTGTGGCTTCAGATATTCTGTAATTGTTTAAGATATCCAATGTACCTTTTAAATATTGGACAAGCATATCCTCTTTCTTAAAATGACAGGCAGAGGAAAGTGTTCATTAAGAGATTCCCTGAAGACACTGTATTATCAGAAAGATGCAAAAACTTCAAACAGACCACAACTAAACACAATATGTATAGAACGAAAAGAAAATTAAAATCACTGTATCACAATTTTTGTTAGTCGGCCCTGCAACAAGAAATTAGAATTTGTCTTGCATATTTAAAAATTGCCAACAGAACAGATCTTATAAGTTTCATTACAAGAAATATATATATGTATAAACAAAATATGATGACAGGTGTGTTAACTAGACTTATGGAGGTGAACAGTTTACAATTTCTCTAAATGTTGAATCACTATACTGTACATATAAAGTGAAAATAATTTTATATGTCGATCATATGTCAACAACAGTAAAACAAGAAGTAAAAATGTGCCTGAGTATATACAATTTAAAGATAGTTTTGGGTTTTTTTTGCTCTTCTTGTGTTCTGTCACAATCATAGTGTTATTACATTTCCAATATACTGTCCTAATTCTGCTTGTGAAACAAGGTAGGTAAGGGAGAGATGATAGCCTATATGATATGACATGATTTGATTGGCTTAAGTAAGTTAACCTGGACCCAAAAATGTGTATAAAAATTGAAGAGGAATATGAATGTGGATAGATATATAAGAAAATGGATAACTTACTCACATTTAAAATATTATCTGAATTTAATTTAACATGAGATAAAGTATCCTAAATTCCCCGGGCCACCACAGAGTAAACACCAAGTGAGAACATTTACATAGATTATGATGTTAATAGTTCCCTCTAGGCATGTTCAAATTAGAAGGATAAAATGCAAATAAATAGATGCAAAAATAACTAGTGCGAATATATAGATGTCCTGTGAGCCGAATCAGTCCTCTTTTTGCTTTTGGTTGATTTTTACAGTGTTTATTAATATTATTATTTTAATTTAAATATTTTATTGTCAAGACTGTGCTCTTCAGTTAGCTGTAGATTCTATCTACTGTTACCATTTCCTTCTCTACGTTTTTTTGTAAATTATTTGAATTTAAGTGTGTAGAGAAGGGAAAAC
Organism: Budorcas taxicolor; assembly: GCF_023091745.1. Taxonomy (NCBI): domain Eukaryota; kingdom Metazoa; phylum Chordata; class Mammalia; order Artiodactyla; family Bovidae; genus Budorcas; species Budorcas taxicolor. Next base: position 110,904,867 of record NC_068920.1, read on the forward strand.
AATTTTGCTTTCCATTCATTCTACCTTTCTAAGGAGAATCTAGGGCTTCCCAGGTGGTGCTGGTGGTAAAGGATCCATCTTCCAATGCAGGAGACGTGAGTTTGATATCTGGATTAGAATGATATCCTGGAGTAAGAAATGGCAACCAAATCCAGTATTCTTTCCTGGAAAATTCCATGGATAGAGGAGCTTGTCAGGCTACAGCCCATGGGGCTACAGAAAGTCAGACCTGACTGAACAACTAAAAACACACACACTGGTAGAAACTGGGACTTCCACAACAAAACAGATCAGCAAGATAAATTAAAGAAGTTTATTGACATGCATATTTCATACTTAACAAGGGAGACCTCACAAGGAAAATGAATAGCCAAAGAACTAGTTAGAGTTGACCAGTTTTTGTACTATTTTGGAAAAAAGGTAGTAAATTATAATACACATCTGAAGCAAAAAAGGGCTTGGGCAGGGCAGTTAATGGTGGAAAAGAAACAGGAAGATAAGCGTTCAGTCAGTCAGTTCAGTCCCTCAGTCGTGTCAGATTCTTAGCGACCCCATAATCGCCACATGCCAGGCCTCCCCATCCATCACCATTTCCCGGAGTTCACTCAGACTCACGTCCATCGAGTCCGTGATGCCATCCTGACATCCTCTGTCGTCCCCTTCGCCTCCTGCCCCCAATCCCTCCCAGCATCAGAGTCTTTTCCAATGAGTCAACTCTTCGCATGAGGTGGCCAGGGTACTGGAGCATCAGCTTTAGCATCATTCCTTGTAAAGAAATCGCAAGGTTGATCTCCTTCAGAATGGACTGGTTGGATCTCCTTGCAGTCCAAGGGACTCTCAAGAGTCTTCTCCAACACCACAGTTCAAAAGCATCAATTCTTCAGCACTCAGCCTTCTTCACAGTCCAACTCTCACATCCATACATGACCACAGGAAAAACCATACTCTTGACTAGACAGACCTTAGTCGGCAAAGTAACGTCTCTGCTTTTGAATATACTATCTAGGTTGGTCATAACTTTTCTTCCAAGGAGTAAGCATCTTTTAATTTCATGGCTGCAGTCACCATTTGCAGTGATTTTGGAACCCCCCAAAATAAAGTCTGACACAGTTTCCACTGTTTCCCCATCTATTCCCCATGAAGTGATGGGACCGGATGCCATGATCTTCGTTTTCTGAATGTTGAGCTTTAAGCCAACTTTTTCACTCTCCTCTTTTACTTTCATCAAGAGGCTTTTAAGCTTCTCTTCACTTTCTGCCATAAGGGTGGTGTCATCTTCATATCTGAGATTATTGATATTTCTCCTGGCAATCTTGATTCCAGCTTGTGTTTCTTCCAGTCCAGCATTTCTCATGATGTACTCTGCATAGAAGTTAAATAAGCAGGGTGACAATATACAGCCTTGACGTCCTCCTGTTCCTATTTGGAACCAGTCTGTTGTTCCATGTCCAGTTCTAACTGTTGCTTCCTGACCTGCATACAGATTTCTCAAGAGGCAGGTCAGGTGGTCTGGTATTCCCATCTCTTTCAGAATTTTCCACAGTTTATTGTGATCCACACAGTCAAAGGCTTTGGCATAGTCAATAAAGCAGAAATAGATGTTTTTCTGGAACTCTCTTGCTTTTTCCAGGATCCAGTGGATGTTGACAATTTGATTTCTGATTCCTCTGACTTTTCTAGAACCAGCTTGAACATCAGGGAGTTCACGGTTCACGTATTGATAAAGCCGGGCTTGGAGAATTTTGAGCATTACTTTGCTAGCATGTGAGATGAGTGCAATTGTATGGTAGTTCGAGCATTCTTTGGCATTGCCTTTCTTTGGAATTGGAATGAAAACTGACATTTTCCAGTCCTGTGGCCACTGCTGAGTTTTCCAAATTTGCTGGCATAATGAGTGCACCACTTTTACAGCATCATCTTTCAGGATTTGAAACAGCTCAACTGGAATTCCATCACCTTCACTAGCTTTGTTCGTAGTGATGCTTTCTAAGGCCCACTTGACTTCACATTCCAAGATATCTGGCTCTAGATTAGTGATCACATCATCATGACTATCTGGGTCTTGAAGATCTTTTTTGTACAGTTCTTCTGTGTATTCTTGTCGACTCTTCTTAATATCTTCTGCTTCTGTTAGGTCCAGAGCACTATATTTGGTTGGCAAAGTGGAGGTTACAAAGGGAACTAAGTTCCTACATGCCATGTGGTGCAGAAAAAACAGAGAGAGAGCAAGAGAGAGAGAGAGAACAGCAACAACAACAACCCTCAAGACATAACCCCTGCCTCTAATGAGCTCAGACTTCTGGAGGTGCTTTTCAGAGAAAAAGGCTGCTTCCTCACTCCTGAGGGTTTTTACATGCCAAAAGAGTTCATATAATTTAACTGCTTATCTCTCTCCACCTTTTTACATATTCTACCTTAAAGAAGGGTAGAATAACTACTGTGGATAATTGGAACCTGGAGAGGAAGCTCAGCTCTACTTTCTTTCCTTTTGAAACAAAGTAATCACAGGGCTTCATTATTTAAAACCAACTTGGGTCTCATTCTGTTGCCAATTTTAATAGTCTCTATTAACTAATGAAGGTGATATTCTGATGTTCCAAATTGATATTTTGTTTTATTTATTTATTTTGCATTTTTTACAATTTATTTTTCAATTGGAAGAAAATTGTTTTACAATGTTGTGCTGGTTTCTGTGGTCCAATGCAAATCAGCCATAATTATACATATATAACCTCCCTCTGGAGCCTCCCTGAATTTCTGCCATTTCACCCCTCTAAGTCATCATAGAGCACCAGGCTGGGCTCCTTGTGTTATATAGCAACTTTTCACCATCTGTTTTACACATGATGTATATAGTTGTAAATCTCTGAAAAATTATGTTTATTTCCCTTTATATCTCTCATAAAGCATAAAAGACAAAATATATTTAAATTATATTTCAAACACATTTGAGACATTTTGTATAAAGGAAACAGATGCAGTCATCTGAGAATTTGGAAGATGTCTGTTTTCTGTTGATGACATTAAAAAAGGGAAAATTTGAATTTGGGTTTAAGTATGAGTAATGTTTGGCAGGTGAGAGAGGATAATGTCATTCAGGTAAGAGCTATAACAGGCACAGGGTCAGGAAAATCTAAATAAATGTGGTATAGAGGTCAAAGAATAATTTGGGTTGGCTGTAGCATATATTAAGTCAAAGAGAACATTTAGAAATTGTGTCAGTCGCCAATAATTGAGATGCTACAACTTTAGGATAAAAATACTAACTTTATTCTTTTGGAATTTGAGAGCCATTGAAATAGCATTTAAGAGCAGGAAGTAGCCTAACTAAAAGTTACTTCATGAAAATAATCTGTGAGTTATAATATAGATGTCATATATGCTTCCGTGTTTCTACTCTAGCTGTGACTGATTCCTGGATCTTAATTCTGTAGGCCCATCAAAGATCAAACGCTGTCCAATGATTCATAGAGATTTTTGGGAGTTTATCCCTCCTTTTCTTACTCTGCATACTCCTTCAGCCTGTCTTGTTCTGTCCAAGTCCATAATATGAAGCATTCACTATTATTAATTTCCATGAAAAGCTGGCTGATCACAAGCCCACACCCTTCATGAGTTTAGTAATACTGATGAGAGAAATCACTTCAGCAAATGCCTGAGGCTTTCCACCTTATTCCCTGCTTTACTCTCTTAGTAGTTCCTTTCTCCCATATGCTCCAGGGGAAACTCTGACAGCTTTTTTCCCTCTGTATCTCACAAAATAAATCTCTTCAGGCCTTGGAAGTTGAATTTAGCATTTAAAAAAAAAAATCAAACTCACAGAAAAGTTTAAATGTATTGTCCAATGGACATCCAGAGAGCTTTAATATTTTATCTATTTATCATAATCCATTCATCCTATTTTGTACCAATCCATTCAAAAATATGTTGCAAATACTTCACCTTCAAATACTTAAGCATGTAAATCTAAAAGTAAAGACATTATTTTATAAAATCAAAAGTATTTATGTCCTTGTATTGTGTGCTGTGTATTGTGTCTTTGTGTGCAACTCTATGGACAGTAGCCCACGAGGCTCCTCTGTCAATGAGATTCTCCAGGCAAGAACACTGGAGCGGGTTGCCATGCCCTCCTTCAGGGAGTCTTCCTGACTGATCCAGGGATGAACCTGTGTATCCTGCATTACAGGCAGATTCTTTAACACCAAGCCATCAATGAAGCCCCTTTGCATTAATAAATTGGCATTATTTAAGAAATATCACACTAACCACATTAAAATTATAAATTGTCCCACAATTTTATTAATTTTATTAAACTGTTTTAAGATTTTTTCTTTATCATTGGTTTTCAACATTTGGATTTCAACATTTGGATTACAATATGATGTGTGGCTTTCTTTGTGTTTATTTTGCTTACGTTTACTTGACTATATTGAATGAGTGGATTTATATTTTTCATCAGATAGAGAACACTTTCAGCAGTCATTTATTGAAATGTTTCTTAATGCCTGAGAAATAAATATGAGCCTTCCTTCCCAGGTGGCACGAGTGCTAAAGAACATACCTACCAATGCAGAAGGCTTAACAAACTTGGGTTCAATCCGTGGGTTGGGAAGACTCCCTGGAGACTCAAGGCACTAAGAGACACACTGAAAAAGCACTAAAATAAATACATAAAATAAAAGGAAGATCACAACTTCACTGCTTTGAATAATGGAAAAATAAAGGCAGTTTATGAAGACTGATTTCTAAACAAGGGAAAAAAGCTTATACTAGATGCTGTGAAAGTGCTGGACTCAATATGCCAGCAAATTTGGAAAACTCAGCAGTAGCACAGGACTGGAAAAGGTCAGCTTTCATTCCAATCCCAAAGAAAGGCAGTGCCAAAGAATGCTCAAACTACCACACAATTGCAACTAACTCACACACTAGTAAAGTAATGCTCAAAATACTCCAAACCAGGCTTCAGCAATATGTGAACCATGAACTTCCAGATGTTCTAGCTGGTTTTAGAAAAGGCAAAGGAACCAGAGATCAAATTGTCAACATCTGCTGGATCCTGGAAAAAGCAAGAGAGTTCCAAAAAAACATCTGTTTCTGCTTTATTGACTATGCCAAAGCCTTTGATTATTTGGATTACAATAAACTATGGAAAATTCTTTAAGAGATGGGAATATCAGACCACCTGACCTGCCTCTTGAGAAACCTATATGCAGGTCAGGAAGCAACAGTTAGAACTGGGCATGGAAAGTTGTACTTTTCTAAGAATTTGTCCATTTCTTCCACATTGTCCATTTTATTGGGATATAATTGCTGATAGTAGTCTCTTATGATCCTTCGTATTTCTGTGTTGTCTGCTGTGATTTCTCCATTTTCATTTCTAATTTTATTATTTTATTTTTCTCCCTTTGTTTCTTGATGAGTCTGGCTAATGGTTTGTCAATTTTATTTATCCTTTCAAGGAACCAGCTTTTGGCTTTGTTGATTTTTGCTGTGGTCCCTTTTGTTTCTTTTGCATTTATTTATGCCCTAATTTTTAAGGTTTCTTTCCTTCTACTAACCCTGGGGTTCTTCATTTCTTCCTTTTCTAGTTGCTTTAGGTGTAGAGTTAGGTTATTTATTTGACTTTTTTCTTGTTTCTTGAGGTATGCCTGTACTTCTATGAACCTTCCTCTTAGCACTGCTTTTACAGTGTCCCACACTGGACAAATTCTTAGGAAAGTACAACTTTTCAAAACTGAACCAGGCAGAAATAGAAAATCTTAACAGACCCATCACAAGCAGAGAAATTGAAACTGTAATCAGAAATCTTCCAGCAAACAAAAGCCCAGGTCAGATGGCTTCACAGCTCAATTCTACCAAAAATATAGAGAAGAGCTAACACCTATCCTACTCAAACTCTTCCAGAAAATTGTAGAGGAACGTAAACTTACAAACTCATTCTATGAGGCCACCATCACCCTAATACCAGAACCTGACAGGTATGCCACAAAAAAAGAAAACTACAGGCCAATATCACTGATGAACATAGATGCAAAAATCCTTAACAAAATTCTAGCAATCAGAATCCAACAACACATTAAAAAGATCATACACCATGACCAAGTGGGCTTTATCCCAGGGATGCAAGGATTCTTCAATATCTGCAAATCAATTGATGTAATACACCACATTAAGAAATTGAAAAATAAAAGCCATATGATTATCTCAATAGATACAGAGAAAACCTTTGACAAAATTCAATATCCATTTATGACAAAAACTCTCCAGAAAGCAGGAATGGAAGGAACATACCTCAACATAATAAAAGCTATATATGACAAACCCACAGTAAACATTATCCTCAATGGTGAAAAATTGAAAGCATTTCCCCTAAAGTCAGGAACAAGACAAGGGTGCCCACTTTCACCACTACTATTCAACATAGTTTTGGAAGTTTTGGCTGCAGCAATCAGAGCAGAAAAAGAAAAAAAAAAGAATCCAGATTGGAAAAGAAGAAGTAAAACTCTCACTGTTTGCATATGACATGATCCTCTACATAGAAAACCCTAAAGACTCCACCAGAAAATTGCTAGAGCTAATCAATGAATATAGTAAAGTTGCAGGATATAAAATCAACACACAGAAATCACTTGCATTCCTATACACCAATAATGAGAAAATAGAGAAATTAAGGAAATAATTCCATTCACCATTGCAACAAAATAATGAAATACTTAGGAATAGATCTACCTAAAGAAACTAAAGACCTATATGTAGAAAACTATAAAACAATGGTGAAAGAAATCAAAGAAGACACTAATACATGGAGAAATATATCATGTTCATGGATCAAAAGAATCAATATAGTGAAAATGAGTATACTACCCAAAGCAACTTATAGATTCAATGCAATCCCTATCAAGCTACCAATGATATTTTTTGCAGAGCTAGAACAAATAATTTCACAATTTGTATGGTAATACAAAAAACCTCGAATAGCCAAACCGATCTTGAGAAAGAAGAATGGAACTGGAGAAATCAACCTGCCTGACTTCAGACTCTACTACAAAGCCACAGTCATCAAGACAGTGTGACACTGGCACAAAGACAGAAATATAGATGAATGGAACAAAATAGAAAGTCCAGAGATAAATCCACCACCTATGGACACCTTATCTTTGACAAAGGAGGCAAGAATATACAATGGAGAAAAGACAATCTCTTTAACAAGTGATGCTGGGAAAACTGGACAACCACTTGTAAAAGAATGGAACTAGAACACTTTCTCACACCATACACAAAAATAAACTCAAAATGGATTAAAGATCTAAATATAAGACCAGAAACTATAAAACTCCTAGAGGAGAACATAGGCAAAACACTCTCCAATATACATCACAGCAGGATCCTCTATGACCAACCTCCCAGAATATTGGAAATAAAAGCCAAAATAAACAAATGGGACCTAATTAAACTTAAAAGCTTCTGCACAACAAAAGAAACTATAAGCAAGGAGAAAAGACAGCCTTCAGAATGGGAGAAAATAATAGCAAATGAAGCAACTGACAAACAACTAATCTCAAAAATATACAAGCAACTCCTGCAGCTCAATTCCAGAAAAATAAATGACCCAGTCAAAAAATGGGCCAAAGAACTAAATAAAGATTTCTCCAAAGAAGACATACAGATGGCTAACAAATACATGAAAAGATGCTCAACATCACTTATTATCAGAAAAATGCAAATCAAAACCACAATGAGGTACCATTTCATGCCAGTCAGAATGGCTGCTATCCAAAATTCTACAAGTAATAAATGCTGGAGAGGGTGTGGAGAAAAAGAAACCCTGTTACAGTCTTGGTGGGAATGCAAACTAGTACAACCACTATGGAAAACAGTGTGGAGATTCCTTAAAAAACTGGAAATAGAACTGCCTTATGACCCAGCAACCCCACTGCTGGGTATACACACTGAGGAAACCAGAATTGAAAGAGACACGTGTACCCCAATGTTCATCGCAGCATTGTTTATCATAGCCAGGACATGGAAGCAACCTAGATGTCCATCAGCAGACGAATGGACAAGAAAGCTGTGGTACATATACACAATGGAGAATTACTCGTCCATTAAAAAGAATACATTTGAATCAGTTCTAATGAGGTGGATGAAATTGGAGCCGATTATACAGAGTGAAGTAAGGCAGAAAGAAAAACACTAATACAGTATACTAACACATATATTTGGAATTTAGAAAGATGGTAATGATAACCCTGTGTGCGAGACAGCAAAAGAGATACAGATGTATAGAACAGGCTTTCGGACTCTGTGGGAGAGGGAGAGGGTGGGATGATTTGGGAGAATGGCATTGAAACATGTATAATATCATGTATGAAACAAATCGCCAGTCTAGATTGGATGCATGATACTGGATGCTTGGGGTTGGTGCACTAGGACTACCCAAAGGGATGGTACAGGGAGGGAGGAGGGAGAGGCGGTTCAGGATGGGGAACACGTGTATATCTGTGGTGGATTCATGTTGATGTATGGCAAAACCAATGCAATATTGTAAAGTAATTAGTCACCAATTAAAATAAATAAATTTATATATATATACAAAGAACATACATGGAAAAACAGACTGGTTCCAAATAGGAAAAGGAGTATGTCAAGGTTGTATATTGTCACCCTGCTTATTTAATTTATATGCAGAATACCTCATGAGATACGCTGGGCTGGAAGAAGCATAAGCTGGAATCAAGATTCCTGGGAGAAATATCAATAACCTCAGATAAGCAGATGATACTACCCTTATGGACAAAAGAGAACATGAAAGTGAAGTCACTCAGTTGTGCCCAACTCTTTGCCACACAGTGGACTGTAGCCCACCATGCACCTCTGTCCATGGGATTTTCTAGGCAAGAGTACTGGAGTGGGTTGCCATTTCCTTCTCCAGAGGATCTTCCCAACCCAGGGATTGAACCCAGGTCTCCTGCATTGTAAGCAAGATGCTTTACCGTCTGAGCCACCAGGCTGAAAGTGAAGAGGAACTAAAAAGCCTTTTGATGAAAGAGGAGAGTGAAAAAGTTGGCTTAAAGCTCAACATTCAGAAAATTAAGATCATGGCATCTTTTCCCATCACTTCATGGCAAATAGATGGGGAAACAGTGGAAACAGTGTCAGACTTTGTTTTTTGGGGCTCCAAAATCACTGCAGATAGTGATTGCAGCCATGGAAAAAAGACGCTTACTCCTTGGAAGGAAAGTTATGACCAATCTAGGTAGCATATTCAAAAGCAGAGACATTACTTTGCCAACAAAGTTCGGTCTAGTCAAGGCTATGGTTTTTCCAGTGGTCATGTATGGATGTGAGAGTTAGACTGTGAAGAAAGGTGAGTGCTGAAGAATTGATGCTTTTGAACTGTGGTGTTGAAGAAGACTCTTGAAGAGTACCTTGGACTGCAAGGAGATCCAAGCAGTCCATCTTAAAGGAGTTCAGTCCTGGATGTTCATTGGAAGGACTGATGCTGAAGCTGAAACTCCAATACTTTGGCCACCTAATGCGAAGAATTGACTCACTGGAAAAGACTCTGATCGTGGGAGGGTTTGGGGGCAGGAGGAGCAGGGGACAACAGAGGATGAGATGGCTGGATGGCATCACTGACTCAATGGACTTGAGTTTGAGTGAACTCCGGGAGTTGGTGATGGACAGGGAGGCCTGGCATGCTGTGATTCATGGGGTTGCAAAGAGTTGGACACGACTGACCTACTGAACTGAACTGAGTCATTATCTGGCTCAGTACATATATCAAGTAGACAAATAGCCAAATGAAAGTATTGACCATTCTTTAATGTAGCAGTCCCCAACATGTTTGGCAGTAGAACCTGGTTTTATGGAAGACAAAATGATTGTGGGGATGACTGGGGGATAATTCAGGCACAGTCCATTTATTGTGTACTTTATCTCTATTATTATTATATCAAATTTTCCTCAGATCATCAGGCACTAGATCCCAAAGACTAGGGACCCATTATTTAAAATACATACTGTAATTGCTTACCTAGAAGCTCAGACACCTTTGAGCCAATGCAGAATATAGATCTCATTTCTTTCCTCCAGTAACAATTTCCTGAATTAAGAATCATTTTGTGTGTAAATGTATAATAATGTGCCAAACACATTATAAAAGGTTAAGTCAATTAGAAATAAGCTTTGGAAAAACAGGGCAAAAATATCATGTGTGGATAGGGAGTAATGACAGACAGTTTATGTGTTTTTATGTAAATTCCTAAACCAGTGGCATTGTGCCTCAAAAATCTGTTACATAAAATAATGGAATAGTTGTTTAGCTTTTTAGAAGTTTAAACTGTAGTCTTAAAATAGTTAATAATTAAGCTTACCAGTAATTACAGAGAGCTATTGAAAAGTTATGAGCAACCTAGATAGCATATTCAAAAGCAGAGATATTTCTTTGCCGACTAAGGTCCATCTAGTCAAGGCTATGGTTTTTCTAGTAGTCATGTACGGATGTGAGAGTTGGACTGTGAAGAAGGCTGAGAGCTGAAGAATTGATGCTTTTGAATTGTGATGTTGGGGAAGACTCTTGAGAGTCCCTTGGAGTCCAAGGGAGTCAATTCTGAAGGAGATCAGCCCTGGGATTTCTTTGGAAGGAATGATGCTGAGGCTGAAACTCCAGTACTTTGGCCACCTCATGCGAAGAGTTGACTCATTGGACAAGACTGATGCTGGGAGGGATTGGGGGCAGGAGGAGAAGGGGACAACAGAGGATGAGATGGCTGGATGGCATCACGGACTCGATGGACGTGAGTCTGAGTGAACTCTGGGAGTTGGTGATGGACAGGGAGGCCTGGCGTGCTGCGATTCATGGAGTCGCACAAGATTCAAAGAGTCGGACAAGACTTGAGTGACTGAACTGAACTGAACTGATTACATATATGGGCTATTTGAACTGAAATACTCTGTACTCATCCTGGCATTTATGTTTATGCCACAAAAGCTGATTATGGCTGATATGTATTAGGAAACTATTTAAAAGCTTTGGATGGCTAGTAGAAATGGAAGGGAAAATGCAGAATCTATGGCCACAAGTGTGCCGTAGACCAATCTGATAAGGACAAGGTCATTTCATTGCTAAATACTGTAGGCTGAAGATTCACCATTGTTACAACTTGGATTCTATGTCCATGCTCTCATCATCACCAAAATAGATTTGTGGATGGAACTTTCCTTGTGTGGGGAGTTCTCATTTTAATTCAAAACAACATGCCTATATCCTAGCTGCAAAAGTTCTGGGAAAATTCATATATGACCTTTTCATCTTTATAATGGAACAGTCTTGCCTGCCAACAATACTCACATGTTTGGGAAACTTTTCAATGTAAGATAAAGACAATGTTTTTGTATTTCAGCCATTTAATATTAGTACTTTAGGCTAAGACATTATTATCAACATTCTTTATCAAATTATTATATATTATTATACTTTTAAATTATAAAATGTTGGTTTCACACATGTTTGGTTCAGTGTATTCTCTAATCAAACCTGTCTCCATTACATTTTTACCTGCTTTTGACTTATGACTCCTTAAAAGACCCATGCAAATTTGGAATGACTTGACATTATAAGTCCTATTGGATTGGCCAAGAATTCTCTTCAATTTTTAAGTAAAAATAAAAGACACATTTTTCATTTTCACCAAGAATTTTATTAAATAGTTTTCACCATTTTGTTCCACTATCTTCTGCCATTTTTCAGGCAGCTCCATAATTCCATCTTCCCAAGACTTTTTATCTTTTTCAGCAGAGAACTCTCCCAGGTGCCTTTAATAGTCTTCCAGGGAATTGATTTTATTTTTTTCATTAAGAAAACTTTGTAAAGACTGAAGTAAATGAAAATTTGAAGGTGTCATGTCTTGTGAATATAGTGGGTGAATCAGAACTTCCCAGCCCAAAAGTAAAAGTTTTGCCTGGTCATCAAAGAAACATGCAGTCTAGAATTATCCTGATGGAACATTGTGCATTTTCTGTTGACTGATTCTGGACATTTTTGTCAAATGATGCTTTCAATTGGTTTTACTGGGAACAGTACTTGTTGGAAATGACTGGTTTTCCAGAAAGAGCTCATAATAGAGAACTCCCTTCTAATCCCACAATGCACACAACATCACCTTCTTTGGACGAAGATTGGCCTTTGGTGTGGTTGGTGGTTGATTTTGCATGCCCCACAATTTCTTCCATTCCACATTACTATATGGCATCCACTTCTCATTACACCCATCACCTTGTTTTAAAAACAGAACAGTTTTGTTACGTTTCAGTAGAGATCACATGTGAAGATATGGTCAAGAAGGTTTTTTTTGTTGTTTTGTTTTTTTTTTTTTTTTCACTTAACTTATGTGGAACCCAAACATCAAAGTGATTGCCATAACTAAGCTGGTGCAAATTATTTTCAATCCCTGATTTGAATAATTTGAGTACATCAAGTGTCTCCTCCGTGGTATAATGCTGGTTGTTCTCAATTAATATCTGGATTTGATTACTATCATCTACAACTGATCTACTAGACAGAGGAACATCATCCAACCAGAAATCCCCAGTGTGAAACTTCACAAACCACTTTTGTCATGTTTGCTGTGTTACAGTACCTTCTCCATACACTGCACAAATCTTTTTTTGTGTTTAAAAGAGTTGTGCTTTTTTTTTTTTTTTAACCTTTCTGGAAATATAAATCATGATATGCTAAAAATGTTGTTTTTTATTCTTCCATCTTAAACAATAAAATGCTATAAAGAAATTTACCGATTTTGACAAGATCTTTTTTAATATTCACTGATATGACAGCTATGGTAATACAATCTAATAAAATTGTTCAAAAGAAATTAAAGACAACTAAGCACTACTCTAGCCATCACATAAAAAAAAAAAAAATGAATGAATTTTTTTGGCCAACCCATATATTTTGTAACAGGAATCAAATGTCTGTTTTTCTTGAGTCAAATCAACCCCTAACAGTTAAGTGACATTAGAAAAATAGATTCTCTTTTATATAAATTGCTCTCATTGGTAAAATGAGAATGTGAGATTCAGTTTCATTAATATCATTTCAAACTCTAATATTCTCTGAAGCATTTTCATTATAAAATGAAGGCAGCAATAACTGTTACTAAAATTGCTTTGCTTTACATGACTGATTTAATATTCTCATACAAACTTTTTCATAATATAATCAAGATTTTGTCAATTTCAACATTTTATTATGTTCTTTTTATAAGATTACATTTAACAATTTAAATTTTAAGTTCAAGTTTAAAGCTAAATTATATTAAAGTTAAATTCAAATTAAATAAAATTAATCTCATGTTCCAAAATCTTTTCAGGAGATGATATTTAAGTATTAAGTTTTTTTTTTTTTTTATTGCTAACAGTGCTACTATTATGGATTTCAGTAGCATCATCCTGGTAATTTAGGGCTACTTGTTGCAAATTCAATGGTATGTCTCCACATGGATTTACAGAGTTATTTCTTATCCAGCTAGTTAAGATAGATACTCATTTTAAATTTGAATTTTTGTCTTGGTTATAATCACTCTCATATGTTTGTGAACATGTTTAAAAATAAGATTATTTCAACAAAGTTTGACAAGGTTTTCTCCCATTGGCTTTAAAAACTTTCATATAATTTATAGTTTTCTAGGAATCTAGGAAAGGAAAATTGTCTCAGACCTGATCATGTTTCAGTTGAAATAACTTCCTAACTGTGGATCTTCAGTTTCAGATAAGAGGATTCAATACAATCAAATCTATCTCAGCTCAGAAATATTTTTATTTGAAAAAACATTAAACTCCCAATACTAAAAATACCCAAATTCAGCCTAGATTGAATAAAACAGTTTCACTTTTTTCTCAATATAAAGAAAGATTTCCAAAAGAATATAGTCAAAACTATTCAATTCTAAGTCATATTTTAATCTTATATTAATTTCTAGCTACCTCTTTCACTTATAGGTGTCTAATTGGTCAGCATAGAAATTTACATGCAATGAAGGGATTGTCAAATATTGTTGTGATTCTATTAAGGATATATGAAGAAATTGGACATCAAAACCAGGTTCCTATTGATTAAGTTATTAGGGAATGGACAGGGAAGCTCTGTAATTTAAATATTTATTTGGAGCAGGTTCTCAGGTAGTGAGACTAATATTAGGATTATTTTATTTATAGAGTATGTATATGCCAGTAAATATATTGAATTCTTACCTCATGTTGTCTTGCTCAATAACTTTTAAAACTAATATTGTCATATGAATTACCATAATGAAATGTGATATTTACATAATCTGAGTAGCTTTTATCTAAATCCCATACATTTTAAGTGACATGGACATTTTTCAAAGCCACAGTTACACAAATATTCTAAAGCACATATATATTTGCAATACCATTCTACTTCTCTGATTGCCTACCTCTTAGACCCATTTAATCTATTCCCAATAACAATAAGTATTAGTTACATTCATCTTCAGTTTTCACTGGTATCATCTATGCCCAGACAGAATGGGAAAAGTGTACTTTCTATCTTCTGTGAATCTCCTTTATAAGTGGATAGACTCCTTATGGATGCAGGTGTGTTGGTTCCAATATCATCAGGGATGTGATGAGCCATACCCTATTGTTTATATAGGCTCAGAAATACACAGTTATTAGTGCTGTAAAGCTAAAATATTAATTTATGAACCAGGAACTAGAGCTATCAGAAAATACTTTCAGTATAATATCCAGGCTTTGATTGTACAGCCACATAGTGAAGTGAAGTCGCTCAGTCATGTCCGACTCTTTGCGACCCTGTGGACTGTAGCCCATCAGGCTCCTCTGTCCATGGGATTCTCCAGGCAAGAATAATGGAGTGGGTTGCCATTTCCTTCTCCAGGGGATCTTCCCGACCCAAGAATCGAACCCAGGTCTCCCGCATTGCAGGCAGACACTTAAACCTCTGAGCCACCAGGGAAGCCCTATATCTGCCATATATATCTGCCATAAAGTAAAAAGGGATTTGAGAAAGAAGATAGTTTTGTTTGGCTTCCTTACTATAAGGAATGACTTAGCTTTTATTTTGGAAAAGAAAAAGATTTAACAATGTGAAGTATGTTGTAAGCACCCTGAATAGTAGCATTATTTTTTCTTGTTAGCCTGGCACTAGGCATTGACCTAAAACCATTTGAGATTCCAGGTTCTTCTAATATGAAAATGTCAAAAATAGAAAATTGTTTGAGTAAACAAAAAATTGGCTCACATTCATGTATTTATTTTATCAACTAATAAAATTATTTATCAAGCTTTGATGTATTCTAGGCCCCATTACAGCCTAGGGAATCATGAAGATAAATATGATACAAGACCTAGCACATTTATTGTGTGGGTCCAGGCAGACGCTTTAACCTCTGAGCCACCAGGGAAGGGGCTGAAATAGTCACATAAGTAAATAAACATAATAAATTACAGCCTGAAATGTTTAGTAGAGAGTGTTTTAAAAGTCTTGAAGCAGTTTTAAATATGAATAATTTCAGAAGATAAGTGATACACACTTGTGAAAACAATCTGAAAGTTTCATTATTTCAAGACCTTAATGATTTAGTTTTGTTAATTTTTTGTAATCATTTCTTCACTTTATTTTTATTTTTTGTCTACCTGACTAAAAATAGCACATGGTATCTAAAATATTAAAAATAAAATTTCCATGAGTACATACAAAATTGAAATAGTAAACCTGCCAACCGATATCTATTTTGTTTGTAAGTAAATAATACTTAAAACTGAATAAAACCTTTTGAGACAGACTATATTAAAGAAATGCATAAAGTCTTTTAGAAACACAAAAGGACTAGTTATCTAGATGTTATGAGTATCAGAAGAGAGAAGACATTTGAAGAATAAATTATAGAGAGGACATTATGAATAAAAGACCTGGTACAAATAAGGACACAAAATAAGGACAGCCTGAATGTGACACGTAGACGCCATTTTCTCACATCTGCAGTGCTTACTCCTAGTTCCTTATTCTCCCTGATTTTCAGCCAGTGAAGAATTTTCCATTTAGTCCAGCTTTACTGTCCATCACACACTTGGCCATTGTCCTTATTGCCTTCAGCATTTAAGTGGATGATGTATCCAAAAGGGAAG
The DNA here is from genome assembly GCF_023091745.1 of Budorcas taxicolor. Lineage (NCBI taxonomy): Eukaryota > Metazoa > Chordata > Mammalia > Artiodactyla > Bovidae > Budorcas > Budorcas taxicolor. Next base: position 110,921,040 of record NC_068920.1, read on the forward strand.
ATTCATATTGAATTTTTCTCCAATTATCCTTTCCTACTTTCTACCATTATCAGCATTTTGGATTTTTTCATCTTCAGAAAGCTTACCCTTCATAGAGCCCTAATACTGCTATCATTTCTTTTCTTTTCCTCCCTAATTGCTTGCTGAAAAAATTTCACGGAGACTTTTTTTTTTCCATATGACATCAGTGAGGCATCTAATCAACTCTTCCAATGTCTCTCCACAATATCTGCTCATTCTGTGGACTTACAGAGTGGAAAAGGAAAGCCAGCTAATGATAAGATGTGCACTATCTGATGTGACTTAAGCATGTGTAGTGTACAAAAGCCCCAGCTTTGTCTGTGCACAGGCAGAGAAAAATTAGCTTTCAGTAAAGATGGCATTTTCTACTTTCCTTTCAAATTAAACCACTTTAACACTTGGTATCTAAAAATAGTGCATTTGTAAGGTCAGTATGAAAAGGTAAAAGGATAGGGGACTGAAGGATAAACTCCCAAGTTCGGTAGGTGCTCAGTATGTTACTCGAGATCAGTGGAGATTAACTTCAGAAAGAATGAAGAGATGGAGCCAAAGCAAAAACAGCACGCAGTTGTGTATGTGACTGGTGACAGAAGTAAAGTCTGATGCTGTAAAAGAGGAATAAGAAATATTACATAGGAACCTGGAATGTTAGGCCCATGAAACAAGGCAAATTGTAAGTGGTCAAACAGGAGATGGCAAGAGTGAATATCGACCTTTCAAGATTCAGTGAACTAAACTGGACTGGAATGGGTGAATTTAATTCAGATGACTATTTTATCTATTACTGTGGGCAAGAATCCCTTAGAGAAAATGGAGTAGCCATCATAGTCAACAAAAGAGTCCAGAATGCATTGCTTGGATGCCATCTCAAAAATGACAAGAATGATCTCTGTTGCTTTCCAAAGCAAACTATTCAGTATTGCAGTAATCCAAGTCTATGCCCTGACCAGTAATGCTGAAGAAGCTGAAGTTGAAAGGTTCTATGAAGACCTACAAGATCTTCTAGAACTAACACGCCAAAAATGACATCATTTTCATTACAGGGGACTGGAATTCAAAAGTAGGAAGTCAAGAAATACCTGGACTAACAGGCAAATTTGGCCTTGTAGTACAGGATAAAAAGAGCAAAAGGCTAATAGAGTTTTTCCAAGAGAATGCACTGGTCAGAACAAGCACACTCTTCCAACAACACAAGAGATGACTCTACACATGGACATCACTAGATGGTCAATACTGAAATCAGATTATTATATTCTTTGCTACCAAAGAAGGAAACCCTCTACACAGTCAGCAAAAATAAGACAGGGAGCTGACTGTGGCTCATATCATGAACTCCTTATTGCCATGTTCAGACTTAAATTGAAGAAAGTAGGGAAAACCACTAGAACATTTAGGTATGGCCTAAATCAAATTCCTTACAATTATATAGTGGAAGTGACAAATAATTCAAGGGATTAGATCTGAAAGACAGAGTGCCTGAAGAACTATGGACAGAGGTTCGTGATACTGTAGAGGAGGCAGCGATCAAGACCATCCCCAGAAAAAGAAATGCAAAAAGGCAAAATGGTTGTCTGAGGAGGCCTTGAAAATAGCTGTGAACAGAAGAGAAGTGAAAAGCAAAAGAGAAAAGGAAAAATATACCCACTTGAATGCAGAATTTCAAAGAATAGCATGGAAAGGTAAGAAAGCCTTCTTCAATGATCAGTGTAAAGAAATAGAGGAAAACAACAGAATGGGAAAGACTAGAAATCCCGTCAAGAAAATTAGAGACACCAAGATAATATTTCATGGAAAAAATGGGTGCAATAAAGGACAGGAATGCTATGGACCTAACAGAAGCAGAAGATATTAAGAAGAGGTGGCAAGAATACAGAGAAGAACTATACAAAAAAGATCTTCATGATCCAGATAATCACAATGGTGTGATCATCCACTTACAATCAGATATCCTGAAATGCAAAGTCAAGTGGGCATTAGGAAGCATCACTGTGAACAAAGTTAGTGGAGGTGATGGAATTCCAGTTGAGCTCTTTCAAACGCTAAAAGATGGTGCTGTGAAAATGCTGCACTCAATATGCCAGCATATTTGGAAAACTAAGCAGTGGCCACAGGACTGGAAAAGGTTTGTTTTCATTCCAATCTCAAAGAGAGCAATGCCAAAGAATTTTCAAACTACCACACAATTGCACTCATCTCACAGGGTAGCAAAGTAATGTTCAAAAGTCTCCAAGCCAGGCTTCAGTAGGATGTGAACCATGAACTTCCAGATGTTCAAGCTGGATTTAGGAAAAGCAGAGAAACCAGAGATCAAATTGCGAGCATCCTTTGGATCATTTGAAAAAAGGAAGAGAGTTCCAAAAAAATATCTACTAAAAAAAAATTTATTGATTATGCCAAAGCCTTTGACTGTGTAGATTACAACAAATTGTGGAAAATTCTGCAAGAGATGGGAATATCAGACCACCTGATCTGCCTTCTGAGAAATCTGTATGCAGATCAAGAAGCAACAGTTAGAACTGGACATGGACTGATTCCAAAATGGGAAAGGAGTTCATCAAGGTTGTATATTGTCATCCTGCTTATTTAACTTATATGCAGAGTACATCATGAGAAATGCTGGGCTGGTGAAGCACAAGCTGGAATCAAGATTGCCAGGAGAAATATCAATAACCTCAGATATGCAGATGACACCACCCTTATGGCAGAAAGGGAAGAAGAACTTAAGAGTTTCTTGATGAAAATGAGAGGAGAGTGAAAAATTTGGCTTAAAGCTCAACATTCAGAAAACTAAGACCATGGCATCTGGTCCCATCACTTCATGGCAGATAGATGGGGAAACAATGGAAACAGTAAGAGACTATTTTGGGGGGCTCCAAAATCACTGCAGATGGTGATTGCAGCCATGAAATTAAAAGAAGCATGCCGCTTGGAAGAACAGTTATGACCAGCCTAGACAGTATATTAAAAAGCAGAGATATTACTTTGCCAACAAAGGTCCGTCTAGTGAAAGCTATGGTTTTTCCAGTAGTAATGTATGAATGTGAGAGTTGGACTATAATGAAAGTTGAAGAATTGATGCTTTTGAGCTGTGGTGTTGGAGAAGACTCTTGATAGTCCCTTGGACTGCAAGGAGATCCAACCAGTCCATCCTAAAGGAAATCAGTCCTGAATATTCATTGGAAGGACTGATGCTGAATCTGAAACTCCAGTACTGTGGCCACCTGATGCAAAGAACTGACTCATTTGAAAAGACCCTGATGCTGGGAAAGATTGAAGGTGGGAGGAGAAGGGGACGCAGAGGATGAGATGGTTGGATGGCATCACTGACTTGATGTACCTGAGTTTGAGCAAGCCTCGGGAGTTGTTGATGGGCAGGGAGGCCCATTGTGCTGCAGTCCATGGGGTGGCAAAGTGTTGGACATGGCTGAGCAACTGAACTCACCTGAACTGATTGAACATAGTAGGGGCTTTACCTTCTCTTCACTGTTTCTACAACCTACTGAGTCAGTGTTCTTCAGACATTTGGGTTCATCTGATGAAATACAACAACATCAAAAGAGATTTTGGTTCCCCCTGAGGTAGAACAGATGAGATCTCTCAGGCTAATGTCACAAACATGATAGTATTAGAAGTACAGTATTTGTACTCACGGCTGTCAGAATGCCAAGCATGCTTTTAGGATAAGTCTCTAGCAGAGCCAAAATTTGCTCTCTATTGGCTTTGCTGATAGTTATAGTATTGGGGCATTATTTTCTAATCTAGGTGACTTCTTGTTTATATCTAAGAAGCCAGGAACTATTATCATTATCAGTTTATAATCTTCTATCCTACTACTATGATAAAATGTATATATTTCATCAAATTTTCCTAGAATATTCCCTGTCCTTTATGCTTGATTTCTTTGTGTGTGCCCATCTTTATTTTTATTTTTTAAAATATAAATTCATTTATTTTAATTGGAGGTTAGTTACTTTACAATATTGTATTGGTTTTGCCATATATCAACATGAATCCGCCACAGGTATACACATGTTCCCCATCCTGAACCCCCCTCCCTCCCCATACCATCCCTCTGTGCCCATCTTTAAATACTGAAATATTTCAGAACTTCTAACTAAACAAGATTTTTTTTTCATCAAGTTTTCCCACTGTGTATTCTGGCCACATTAAAAATATTAATTGTATTATAAAAGGTTGGTTAAAATTATACTACTGCTTCCAATTTAAAAAAAAAATATATACTACTGCTTCCAATTTTATACATTTAAGCATCTTATATTTTCATTTCAGAAAAGGACATCACTGAAGGCTTCAACTGTAAACTGTGTAGTACATATATAATGTGGGAAATTCTTAAAATTAGGGCATAATTATCAATGCTTCATATTCGTCTTTGTTTTTTTTTTTCTGTGCCTTACATGCAAGACTTGCTTAAAATGGAGTTTTCCTGTCGATTTTGGTAACAATATTAAGTGATAAGTGTTATAGAAACCTAAATATGAGATTTTATATAGTTCTGATTGGGGTCAACCCAGATAGCCAGAAGAGTAGGCAACAAACAAGTCATAATCCATAGTGGTAATTGAGGTTAGAACACAAATTGACTCTTTTGATAATGAATTTGTTTCAAAACTAAAAAGATGTCCATTGGCAGATAAATGGATAAGAAAGCTGTGGAACACATACACAATGGAATATTAATCAACTATTTAAAATAATGCATTTGAATCAGTTCTAATGAGGTGGATGAAACTGGAGCTTATTATACAGAGTGAAGTAAGTCAGAAAGAAAAAACACCAATACAGTATATTAATGCATATATATGGAATTTAGAAAGATGGTAACATTGCCCCTATATGCAAGATAGCAAAAGAGACACAGATGTAAAGAACAGACTTTTGGACTCTGTGGGAGAAGATGAGGGTGGGATGATTTGAGGGAATTGCACTGAAACATGTATGTTACCATATGTGAAATAGATTGCCAGTCCAGGTTCAATACATGAGACAGGGCGCTCAGTGCCGGTGCACTGGGATGACCCTGAAGGATGGGATGAGGAAGGAGGAGGGAGGGGGGTTCAGGATGGAGATCACATGTAGACTCATGGCTGATTCATGTCAATGTATGGCAAAACCGACTACAATATTGTAAAGTAATTAACCTCCAATTAAAATAAATAAATTAATAAAAAATAAACTAGAAGAGCATATGCAAAGTTGAAGGAGGATCTAAGGAGAAAACAAAGCAGAAGTGTAACCCCAAAGTCCAGTGAAATATTGCATACTGCTGCTGCTGCTGCTGCTAAGTCACTTCAGTTATGTCCAACTCTGTGCGACCCCAGAGATGGCAGCCCACCAGGCTCCCCCATCCCTGGGATTCTCCAGGCAATAACACTGGAGTGGGTTGCCACTTACTTCTCCAATTGCATGAATCACCCAAATAAAAACTTCATCAATGCTTTCAGATTGGTAACCCTTTGAGACCTTAATTTTCAATCTCCTATATCTTTGTTCAGAGAGTGTATTGTTTGGTGGCTCAGTGGTAAAGAATCCACCTGCAATGCTGGAGACAAAGATTCCATCCCTGGGTTGGGAAGATACCCTGGAAGAGGAAATGGCAACCCACTCCAGTATTCTTGCCTGGGAAGTCTCATGGACAGAGGAACCTGGTGGGTTACCGCTCATGGGGTCACAAGAGTCGGTCACAACTTAGTGACTAAACCACCACCATCCAGCCTTTTAAAGTAATTACCATGGAGACGTTGCATGATCTTCAAGAAATAATCTTATAATAAGGCCTCCTTCAAGATGAAAGAAAAATATTCTGCTGGTAAGATAAATAAATCTACCCAATTTCTGCTGTAAATGTAATCAATTTTCCCATTAGATGTGAAAATATTTTCAATTAGTCATAGTGCCTTTGAAAACATGTTATATCTCACTTCTTTCCATGGATATGATCAGTCAGTTCTCTTAATCACATACCTCATTCCCACACAGAAGCATTCTGACAAGACAGAATAGGTAATGAAGGTCAGTGTTGAATTCTAAACTTGCTAGATGCTAGCTGTCATATATTTGCTGTCAGAATGTATGTCAGCACATATATTTTTATTATTGACCTATTTTGCTGAAATCACAGAGAAAGGTGAATATTTTCTTTCTCTATTACTATCTTTACATACTTTAGGTCTTCCTCAGTGTCTCAGCAGTAAAGAATCTGCCTACAATGCAGGAGATGCAGTTTTGATCCCTGGGTTAGGAAGATCCCCAGGATAAGGGCATGGCAACCCACTTCAGTATTCTTGTTGAGAAAACCCCATGGACAGAGAAGCCTATCTGGTCAAGGTCCATGGGGTCATAAAGAGTCAGACACGACTGAAGCAACTGAGCACACACATACTACATACTTTAGAGTGATTGTATGTATTGGTTATATGTCAACAAAATAACTATTTTAATAAAAGCTTCAGAAATTTTGCATTAGAAATAAATCTTGAATCTAACTTCCAATAATGACAGAATATCTCATTATTAGAGTAACCCTCTTGTCCAAAATAACTAAAACCCTCCCCCCCCCCTTTTTTTTTTCTTTAATACATGAAGGCAAATTCTAGGAGGGAGGCAACACCTGGAGTTTCTTTGTTTTATGGCTTTTTGTCTGAGGGTGTAGGAAAATTATTCCTATTTTATGACTTTTCATCTAGATGCAAGTCTCAGGGTAGGTAAAGCTAAGAAAAAAAGATGCTACATTCTTACTGCTTGAGGACTGAGACTACAGTTTTCACCTTGAGCACAGATTCTGCAAAGTGTAATAGCAATCCAGTGATCTATGAACTGCCCATATGTAGGTCAGACTCCAGGAAACCCTGTTTGGCAACTTAGCTAAGTTTGGGGGCTTCCCTGGTGCTCCAGTGGGTAAGACTCTCTGCTCCCAGTGCAAGTGTCCCAGGACCTATCCCTAATTGGGGAACTAGATCACTCATGCATGCCACAAAGATCCTGTAAGCTGCAACTAGGACCCAACATGCTACAAAATAAATGCATAAATATTTTAAGGAAAATTAACTTTATCAGAATTAAGCAAACATTTTAGTTCCTGCCTACTGCAAGGGAGAAAGAGTTTAGAGAGTTTTAATTTAACTCAGTTAACTCCCTGCTTTAAATGAAAAAAAGAAAAGAAAAGAAATCAGTGCTCTACAGAGCATGACAGAATCCAGAGACCACAGATTCAATGACTTATCCAAGGTTAAATGGAAAGGCTGTGACCAATCAGTGACTTGATCTTTGAAAAGTAAAATTAAGTACCAATAGTAAGTAGAGATTCAGAGAAGGCAATGGCACCCCACTCCAGTACTCTTGCCTGGAAAATCCCATGGATGGAGGAGCCTGGTAAGCTGCAGTCCATGGGGTTGCTAAGAGTCAGACATGACTGAGTGACTTAGCAGTAGCAATAAGTGGAGATTATTTCCTTCATTAGACACAGTGCTTCAGCTTGCTACTTTCACAATAATACTGATGAAGAAACTCACAGTTCATAAAGTTACAGGAGAAAATGGGAGCTGGGGCTTTCTCTTAGAGCCAGACTCTTAGTTCTGATACTCAAAAAATGGAAATGCACCACTTCAAGTAACTATCCATACATTAGTGACAACTGATAGAATTCCTCAAGGTTGTGCATCTCAAATATTACTAAAGAGTAAAAGTTAAATTTTACATAAAATTTAAAATTTTTTTAAAAGTTATAATTTTACATAACTTCCTGCTCATTCTGCCTCTGTTAACTCAGCTTGCTCTTTGCAAAGTCTGGATTACATAGGTCATGTAAGTCTCAGAAAGTGGGGACTTAAAATACTAGGAACTGGAGCTTACCTCACTCATCCTTGTCCTGCTCTTTGCAATTGCCCAGCAGCTGCAAACCTGCTTAATCATGCCTGTCCCTGTAAAGGTCAGGCATCTGCCTCCTGTCTTGACTGCTGTTCCTATGCTTGTGAAACCCTTTATTTTTAACCAGCCTACTAGCAGCTAGTGTTGCCCACTATAGTCTGCCTGTAAAACTTTGTAACCCCTTTGTTTGGGGCTCAGAGCTTGGAGTGTTAACTCCTCTGGGCCTGCTGGCATAATAAACCTGAGTTCTCCAACTCTCTGAGTGTGGTGTTTGGTTTCTCAATTACTGGTTTCTGCAACATTATGATTCTTAGAACTCTTTACCAGTGGAAAATATCTAGTGTTGGGACCTAACCTGAGCCATGACAGGCTCAACAGGCCACACTAGGCCTAAGCTTCAGGTTCCTGTAAGCATGAGTCATAATTCTAGGAAGCCCCACCCTAGGAGAGTTCCCACTGGTGCCAAACCGGATTAAAACCTGAGTCATGATTCCAGGGAACCACACCCTGGGAAAGTCCCTGATGGCACCAAACCTGAGCCAATCCAGATAGGGATGCGGGATTTGGAAATCGCGAGTGCGTCTAGCTCAGCCAATTATTACCCGCCAGCTGTACTAAGAACCACCTGTATAAAAGCAGCTGTGAGTCAGAGCTCAGGGCTCTTTCGTCAAGACTCCACTGTGCTGGATGAGACTTGAGCCCTAGCTCGAGCTAGCAATAAACCCCCTTTATGTTTTTGCATTGCTGTGGACGTCTTATTCTCTCAGTTTTGGGGACTCGGACTTCGGGCATAACATCTAGTTATCACTTATCTTTCTTGCCATTGTGGGGGAGGGGGAAAGAACAAGATATCAAAAATGATGGAATGTGAAAAAAAGATAGTCCTTAAGACATATCAATACTAAAGCTTCTTTTTCTCCTTCAGTGTTTGAGCTAAATAGTAACTCAGAAAATCATTATAATGGGGTTAGCAGGGTAAACAATTTTATCCTATGAAAGTGAAGTCGCTCAGTCGTGTCCAACTCTTCGCAGCCCCGAGGACTGTAGCCCACCAGGCCCCTCCATCCATGGGATTCTCCAGGCAAAAATACTGGAGTGGGTTGCCATTTCCTTCTCCAGTGGATCTTCCCGACCCAGGGATCAAACCCAGGTCTCCCACGTTGCAGGCAAACGCTTTAACCTCTGAGCCACCAGGGAAGTGTATAAGTCTAAACAAAAGCCACCTTTGTACACTTGATCTCTGCTAACATTAATTCTAGGCAACTAATATTTTCAATGTATATCATGTGCTTTTAAATAACTTTAAAGCTATCTTTTCCCCATGTTTCAATCCCTATGGCTTTATTTTATCCAGATTTGTAAGTTAAGTCCCGTCTCAGTTATAGAAAACTGGGGGCTTTTAGCAGAAGCTCTTAAAGTAGATGTAACCTCATATTTAAGGACAGGACAGCAAGGCACTTTATCCAACTCTAAATGAGATGCTCTGTTCTTGGTCTAGTATCTTGATTCACACATCATTTCTGAGACTTCGCCTTTTTTAATTTTTTGTTTTTTTTGTATGCTAGCTTTGACGTCTGTTTTACTTTGTCCTTCTTTCTGAAGGACAAAAACATTTGCATTCATCCATGCTTGTCATCACACCTGTGTGTTCAGTTCAGTTTAGTTCAGTCGCTCAGTCGTGTCTGACTTTTTGCGACCCCATGGACTGTAGCACACCAGGCCTCCCTGTCCATCACCAAATCCCAAACTCATGTTCTTTGAGACAGTGATGCCATCCAACTATCTCATCCTCTCTTGTTCCCTTCTCCTCCCACCTTCAATCTTTCCCAGCATCAGGGTGTTTTCAAATGAGTCCACTCTTCACATCAGGTGGCCAAAGTATTGGAGTTTCAGCCTCAACATCAGTCTTTCCAATGAACACTCAAGACTGATCATGTCCAACTCTTTGTGACCATGTGGACTGTAGCCCTCCAGACTCCTCTCTCCTTGAAATTTTCCAGTCAAGAATATTGGAGTGGGTTGCCATTTCCTAATCCAGATGATCTTCCTGACTTAGGGACTGAACCCACATCCCCTGTGTCTCCTGCCTTGACTGGTGGGTTCTTTACCACTAAGCCATCTGGGAAACCTAATAATAATAAAAATAATGATAAAAAGTTTCAAACAGATTCTTATATACCGATGTTCATTGGAGCATTATTCACAGTAGTCAAAATGTAGAAACAACCAAGGCATCAATCAGTGGATTAAAAAAAAAAAAATGTTGTCTAGATTTATAGAGGAATATTGCTGCTATTCAGTCACACAGTTGTGTCACCCACTCTTTGTGACCCTATGGACTGAAGCATGCCAGGCCTCTTTGTCCCTCACCATCTCCCAGAGGTTGCCCAAGTTCATGTCCATTGCATCGGTGATGCCATCCAGTCATCTCATCCTCTGACATGCTCTTCTTCTGCCCTCAATCTTTGCCATCAGGGACATTTTCAATGAGGTTGTTTACATCAGGTTACCAAAATGCTGGAGCTTCAGTATCATTCAACTGTAAAAATACTAAAGTTCTGTCACAATCTACAATGTGGATGGACCTTGAAAACATTATACTAAATAAAAAAAGCCTGATGTGAAAAGACGAATATTGTATGACTCCTATCATGTGAAATACATAGAATAGAGAAGTTCAGAGACAGAAAGTAGTTTAGAAACTAACAGATGCTAGGAGTTACTGCTAAATGGTTATAGCATGTCTATTTAAGTTGATGAAAAAGTTTCAGAAATAGACATGATAATCACACAACATTATGAAAGTGGTTAGCACCACTGAAATGTGCATTTAAAAATGGCTAAAATAACAAATTTTGTTATATATATTTTACCATAACTTAAAAATGAACAATGCAATTTATCAAAAATCATTGAAATAAATCATTTAAAATTGATGTGTATTTTTTTTTTTACATGAGTTCCCAATCCTGAATCCCCCTCCCACCTCCCTCCTCGTACCATCTCTCTGGGTCATCCCAGTGCACCAGCCCCAAGTATCCTGTATCCTGCATCGAACCTAGACTGCCGATTCATTTCTTACATGATATTATACATGTTTCAATGCCATTCTCCCAAATCATCCCACCCTCTCCCTTCTCCCACAGAGTCCAAAAGTCTGTTCTATACATCTTTGTCTCTTTTGCTGTCTCACATACAGGGTTATCGTTACCATCTTTTTAAATTCCGTATATATGTGTTAGTATACTGTATTGATGTTTTTCTTTCTGGCTTACTTCATTCTGTATAATTGGCTCCAGTTTCATCCACCTCATTAGAACTGATTCAAATGTGTTCTTTTTAATGGCCGAGTAATACTCCATTGTGTATATGTACCACAGCTTTCTTATCCATTCATCTGCTGATGGACATCTAGGTTGCTTCCATGTCCTGGCTATTATAAACAGTGCTGCGATGAACATTGGGGTACACGTGTCTCTTTCAATTCAAATAAAATAAAATAAAATTGATGTGTATATGTATGTGAATTACATCTCAATACAGCTGTTTAAAATATATGAGGAATGATATTCAAAACATTTAACAATGGTAACTCAGAAAGGCCAGTTGATTACAGTGGATATTAGCCATTTTGATGTAATGATTTACCAGCTGAATATCAGCCTATATATTTAGTTCTAGTCTTCTGCAGGAGCATAATCTGAGGTTTTCTCAGTCTTCTATCCTTTCAGAGTGGCTGCATTTTTTTGTTAAACTTCACACTCAGCTGTAATACACAGAAAAATAAAAACAAAAACAAAAACATTTTTCAATGGTTTAGAACAAAGTTTTACAAACTATTGAGCTAAACCATGCCAGTTTCTGTATGGCTGATGAACCATATAGAGACATACTAATCTTTCTGAGTTCTGCTATAGATCTTGCTTAAGCATTAGCAGAACAGTCAGGTCATGGGAGACAAGATGTGTGAGGTGTGGGGCAGAAGCTAGGTATAAAAATCTTAAAAAGTATTTAATTAATTAATCAGTTACTTTTGATTTCTAGTTTTAATCAATTTCTTAATGTTTTTTAAAAGATGCAAGGTTGGGCCTCCCAGGTGCTGATAGTGGTAAAGAATCTTTCTGCTAATGCAAGAGATGTGGGTTAGATCTCTGGATCAAGAAGATCCCCTGGAGTAGGAAATGACAGCCCACTCCAATATTTTGCCTGGAAAACTCTATGGACAGAGGAGCCTGGCAGGCTCAGTCCATGGAGCCAAAGAATTGGACACGATTCTGTGACTGAGCATGTTGATGTCAGTTTATATTGAACCATGTGGGTTATCTTTTTGTGAAGTAGTTAAATCTCTTGAGTTACCTCCCCATATGAAGACTGAGACATGAGATCCATCTTTTCTCAAGTGATTTAGGCTGGTTATGTGATAGATGGACTGTACCCTCCCAGAGTCCATAGTCTCACTTTTCTCCCACTTGTTTCTGCAGTGCTTGATTGTCACTTCAATGCCCCCAACTCTATTTGATACCATCCTTTGTATCTGCTCTCTTAATTGACTGCAGAAATGGAAGCAACCAGTATTTCCAATTCTGACAACCACTGTCAAGCACTAACTTCAAGTTCAGATTGCAAATCTATCATGGGTAGCTATTTTTTCTGGAAAATGGTATGTAATTCCTTCTGTCTTTTAAATGTTTGAAAACTTATTATTTCCTTCTTGCTGTGAGAAAATTGTTAAAGAAATAATTAATTGAAGCCAACATGAAGGGGTGCTTATCTTATTGAATGTGTCTGTAAATTGCCATTAATCAAACGAATATTTATTTGAAAATAAGTCCCATCAACATTTTTGTGTAGTAAAATAACATGATAGGCAGAGTTCTAAGAGAGTAACATGATATATTTGTGTTTTTAAATACATTTCAGAATGTTTGATCATTATGTTTGAGGAAAAGGAAAAAGTTTATAAAAGAATTGACTTGTTGAAAATTATCACAAATTAAGCATATAACTTTGATGAAAGCATTACTAAAGCATATCCATGTTAGCAAATTTATAAACCTTATTCTATTTCATCATCTAACCTATCCTATTCGTAAGTGCTGTTAGTATCTTCATAAAAGTGATACATCTCCATATAGGTAAGGACCCTTAACAAGAACCTCTCTCTGGTTGTAAACCACAAGAATTTAGAAACTTGCCTAGAGATATGAGTAAATGATGTAACCAGATGCAAAAATGATGATGGGGAGATGGGCAGTCTGATACATTCTTCTCTAAGAAAAAACCTTCTTTTCAAATCTACTGTGTGTGGTCTCATTTCTTAATCACAGAATACTGATGTCTTAGGTTGCTAGAGGTGCCATACATAATATCTCAGACTAGGGAGCTTAAACAAACACTGAATTTTCTCATAGCTCGAGAGTCTGAAAGTCTAAGATTGATGTGCCAGGGAGGTTGGCTTCTTCTGAGACTTCTCTTCTTAGCTTGCAGATGGCCACTTTCTTGTCACCTCTTCACATGGTCTCCTGTCTGTGCACAAACCCCTGGTATCCCTTTCTTCTCTCTCTTTTTTTTTTTTTTTTTTTGACTTTCTGTGTTGATTTTATTTTATTTACTATTTTAAAAATTAATTTTTATTGGAATATGGTTGCTTTACAATGCTGTGTTAGTTTCTAGTGTACAGCAAAGTCAATCAGCTATATTTACACATATATCCCCTCTTTTTGGATTGCCTTTCCATTTAGGTCACCACAGAGCACTAGGTAGACTTCCCTGTGCTATACAGTAGGTTCTGACTAGTTATCTATTTTATACTTTGTGTCAATAGTGTACATATGTCAATCCCAATCTCCCAGTTCATCCCACCTTCCCCTTTTCTTCTAAGGACACCAGTCAGATTGGAGTATGGCACACCCTAATCCACTTCAGATTGTAAAGGAAGTGTCATGTCTGTCTTTATCTTAACTCAACTACCTATTTGCAAAACTTACCCCTAAATATGTTTACATTCTGAGGTACATCCTAAAACTGGGGGCAAGTACTTCAAAATCTGAATTTGGAGGAGATTATAATTCAGGCTGATTTTGTTAGAAGATTGAGAGTCTCGGGTTAAACCCAACAAACAAGCTACAACAACAAATTCTACATTTTCTAAATTCTCTTGTTGACATGCAGAGTATATGATTGTCAACTGGAAAAAAAAAAAAGCACACTCTAAACGGTGAGAATTGTGTTTTACTTGGCAGACAAAGCTGAAGACTTAAGCTCAAGACACAGCCTCTCAGGTAGCTCTGAGAGACTACTCTGAAGAGGGAAGGAAGGAACCAGTATATATAGGAATTCTTGCAACAAAGACTGTGTAGTGGGAACTTCAAAAAAATTGTTGTTGCTGTTTAGTTGCTAGGTTGTGTCTTACTCCTTGAGATCCCATGTACTGCAGCATGCCAGGCTTCCCTGTGCTTCACTGTCTTCTGGAGTTTGCTCAACTTATGTCCAGTGAGTCACTGATGTCATCCAACCATCTCATCCTCTGCCATTCTCTTCCTCTTGTTCTCAATCTTCTCCAGCATCAGTCTTTTCTAATGAGTTGGCTCTTCACATCAGGTGGCCAAAGTATTGGGGCTTCAGCATCATCCTTCCAGTGAATATTCAGTGTTGATTTCCTTTAGGATTGACTGATTTGATCTCCTTGCAGTCCAAGGGACTCTCAAGAGTCTTTTCCAACGCCACAGTTTGAAAGCATCAATTCTTCAGCACTCATCCTTCTTTACATCCAACTCTCATATCCATACATGACTAGTGGAAAAACCATAGCTTGGACTATACGGACCTATAGTCTGTATACGGACAATCACTTTGTCAGCAAAGTGATGTCTATGGCTTTTTAATATGCTGTCTAAGTTTGTCATAACTTTTTTTCTAAGGAGCAGGTGTGTTTTAATTTCATGGCTAAAGTCACTGTCCACAGAGATTTTGGAGCCCAGGAAAAAAAATCTATCATTGTTTCCACTTCTTCCCCATCTATTTGCCATGAAGTGATGGGGTCAGATGCCGTGATCTTTGTCTTTTTGAATGTTGAGTTTTAAGCCAGCCTCTTCAAAAGACTGCTGCTGATGAAAGAAAACCAGGCATCTCAAGGATTGTAGGTTTTTTTTCATGTATGGGAAGATGAAAAATCTGGGCTTGTTTAAATCATTCCTTTGATCTGCAGCTCAGTTATCTGGAGCCAGTATCCTTTACTTTCCCATCCTGAGTCTCCTCAGGATGCACCATTGGAGAAGACTGCAGTGACTGATGGCTTGATGGCTGCGGCATCCCTTGTTTGGTGGCAGGTAACATTATTTATTTATTTATTTTTTTTTTTTCAAAGAAAGCTGAGCATCAAAGAATTGATGTTTCTGAACAGTGGTGTTGGAGGAGACTTTTGAGAGTCTCTTGGACTGCAAGGAGATCAAACCAGTCAACCTGAAAGGAAATCAGTCCTGTATGTTCATTGGAAGGACTCATGCTGAAGCTGAAGCTCCAATACTTCAGCCACCTTATGTGAAGAAATGACTCTTTAGAAAGGACTCTGATGATAGGAAAGACTGAAGGCAGGAGGAGAAGGGGACAACAGATGATGAGATGGTTGGATGGCATCACTGACTCAGTGGAAATGAGTTTGAGCAAGTTCTGGGAGTTGGTAATGGACAGGGAAGCTTGGCATGCTGTAGTCCATGCCAAGGGTCAGACATGGCTGAGTGACCAGACTGAACTGAACATTTTTCAACCGATGTGATAGGCATCATTAAACAAAGAAGGATGGAACCATGTTGTGTAAGAGGTAAAACTCCTACCATACATTAAGTGTAATCATGATAAACAATGTGAAATAGTAGAACTTCAGAAGGGATAGAAAAAAGAGACAGAAACAAAAGCCTATCCATCCCTCACCAGGTTGTGCATTAACTATGGCCTACCTCCTCCCCAGTACAAGGTGAACAAGAATACTTATTTAACTTAGCAAAAACCACTTGAAAGTCTGTGCATATGTGTGTTTATGTGCATGTGTATCCATGTGTATGTAAATATTCAGAGGAATTTTGTTTAAAGTACATTAAGATATACCTGGTATGATTTTGGTATTTTTTAAGCTATCATCAATCTCAAAAAATCTC
Source organism: Budorcas taxicolor (assembly GCF_023091745.1). Classification (NCBI taxonomy): domain Eukaryota; kingdom Metazoa; phylum Chordata; class Mammalia; order Artiodactyla; family Bovidae; genus Budorcas; species Budorcas taxicolor. The sequence continues at coordinate 110,937,101 of NC_068920.1, forward strand.
TGCAATTTGAACTTTACAATACCTGTACACTTTGTCATTAGGGAAGTATTTCTTTAATTTAATGACTTACAATTCCTCTGTATTCCAGAAACATATGCTTATTTATAGGGTGCCTTGGAGGAGGGCATGGTAATCCACTCTAGTACTCTTGCCTGGAGAATCCCATGGGTGGAGAAGTCTGGTGGGCTAAAAGTGCATAGGGTCACACTGAGTTGAACACCACTGAAGTGACTAAACAGCAGCATTTTTAGGGTATCTATCCTGGGAACATTTATTATTTTATAAAAGGGAAACTGGTCCCTTCTTTTTCCTTTCATTCTTTTTTTTTTTAAGAAAGTGAGAATCACTACATTTGAATATTAGTACTATTGAGGAGGAGTTACAGAGAGAAGTACTGAGTGGGGGGCATGTTGGCTGTTAGGAATAGACAATCAGAGAGAATGGTTCTAAAGTGCTGAATGAGTAAACAATGGACTGGAACAAGGGGATGATCTTGGAGAAGTGGTGATGGGTGGTCTATTCCTTGAGAAGGTGTGGGGGAGGGTGAGATCTACACCAGGTATGGATAACTGATTTCAGATAGAACAAAGGGAATTCGTGTATTACAGTAACAGGGAGGAAGGATGGATGGGTTTTGAATGTGGTAGTTTCACACAGTTGGGAGTAGAAATTTATAGTACTTCTGATCTGATTATTTCTATTTTTCCTGTTATCAGGTATTAAAGTTAACAGCTATGACTAATAAGTGATCAGAGAAACTGCAAAACTGAGCAAGAACAGAGCTGAAAGCAAGTCGAATTTAGAGTTGATTGTTAACTGAAGGACCATACCTCAGTTTGACTACCACTTGGAATGAAGTTAAGCAGGATAACTTATGAGGAAGAGGAGTCAGGAGTTTATTTTGTCCTTGGTCTACGGGTATAAGTAACAATGAAGGGAAATATGGTGTCTTTTTTTTTATTTTGCAGTTAGTTGAAGAATGTATTCAAAAGATTTCTCCAGTAGATAACAAGAAGCAGTTGCATGTTCTTTGGAAATATAGACTAAAAGATAGAAAGAATAGAGATAATCAATATGATATATAAATTATAGATATATTGATTTAAAATTATATGCAACCTATGATTCAGTCAGTCAGTTCAGTTCAGTTGCTCAGTCGTGTCTGACACTTTGCAACCTATGAATTGCAGCACACAAGCCCTCCCTGTCCATCACCAACTCCCAGAGTTCACTCAAATTCACGTCCATCGAGTCGGTGATTCCATCCAGCCATCTCATCCTCTGTCGTCCCCTTCTCCTCCTGCTCACAATCCCTCCCAGCATCAGAGTCTTATCCAGTGAGTCAACTCTTCACACGAGGAGGCCAAAGTAGTGGAGTTTCAGCTTTAGCATCATTCCTTCCAAAGAAATCCCAGGGCTAATCTCTTTCAGAAAGGATTGGTTGGATCTCTTTGCAGTCCAAGGGACTCTCAAGAGGCTTCTCCAGCACCACAGTTCAAAAGCATCAATTCTTTGGCACTCAGCCTTCTTCATAGTCCAACTCTCACATCCATACATGACCACAGGAAAAACCATAGCCTTGACTAGACGGACCTTCGTTGGCAAAGTAATGTCTCTGCTTTTGAATATGCTATCTAGGTTGATCATAACTTTCTTTCCAAGGAGTAAGTGTCTTTTAATTTCATGGCTGCAATCATCATCTGCAGTGATTTTGGAGGCCCCCAAAATAAAGTCTGACACTGTTTCCAATGTTCCCCCACCTATTTCCCATGAAGTGATGGGACCGGATGCCATGATCTTCGTTTTCTGAATGTTGAGCTTTAAGCCAACTTTTTCACGCTTCTCTTTCACTTTCATTAAGAAGCTTTAGTTCCTCCTCACTTTCTGCCATAAGGGTGGTGTCATCTGCATATCTGAGGTGATTGATATTTCTCCCGGAAATCTTGATTCCAGCTTGTGTTTCTTCCAGTCCAGCATTTTTCATGATGTAATCTGCATAGAAGTTAAATAAGCAGGGTGACAATATACAGCCTTGACGTATTGCTTTTCCTATTTGGAACCAGTCTGTTGTTTCATGTCCAGTTCTAACTGTTGCTTCCTGACCTGCATACAGATTTCTCAAGAGGCAGGTCAGGTGGTCTGGTATTCCCATCTCTTTCAGAATTTTCCATGGTTTATTGTGATCTACACAGTCAAAGGCTTTGGCATAGTCAATAAAGCAGAAAGAGATGTTTTTCTGGAATTCTTTTGCTTTTTCCATGATCCAGCGGATGTTGGCAATTTGATCTCTGGTTCCTCTGCCTTTTCTGAAACCAGCTTGAACATCAGGAAGTTCACGGTTCATGTGTTGCTGAAGCCTCAGTTGAAGAATTTTGAGCATTACTTTACTAACATGTGAGATGAGTGCAATTGTGTGACAGTTTGAGCATTCTTTGGCATTGCCTTTCTTTGGAATTGGAATGAAAACTGAACTCTTTCAGTCCTGTGGCCACTGCTGAGTTTTCCAAATTTGCTGGCATAATGAGTGCAGCACTTTCACAGCATCCTCTTTCAGGATTTGAAACAGCTCAACTGGAGTTCCATCACCTCCACTACCTTTGTTCATAGTGATGTTTTCTAAGGCCCACTTGACTTCACATTCCAGGATGTCTGGCTCTAGATGAGTGATCACACCATTGTGATTATCTGGGTCTTGAAGATTTTTTTGTACAGTTCTTCTGTGTATTCTTTCCACCTCTTCTTAATATCATCTGCTTCTGTTAGGTCCTTACCATTTCTGTCCTTGATCGAGCCCATCTTTGCATGAAATGTTCCCTTGGTATCTCTAATTTCTTGAAGAGATCTCTAGTCTTTCCCATTCTGTTCTTTTCCTCTATTTCTTTGAATTGATCTCTGAAGAAGGCTTTCTTATCTCTTCTTGCTATTCTTTGGAACTCTGCATTAAGATACTTAAATCTTTCCTTTTCTCCTTTGGTTTTTCTTCTCTTCTTTTCACAGCTATTTGTAAGGCCTCCCCTGACAGCCATTTTTCTTTTTTGCATTTCTTTTCCGTGGGGATGGTCTTGATCCCTGTCTCCTGTACAATGTCATGAACCTCATTCCAGAGTTCATCAGGCACTCTATCTATCAGAACTAGGCCCTTAAATCTGTTTCTCACTTCCACTGTATAGTCATAAGGGATCTGATTTAGGTCATACCTGAATGGTCTAGCGGTTTTCCTTACTTTCTTCGATTTAAATCTGAATTTGATAATAATGAGTTCACGATCTGAGCCACAGTCAGCTCCCGGTCTTGTTTTTGCTGACTGTATAGAGTTTCTCCATCTTTGGCTGCAAAGAATATAATCAATCTGATTTTGGTGTTGACCATCTGGTGATGTCCATGTGTAGAGTCTTCTCTTGTGTTGTTGGAAGAGGGTGTTTGCCATGACCAGTGCATTTTCTTGGCAAAACTCTGTTAGTCTTTGCCCTGCTTCATTCTGCATTCCAAGGCCAAATTTGCCTATTTCTCCAGGTATTTCTTGACTTCCTACTTTTGCATTCCAGTCCCCTATAATGAAAAGGACATCTTTTGTGGGTGTTAGTTCTAAAAGATCTTGTAGGTCTTTTTAAAATCGTTCAACTTCAGTTTCTTCAGCGTTACTGGTTGGGGCATAGACTTGGATAACTGTGATATTGAATGGTTTGCCTTGGAAATGAACAGAGATCATTCTGTTGTTTTTGATATTGCATGCAAGTACTGCATTTCAGACTCTTTTGTTGACCATGATGGCTACTCCATTTCTGCTGAGGGATTCCTGTGCACAATAGTAGATATAATGGTCATCTGAGTTAAATTCACCCATTCCAGTCCATTTTAGTTCGCTGATTCCTAGAATGTTGACGTTCACTCTTGCTGTTTCTTGTTTGACCACTTCCAATTTGCCTTGATTCATGGACCTGACATTCCAGGTTCCTATGCAATATTGCTCTTTGCACCATTGGACCTTACTTTTGTCACCAGTCACATTCACACCCGGATATTGTTTTTTCTGGATTGGGAACACATGTACGCCCATGGTGGATTCATGTTTATGTTTGGCAAAACCAATAGAATATTGTAAAGTAAAATAATAATAATGATAATTTAAAAATCCTCCAAAAAAAAAAAAAAGAAAACAAAAGCAGATTAAACCTTAGCTGAATATCACATTTAATTTGCTTTTAAACTGAGATTACAGTCTCTGTGATTCATATAGAATGACACTTTACTGTCAACACTGGATATTTCAGAAGGTCATATTAGTTGAAGCAAACTTCAAAAGAAAATGCACTTAATTTGGTGTATGAGGAAAAGGCAGTTAACTGATTACAGAATAAATAAAAACTTCCTTTTTGGGGTTTTGGATTTTAAAAATTAGAATAAAAGCGTTTATTTTTTTTGTTTTGTTTTCTTTTTTTTTTTTTGGTGTCTTGTTTTTAGCAAAGAACTATCACAATTAGATTCAACAACAACAGCAAAATTTTGAGATCAAATGATGAGTTTGATTTTTCCCTTCTGAACAAATGTTTGTAGTAGACATGGGCAGTGTTCTGTGTTGTATAAAAATGAGTATTGATATAATAGAACAAAAAAAATGTAAATTTTTGTGTAATGTTCAGCAACTCTGCACCTAAATTTAGGAATTAATACATAAATGCCATAGGACTATGTGTCTGACTTGACTGTAAATATATTTAAAAAAAGGAAATACATAAATTATGGTATGTGACATAGGCAGGCAATATCTCATAATTTTGATAAAATGATAAAAAGTTCCGAGATTTAGTTCATCGAAGTAGATAACTTATGTAGTGTGCTTAGTCGCTCAGTCATGTCTGACTCTTTGCTACCCCATGGATTGTAGCCAGTCAGGCTCCTCTGTTCATGGGGATTCTCCATGCAAGACTACTGCAGTGGGTTGCCATGCTCTCCTCCAGGGAATCTTCCCAACTCAGAGATCAAACCCAGAGACAAAAAAAAAAAAAGAAAATCAAATTTCTGGGGAAAACTACACAGGTCCTTGGAGATCTGAGAAAATATGTGTGTGAAAATAATAGGTGATGTTAATAATGATATTCCTCTAACATTTGTGACATAGTTCCTAAAGAATCCCAACCCACAAGGTAGATCAGAAAAAAAAAAAAAAAAAAAGCAACTTGTAATATAGACATTTTGAAGATAAGATTTACGGTTGGGTGGTAGTGGTTCATTTGTTTGTTTGTTTGTTTTGCATGCCAGTGCTCTCCTGCCTTTTTTTTTTTTCTTTTACTATAATGGAACTTTTCTATTTTTGGTTAATCAGACTGTTCTTCCTCAGTTATTTATGTACTACATCTGCCTATAAATGCTTATTTAACCTCTCTGAAAAAGGAATTTATCTTTCAAAGGATAAAACTAGCAACAGTGAACAAATGCAGCCCTCCTGAGAAAATCAACAAAAGCAATTCTTTAGATTCTCTAAAAAATTTAGTGAATCTGATTCTTTGAAGCCATATACTACCTATTCAGATGATCACTTGAGGTTGACAGGCACTTATGATTTTCATTAAAAGATCTGGTGTGCATGTTAAATTAATATAGTCTCACTGATTTATAAATACACCTTATAACTATTGTCAACTATACAGTAGGGAATTCTGAAAAGCAAATTTTGTAGTTACTTGACATATTATTAATTCTTTATGATTAAAATGAATAATTTCCCATTTCACACAAAGAGTATACTAAAAAATGAATCAAAATTGGGGATGTGTGTATATTCATCAACTATAGAATAATCAACCTTAATTTTATAGGAGCTTTTGTTTTGTGTTGTTCCCCCTCCCCTCCCCCCCCCCCCCCCCTTTAATCTTAAACTCCTACTTTGGTGAGTCACAGTGACATTATGGGTACCTAGGAATTTACATAATTTCAGAGCTGGGATCTAGTAATCCCTAAGCAGTCTCCATGTTTACCTTTCCATCATGAACAATCATATGACTCTGGGGAAATCTTGGAAGAAGAGATATTATGTACTTTCTGCCATGTGACTTCCAAGGGTGTCTTCATTTTAATCAGAAATCTGGTTAATATACTGACTGAAGTTGGAAACCTGGGAGAGGAGCCATGCCTCTTTATGGCCACTCAGGTCCAGCTTCTAGAGATCAGATCTATATTTCCCCCTATTGTATAGATGAAATAACATTTTAGTAAATGGGCCAGTGGCCCCCAAGACCACCCTCAGGCTCTATGATTTACTAGAAGGGCCGATAGAATTCAGAAAAGCTATTATATTCATGGTTGTGATTTATTACAGAAAAAAATAATAGTGATAAAAATTAGCACAGGGAAAAGAAGCATGAATCAAGTCCAGGAGAAACTAAGGAAAACTTCAGGTTGTCCCTTTTAATGATACCTGACAATGATTAGACAATTTATTCTCACATTTGCACCTTGCAATAACAGACATGAAGTCTTGCAAACAGGAGAGCTCACCTAATCCCAAGGGGTCAATCTCATAAGCATACAGCATCCACTTGATTGACCTCAGTTTCCTGAATCCATATTTACTCTCAGAGTTAAAAAATAGGCATTCAATTTATGTTACACTGTTAGGGTTAACTCAAACTGATGGTCAAACTGGTACAACAATGTACAAGGCTTCAGGTATACAAAAAGATTCTTACAAGGAAAAATATTCTAAGACCTCAGAAGTTATTTCCCAGTAGTCAATTAAGGATCAGTCCTGAAAGTAATGTGCAGAATTTGAGCAATAAGGTCCTGCTGAGTTAGTCTTTTCTTGCCCAGTGGGTTTCTCATCTACCTTATTTTTAGGAGCATCATTATCAACTAAGACTCCTGTTGATAAAAATATCCCTACTCTTGCTGCCTATTACAATGACCAAATTCATCTTATCTCTGGAGCTTCCTAGCCAGTATTTATTCCATCAAGTTTAGAGAATTAACCTCAATGATGGCCTCCACCATCATCCTCAACCTACAAAGGACAGAGGCTGTGAATGATTATGGGGATGTGTTGCTCCCCTTAATGCTTCTCCATATCTCAGTAGAGTGTCCATTGTGTTTCTCTGGGGATATAGTATTTGTGTGTGTGTGTGTGTTTAAGGGAAGCTGTTTGTAGTTCACAAATGAAAGCTCTACCCCATCATTTCTGGTTCCCTAAGCTTTTGGATTCCCTACTGCATATTAGAAATGAGAACTTGTGACATCTCAGTCTTGTTGAAAGTAGTCCATTTGTTGTTGTTCAGTCTCTAATTCATGTCTCTTTGTGACCCCATGGATTGCAGCTCTCCAGGCTTCCCTGTCCTTCACTATCTCCCAGATCTTTCCCAAACTCATGTCCATTGAGTCTGTGATGTCATCTAACCAATCTCATCCTCTGTCACTCCCTTCTCCTTCTTCCTTCAATCTTTCCCAGCATTAGAGTCTTTTCCAATGAGTCAGGTCTTCACACCAGGTGACCAGATTATTGCAACTTCAGCTTCAGCGTCAGTCCTTCCAATGAACATTCACAACTGATCTCCTCCAAGATTGATTGGTCTGATCTTCTTGCAGTTCATGGGACTCTTAATTCTAGCACTACAGTTTGAAAGAGTCAATTCTTCAGCTCTCAGCCTTCTTTATGGTCCAATTCTCACATCTGTACATGATTACTGAAAAACAATATAGCTTTGACTAGATAGAACTTTGTTAGTAATGTCTTTGCTTTTTAACATGTTAAATTTGGCTTCCGTCGTGGCTCAACTTGTAAAGAATCCATCTGCAATGAGAGGGCCCTGGGTTCAGTTCCCTAGGTTGGGAAGATTCCCTGAAGAAGGGAAAGGCTACTGACTCCAGTATTCTGGCCTGGAGAATTCCATGGACTGTATAGTCTATGGGATGGAAAAGAGTCCAACACGACTGAGTGACTTTCACTTTCAAGTTTGTCATATCTTTTCTTTCAAGGAGCAAGCAATTTTTTTAATTTCATGGCTACAGTCACTGTAAGTGGTCTATTACTGAGCCTTATTTTCAGTCAACCAAAGTAACTCATTGATTTGTGTTGTGTGAGATAACATAATAATTCTGGAATCTTGGGTAAACATAGCCACATTGATTAATTCTTGAATGCTTTCTATCCTCTTTGGATTGATTCCCTTGTCATTCTTTCCCACACATATTCCACAGGTCTCTAGTGAAATGAGTTAATAGCATCTTGCAAATTTTTGGAGTAGAAGCTATTTCATGCCAGATCAGGCTTGGCACCTGTCCCTCTAGTGCAGGTTAAGGTCTCATCATAGTTACAAGACTAGGAGAAATAAAGATTTCTGGAGTATGTCCTTAGAAAAATAGACATCCCTTTGTAAATGACTAACTTAAGTGATATTGTTGCATGGTTGGCAATTTAGGATGACCTCAGATATAAGGGTGCAAGTTGCTTTATTGACAATGACACCTCAGGGAAACTCATGCATTCAAGATTTTCAACTTTGTCTCATTTCACACAGATGCCCCTGTTCCAAGCTTCTGGATCTCACTTATTGTTAAAATATGCCTTTATTTTCATATAAGAAGCATAGCAATATTGTGAATTCAACTTCCATTATGACATTGTTCAGTTGCTCAATTGTATCTGACTCTTTGCAATGCCATGGACTGCAACACACCAAGCTTCCCTATCTTTCACCATCTCCCAGAGCATACTCAAATTCATGTCCATTGAGTTGGTGATGCCATCCAACCATTTCATCCTTTGTTGTCCCCTTCTCTTCCTGCCTTTAATCTTTCCCAGCATCAGGGTCTTTTCCAATGATTTTACCAACAGTAAAATTATCTCTGGGCTTTATTTTCTTATAGGTGGGGTCCACTACAAAAAATGAAGAGAAGACCCTGATGCTAGGGGAGATTGATGCCAGCAGAAGAGGACGACAGACAATTCAGTGGTTACATGACATCACCAAATCAATGGACATCAGTTGAACAAACTCCCGGAGATAGTGAAGGACAGAGAAACCTGGTACGCTGCAGTCCATGGGGTGACAAAGAGTCAGACATAACTTAGCAACTAAACAACAACTACTACTATTACAAAAGAACTAAAGAACACAAAGTCCTGAGCTTAGTATTTGTTACCTTCTTTAATCTGTGAGTGCACTGAGAAATAAGAACCCCACTCCCCAGTCTATGCAGTGTTTATTAGTGCCATGGATTAAAGGACACAAACTGCTTGGTCTTCCAAGCAGTTTGGAAGTACTTCCTTTTTAATAGACACTTGATATCAGTTGACCACAGGTGATTTTCCAATTAGTCATGATGCCATTTCAAAGCATGTGCTGTTATAAAGCATAATTTCCCACTGCATTCAAGATAAAAAATTATAGCTAAATAATCACATAACTCTTTTTATGTCTGTTTTCTTCAACCACTCCTGATACTAAGTATGTATCAGCCATACAATAAAAGCTATTTATACCCAGTCTATAGCTTTCAGATCTTCCATTGCAGTGGGTTTGAATTCCAGTTGCATGAGAATTTTCTCTAGAGGCCATAAATCTCTCTATCTATCAACAAAGCTGACTAGAGAACCTGGAAAAATATTATTTCCTAGTAATAATCATCATCTAATGACAGAAAAGAGTTGGCTCCTAATAAACATGGATACTAACAGGGGAAGTGGGATGGGATGAATTGGAAGATTGAGATTGACATATACATACTACTAATTCACATGAAATAGAGAACTGATGAGAACCTACTGTAAAGCACATGAAACTCTACTCAGTGTTCTGTGATGATGCAAATGGGAAGGAAATCTAAAAAGAGAGGGGATATATGTATAACTGATTTACTTTGCTGTGCACCTGAAACTAACAACATTATAAATCAACTATGTGCAGTGCTAAGTTGCTTCAGCCGTGTCCAATTATCTGCGACCCAATGGACTATGTAGCCTGCCAGGCTCCTCTGTCCATAAAATTCTCCAGGCAAGAATACTCGAGTTGTTGCTGTGTCATCCTCCAAGGGATCTTCTCTACCCAGGGATTGGGCCCACATCTCTTATGTCTCCTGAATTGGCAGGTGGGTTCTATACTACTAGCACCACCAGGGAAGCCCTAAATCAACTATACTTCAACAAAAATTAAGAAAAATCAAAAACAAAACTGGCTCATAAACATCCCATTTCACTTGTCTCTTTGCTAGATAAAGCATATATTCTGCAGAGATCCTCAGAGTTCCCCAGGCAAAGTTAGCTTTGTACTAAAGTACTTTGTACCACAGTACTAAATGGTGTGATAAGTAACAGTTTATTATCTGATTCCCTCCCTTGTCTTATTTTTCTACCACTGTTCTAGTATTTCCTGAGGTCATCCCTAACACACCCTATTAACATCAAGTAATAGGGGAAAGATAGGCAACCATGAAAAGAAGTTTAAATAATTTCAAATCAATAGCATTATTTTATTTACTGTGTATGATTTTGAAAAGTGATAATCTCTAAATTCATGACCCCTAGTTTTTTTTTTCCTTGAAGGAGGGATGAAATGACAAATATGGATAATAAAGCTGGACTACAAGTATGAATAAGTAGGTTAAGTTTAATCATATTATAGAAATTGAAAACAGTGTCCCCAGAGCACCTTGATTCTATGGGTACCCTTTGATGAATGTAAAAGAATCATCAGAGAATATACAGATTTTAGAATCATCTTAAATAGCATTTGTGTAAAATTTATACATTACCTTTCTAAACAGAGAAGACAATGGCACCCCCACTCCAGTACTCTTGCCTGGAAAATCCCATGGACGGAGGATCCTGGAAGGCTGTAGTCCATGGGGTCGCTGAGGGTTGGACACAACTGAGCGACTTCACTTTCACTTTTCACTTTCATGCATTGGAGAAGGAAATGGCAACCCACTCCAGTGTTCTTGCCTAGAGAATCCCAGGGACTGGAGGGCCTGGTGGGCTGCCGTCTATGGGGTCATACAGAGTCGGACACGACTGAAGTGACTTAGCAGAGACCTTTCTAAGACATCACCTCACTGCTCCAGCTTTTAGGTTAAGTTGAGTTGTTTCTTTAACAACATTTTTCCTTTCCTACTATGTAAAATTACTTCAAAAAATAATATTTCATTTGGTCAAATACCTAAAACAACTTTACATAGTCAAACCAAATATTTTCTGAAAGAAAGGTTACCATTTAGCTTGCTTAAAAACAGAAATGACTGTAGCTATCTACATATCTACCACTATATACACAAACACACATACATTGTAAAGAAAAATTAAACAAGCAAATGTTTTTTGTTAATAGGTATGCACAGATTATTAACTTAGAAATGCGTCTTTTTAAACTGCTTAACACAACTTGTTATCTGATATGGTTTTCAAATGAAGGTATCTGTAAACATGTTGGACCTGTTGAATCTGATTATCTGGTGCAAAATAATTAGGCAACTGCAAAGTTAGGGAAAAGAGCTCAAGTATACTGCTTTCCTTTACAACATAGCAAGTTCAGACAGTTCCCAAAATGACCTTAAAGCTCAACAATTCACTAAAGGGACTCAGAGAACTCACTGAAAGTTGTTATACTCACAATATGTGTGTGCATGCTCAGTTGCTTCAGTCATATCTGACTCTTTACAACACAGTGGACTATAGTCCACCAGGCTCTCCTCTGTCCATGGGATTCACCAACCAAGGACACTGGAGTGGGTTGCCATGCCTTCCTCTAAGGCTCTTCCTGATTCAGGAATTGAACCCGTGTCTGCTGTGTCTCCTGCCTTGCAGGCCGATTCATTACTGCTGAGCTACCAGGGAAGTTCATACTCACCATGAAAGTAAAAGTCACTCAGTCGTGTCTGACTATTTGTGACCCCAGGGGAATTCTCCAGGCCAGAATACTGGAGTGGGTAGCCTTTCCCTTCTCCAGGGTATCTTCGCAACCCAGGGATCGAATCCAGGTCTACCACATTGTAGGCAGATTCTTTACCAGCTGAGCCACAAGAGAAGCCCCATACTCACCATATGGTTTGTTAAAATGCAATGCATAATGATTTTATGCATTAAAATCATCCAAGAGAAAGATGCACTGAACACATCCTAGAAGAGTTTCAGCCACGAAGCTTCCAGACATCATTTTCCTGTGGAGTTATAGAGAGCATTATTGACTACTGTCAATGATATATGAGGATATACATAGACTACTGTCAACATGGTAAGTTCACCCAAATTTTGGTGTTGAGAGTCTACATTGCAGCTTCATCAGATAGGCATGGTTGATTGTCCATGAGCCTGATTCCAGTTTCCAGACTTTCATAATGTTGAGATGATAGCATGTGACCCAAAGTTCTCAACCTAAGCCATATTTTCTGGTAGCTTTTAGCCCCAGTCTTAATGACATTGGGCTTCTCTGGTGGCTCAGATGGTAAAGAATCCATTTACAGTGCAGGAGATCCAGGTTTGATCCCTGGGTCAGGAAGATCTCCTGGGGAACGAAATGGCTACTCACCCCAGTATTCTTGCCTTGAAAATCCCATGGACAAGAAGAGACTGGTGGACTCTTCATGTGGTTGTGAAGAATCTGACATGACTGAATGACTAACACAACAATAGCTTAATGACATTATTAATATCAGACTGGCTCAAAGCCCACATATATAAAAAGACTTCTATCAGTATGATAGGGCTTCCCAGGTGGCACAGTGGTAAAGAATCCACCTGCCAATGCAGAAGACCCAAGAGACATGGGTTTGATATCTGAATCAGGAGGATCTCTTGAAGTAGGAAAAGGCAACCCACTCCAATATTCTTGCCTGGATAATATCTGGGTCAGGAGGATCTCCTGGAGTAGGAAAAGGCAACCCACTCCAATATTCTTGTCTGGAAAATACAATGGACCGAAGACACTGGCGAGCTATAGTACACAGGGTCCACAGAGTTGGACACAGTGGAACACACAAGCATTGTATGACATTCCAAGTGCTTGGATATTAGCTCCCAGAAGCCAAGAACAAATACTAGGCTCTCTGTGCAACATTAAATTGTTACTGCCCATGGAGATTGGGGAAGGGACTGTAAAGTTTCCCAAGTTATTTGGATGTAGCTTGTTCAGCATTGGTTTGTAAACCAGCATTTTTGGAACACTGACTCAAATTACACATATTCCCTGCTCTATCACAATCTGATCTTCAGTACAATTTCCTAAAGCAAATAATATTTGATGGCATAAAAGTAAATTTGATAACGGTCTCTTTTAGTCTTCTCATGAATACTTAATTACAATCATGTAGATTAATGATATGTTGATACTTTAAAAACAGCAAGGAAAATATGGAAATGGGGAACATGTACAACATGTGCATTTCAAAAGGAAATACTGCTAATTAAGCCATCTGGCATATTGTCTTATACATAGTCGTTATTCAAAAACTCACATATCACACTGGTTTTCAAAAATGAAAGAGATAATTTAAATTCAAAGATATGCTGATATTTGGATAAAATATGTTTTTATTCTAAAGGAAAACTCATGTTAGAACTGGTGGTCTTAGAAATTGTCAAGTCCATTGACAAAATGATAAATTAAGATCTGTCTTATGGAGTGACTTTCCCAAACCATGTTTTGAATTGGGATTGCATATAACAGACACCTTGCATGACTGGCTTAAGCAAGTTAAAGTTGACTTCTCATGTGTGAAGAAATCCAGAGGCACAATCTAAGCCTTGAGCAAGTACTCAAGGAAGCCATTAGGGGCTTAGAGCTCAGCTAGGTTTCTCATCCATTATCCTCAGTGATTTTTTTTTTTTTCACTTGTGCTCTTATCCTGACTTCTTTTCTTTGAGATAATATATCCACATTCCAGAGGACATATAGTGAGCAGAAGAGAAATACAAAAGACTGAGGCTGACCGTTTCTGAGTCTGATCCTTCCATTAAGTTGAACAAAAATGTGTGTTATGATTCTTGTACAATGGAGTAGTGAGAAGTAAGTACTCTATTCAGTGCTTAGTATTGCCTAAATACTGTGGTTCTGCTATTAAGAGAGATTATATATTGGGTATACATGCTTTCTGCATGCTTCTTCAAGAGATATTTATTCAACATCCTTTTATCATAGGCTCAGATTCTAGAGTTAAACAAAACCAACATAGTCCCTAGTCTCTATCCTCATGGAGTATAGAAGAATGAGGAAAAACAAAACAATGAGCTAATAAGTGTATACACATATTTACAATTGCAAATTGTAGTACATGTTCTATAAGAAGACTAAAATACTATTTAAAAGAGTGTTTGAGCACTAGGGACACCATGATCCACTTTGGTTTCTGTGATCATAAAGACATATTTAAAGGGATGGCATCGCAGTTGGGACTTGGAGAAGAATCAGCTTTGTAAATGGAGGGAGAAGTCTAAAAAATGGGAACATAATGCTTGAAGGTGCTGAGTTCCAAGAGAATGGAATATTCAAGAATGCGAGCACATGCCAGTGTGGCTGGAGTATGATGAATGAGAGAAAAAAGCTGTGAGAAAAAGCAAGACAAATGTTTGATTTCTTTTTACCCTGATTCTTCTTCCTCCTTAGAGGAGGTAGATTCTGAGATACCTGATGCCATGGAGAAAAAAATTATAAAATAGACATACAGAGAATAAATTTTAGTTTCAAACACCAAGGCTGCAAAGTAATAAATACCTTGATAAACGAGAACAATCCTCCCACCCTGGATAGTAAAAGATTTTCCCAGTAAGAAGTGAAATAGGAAACAAAAAATAATAAAAGAGGGACAGAGACCTATAGGACTCAGATTGGAAAGGATATGTGGGGAGATGGCATGAGGAGGAACACCTGTTGTCAACAGCCAGAGACTGTCCATGTCCCATTGTGATACACAGCCTAGACCTGTGGAGAATGTAAATCAGCACTTGTCTGTCCATCTCAATTTGAAAATTTAGGTGGCAGAGTTTATGCTTGACATGTTTATTCTGGTCATCTAGAACGGTTCTTTCCTTCCTGTAGTTAATATTGCTGATTGATTACTCAGAAGTTATGTCTACTTGTGCCCTCTGGCTTTGCTCTACCGAAAAGGCACTAATCTTTGTACTAATAACACAAGCTCCTTTGTTCTACATATCCCAGTGACAAGAAGGGCAGTCAACCAAAGAACAAAGAAAATAAAGAAAGATATTGATAAGTTCTATAGAAGTTTATATCATTTAATATAACTGGGTTTTCTTCAAAGATGAACTTTTATTTACTCATTATATGATTATTTAGAGTTTATTGTGAGTAAGACACTGAACTGTCATTCAGGAAGACACATCTTAAGCAGGAGTGCAGTATTCTTGGCATACATTGAAGTTATTTACTTGTATCTCATTCCTGTCATCTCTTGGCTGACAACTGACAGGATTTTTATTCCTAACTCTAAACAGGTTACCAAGCTCCAACACTCAAGCTCTTGATGGTTTACTCTGTATTAATGCTGATGCCAATAACATCTCTGCAGGTAACATGTCTTATTCATTGGTAGGTTCTAGAATTCCTGCCTTTCAATACTGCAAGTCTGTGTCTGCAGGGCATGACAGAGTTTATTGATTTTCAAGGGGAGGAAGGGCATTATATACCACTACAGCTGATGTTTATACTATTCTGTATAGTACCAGAGAGAGGATATTGGCATAACAATCTCTTGAATCACTTGTTATTCTTGTCACCATTTTATCAGCATCTGTCAGGCGGGGACACATGCTGTCTCTGTTTTGTATGACATGACTGTTCCGGGTTTCTAGCAATGAAGCCACAATCCCCAGGGGCAAGCACTTCACATTGATAGGATGCTCGGCACTCAGACTTGCTCATCAACATTTCATGAATTACAAACATTTCAAGTTTGACTTACATTTTATTTTTAATATGATTGCAAAATGCCCTGAGATCCCTCTGCATGATAAAATCCTATTGGAGTTTGAGTTGCTTTTGTTGCAATTCAGGGCAATCAAATGCATGGAGTCACCCTTGAGTGACCGTGATAACCATGGCATTTCTAAAGAAAATGTTGAAGCTTTTTATAAATGATGGCTTAGGACTAGATACATCACCAATTCCATATATATGTGTGGCTGTATATATGGAATGCATTTTAAGAAGTGGCCTTTCAATATAAAAATCTTTTGAAATCAAACATATTTTAGTCCCTGTATATTACTATTTGGTATCTAATCTTACCTTCTCATTTGAAGCAGGAAAAGTATTTAATAGAGTTTATTTCCTTGAAATTTCAATTATTCCAAAATACTAGTCTGTAGTTTAAGTTATGCTCTGGCTCAAGGGAAATCTAAAGATTAAACATATGGGCAATATAATTGGTCCTATGGGCTTTATTCTTGAGAATAAATTACTATAGAAATGAAAAAAGGTTAAGAAGAGGAGGACATATCAGGAGTAGCCGAAAATGCACTGGTAAGGGTTAGGAAGTCCTACTCATAGCACTATCTTCAATCTGTTTTCTTATTTTTAGCAACATTAAATGATAATTTACTCTCTGTGACTTAGTTATGACCTTTCTATTTTCTGCAAACCAATGAAACTGTATGTTATAACATACATAACACATATTATATCCATGGAATATGTTGTTATTATTTGATGAGCAATATTAAACACACAAATTGACTTATCAGCCAGCTTAAGCCCACAATCAAGATTATTTATTTCTCAATAACTTAAAATGTTCAAATTAAAAAATTATTTTTACCTAGATATTTATTCATTGCATATGTTGTAAAATAATGCTTAAATTTGAACTTCATTATTTCTTCATTGTTTACAGTGTACGTTTGTGGCATACATTTTTCCTTAATCTATAGCAGTTCACTAATTCATACTCTCTCCTTGCACACAGTACCAATTTAGTTTGAATGGCACATCTTTGTCCATAAAGGATGTATCAGAATAGATCCAAGCTAATAATGGCAACCATACACCTGTGATGATGACTGATTAACAACTACACATAACTCTGATGGTTGGGTGGGGAAAGAGAGAGATACAAATAAACTCCTGGGTTCTTGATAACATATCATCAAGGCAATAAATCAGCCCTTTGATTTCTAATCATTAAAAAGTTTACTAACTAACAGAAAATGACTGAGATGCATGATATAACATGTGATAAAACAATTATTATATGTTTTCTGTTTCATGTGGCTGAAAGCACCTGATATTAGTGGTGCTTTGACACCCTCTGCCTTCTAGTGAGATTTTAAGGATAATCATACTACTCCATTAGCCTGATTTCCTGAATGACTTTGATAAGCAAAATATTATCATCTAGCAAGACTAAGATATAATCCTTTGTTATTGTAAGCCACGTGTTACTTGGGCTTTATTACCATAGTATAAACTAGTCTGATTGATACAAGTATCACTTTTATGGGGTGATATGTGACCTCTGAAAAGATGTGTTGAAAACCTAACCCCCATGCCTCAGGATTTGACCTTACTTGGAAATAGAATCATTGTATATTAATTTATGTAAAGGTTGGAGCAGGATAGACCCCTTATTCAATATGACTGATGCCATAAGAATAGGAGAATTTGCACACAGACACAAAGGAGAATATGTGCAGTGTCAGAAACAGAAATTGAATTATTGCAAATACAAGCTAAGACATGAAGGATTGAAAAATAAAAAAAGGAAAGCAGCTAGAAACACGCAAGGAAGGATTCTCCCCAACAGGTTTCAGAGGGAGCATAGATTTGCTACTGCCCTGATTTTGAACTTTTGGCCTCCAGAACTCTTTAGGCAATACATTTCTGTTGTTTTAAGCCACCCGGTTTGTGATCCTTTGTTATGAAAACCTTATTTTCAGTTAGGAAACTACTACTATCAGGTAAGGCAATGCTGTAATTATTCTTGTTTTTGTTGATTAGTTATTGTTATTGGGTTACTTACAATGAATGTATAGATCAAGTTAGAAAGAGTTGACATCTTAACAATATTGAGTCTTCCAATCTGTGAAAGTCAATACATTTCCATTTAGTTAGTTCTTTCATTTTATTTTTATTTATTTATTTTTTTTTAGTTTTCCTTAAAAAGAACTTGCACATACTTAGCAGATTTATACTTAAAGATTTTTCTGTGATAATGTAAGTGGTATTGCGCTTTTCATTTCAACATCCACTTGTTCATTGCTGTAACCTTTCTATAATCATTTATAGTTTTCATAGCCTTTTATTCAAATAATTCAAATTTCTACATTGATAATTATACCAACTGCAAACAAGTAGTCTTATTCTTTCCTTCTCAGTCTATATCTGTGATTTCCTTTTCTTTTCTTATTGTATTAGCTAGAAGTTTTGGCATGATGTTGAAAAAGTAAGGTAAAAGGAGATATCTTTGCCTTTTTCCAGTAGTCCCTTAGACTGCAAGGAGATCAAATCACTCAGATTCAAGGAAATTAACCCTCATTATTCACTGAAAAATCTGATGTTGAAGCTGAAGCTCCAATATTTTGGCTACCTGATGCGAAGAGCAGGCTGACTCATTTGAAAAGACCCTGATTCTGGGAGAGATTGAAGGCAAAAGGAGAAGTGGATAGCAGAGGATGAGATGGTTAGATAGCACCATCAACTCAATGGATCTGAATTTGAGCAAACTCTGGGAGACAGTGGATGACAAAGGGGTCTGGTGTGCTTCAGTCCATGGGTTATCGAAGAGTTTGACATGACTTTGCAACTGGGCAACAGCAACAACAACAAATTATGCACACTCATTAAGGTAATTATTCCAGTCTTAAATGGAAAAAAACAACAACAACAACATACTTTTATCGGGGTCCAAAATTAGAAAACATGTAGCTACCTGTCATTCTTATTTATCTGAGCCAAGTCAGCTAAGTCTTGGGGAAGCAGATCTTGTCCATAGATCTTGACTCTGGATGAATCAGAGCAGAGATGTAGGTTGACCTAATGAAAATTGTGGGATGCAGTAAAAGCAGTGTTCAGAGGGAAATGTAGAGCATTGAATATGTCTCTTAGAAAAGGAGAATGATAAAAAATCAATAGCTTAAGCTTCTACATAGAAACAGAAAAAGAAGAGAATATTAAATCCAAAGGAAGATAACAGAAGGAAATAGTAACAATTGAAGTAGAAATCAGGGAATCAGTAGAGATAATTCATGAAATTAAAAACTGATTCTTTGCAAAGATTGTGATAAGTCTCTAACAATGATAAGTTGAAAAAGGACAGAGGACATGAATAATATCAGAAATGAAAGAGGTGAATCACTATAGATCCTCTGAACATTAAAGGGATAATAAGAGAATGATAGTAATAACTTAATGCCCACAAAGCTGATAATCTAGATGAAATGAACCAATTATCTCCCAAATTCACAATTTACAACACACATACAAAAGACAGTAAATTATCTTAATAGGTCTATATCTATTAAAGAAATTGAATCAATGACTAATAACCTTTCAAAACAGAAAGCATCATGCCCAGATAGTCTCACTGGTTAATTTTACTAAAATTTAAGAAAATATTGTACCAATGCCTTTATAATATCTTTCAGAAGATAGAAGCTGAGAGAATACTTTCTAAGTCGTTCTATGAGGCCAGAATAACCTTAATATCAAAACCAGATAAGACATCTCTAGACTAAAACAAACAAAAAACTAGAGATCAATATATTTCATGTATATAACTGTAAAAACCCACAATAAAATATTAGTAAAACAAATCTAACAATACATAAAAAGAATATCACACCATGGCTTAGTGCAACTTATGCTAGTTATGCAGGATTGGTTCAATATTCAATAATTAGTTAATGTAGTTTATCATTTCAAAAGACAAAGAAAATCATATTATTATATAATAAACACAGAAAAAGAATTTTGCAAAATCCAACATTTATTTGTGATTAAAAATTCTCAGTAAACTTGGAATAGAAGGAAACTTCTTTAACTTCTATAAATAATGTCTACAAATAACCTACAGCAAATGCCATACATAATAGTGAGAAACAAAGTTTTCACACTAAGATCAAGAAAAACGCAAGGATGCATAATTTATCTGGACAGAAATCATGAAGTTAGAGCTTGGAGAAACATGATATGCTTCTATCTCCTTCCCCCATTTACATGGCCTTTTATAAAACTATTTTCCAGGCAAAAAAAGGATTGTTACTTGGCAAATGACTAATATGTCCTCTAGTCTAAATGGAAGCTTTCCTCAGCCTCTACTGGCACAGGAGAAACTAAAAATGTTTAGCCCAAAAACAAATGGCTTAACCATTGCTTAGTGTTTTCTAGGTTATATATAAGAAGAGTTGATTTCTTTTCTAAATAGTGCTACAAAAAGGATCGGGAAAAGAGTGTGGTAATGAAATAATTCAATTTCTGCCTAGCAAAATGTCCTTTTGAAATACCCTAATTCCTATTAGATGGGATGTTTAGATCAAGGATGAAAAAACATTTTGCAGATAAATTTAAGACACTATTGTTACATGGTGTGGGGTTTTGGTCTAGAGATTTCTAAGCTGTTATTGAACTTCAAGATTATATCATTCTCTAAAATAATCTTAGTCAAATTTTCAAAGTTGTTAATCACTCAGAGTGAAACTCTGCAGGTGAAAGAGGCTTGAAGAGAGCAAAGATGGTCTCATGGAAAGAACATGATCTGTTAAACAAGACCCATCTAGCCTTCAACAAATTTCTGTAGGTTTTAAAGCTAAGATTTCATAATCAATAAAATTAATAACATCTACTTTTCAAAGTTTAATAAGAGACAAAACTGCAGTCATTGAATATACATTTGTTAAATTGTAATATAATTAAATAATTTTTCTTGTCAAATAACCAAATATCAAGTCATTAAAAAGAAAAAGAATTGAACAGTAACTTTGTAATCCTGTTGGTTAAGTGGAGAAATATTCATGAAATCCATAACTTACCTGTCTCTTTTAGGGGTAGAAACTCTACTGATGTGAAAGAAAGATTTGCTTTTCATGCTTGTCTGTTTATTACATACTTTTGCTGTTGTTCTTTCTTTTATCTTAAGACAAATTATATAG
Organism: Budorcas taxicolor; assembly: GCF_023091745.1. Classification (NCBI taxonomy): domain Eukaryota; kingdom Metazoa; phylum Chordata; class Mammalia; order Artiodactyla; family Bovidae; genus Budorcas; species Budorcas taxicolor. Next base: position 110,958,180 of record NC_068920.1, read on the forward strand.
GAGCAATAGTAGGATCAAAATCAATAGAAATGCAAGACCGAAAGAATTCATGAACAACATGTTTACAACTCTTCTTTCCAAATGGCCCATAGTTACATGCAAATAAACTACTCTCAAATTTTCTAAAGTCAGCATCCTCATCTCAGTCACACTGTAAGGCAGTGATGAATAGATCTAACTGCCTATCAGGGAACACAAACTCTGTACCTTTAACTGCACTTTTTTCAATTTTATTGTTTGAAAACTTCATTGGTATCTGTGTAACTCTTTATGATACATTTTCTCTCTGACATCCCTTAAAAGTTTTGGTCTGACTTTGTATTAAACTGTTTCAACTCAGGTTTTGCAATATTCTTCTCCTTAAATTTCACATCTTAAATGTCATCTCTGACCTTGATCAATGTATCTCAGGAATCTGGCTCCACGGGGAACACCGATTCTTTCTGATTTATGCTGACATTTCTGTATAAGTAGCAGAGCTGAGATAGAATTGAAGATTCCTCAACATGGAGGATTAAGAATATCAAGTGATTAAGGGAACTAAAAATAGCAGCATAGTGTCTGGGTAAAGTTATGTGTATATTTGATGTTGAAAAAAGTAAAGATATAGTTGCATCTTGAATCTCTGAATTCTTGACCTGATATCTACTGCTGAAGCTGACTTTTGAGGAAGAAGTAAGGAAGGAACATTTTAGGAAGAATGATTCTCTATTGTTCTATTAGAAAAAAAAAATCTAATGAAACTATTATCTTGACTGTGATTGGAGATTTTCTGACAACAGGTATCTTTTCAGATTCCTTGGAATATGTATATCTGGATAAATACTTGAAGATGAAATGACTCTGAAATTTGGCTTCCTGCATTGCAGGCAGATTCTTTACCATCTGAGTTATCAGGGAGGTTCACTATTTCTAACTACCTGAGACTCAATAATAAATATGATATATGATAAATATAAATATGATAATATCAAATTTAAACATCTACATTTTAGAAAGTAAGTCACTTCCTCTCTAATTCCATCACCAAATATAAACATTAAACTAGTTTTACATATATTGATATAATCCTATATTCTGTATAAATTCTGGGCTTCCCAGGTGGCTCCAGTGGTGAAGAACCCATCTGTCAATGCAGGAGACATGAAAGATGCAGATTTGATCCCTGGCTCAGATCTCCTGAAGAAGGAAATGGCAAATCTGCGCCAGTATTCTTGCCTAGGAAATCTCATGAACAGAGGAGGCTGATGGGCTACATTCCAGGGGAGTGGCATGAATCAGACATGACTGAGCACCATATAAATTCTACTCATCAGCACAGCAAATGCATATCTAGACAAGGATCCCTATTTCTAGCAAAAACTAGTTACCTTCGTTGCAAAATTCAATACCCTTTCTCAATGCATGAACTTGCTCGTGAAAAATGTGCCTGTCTTTGAAATATGATGTTTCATACAAACCTGAGTTAACTTTAAATTCATACATTTATTCTATTAAATTTTAAATGTTTTTTCTTCTTCTTTTAAAAAATTTAAATCTATTTCTTTTTAATTGGAGGCTAATTGCTTTACAACTTTGGGACATAACTGAGTGACTAACACTTTCACTTTGACTTTTCTGCCATATATCATCATGAATTAGCCAAAGAGGAATGGCACATATGAAAACTTAGATATTTTATACATAGTCATATTTTAAAGTAATTTTGTGTCAGCTTTTGTTCATAGTAAATTCAACTATGACATTTGGGGGAGTAAGTATACATCTGTATATACCCAGATATGTACATTCCAAGGAATCTGAAAAGATACTTGTCAGAAAATCTTCAATCACAGTCAGAATAATAGTTTCATTAGATTTTTTTTTTCCAATAGGATAATAGAGAATAATTTTTCCTAAAGTGTTCCTTATAAAACACAGGCCTTTGTACCTGTCTGACTGTAGTTTTCTAATCCATACTTTGTTTTGTTTTGTTTTCTTTTTTTAAAAATTTATTTACTTTAATTGGAGGCTAATTACTTTACAATATTGTTTTCTATTTCATACCTTTTTGTGATTAATATCGAAAAAATTGGCAAATATAACTCTGCTGCTACCGTTGCTAAGTCACTTCAGTCGTGTCCAACTCTGTGCAACCCCATAGACAGCAGTCCACCAGGCTCTGCCTTCCCTGGGATTCTGCAGGCAAGAACACTGGAGTGGGTTGCCATTTCCTTCTCCAATGCATCAAAGTGAAAAGTGAAAGTGAAGTTGCTCAGTCATATCGGACTCTTTGTGACCCCATGGACTGTAGCCTACCAGGCTCCTCTGTCCATGGGATTTTCCAGGCAAGAGTACTGGAGTGGGTTGCCATTGCCTTCTCCACAAATATATCTCTGGAATGATACAAATTGGAGGGTATATGCATAGAGAAAGAGTACAGTGAAGTTACCCTATTCATTACTATATTTTATTCCAGTCTGCTATCTGCAAATTCTAACAACTGTTTGATGTCCAAATGTATGCAGATCCTCTCAATCAGATATGGAATTTAATTTTTTTTTTTAATTCTTATCTAGGTCCACACTGTATTTATATGGCCCTTTAGAACTTGCTACTATTATGTTGAAAAAAGACAAAGAGAATGCTGAAAAAGAGTAGAAAACTGTAAAAGATATTTTCTCCTGTCAAGAATTTAGCTAAGGTGCTGCATGGTATTACTGCTTCAGCATCTATTTCGTGTGTCCAGGAGGCTGAGGGAGCTTTAAACTGACACTAGCTCATGCAAGCGTATGTTCTAGATAACAGCTTGCAGAATCACAAGAAAGCGTGTGTGCTTAGTCATTCAGTTTTGCTGGACTTGTTGCAACCCTTTGGACTGTAGGCAGCCCAACTCTTCTGTCCATGGGATTTTCCAGGTGAGAATATTGGAGTCGGTTGCCTTTTCTTCACCCAGGGAATCTTCCTGACCGAGGGATTGAACCTCCGTCTCCTGAGACTCTTGCATTGGCAGGAGGATTCTTTACCAATGAGCCACTTGAGAAGCCCTACAAGAAAGTATAAGGTCCTGATATGTCTTCCCCAGTAGGTCAACAATCTCTCCACCTCTCAGAACCTTCTCTTTGTGTACCCTTCGATAAGACCCCCAGGGAGTTTACCCAAATTATATTCTTTTGGGTTTGAATTGACCAGTCTGGGCTTAGCCCCAAAATTCCAAAACATCCCACCCATGGACCCATATAAAGGGGCATGCGCCAGGACCAGCCTCATTTACTGCCTGCCCCTGCCTTTAGCTCCACTAGTGTGGACTCATCAAGTGTGCTTCACACTTCTTTCAGGACTTGTGAGTGATATACTTCTCTATTCCAGTTTCTCTGGTGATCTTTTTTTGAGCCACAGCTCACCATATTGCCCACTGTGCTCCATTTAACAATCCTAATAACAAATCCTTGTCATACAAAGTAGAGGCTAAGCCATTTTTATCATGCTTAACTTTCCTCTTCAGCTCACCTAAGTTTCTGCCTATCATTCCTAGGATTCAGGCCCATCCCCAAAAGCAGGATGCCCAGAGCAAATCTTTAAAGAGTCACTGGGAAAAATAAGTTCTCAGTGTTAGAGATTCTATAAGTAGTTATACACCAGTGTACTGTGGAAATTAAATAACTTTTAGCCCTTTGCAAAGTTACTCCTTCATCAGGGAGTACAATTTTAAGATTTCTTCCTGCAAGAGTCTGAAAGAAAAAAACAAAGTAAAAGTTCATGATTTTCCCCAAACCCCACAGAAATCACCTTGGGCCAACTGACCTAGAGAATTCTCCAATTTTCCTCACAACTTGAAATCCATGGATAAAGACTGGATAAATTTGGAAATCCAATATTTCCTTCAGACCATTAATTTGAAAATTATGTTAAACAAAAATCAGCTCATGATCAAGTCAGGGACAAAACTAATTTTGAATTTGCTTTGGGCAAGCTTTTAATGTAGCCTAAAAACTCTGTTTAAAAGTAAAGTATCATATTAGCATTTTGTCCTGAGGAAGTCATATAATTACACTCACATATGCTACACAATAAAGAAATTGCCTTTGGTCCTCATTATTTTGGCATGTCAGGATAGCACACAGTTTTAAGCACGGTGTGTATTTTTTTAAATTTAATATTGTTTTGAACTGTAGACTAGGGGCAATTGTCAGGCCACAACATGGTTCCCTTTCTGAGAGTTACGCCCCCTGAGTACGGAAGTGTTAGGAGATGACAATCCTTAGGATTCCTTCATCTGTAGGTGATAGTAGAGGCACTACAATCAAGGGTAGTATAATTTTATGTTTCAAAGTCACTGTGTCAGTTCATTGTTTAACTTATACCCTGGGACAGGCTTATGAAGATGAACGTGCAGACTCTGTGTTTCAAAACAACCAGCCTTATGCAATGGGTGAAATCTGAAACTTGAAGTCAGATCATCAGTATTTGGGTCTGGTGTTTTTACTTGAAATCTGTATCTACCAAGTCTTTGACTGAATTTTAAAAATTTGTTAAATGAACATAATATGAGTGGCCTTACATAGATTATTCTGTGCCTCAAATTCATTAGCAGTGTCACATGGAATTTAAACTGTAAATCATTATGCAGGCAGCTAATTTTTACTTAGAGAAGCTGGAAATCTTCATCTCTCATACACTGAGGGTTTACTACCTACCATCCTCTTACAGCAGTTGGTTCTTCATCATTTACTCCCTTGGGCTAAAGGTACCAAAAGGTTCGTTTTAAAATATAACCATACTGCTTGGAAGCCATAATGCAAAAGTTATTCCAGTTAATCAAACATTGAAACGTTTGACCTACTAATATCCATTGAATATGGCTAGTTTGTCAACCAATTTGCAAAAATATGCTATAAAATTTTCATGTATGGAATAAAGCAACACTCACTAAGTAGAACTAAGGTTGCAAACTAGAAGCTAGTGTCCAGAGAAGCAAGTACCGATGTTATTTTTTTTCCTTGATTATATAGTATATTACAAAAGTATTTGAGCCAATAATTATATTAAGAGAGTTTCATTAAAAAGATGACATGTAGCTTATTTTAATAATTAGGCTAGAAATTGTGGAAAGATCTGGTATGTTTTCAGAGAGCAGCCATTCATAGAAGTTCAACTGCCGCTGTCACTTGATGGGTGTATCCTCTCTAACTTACTACTATTCCCAATGTCACTTCTTGCTTTTCCATGAAAGTAAGTTATCTAATTTTGAACTGTTGTTGTTGTTCAGTCACTAAATCATGTTTGGCTCTTTGAGACCCCTTGGATTGCAGTGTGTCACGTTTCCCCATTCTTCTCTGTCTCTTGGAGTTTGCTCAGATTCATGTCCATTGTGTCAATGATGCCATACAACCATCTCAATCTCTGTTGCCCCCTTTTTCTACTGCCTTCAATATTTCCCAGCATCAGGGTCTTTTCTAATGAGTCAGCTCTTCACATCAAGTGGACAAAGTATTAGAACTTCAGCATCAGCATTTGTCCTTCCAATGAATATTCAAGGTTGATCTCCTTTAGGATTGATTGATTTGATCTCCTTGCAGTCCAAGGGACTCTCAAGAATCTTCTCCACTACCACAGTTTGAAAGCATCAATTCTTTGGTGCTCAGCCTTGTTTATGGTCTGACTCTCACATTTGTACATGACTGCTGGAATCTATTAACTATAATTTGAAATTCACTAAAAGGGGATTCTAACTGATCCTTGTAGGCCAGGTGTTAACTGCTATTTTAATGTTTTAAATTGAAAGCCATCAGAGAAAATGACTTTAGCAATGATTGCAAAATCTATTTGAGAATTTCTTGTTAAAGCAGTGTAGTATGATTTTTCTCTAAATTGACAACTTATTGGTATATCCTATGATGAGGCTGGGATAAGATATGGCATGGTAAACTCTCAATATTTGGGTTAAGAACACATCCACATGAATTAAACATTAGTTAGAGCAACAATAGTTCAGGAGAGCAAATAAGTTGCTCATGGTACTAAATAGGTGATCAAAGGTCTTATGTCAGAGATTTGTGCTGTTATAGCTTCCCTGGTGGCTCAGAGGTTAAAGCGTCTACCTGGAATGCGAGAGACCCAGGTTCGATCCCTGGGTTAGGAAGATCCCCTGGAGAAGGAAATGGCACCCCACTCCAGTACTCTTGCCTGGAGAATCCCATGGAGGGAGGAGCCTGGTAGGCCGCAGTCCATGGGGTCGCAGAGAGTTGGACACGACTGAGCGACTTCACTTTCTTTCTTCACTTTCTTCATAGATCTAGAAGTGCAGTTTGGGGATGAGTTAAAGCATTCCAAGGGTTTCCACTGAGGGAGGAGAAGGAAGGAAGTATAGGATCCAGATCTGTAAAAGAAATGGAGCAAATTGAAAGCATCAGTGTAAAATATTGGCTGTAGGGAAAAGTCCATGTAACATTGGGGATAAGAAAAATATCGAAATAATGAAACATAAGCAGAACAGGCCCAGTGATATTCAGCAGGAGAAAATTAGATAACAGAATAATCATTGAGCCTAAGTTTTCTTCCCTTATGTGCAGAACTATCATTCTCAAAACTCGGAACGGCAAGCATGAAGTGAGAACTCTTTACCAGTTGAGCCAGGAGGGAAGCTCTGATTCTTTACCGACAGCTATGAGGGAAGCCGGACATGGTCAATCAGCTGTCTGAAATAGTAGCCTCCCTCTTTGCAGTTCTTACAGAGCTGGTTTTCCCAGTTTCAGCATTATTCACATTCAGGGCCAGATAATATTTTGCTGAGGGTGTGGAGGGAGGGAGCACTGTACTGTGTATTCTGGGATGTTTAGCCATATCCCTGTCTTCTATACACTAGGTACCAGTAGCCCTCTCCTTCACTTTCCCCGAACACGATGATTAAAACTATTTGCAGACATCACCAGAGGTCCTGTGGGGGGAAATCCTCTTCAGCTGAAAATTATCATGTAGAACATAATAAAAGAAAACTGGAATACTCAAGCAATAAAGCCACGCCCTTATACTGTCTTACATTTATGAGAATTCAAAGTAGTTTTTCCTGCCATCCCATACTGTCTATGAAGGTGGCACTTTTATTTCCCATGAAATGCTAGTTAGAATTTCTCAGTAACATTAAATAAATTATGGTAACAAACATAAAGTAGAAAAGGATTTCATCATTAAAATTATTACATAGAAGAATATTTGATGCCATGAGGAAGCAGTCACAGAATATTGATAAGTGGGAAAAGGTTATAATACATAATTGTAGTGAAGCTCGGTCTGAAACTCCCTCTTTCATGAAAGTGAAAGTCGCTCAGTCATGTCTGAGTCTTTGTGACCCCACGGGTGACCCCATGGGCTATATAGTACATGAAATTCTTCAGGCCAGAATACTGGAGTGGGTAACCTTTCCTTTCTCCAGGGGATCTTCCCAACCCAGGGACTGAACTCAAGTCTCCTGCATTGCAGGCAGATTCTTTACCTGCTGAGCCACAAGGGAAGCCCCTTTCATGATGGGCAAACGTCTAATGTCCATTTGCCATGGGAGAGCCATTTTGACAAGATATTGATTGACTCTTCTTCACCCAGAAATAGCACTAGAAGAATCTTTTGCTCACATGATTTCCTATGGGCAGCCCTGTTGAATAGAGAAATAGGAGAATCAGAATAGACATGCAACCTCATAATACACAACTTCTGAATCAATACTTTGACCAGAGAAGGTAGAAGAAGCAAAAGTATGGAATGATCCAGAAATTCGTAAACATGTTGTCTCGGATCATCATATTTATAGAGACAAACAAACAAGAACAAAGCAAAGCAAATAACTTTTTTTCCTTCATTCTTTCATTTGACTGCAACTTTGTTCACACCCAGGCATTCCTTCAGAGTTCTGTATATTTTCCTGCGAAAATTTCTGTGGTACACATCCATGCTTGTGTCATCATATTGTTAAATATAGGAAATACTTGTCCTTAGGTAGAGTCCAAGCAGAGCGCTTTTTCAAGGCAATACATTCATATTAGTTCATTTATAAAATATTTGGAAATTCATATTGAGCCTGTATATAAAACTATAATATTTGAGTGATGTTATATTTTATTAACACCAATAAGAGCACACAGGTGTTTTCCTTGCCTTTTAAAGGTTGTCCCTGCTTATTGAAAATAGTATATATTTCTATAGATTGTAAATATTCCTGTCTCTAAAATATTATTTGGATTTTAGCATATAACACTACTATGTTAGTTTTGCTTCTGGCTATATTACACTGCAAAAAAGATAATCCATGAAATTAAATGAGTGTGCTTGTGTGTTTGCATGCATGTCTGCTCTAAAAATTTAATCTTAGAATTCTATATAATACTAGAGCTGATTTTATATTAATTTTCATCTTCACTCATCTTTTTGCTTTCTAAAAATGTATTATTTCTTGAACAGGAAACTATTTATTTAAAAATAATAAGTAGGATGAAAATGTTTTGGAATTAACTTCAGCTGGCATTTGTACAAAATTGTGAATGTACTAAATGCTGCCAAATTTTTTACTTAAAAACCCTTAACTTTATTTTATGTGAATTTCACCTCAACAAAAAATAAATACTGCATTGAATTCTAAAAGGAAAAAAAACCACTTTAAAGAAGTGGGTGTATGAGTGTTTGTGCATCATAAAATTAAATATATTAAAGATGATCACAAATCAGTTCTTGTTAAGATTGCTATTTAAAAATATAGGATTTGAAATGCCAGTGAATACAGTGTTTTACCCTGGTACTTCACATGTGAAGGGAAGAGAATCAGAGAGTTCCAAGAAGAACAGTTTCACTTTATAAAAATATATGTAGAAAAGGATTTCTACTGCTAACCAATCAGGGGCTTCCCAGGTGGATCAGTGGTAAAGAATCTGCCCACCATTGCAGGAGATGCAAGACAAATGGATTCGATCCCTGGGTCAGGAAGATACCCTGAAGAAGGAAGTGGGATCCACTCCAGTATTCTGGCTTGGAGAATCCCATGGACAGAGTAGCCTGGCAGGTTATAGTCCATGGGGTTATAAAGAATCGAACACGACTGAGCAACTAACACTCAGTTCAGTTCAGTTCAGTCGCTCAGTCGTGTCCGACTCTTTGCGACCCCATGAATTGCAGCATGCCAGGCCTCCTTGTCCATCACCAACTCCCAGAGTTCACTCAGACTCACGTCCATCGAGTCAGTGACACCATCCAGCCATCTCACCCTCTGTCGTCCCCTTCTCCTCCTGCCCCCAATCCCTCCCAGCATCAGAGTCTTTTCCAATGAGTCAACTCTTCGCATGAGGTGGTCAAAGTCTTGGAGTTTCAGCTTGAGCATCGTTCCTTCCAAAGAAATCCCAGGGCTGATTTCCTTCAGAATGGACTGGTTGGATCTCCTTGCAGTCCAAGGGACTCTCAAAAGTCTTCTCCAACACCACAGTTGAAATCTAAATCAAATTCTCATTTAGCAAAAATGACTCGATGGTAAAGACATTTTTTTTTTTCCCAAAGTCAAAATTACTTGTAGAATTCTAATCTCCCAAGTCTGAAATAAATATCCTGGTGCCATGTGTGTGTTGAAATAAAAAAACTAATCAAAGATGGTATTTGTCTATGGGAGATACTTGTCTATGGGAGGATGTAATGAAAGTGACCCTCAGTGAAAGGGTGTCTTTTCAAACCTCACAGAAGTTCCCTTCTCACCAAGGAACAACCTGCTCTAGCTATTTCTATTGCTAAGGAAAAATTTAAAATCTGGCCTTGGATTTACAGACACAATCAATTCAGCATTTTGGTTACACAGAACTAGTGCACCAGCAATGATTAGGGTAGAGGCTGAGTACACAGAATGTGTTATTAATATCTACTTCAAAAGTACGTGGCATATATGCCTCTCAAAACATGACCAAATGAACTGCAGTGCAAGGATTTTCAAAAGACAAAGGAAAGCAGGTGGGAAGTTGTGATTCTAAGATAAATGAGCTGTCAGACTTCAGTTATGGGACTTATTTTTCCTGTTAATAGGAAAATCTCTTAGTATTTTTTTTTTTTTTTAGCTTATGTGTCTGCATATTCAAATCCCCCAGATTCACATCTCAAAATATCCTGCAGAGAACCTATAGAAAAAATAAGGGAAAGTGAAAGTGAAGTCAGCTCAGTCCTTTCCGACTCTTTGTGACCCCTTGGACTGTATGTAGCCCACCAGGCTCCTCCGTCCATGGGCTTTTCCAGGCAATAATACTGGAATGGGTTGCCGTTTAGTCTTGTATAAACCCATTCTAACTTTTACTAAAAGACACTAACTGTGGTGAGGGCTTCCCTGTAAGTCAGATGGTAAAGAATATGCATGCAGTGCAGGAGACCTCGGTTTGATCCCAGGGTTGGGAAGATCTCCTAGAGAAGGGAATGGCAACCCACTCTCGTATACTTGCCTGGAGATTCACATGGGCGGAGGAGCCTGGCGGGCTATGGTCCATGGGGTCTCGAAGAGTCAGACATGACTGAGTGACTCACACACCTAATTGCTCAGATGGTAAAGAATCCTCCTGCAATGCAGCAGATATGGGTTTGATCCCTGGGTTAGGAAGATACCCCGGGGAAGGGAATAGCCACCCACTCTAGTATTCTTGCCTGAAGAATTCCATAGACAGAGGAGCCTAGCAGGTTACGGTCCATGTGGTTGCATAGAGTCAGATATGACTGAGCAGGTAACACTTGTATATACTTAAATGGTGAAAAAGGGGAAAGATTGTTCACCATCTTCAACAAAATTTTGCACAATATCAAGATGTTCTGGTTACTGTTATTGAATAATCACCTCCAAACTCAATAGAGAAATAATTTTATTGCGGCCATAGATTTTATAAGTCAGGAATTTTTACCCCCCCCAGCTTTACTGAGTTATAATTTACATACAAGATTGTATAAATTTAAGATGTGTAACAAGATGATTTCATATATGCTCTATTGTGAAGTGATTACCTCAAAAAGGAAAATCAACACATCCATCTTCTCACAAGGTTACCTTGGGTTTTTGTTTATTTGTGTGTGTGTGTGTGTGTGTGTGTGTGTGTGTGTGTGTGTGTGAGAACATTTTTAAGATTATCTCTCTTAGCAACTATCGAGTATACAGTACAGTATTACTAACTATAATCACCGAGCTCTAATGAAAGATTACTAATCTAATCTAATGAATGACTCCCAGAACTCATTCATGTGATAACTGTAAGTTTGTACACTTTAATCTCTTTCATCTATTTCCCCTATTCTTCTGTTCCCTCACTCTTGACAACCTCCAATCTATTCTGTGTTTATAAGCATTGTGTTTTGTTTGGTTTTATTTATATTCTATGTATAAGTGCTGTCATAGAGCATTTGTCTTACTCTGTCTGATTTACTTCACTTAGCATAATGTCCTCCAAGTTCAACCTTGTTTCATAAATGGCAAGATTTTCTTATTTTATTTAATGATTGAATATTTTATTATAAGCAGTATCACATTACTTTACATAGTCATCCCTTGACAGACACTTAGATTGTTTCCTAAGTGTCTTGGTTTATAGGAGATAATGCTGTAATGCAGAAATCTCTTCCAGATAGTGATTTTATTTTATTTGGATAAATATCCAGAAGTGGGATTGTTGGATCATATTAGAGTTCTACTTTTAATTTTTTCAGAAAACTTCCATATTTTTTTCCATAGTGGCTACATCAATTTGCATTCCATCCAAGGTTCACAAGGCTTCCCTTTTCTCCACATCCTCATTAACATTTGTTTTACTTGTTATTTGAATACAAGTCATTCTAGCAGATGTGACATGGTACCTGATTGTGGTTTTCCCTTGCATTTCTTAATGATGAGTAATGTTGCACATTTTCATTTACCCACTGGCCATTGTATATCTATTTTGGAAAAATAGCTATTTAGATTCTTTTTAAAACTGAGTTGACTTACCTTGAATTGAGTTGTATGTTTGCTTTTTTTTTACATATTTTGACTTTTTTTATTTAATATTTTGACTGCTACCTCTATCAGATATATAAATTGCATTTTTTTACTCCCATTCCACATATTGTTTAGTTATCATAATTTTTTTCTATGCATAAGATCTTTAGTCTGATGTAGTCCCACTTGTTTAGTTTTGCTTTTGTTGATTGTATTTTTGGTATTAAATGCAATAATATGTTGCAAAACCAATGTCAAGGAACTTTTCCCTCATGGGTCTTCTAGGAGTTTCGTTACTTCAGGTGTTGCATTTGAGTGTTTAATTCAATCTGAGTTTATTTTTATGAGTGATATAGAAATCCAGTTTCATTCTTTTGCATGTGGATATCCATTTTTCCCAACATAGTTTATAAAACGACTATCCATTCTCCACTGAGTATTCTTGGCTTAGTTATCAAATATGAGTTGACTGTATATGCATGCTCTTATGCTGGGTTCTCAGTTTTCTTACATTTGTTTCTGCATCACTTTTTGGCCAGATTTAGATATCTAAGTGAAAGACTCTTCATCATCGTCAATATCAATAGCAATATCTTCATAATCCCAGCTACAATTTGATACGTGTCTACATGATTCCAGCACTTCAAAGCCATTTTCCTATTAAGCTTTAATGATAATAAAACCTTTATTATTATATGATATTTCAATTTAAAATATCCACACACTAATGCATACTTTTTGCAAATTAGGCTCAGTTCAGTTCAGCAGTTGCCAATCATGTCTGACTCTTAACAACTACATAGACTGCAGCACGCCAGGACTCCCTGTCTATCAAAACTCCCAAAGTTTACTCAAACCCATGTCCACTGGGTTGGTGATGCCATCCAACCATCTCATCCTCTGTTGTCCCCTTCTCCTCCTGCCTTCAATCATTCCAAGCATCAGGGTCTTTTCAAATGAGTCAATTCTTTGCATCAGGTGGCCAAAGTATTAGAATTTCAGCTTCAGCATCAGTCCTTCCGATGAATATTCAGGGCTGATTTCCTTTTGGATTGACTGGTTGAAATTTCCTTGTTGTCTAAGGGACTCTCAAGAGTCTTTTCCAACACAGTTCAAAAGCATCAATTCTACAGTGCTCAGCTTTCTGTATAGTTCGACTCTCACATCTATATGTGTCTACAGGGAAAACCATAGCTTTGACTAGATGGTCGTTTGTTGGCTAAGTCATGTCTCTGCTTTTTAATATGCTGTCTATGTTGGTCATAACTTTTCTTCCAAGGAACAAGCGTCTTTTAATTTCATAACTGCAGTCTCCATCCACAGTGATTTTTGGAGCCGCAAAAGATAAAGTCTGTCACTGTTTCCCCATCTATTTGTCACGAAGTGATGGGTCCAGATGCCATGATCTTATTTTTCTGAATGTTGAGTTTTAAGCCAACATTTTCACTCTCCTCTTTCACTATCATCAAGAGGCTCTTTAGTTCTTCACTTTCTGCCATAAGGGTGGTATCATCTGCATATCTGAGGTTATTCATATTTCTCCCTGCAATCTTGATTCCAGCTTGCGTTTCCTCCAGCCCAGGGTTTCTCATGATGAACTCTGCATATAACTTATATGCAGGGTTACAATATACAGCCTTGATGTACTCCTCTCCAGATTTGGAATCAGTCTGTTGTTTCATGTCCACTTCTAACTGTTACTTCCTGACCTGCATACACATTTCTCAAGAGGCAGGTCAGGTGGTCTGGTATTCCAATTTCTTCAAAAATTTTTCACAATTTATTGTGATTCACACATTCAAAGGCTTTGGGATAGTTAATAAAGCAAAAGTAGATTTTTTCTGGAACTCTTTTGCTTTTTTGATGGTCCAGTGGGTGCTGGTAATTTAATCTCTAGTTCCTCTGCCTTTTCTAAATCTGGTTTGAACATCTGGAAGTTCGTGGTTCACATACTGTTGAAGCCTGGGTTGGAGAATTTAGGCACTACTTTACTAGTGTGTGAGACGAGTGCAATTGTGTGGTAGTTTGAGTATTCTTTGGTATTGCCTTTCTTTGGGATTGGATGAAAACCGACCTTTTCCAGTCCTGTGGCCACTGCTGAGTTTTCCAAATTTTCTGGCATTTTCTGAATACAGCATTTTCACAGCATCATCTTTCAGGATTTGAACTAGCTCACCTGGAATTCCATTACCTCCACTAGCTTTGTTGGTTGTGATGCTTCTTAAGGCCCACTTGATTTCTCATTCCAGAATGTCTGGTTCTAGATGAGTGATCACACCATCGTGGTTATCTGGGCTGTGAAGATATTTTTTGTATACTTCTGTTTATTCTTGCCACCTCTTCTTAATATCTTCTGCTTCTGTCAGGTCCATACCATTTCTCCATTTCTGTCTTTTATTGTGCCCATCTTTGCATGAAATGTTCCCTTGGTATCTCTAATTTTCTTGAAGTGATCTCTAGTCTTTCCCATTCTATTCTTGTCCTCTATTTCTTTGCATTGATCACCGAGGAAGGCTTTCTTATCTCTCCTTGCTATTCTTTGGAACTTTGCTTTCAAATAGGTATATTTTTCCTTTTCTCCTTTTCCTTTTGCTTCTCTTTTTTTCCTAGCTATTTGTATGGCCTCCTCAGACAACTATTTTGCCATTTTGCATTTCTCTTTTGGGGGGATAGTTTTGCTCCCTGCCTCCTGTACAATGGTCATGAACCTGCATCCATAGTTCTTCAGACACTCTATCAGATCTAATCCCTTGAATCTATTCCTCACTTCCACTGTATAATCCTAAGAGATTTGATTTGGGTCATACCAGAATGGTCTAGTGGTTTTCCCTACTTTCTTCAATTTAAGTCTGAATTTGCCAATAAGCAGTTCATGATATGAGCCACAATCAGCTCCTGGTTTTGTTTTTGCCTACCGTATAGAGCTTCTCCATCTTTGACTGCAAAGAATGTAATTAATCTGTTTTCGGTATTGACCATCTGGTGATGTTCATGTGTAGAGTTGTCTCTTATATTGTTGGAAGAGGGTGTTTTCTATGACCAGTGCTTTCTCTTGGCAAAACTCTATTAGCCTTTGCCCTGATTCATCCTGTACTCCAAGACCTAATTTGCTTATTAGTCCAGGTATTTCTTGACTTCCTACTTTTGCATTCCAGTCCCCTATAATGAAAAGGACAGCTTTTTTTGGCATTAGTTCTTAAAGGTCTTGTAGGTCTTCATAGAACTGTTCAACTTCAGCTTCTTCAGCATTACTGGTCAAGGAATAGACTTGGATTACTGTGATATTGAATGGTATTGAATAGCCTATACTGTGGCATCAAAATATACCCTAATACCCAATAGCTTAACAACTTAGAATTAAATATCTCTCAAAGATTTTCATCAATAGAGGGATATTTTATCTGGCATCTATGATATTCAAGATTACAATGGGAGGGGAAAATATAGATAGAGGAATCACAACAGATCTAAATTCTTTTGCTTTGAAGCAACATAAACACGGCTTTCACACAAATACATGAGCCAGAATAGTAGTTTGGCACCAATATCACTGCCCATGTTATATTTGAAGAAAGCTAATGGCTTCTGGCACATTCTTATTCCCAATCATCTGGCATTTACTCATTCCTAGGCTCTCTCAAGTTTTATTGATTTAATGTTTCTTTCTTTTTTCTTTTTCTTTTTTTGAAGGATAGGTTTATTTTGCCAAGGCCCAAGAGGAATAAGTCCTTACCAGAGAATCTTTGATCTGCCACTTCCAAATGAAAGACTCCTCCATAAATAAGCCTGTAATTTACTAGCTAGCTAAAAGTTCATAATAAGATAGAAATAAACATGAAGAATTAAAGAGAACACTATAATACACTTGCAAAAGAAACCACTGAGAGAAAATGCCCTAACAAGAAGCAGCTATCTTTGTAAGTCACTGGGAATAAAGTAATTAATAACTCATTTCATCGCTATAGTGATTTATAAATTATAGAACATTTTATATACCACCTTGTTAAATACTTATCAGATCATCTAAGGGACACAGAGTAAGTATTAACATCTTCATGTAGATGTTTACGCATGCACACTCATTAAATTAACTGAGAACTGTTCACTGCACTTCAGCTTTCTAGAAAAAGATGTGCAATACTGAGAATTTTTTTAACATTTTAAAGACTTCTCAAGTGAAGTCATTTCAGTTATGAAATTTTTGAGGAAGAGTATTTAAACTAGTAGTTGTTTGGTCGCTAAGTTGTATCTGACTCTTTGTGACCCCATGGACTATGGCACACCCTGTCTTTCATTATCTCCCAGTGTTTGCTTAAATTCCTGTCCATTGAGTTGGTGATGCCATTCATCCATCTAATCCTCTGTCACCCACTTCTCTTGTCCTCTATCTTTCCCAGCATCATTCCCTTAATAGTTTGTGTATGCTAAATTGCTTCAGTCATGTCCACCTCTGTGAACCTATGGAGTGTAGCCCACTAGGCTTCTCTGTCTATGGGATTCTCTGGGCAAGAACACTGGAGTGGGTTGCCATTTCCTACTCCAGGAGATCGTCCAGACCCAGATATCAAATCCACTTCTCTTGTGTCTCCTGCATTGGCAGGCAGGTTGTTTATGACTGAAACACCTGGGAAGCCCATCATCATGTACAGATAAGGTGATTAAGAATCAAAAAATTAACGGACATACCCCAAGATGACACAAATTAAAGTAAGAGGTTTGAAACTCAGATTTTGAGACACTCAAGCTCATTTTACTTCAAATACTAAATTAGGCAGCAGGGGAAGGTTTTTAAGCTGGATCACATTACTGAACTACTTGAATTTCATATAAAATTGACCTATCTACTTAGATTAAGCATATTAATAACTAAACAGATAAAGCTTTTAAAATTGATATTCTTTGGTTCTTAGATGTAGTCAGAAGCTAAAAACATAGCCTAGTGGACACAAAATTGAGCCCAGATATCAGGAACTGAGATATTGATAACTAATATTCGGAAACCATATTACCTGAGATGGGTGTACAGATGTTTTGGGAGTAAGGAGAACCTCAGGGTTACTGATGAGATGGGAAACCAACCCAGATTTATTCCCCAGGTATGTTAATAGTCTGTAATGTATCAAACAAAAACAAATCAGGACTTACTAAGGAGATTTTAGTTAAAAAGCATTATTATTATTATTAATAAATTTATTTATTAAATACAAACAATAAATTTAAAAAGCATTATTATAAGAAAAATAAAGGAGCAAAAGGAAAAATGATCTGCAAGCATCTCAAATACTAGATAGAAAGGGATTTTGTTTTATATGGAGAGATAAACAGGGATGTTTTCTTAGGGATGTTTACTTCTAAGAAAAATGTTTCTTAGAGGTAAGCCATTTTTTGAAAAAAGAGAAAGGTAGAGGGTAGATTTCTTAACTTTTACTCTTTTCTATGATTATATCGCTCTGTAAAAGTTTAACATTGTCAAATGCATATTTTTTGATGTTAACCTTGCATTTTATTTTATTTAAAAATTTTAACTTCAGTACAGTTCATATATAATATTGTATGTTACATGTATACAATATAGTGATTCATAATTTTAATGGTTATAGTCTATTTATAGTTATTATAAAATATTATCTATATTCTCTGTTTTGTACAATACATTCTTATAGCTTATTTTATACATAAGAATTGGTACCTCTTAATCTCCCATCTCTCTATTACCACTCCTTACTTTCCTCTTCCCAATGGTAAACACTAGTTTGTTCCCTATATCTCTGTGAGCTTGCTATTTTTGTTAACTTTACTAGTTTGATGCATTTTTTATATTCTATTCATCCATTTTTTCATCCACATCTCAGATAATTTTATCTTTGAAACAAGTAAAGGTAGCCTTCAGGAGAATAGTATCAGCTTGGTATAATAAAACCAATATCTACTGTCTAAATTTGTGCAAGAATTTTCCTACTAAATATCATTTCGGTGATTTTGTAGATTCTGAAGTATATGCTAAAATATGCAACTAGTCACATTATTTACAAGGACAGATGTAGATAGATAGTACTGGGAATTTTCAAAGCATCTTCTGAGAATATAATCCAAAGAAAATGGCAAATTGATGTAAGAGCAGCAAAAACAACATTACAAATTGATGAAACCCGTATAGGACAAGTGAAAATAGATATCGTAAGATTTTAGCTCACAGTTTACTTCCCATATTCAAATTCAGTTATTAAGAATGAAATTCATTTATATGTGTCCAAATATATTCTCAAAAATAACAAAATTAATTTCAGCAACAGTAGATCACAATTGGACTTGCAGAAACACAGCTATCAGGTGACCAAAGTATTAGAGTTTCAGCTTCAGCCTCAGTCCTTCCAATGAATATTCAGGACCAGTTTCCTTTAGGATGCACTGACTGGATCTCTTGCTATCCAAGGGACTCTCAAGAGTATTCTCCAATAACACAGTTCAAAATCTTCAGTTCTTTCATGCTCAGCTTTCTTTATAGTTCAACTCTCACATCTATATGCGATTACTGGAAAAAACATAGCTTTGACTAGACGGACCTCTGTTGTCAAAGTAATGTCTTTACTTTTTAGTATGCTGTTAATTGATAATAAAATATTTGATTGGACTAATAACATGCAAATTAAGTTATATAATATACATATGAGGAAAGAGGAAATTGTTTTTTAGTGAGCTTTTAATAGGTAGTGGGCACTCCATGACCATGACCTCATATGTAGTTCTCAGAAGAAATTCACAATTTGCAGATGAGAAAGTAGAGGTACAAATAGGTAAAGTAACTCATTTTCAGCCACCTCTAGGAGAAATTACACTTGAGTGGAAAGGTATGCACTGTCTAGAGGACATCCTTACAGGTTATCTGATGTTAACCTTTCATTATCTTTAAGCTAATCTACAATATTTTGTAAGCTTTAGTTACCTGGTAGATGTGCAAAACCTGATCCTATAGAAAAGCATTTTTCTTACTTTCTTCCAAGTGGAGAAACCAATTCTGCTTCTAAAGTTACATAATCATTTCAATATAACACACCAGCATGTATATAGCACCATCCTAGTTTCCTCATTAATGAGAAGAATAAAATCTTTAGAATGTGCTGATTTTTATATCTGCATGGCAGTTATAATTTTAGCTTTTCAGAAAATCATCTTTTTTTAAGCAGACATGAGTTTTCTATTGTAGTACAAGGATTTGAAACTTGGATTTTCTGATTCAAAAGTCCATTTTGGGGGGTACCCTTATCCCCAAGGATCATGAGCAGCTGGAAGAACAATAACATCTGTTCTCACTGGGTACAAACAAAACAAATCTGAGAATATTTCCTTGACAGAAGCAACGTGGTTGTTTAACTGGTATATTCACTTGTAGATCTCTAGTAGTAGGACTTGTCTGTTAATCTGTTTCTTTTTGTTGTTGTTGTTGTTTGTTTACCAAATAATAGTACTGGGATGATGTTTTCCTCTAGAAAGAGATATGATGAAAGCTTTTTTTCAAATTTTGTTTATTTATTTATTTATTTTACTTTACAGTATTGTATTGATTCTGCCACACATCAACATGAATCCGCCACGGGCGTACGAAAACTTTGAAGTGGTCCTGGAACACAAAGGAAGAAACAGAAAGAAAACTTTCCAAGAGACAAAGCAGTAGGAGAGAATGAAGGATGATGAACAACAGCCAGAGGATATGAGGGGCCAGGGAAAAAGAATTTTATTAGCTAGCTTAGTTCACTTCAGTTCAGTTCAGTCACTCAGTCGTGTCCAACTCTTGGTGACCCCATGAACCACAGCATGCCAGGCCTCCCTGTTCATCACCAAATCCCAGAGTCCACCAATGCCCATTGAGTCAGTGATGCCATCCAACCAACTCATCCTCTGTCATCCCCTTCTCCTCCTGCCCTCAATCTTTCCCAGCATCAGGGTGTTTTCAAATGAGTCAGCTCTTCACTTCAGGTGGCCAAAGTTTTGGAGTTTCAGCTTCAGTATAGTCCTTCCAATGAACACCCGAGACTGATCTCCTTTAAGATGGACTGGTTGGATCTCCTTGCAGTCCAAGGGACTCTCAAGAGTCTTGTCCAACACCACAGTTCAAAAGAAATTAATATGGGAGAATGGCATTGAAACATGTAAATTATCATATGTGAAATGAATGGCCAGTCCAGGTTCAGTGCATGATACAAAGTGCTAGGGGCTGGTGCACTGGGATGACCTAGAGGGATGGGATGGGGAGGGAGGTGGGAGGGGGGTTCAGGATGGGGAACACATGTACACCTATGGCAGATTCAAGTCAATGTATGGCAAAACCAATACAATTTTGTGAAGTAAAATTTTTTTAAAAAAAGAAATTAATAGGAATGGGAAGTCTAAATTCACTTTGGGACAAAGATGAATTTTTTTAAGCCTCATAATACTGAACTGAACTGAACTGAATACTATTTTCAGCTGGATAGGTTAAGAAAAAATTCCACTTGAGTAAACACCAGTGAACTTATAAAAGCCTACTGTTTAAAATAATCTGCAATTAAAATACAGTAATAATTCTGAATAAACCAAAATCTCTAAAAATAAGGCATTCCTACTTTTTAACCTACATTAAACTTTATATTGATAAACTGATCCAAAAGTTAAATTTGTGGCCACAATGATGATTCAGCTGAATATTTACTAAATAGAAGAGAAAATCAAGGTCAAGAATAATTAAGGTAAATTGAATTATAATGGTTTATGCTGTTGTTGAAGAGAAAAGACCAGACAAAGTGGCTCTTAAAAATCTTTATTTATTGACTTTGTTTCATTTAACTATTTCAGGAGCTCATGTGACACAGGCTATTATTTCATCCTTTTAGTGCCAGTTTCATAATGGCCAAATTTATAAAATATTCTAGATAAATGTTTGATAAGTGGCTGGGAAAAAATGTTTGATCATTGAATATTGAAATTTTCCACAAAATTAAGTGTGTCTTTGGAGGAGGAAGAGGAACTTAGAAACATATTAGGTTATTTTGGATAATGGCTCTCCCATCATATACCTGAACAGTCTCCAGGATAATTATCATTATGAAATTAGCTCATTGCTTTGATGCTTTCATGCATTCCCCTCCTAGTGCATTTCAATAATACCCATGTTCACAGAGTTTTATAAGGTGCAGGTACTATAAGGTCAACTTTAATTAAAGTCAAAATATTTTGAATATTCATGAATTGGTTTGTATTCAATCATTTCAAAATCCAAAATTTCAGTGACTGAGAAAATAAATTAAAAAGATATAATAACTGATTGCTGATTCTCTCTATTTTCCCACCAACTTGTACTTAAGAATGTATTTCAGAGATAATTTCAGATGCCTGTGTATTTTTTGTTCACATGAAAAAAAATTTAGTTTTCATTCAGAAAAAATTGATCCAAGCATGTTCAGCATATATTTATTGAGGACTTACTATGTTTCAGGATTAGTATTTGGTTGCAGCACTATATGATACAGAGGGGCCTACTAGGTCCCTACTCTCTGATAATGATTAATATAGTAGAAGATCCAAACATTAAATATAGAACAACTTATTTACATTTTATTTATTTTTATTGCCTGCACCTATTATATATTGGAATGTGTTTTTAAGGTTAACAGTCATCTACAAACAGATTGTACCTTCTTTTTTTCCCCCTTGTGCTATACAATAAGTTTGATTAGTTATTTAGCTTACAAATAGAAGTTTATATATGTCAATCCCAATCTCCAAGTTTATATCACCCCCACGCCACTTGGTGTCCATACATTTGTTCTCTATGTTTGTGTCTCCATTTCTGCTTTGCAAATAGATTCATCTGTACTGTTTTTCTAGATTCCACACATATGCATTGATATATGATATTTGTTTTGTTTGTTTGTTTTTTCTTCCTGACATTTCAGTCTGTATGGCAGTCTCTAGGTCCATCCACATCTCTAGAAAAGACACAATTTGACTGTTTTTATCGGTGAGGAATATTCCATTATATATATTAACCACATCTTCATTACCATTTCCTTGTTGGACATTTAGGTTACTTCCATTTCCTGGCTACCATGAATAGTGCTGCAATGAACACTGGGGTGATGTATCTTTTGGAATTATGGTTTTCTCTGTGTTTATGCCTATGAGTTCAGATGTTCAAGCTGGATTTAGAAAAGGTAGAGGAACCAGATATCAAATCGCCAACATCCGTTGGATCATCAAGAAAGCAAGAGAGTTCCAGAAAAACATCTACTTCTGCTTTATTGACTATGCCAAAGCCTTTGACTGTGTGGATCACAACAAACTGTGGAAAATTCTTAAAGAGATGGGATCACAGACCACCTGACCTGCCTCCTGAGAAATCTGTATGCAGGTCAAGAAACAACAGTTAGAAATGGACATGGAACAACAGACTCATTTGTTTCCAAATCAGGAAAGGAGTACATAAAGGCTGTATGTTGTCACCCTACTTATTAACATATATGCAGAGTACATCATGAGAAATCCTGGACTGGATGAAGCACAACCTGGAATCAAGATTGCAAGGAGAAATATCAGTAACCTCAGATATGCAGATGACACCACCCTTATGGCAGAAAGTGAACAAGAACTAAAGAGCTTATTTTTGAAAGTGAAAGGGGAGAGTGAAAAAGTTGACTTAAAGCTCAACATTCAGAAAACTAAGATCATGGCATCTGGTCCCATCACTTCATGACAAATAGATGGAGAAACAACGGAAACAGTGACCGACTTTATTCTTTTGGGCTCCAAAGTCACTGCAGATGGTGATTGCAGCCATGAAATTCCAAGAGCCACTTGCTCTTGGAAGAAAAGTTATGACCAAACTAGATAGCATGTTAAAAAGCAGAGACATAACTTTGTCAACAAATGTCCATCTAGTCAAAGCTATGGTTTTTCTAGTAATCATGTATGGATGTGACAGTTGGACTCCAAAGAAAGCTGGACACCAAAGAATTGATGCTTTGGACTGTGGTGTTGGAGAAGATTCTTCAGAGTCCCTTGGAAAGCAAGGAGATCCAACTAGTCCATCCTAAAGGAAATCAGTCCTGAATATTCATTGGAAGGACTGCTGCTGAAGCTGAAACTTCAATATTTGGCCATATGATGCAAATAACTGACACATTTGAAAAAAACCCAATGCTGGGAAAGATTGGGGCAGGAGGAGAAGGGGACGACAGAGGATAAGATGATTGGGTGGCATCATTGACTCAATGGTCATGAGTTTGAGAAAATACCAGTAGTTGGTGATGGACAGGGAGTCCTGGTATGCTGCATTCCATGAGGTTGCAATGAGAAGAACACGACTGACTTACTGATCTGAACTGAACTGATGCCTATGAATGGGATTGCTGAGTCACATGATAAATCTATTTTTCAGTTTTTAAGAAAGCTCCCTACAGATTTTCTAATTTTAATTCAGAAAAATTTAGCTCAAGCAGGAATTCACATGTTCAGCAGATACTTACAGAGGAGTTACTATGTGTCAGGAGCAGTGCTTTGGATGCAAAGTAAGAGACCTGCTAGGTTTCTATTCTCTGATAATGACTAGGATAGTAGAAGATCCAGACATTAAATATAGAATAAGTTATTTGATTTATGCTTATAATGTTATAAAAATGAGGAAACAGGTATAATAAAAATAAAAGAGGTGGTTTTAGTGGTATTTAAGACTATAAAGGAAAGTAGCAGCACAGTTCAGTTGCTAGTCATATCTGACTCTTTGCAACCCCATGAAGTGCACATGCCAGGCCTCCTTGTCCATCACCAACTCCTGGACCCATCACCCAAACCCCTGTCCACTGAGTCAGGGATGCCATCCAAACATCTCAAACTCTATCATACCGTTCTCCTCCTGCCCTCAATCTTTCCCAGCATCAGGGTCTTTTCAAATGAGTCAGTTCTTAGCATCATGTGGCCCAAGTACTGGAGTTTCAGCTTTAACATCAGTCCTACCAATAAACACCCAGAACTGATCCACCTTAGGATGGACTGGTTGGATCTTCTTGCAGTTCAAGGGACTCTCACTATTCTTCTCCAACACCACAGTTCAAAAGTCTCAATTCTTCGGCACTGAGCTTTCTCTATAGTCCAATTCTCACATCCATACATGACCACTGGAAAAACTATAGCCTTGGCTAGGCAGATCTCTGTTAACAAAGTAATGTTTCTGGTTTTTAATATGCTGTCTAGGTTGGCCATAACTTTCCTTCCAAGGAGTAAGTGTCCTTTAATTTCATGGCTGCAATCACCATCTGCAGTGATTTTGGAGCCCCAAAACACAAAGTCAGCCACTGTTTCCAGTGTTTCCCTGCCTATTTGCCATGAAGTGATGGGACCAGATGCCATGATCTTCATTTTCTGAATGTTGAGTTTTAAGCCATCATTATCACTCTCCTCTTTCACTTTCATCAAGAGAAGCCTCTTTAGTTCTTCTTCACTTTCTTCCATAAGGGTGGTGTCATCTGCATATCTGAGGTTATTGATATTTCTCCAGCAATCTCAATTCCAGCTTGTACTTCCTCCAACCCATTGTTTCACATGATATACTCTGCATATAAGTTAGATAAGCAGGGTAACAGTATACAGCCTTGATGTACTCCTTTTCCTATTTGGAACCAGTCTGTTGTTCCATGTCCAGTTCTAACTGTTGCTTCCTGACCTGCATACAGGTATCTCAAGAGGCAGATCAGGTGGTCTGGTATTCCTATCTCTTTCAAACTTTTCCTCAGTTTATTGTGATCCATACAGTCAAAGGATTTGGCATAGTCAATAAAGCAGAAGTAGATGTTTTCCTGGAACTCTCTTGCTTTTTCAATAATCCAGCAGATGTTGGCAACTTGATCTCAGGTTCTTCTGCCTTTTCTAAAACCAGCTTGAACATCTGGAAGTTCATGGTTCACATATTGCTAAAGCCTGGCTTGGAGAATTTGGAGCATTTCTTTACTAGCATATGCGATGAGTGCAATTGTGTGGTAGTTTGAGCATGTTTTGTCATTTCCTTTCTTTTAGATTGGAGTGCAAACTGACCTCTTGTAGTTTTGTGGCTACTGCTGAGTTTTCCAAATTTGCTGGCATATTGAGTGCAACACTTTCACAGCATCATCTTTCAGGATTTGAAATAGCTCAACTGGAATTCCATCACTTCTGGTAGCTGTGTTTGTAGTGATGTTTCCTAAGGCCCACTTGACTTCACATTCCAGGATGTCTGGCTCTTGGTGAGTGTGAGTGATCACACCATCGTGATTATCTGGGTTGTGAAGGTCTTTCTGTACAGTTCTTCTGTGTATTCTTGCCACCTCTTTTTAATATCTTCTGCTTCTGTTAGGTCCAGACCATTTCTGTCCTTTATTGAGCCCATCTTTGCATGAAATGTTCCCTTGGTATCTTTAATTTACTTGAGGAGATCTCTAGTCTTTCCCATTCTATTGTTTTCCTCTATTTCTTTGCTTTGATCACTGAGGAAGGCTTTCTTATGTCTCCTTGCTATTCTTTGGAACTCTATATTCAGATGCTTATATCTTTCCTTTTCTCCTTTGTTTTTCACTTCTCTTCTTTTCACAGCTATTTGTAAGGCCTCCTCAGACAGCCATTTTGCTTTTTTACATTTCTTTTTCTTGGGAATAGTCTTGATTCCTGTCTCCTGTACAATTTCTTGAACCTTTGTCCATAGTTCATTAGGCATTCTGTCTATCAGATCTAGTCCCTTAAATCTATCTCTCACTCTGACTCTATAGTCATAAAGGATTTGATTTAGGTCATACCTGAAGGGTCTAAAGGTTTGCCCCACTTTCTGCAATTTAAGTCTGGATTTGGCAATAAAGAATTCATGGTCTGAGCCACAGTTAGCTCATGGTCTTCTTTTGGCTGATTATATAGAGCATCTCATCTTTGGCTGCAAAGAATATAATCAATCTGATTTTGGTGTCGACCATCTGGTGATGTCCATGTGTAGAGTCTTCTCTTGTGCTGTTGGAAGAGGGTGTTTGCTATGACCAGTGTGTTCTCTTGGCAAAACTCTATTAGCCTTTGCCCTGCTTTATTCTATACTCCAAGGCCAAATTTGCCTGTTACTTCAGGCAAAAGTAACAGGCTACTGTTACTTCCTACTTTTGCATTCCAGTCCCCTGTAATGAAAAGGACATCTTTTTTAGATGTTAATTCTAGAAGGTCTTGTAAGTCTTCATAGAACTGTTAAACTTCAGCTTCTTCAGTGTTACTGGTCAGGGCACAGACTTGGATTACTGTGATTTGAATGATTTTCCTTGTCGTTTTTGAGACTGTGTCCATGTACTGCATTTCAGACTCTTGTTGACTATGATGGTTGCTCCATTTCTTCTCAGGGATTCCTGCCCACAGTAGTAGTTATAATTGTCATCTGAGTTAAATTTACCCATTCCACTCCATCTTATTTTGCTGGTTCCTAGAATGTTGATGCTCACTTTTGTCATCTCCTGTTTGACTGCTTTCAATTTGTCTTGATTTATGGACCTAACATTTCAGGTTCCTATACAACATTGCTCTTTACAGCATCAGACCTTGCTTCTATCACCAGTCCCATCTACAACTGGGTGTCATTTTTGCTTTGGCTCCATCCCTTCATTCTTCCTGGAGTTATTTCTCCACTGATCTCCAGTAGCCTATTGGGCACCTACCGACCTGGGGAGTTCCTCTTTCAGTATCTTATCTTTCTGCCTTATCATACTGTTCATAGGGTCCTCAAGGCAAGAATACTGAAGTGGTTTGCCATTCCCTTCTCCAGTGCACCACATTCTGTCAGATTTCTCCACCATGACACTTCCATCTAGGGTGGCCCCACTCGGCATTGCTTATACACTTTACATTATTTTAAAACCACTTAAAGATATTAATGCTAACTTGTATCTTGGTTTTTATTTTAAATTTGTTTCAATTCTGGTCTGTGTTTATGATAAGAATCTTATCTAGGAAATACAAATATGAATGTGATTTGAAGCAGGCAAAAAATAGTTTTGTTCACATACCTTTCCTATATTGTCATTCAAAGGAAAATTTAGGAAGAGTTATTTACACAGTTTCTGATGGATGATAATAAAACTCAAATGCTTCAGATGCTAACAAAATATATGTTTTCCTCAAATTTGTAGCAAAACCAAACAAAAGATAAAATCATGTATTTTCATTCACTAGCACTTATAGGTGTGATTATATATTTATAAAGTAATTTCAAATTATTTCAATTTCATACGGCAGAACATATATGACATTAAACTGAAAAGTTTTTAAAAAGAAGTTTAAGATGTGAGAATTTATTTTGAAAATATATTCATTAAAATCTTAACAACTTTACTGAAGATCAGTAAAACAAAGGTTTTTGACAGTATCACTCAGAATACATATAAATAATGGAAAAATAAATAAATAAATACAAGATGCCCTATATTATATTAAACAAAATAGATCACAGATGGTTCAATGATGATCTTAAAAGTATAGTATGTGTTATAGATAAAAATTTTATTCAATTTTTGATATAATTTCATTTAAAATGTTTAGTCAATTTTTTTCTCTGTGGTGAAAAGCAATTTCATTAGCATAATTAAATCAGGAAAGTTAAAAGTTAGCTTAGATACTGAAAATGTAAAATAATTATAGCAAACCTAAATTTTAAAAAATCAAGTGAAAAATGCTATACATATGAGAGATGAAAATTAGATATTCTTCCTATGTAATGTAATTGGCCTTTACAGTGCTGCACTCAATATGCCAACAAATTTGGAAAACTCAGCAGTGGCCACAGGACTGGAAATCTCAGTTTTCATTCCAATCTCAAAGAAAGGCAATTGCAAAGAATGCCCAGACTACCACACAATTGCACTCATCTCACATGCTAGTAAAGAAATACTCCAAATTCTCCAAGCCAGGCTTCAGCAATACGTGAACTGAAAACTTCCTGATGTTCAAGCTGGTTTTAGAAAAGGCAGAGGAACCAGAGATCAAATTGCCAACATCCACTGGATCATGGAAAAAGCAAGAGAGTTCCAGAAAAACATCTACTTCTGCTTTATTGACTATGCCAAAGCCTTTGACTGTATGGATCACAATAAACTGTGGAAAATTCTGAAAGAGATGGGAATACCAGGCCACCTGACATGCCTCTTGAGAAATCTGTATGCAGGTCAGGAAGCAACAGTTAGAACTGGACATGGAACAACAGACTGGTTCCAAATAGAAAAAGAGTACATCAAGGTTGTATATTGTCACCCTGCTTATTTAACTTCTATGCAGAATACATCACAAGAAATGCTGGACTGGAAGAAACACAAGCTGGAATCAAGATTCCTGGAGAAATATCAATAACCTCAGATATGCAGATGACACTACCCTTATGGCAGAAAGTGAAGAGGAACTAAAAAGCCTCTTGATGAAAGTGAAAGAGGAGAGTGAAAAAGTTGGCTTAAAGCTCAACATTCAGAAAACGAAGATCATGGCATCTGGTCTCATCACTTCATGGGAAATAGATGGCAAACAGTGGAAACAGTGTCAAGACTTTATTTTTTTCGGCTCCAAAATCACTGCAGGTGGTAATTGCAGCCATGAAATGAAAAGACGCTTACTCCTTGGAAGAAAAGTTATGACCAACCTAGATAGTATATTCAAAAGCAGAGACGTTACTTTGCCAACTAAGGTCCGTCTAGTCAAGGCTATGGTTTTTCCTGTGGTCATGTATGGATGTGAGAGTTGGGACTGTGAAGAAGGCTGAGCGCTGAAGAATTAATGCTTTTGAACTGTGGTGTTGGAGAAGACTCTTGAGAGTCCCTTGGACTGCAAGCAGATCCAACCAGTCCATTCTGAAGGAGATCAACCTTGGGATTTCTTTGGAAGGAATGATGCTAAAGCTGAAGCTCCAGTACTTTGGCCACCTCATGCAAAGAGTTGACTCGTCTGAAAAGACTCTGATGCTGGGAGGGATTGGGGGCAGGAGGAGAAGGGGACAACAGAGAATGAGATGGCTGGGTGGCATCATGGGCTTGATGGACGTGAATCTGAGTGAACTCCGGGAGTTGGTGATGGACAGGGAAGCCTGGTGTGCTGCGATTCATGGGGTCGCAAAGAATCAGACAGGACTGAGCAACTGAACTGAATTGATTGTGAAGCAAACATCCTCATAGAATGTGAAAGAATAAAGAAAATGTTTTAATAAGTTAATGTCACCTGAGACTTTACCAAAACATGAAAAGAGAAAAACTAATGCTCACATTTTAAAATTGCTATTTTAAATGTTGTAGGCCATTTAAATCTTCTAAAGAAAAAGAAAAAAACAAAACGTTTTTTTAAGCTTCCCTTTTTTGCCCCTAGTTTTCAAAGATTTTACAACTTTATTGTTCTCTTACCAAGAGAAATTCTGGTTTCCTACAAACTATGTATCCTTGTACGAATGACAGAGACCTTTTAGAGACAGTTTGCAGAAAAATCTTAAAGCTGTTTGACGGGTCTTTCTAAAGTCGTGTAGTTTTTCAATACTGTATTTTATTGGCTATTCACCTTTTCCTTTGGTCGAAATATTACTCATGACTTTTGCCATGTTTCCGCTTTTCTAATAGGTCATAAAAATTTCTTATATATTCTGGATACAAATCATCTTTCATTTGTTGTGAAAAAGTTTTCTCCTTTTGTTTCTCCAGTCTTACAAAGAAATACTTCATGACATGTTTTGCCTTTTGGTAAAAATTAAATTTTAATTTTGATGTAATTAATTTCACTGTTTTTCTTTTGTCAACTATAACTTCTGTATATTATTTAATAAAGCTTCCATAGTCATAACTTATTAAGGTATCCAGTTTGGTTACTGTTTTCTGACAGAGAGACAAGATCAAAAGACAAAGGCAAAGATAAGTGGAAGGAAAAGGAGCCAAAAAAGGATAATGTATAGTTCCTGTCTCTTTTCTGAGTTTTCATTTAGACACTCAACTCTTCCCTATTGCTTGGATAGTGTTCTGGTTGCTTAGGTAGATCTGAGGTGTTCATTACTTGCTGCAAGAGTTTTCTGATGGTCCACTCTCTGTTCCTATTATGCTCTTACTCTAGTCTCCTTTCCCAGGCCTTACTTGTCTAGGCTCACACATGTTACTAGTTGAATCCTCCTTAGTGGAAAAAGTATATATTATATAAAAAATATAAATATTTCCATATAAGCATATATTTTATATATGCTATACATATATATATATATATATATATATATATATATATATATATATATATGCAGCTACACAGTGCTGGAGTGGTGGCTGCGTGGTGCTGGAGTGACTTTGAGGAGATACCCCCTATCCAGGGGAAAAGGAGAAACTGCAGCAAGATGGTGGGTGGGGCAAAATTGCATTTAGAATTAAATCCTATACCCACCAGAGATGCTCAGAGATCTCAAACATACCTTGTGCACATCAGGATCCAGAGACCCCACAGAGACTGAGACATAACTGTGTTTGAGTGACTCCTGAGGAGGTATGGGTCAGCAGTGGACAGCTGCAGGGGAGGGGCTCTGGGTGCAGTAGACATGGGTATGGCATAAGCCCTCTTGGAGGAGGTCACCATTAACCCCACCATAGAGCTGCCAGAACTTACACAGGACTGGGGAAACAGACTCTTGGAGGGCACAAACAAAACCTTGCACACACCTAGGACCCAGCAGAAAGGAGCAGTGACCCCACAAGAGACTGACCCAGACTTGCCAATGAGTGTCCAGAAGTCTCCAGTGGAGGCGTGGGTCAGTGGTGGCCTGCTACAGGGTAGGGGGCACTGAGTGTAGCATGGGAACTTTTGAAGGAGATCATCATTATCTTCATTACCTCTGCCATAGTTTGGTCTCAGGTCAAATAACAGGGAGGGAACACAGCCCTGCCCATCAACAGAAAATTGGATTAAATATTTACTGAGCATGACCCCATCCATCAGAACAAGACCCAGTTTTCCCCTCAATCAGTCTCTCCCATCAGGAAGCTTCCATAAGCCTCTTACCATTCTCAGTCTGAAGGCAGACAGACTGAAAACCACAATCACAGAAAACTAACCAATCTGATCACATGGACCACAGCCTGTATAACTCAGTGAAGCTATGAGCTATGCCGTGTAGGGCCACCCAAGAAGGACAGGTCATGGTTGAGAGTTCTGTCAAAACATGATCCACTGGAGAAGGGAATGGCAAACCACATCAGTATTCTTGCCTTGAAAACCCCATGAACAGTATGAAAAGGCAAAAATATATACGAAATAAAAAAAAAAAGGAGATGGCAAGAGTGAACATCGAAAGTTTAGAAATCAGTGAGCTAAAATGGACTGGAATGGGTAAATTTAACTGGAACATTATATTTACTACTGTAGGCAAGAATCCCTTAGAAGAAATGGAATAGCCATTAGAGTCAACAAAAGAGTTCGAAATGCAGTAAAGAAAGAAAGAAAGTGAAGTTGCTCATTCATGTCCAACTCTTTACAACCCCATGGGCTGTAGCCTACCAGGCTCCTCTGTCCATGGAAGCTTCCAGGCAAGAGTACTGGAGTGGGTTGTCATTTCCTTTTCCAGGGGATCTTCTCGACCCAGGGATCAAACCCGGGTCTCCCGCGTTGCAAGCAGAAGCTTTACCATCTCCTTGAATGCAATCTCAATACTGACAGAATGATCTCTGTTCATTTTCCAGGCAAACCATTCAATATCACAGTAATCCAAGCCTATGCCCTGACCAGTAATGCTGAAGAAACTGAAGGTGAACAGCTCTATGAAGACCTACAAGACCTTCTAGAACTAACACCCAAAAAATGTCCTTTTCATTATAGGGAACTGGAATCCTAAAGTAGGAAGTCAAGCAACACCTGGAGTAACAGGCAAATTTGTCCTTGGAGTTCAGAATGAGGCAGGGCAAAGGCTAATAGAGTTTTGCCAAGAGAACACATTGGTCATAGCAAACACCCTTTCCAACAACACAAGGAAAGACTACAAATGGACATCACCAGAAGGTCAGTACCAAAATCAGATTGAATATATTCTTTGCAACCAAAGATGGAGAAGCTGTATACAGTCAGCAAAAAAAAAGACTGGGAGCTGACTGTGGCTCAGATCATGAACTCCTTATTGCCATGTTCAGATATGAATTGAAGAAAGTAGGGGAAACCACTAGACCAGTCAGGTATGAACTAAATCAAATCCCTTACGATTATACAGTGGAAGTGAGGAATAGATTTAAGGGATTAGATCTGATACACAGACTGCCTGAAGAACTATGGATGGAGTTTCATGACATTGTACAGGAGGCAGTGATCAAGACCATCCCCAAGAAAAAGAAATGCAAAAAGGCAAAATGGTTGTCTGAGGAGGCTTTACAAATAGCTGTGAAAGAAGAGAAGTGAAAGGCAAAAGAGGAAAGAAAAGATATATCCATTTGAATGCAGAGTTCCGAAGAATACCAAGGAGAGATAAGAAAGACTTCCTCAGTTATGAATGCAAAGAAATAGAGGAAAACACTATAATGGGAAAGACTAGAGATCTCTTCAAGAAAATTACAGATACCAAGGGAACATTTCATGCAAAGATGGGCACAATAAAGGACAGAAATTGTATGGACCTGACAGAAGCAGAAGATTTTAAGAAGGGGTGGCAAGAACACACAGAAGAACTATAATATAATATATATATTTTGAAATAAGCATATAATATATATTATTTATATAATTTGTTATATATACATACATTAAATATGTCTATCTATCTATATATCCAAATAATTGTGATCTCATGGGCTGTAGCCATCCAAGCTCATCACTCCATGAGGATTCTCCAGGCAAGAACACTGGAGTGGGTTTCCATGCCTTCCTCCAGGTGATCTTCCCAATTCAGGGATGGATCCCAGGTCTCCCGCATTACAGGCAGATTCTTTACCATCTGAGCTACCAGAGAAACCCTTATATATACATGGGGCTTCCCAGGTGGCATTAGTGGTAAAGAACCTATGTTCCAACACTGGACACCTAAGAGACTCAGGTTCCCTCCCTGGGTTGGGAAGATCACCTGGAGGAATAAATGGCAATTCACTCCAGTATTCTTGCCTGGAGAATATGATGAACAGGGGAGCCTGGTGGGCTACAGTCCATAGGATCTCAAAGAGTTATACATGACAGAAGCAACTTATCATGCACATGTATGCATATCATCTCACCTATTACAGAAGTATGAGAGCCAATTCTATCTGTATTAAAAGATAAGATACTTAAACACAAGGAATATTGAAGTTTTTCACCCTTGGCTATAGCTCAGTATATATCCTGAATATCAGAAATCAGTCCTGAATATTCATTGAGAAGACTGATGCTGCAGCTGTGACTCCAGTACTTTGGCCACCTGACACGAAGAACTGACTCCTTAGAAAATGCCCTGATGCTGGGAAAGATTGAGGCAGGAGGATAAGGGGACCACAGAAGATGAAATGGTTGGATGCCATCACCAACTCAATGGACATGAGTTTGAGCAAGCTCCGGGAGTTGGTGATGGACAGGGAAGCCTGGTGTGCTGCAGTCTATGGGGTTGCAAAGAGTCAGACACAACTGAGAAATTGAACTGAACTGATATAGCTCAGTGTCATATACAACCAGTAACAATATTAGAATTTAAATGAAAAAAAAAAAGTTCTTAACACATAAATGCAGCTGGAATAAACACTCTAAGTATATAAAGCCAGTTGGTCTAGAAACCTCTAATTTTCGTCATGAACGGTGGTAACTATGGATAAGCAAGCTGTATGGTCAGGCCAGTCAAGATGGCTGTTCTCTTGCTCTCTGTATACCTCATACTCCACCAATGCCTGCTTCAGCTTCACCCTACTCACATAACTGATCTTCTGACATACTTGCTCTGGCCCCAGCTAGTGACTGCTCTAACTTTAGATCAGAATCTCTCCATATGATAGCTTATCCAAGGTGTGGTGAGGAATTTGCTAGGTTTTCCTGGTAACTAATGAGTCAACCTGACTTCAAGTCTCCCTATAATTGGTAACCTGCCCTCCCTCTGGGAGTGAAGACTGCAATCATGTCCTGGTCCGCTGTCATTCACACAAGGGTGGAGTACTGCTCTAGGACCTTGTTTTAGACATAAACTCATGTTATCCATTAAACCATTGCTTGATGTCTCTGTCACTGACTGTGGGCTCTTTCTTTTGTCTTGAAGCTGGACAAGCATAGACTTTATAGACTTGCAGAGTGCAGGCCAATACATGTATGAGAAATAAGCCCCAATATTGGAGAAGTTAGGGGAGACTCTGTAATTAATGCCTTTGCAGCTTCACTCTTAAAATCCAGTGCCCGAAGTGATACATATTTCTGATCAGAGATTTGTGAATATATGCTTCCAACAGAAAAATTCTCTATTATAAGGCTTCAATCAGGAGATTTCTGTATGTATATATTTATTTATGTTCTTCTTGAGAAGAGAGGAGCATAGAATTTTAACTTCCATCACCCTATTTTATTATAATATGAAAAAATACCTTTACTAATAAAATACAATAAAAATTTGTGTAATAATGTGTTTTCTTGATTTTTCTTTCATATTTATTTTTTTAAGGTCGAGGAATGCTTACAATCGTTTTTTAAGTAAAATATGAATACTCACTTCTCTTTATTAAGCTTCTGACCACAATGCCCACAAGAAAGATTCCTGTTAGACACCAAGAATACTACATGGAAGTATTAAAAGAAAAATCAATCCACAATATAAATACTATATAGTATCAATACAGATGAGAAAAGCCTGAGGATTGTGGGATAGCCTTACACACAGAGAAAGAGACAGGGCAAACATCATTCTCTTTGTGGCCCCTTGCGGAATCACAGACAGTATAAAATTTTAAAGTCAATAAGATAGAAATTCAGATGACTACAAGGTGAAGATGAAGGTGCTAAAGGCATGGCCTGGTCTGACCTTCCAAATATCTGGTGCACAGGAGACATCTTATAAATCTCAAGCCTGTTTGAGATATAATTGTTTTAAACCAGGAATGATGTTGTTCCTTTCCAAAGGTCATTTATTAATAGAAAACTGTGATATAGTGGTACAGATCCTGATATTTCCTGGCTGAAGCTACTAGTTTAAGTAAATCTCCTGCACAATGAGGGATTTTATATAACACAAAATACGATAGTGTGTTAATTGAGAAAAACATGCATTGGGTTCCAGGACAGAGGAGTCAAAGAGCTCTATTTTACTATTGGCTCTGACTATAAGGATAAAAGAAAGGTGAACTTTATCATTTTTTTTGTGTGTGTGTGTCTAATTCAGCAAAGAAGATAGCAAGAAAAGGGATCTCATCTCAGTTAAAGAATGTCTTTGGTACTTTCCTTGTGTTGTATCTTTCAGAAATGTATGTTCACACACTCTGCTAAAGGAATCATACTGTTAGGGACATCAAGAAGCTAAGTGTAAATGAGTGTTGCTATGTCAATTTAATCATCCCTACTGGTGGTAAAAATGTAAACAGCTCTATTTAGTTTATGCTCATCTCTCATTTTCCAGAGAAGAGACCGTGGGACTAATTATTGAATGACTTGTCTGTATTTAATTATAAAGGAAGTAGATACAACCCTTATAACCCATAAGATTCATGATGAACAGGTCACAACTGGGCATCATTTTTGATTCCATTTTATTCTATGATTATTGTGTGTGTGGCAGTCATGTCTGACTCTTTATGATGCCATGGACTGAAGCCCAATAGTCTCTTCTGCCCATGGCAAGAATAGGGAAGTGGATAACCATGCCCTTCTCCAGGGGATCTTTCTGAACCAGGGACTGAACCTGGGTCTCCTGGATTGCAGGCAGAGTCTTTACAGTCTGAGCCACGAAAATATTATTAACAAAGGTTAAAAACAGGTTATGTATGTAAGGGTATGTATGTGTGTGTGTAGGGGCACAGTGAACTGTAACCTACCAGGCTTCTCTGTCCATGGGATTCTCCAGGCAAGATTACTGGAGTGGGTTGCCATTTCCTTCTCCAGGGGATCTTCCCGACCCGGGGATTGACCACGGGTCTCCCACATTGCCAGCAGATGCTTTACCCTCTGAGCCACCAGGGAAGCCCCACAATGTAAGCAAGCACAGTAAATCTTTCTTTGTGGGATACGTTTTTAGTTTTGCTTCCTCATTCTTATAACTTATTTTCATTGCTAAATATACTTTGACTTTTAAAAAATTAATTTTGTTCCATCAACATGGTTCTGAAATTAACTACTTAAATTCTTCCCCCAAACAATATATAAACATCTCCAGTACCTTAGAAATGTCATTTGTGACTGTTGACTTCCTTCCATCTTCTCTAAATGAGCACTTTGGAAAATAATACTTCGAGAGACATTTGAACCTTTGGAATTCTTTCCTTCGTGAAGCTTTTTTCCATATTTTATAATATTATGTTTGTTGTTTATGCTAATCATGTAAAATAAAAATGCTTTCCTTCCCATGTCCTCCAGAATAATGAAGAAAAGTAGACAACAGGAAGAGCAAATTAGAGCCTCTGGGTGCCTCTTTCTCAGCATATACACCTAATAATGTAAGCATCTAGGGTAAAAAATACATTTTCAAAAATGAATAGAGAAATCATGATGCATTCAAGAATGTTGATGAATTTCTCTGGTCCTAATATAAGGCTAAAAATGAGCCACCTAGTTTAGATTATGAAATAAGCCAAAGGAAATAAGGATGTTGCCAACTAAAAAATTAATCATTAAAATATATTATTTAAATACCTAAGTATAGACTGAATAGAAGCTAAAATCGAACCCTATTTTCTTTACCACATTTGGAAAACTGTAGCTATTGAATCTGACTACAATGAAAACTTAATTGAAAAGTAAATACAGTATTAAGAAAAAAAGTTATTAAATGTTATCTATCCAAGCACACTTTTTCTGCAGCTGAACTACGTTCTTATGACTGTCAGTGGTGATTGTGATTTTGCTTCCCTGACGGAAATTTGGAAGTTACAAAGCTACTGTGGTGTACTTCCTGAGTATGGCCCAGGTAGGCACTGAAAGGCTTTTCAATTACCAACACATCTAGGTGTTTCTTAAACATACGGTCTATACAAAAATGTCCACCAGGCAATAGTGGCAGTAAAGTTTATTTTTGAATGGTCTCAATCAACTAAGAAGAGTGTGCACTTACACAAAATAGTGAATGCCAAAATAAGTGTCAGTGCTGATTACAGACTATGAGCCATAGACTAAAGTTCTTTGGAGGATCAGGAGAGGAAGGAATACCTAAACGGTCTCTATAATATACTCAGATTTTGGAGTCTTTTATATATATATATAGTGTCAGAGCAGATGATTGAACCAAGAACTCCCTGTTGGACTTTTGTTGTTGTTCAGTTGTTTTGTCCAATTCTTTGTGACCCAGTGGACTGTAGCACACCAGGCTTCCCTGTTTCTTCATTATCTCCTGGAGCTTGCTCAAATTCATGTCCATTGAGTCAGTGATGCTATTCAACCATCTCATCCTCTGTTACCTGCTTTTATGGGTGTTATAATTTATTTTCTCCGGGAGGAAACTCAATAGAGTATTTTCTAGCACCAGGTTAAAAAATTAACTTACCATTCCCTGGGTTCCTTCAACTTTTCAATTATGTGGGAATACATTAAACTGAAAATAACCACTTCCAAAAAAATATTTCCCAGAAGATGGGCTCAAAGAACTAAAAGTCAACTGAAAACAAGAGGTATAATCAAATGAAGACAAGAAAAAGCACTTGAAATGAGAAAAAAAATTGAAAAGGACTTAAAGGCAAACATCAAGCTGAGATGAATAGTGGTGGTTTTCATTTAAATTTGTCTAATTGAGTTAGCTTCCTAATTTCAAGTAATATCTAAAAAAAGTATTTGATTTTGAAGTTAATTTTCAGAATTTGCTAACAAATTAAATACATTAGTATCTCCACTTCAAAAGCTGTGATATTTCAAATAGCAGCCATGAAATTCTCCATCATACGATCAAGGTAAGCAAATCTTACAGACTGAAAAAGCCTGGAAGTTACAGCTTTTTAAATGTGTTAAAAAAAAAAAAAAAACTGGTGTTGGATTTTAGCAGCTACTCAATTTATAATTTGAATGTTTAAAATAATGTTAATTTATTTAACCAAACAAAAAATCATTCATTTTTTCTGTTCCTCCATTCCCCACCTCTGGTAACCAGCAATCTAGTTTTTGTATCAGTGAACTTGCTTTTCTTGTTGTAGCTTGTTTGTTTATTAGATTCCACATACAAAAAGTGATGCAGGATTTGTCTTCCTTTGTCTGACATTATACTTGGGAAAGAACCCTTGAAGTCTCTCCTTGTTGTTGCAAGTGGCGATATATATATATATATATATATATATATATATATATATATATATATATACATATATATATGAATAATTTCTTTATACATTCAAATGCCAAT
This sequence comes from Budorcas taxicolor, assembly GCF_023091745.1. NCBI lineage: Eukaryota > Metazoa > Chordata > Mammalia > Artiodactyla > Bovidae > Budorcas > Budorcas taxicolor. The sequence continues at coordinate 110,996,612 of NC_068920.1, forward strand.
GGACACTTAAGTTGTTTCCATATCTTGGCTATTGTAAATAATGCTATAGTGAACATGGGGTACCTATATCTTTTTAAGTTGATGTTTTCATTTTCTTCAGATAAATTCCCAGAAGTAGAATTGGTGAGTCTTATGGTAGTTTTATTTTTTAAACTTTTTGAAAAACTTCATATTGTTTTCCACAGTGACTACATCAAATTACATCCACACTAATCATGCACAAGGTTTTCCTTTTCTGTAAATCTTCACATAATTATTATATACTTTCTTTTTGACAATAGCCATTCCAACAAGTATGAGGTGATACTTATTTCACTGTGGTTTTGATTTGCATTTATTTTTTGTATTTGAATAATTTGCGTTGTACTCTATTTAAGCCTATGCTAAGTTGCTTCAGTCATGTCCGACTCTGTGTGACCCCATAGACGGCAGCCTACCAGGCTCCCCTGTCCCTGGGATTCTCCAGGCAAGAACACTGGAGTGGGTTTCCATTTCCTTCTCCAATGCATAAAAGTGAAGTCACTCAGTCGTGTTCGACTCCTAGCGACCCCATGGACTGCAGCCCACCAGGCCCCTCCATCCATAGGATTTTCCAGGCAAGAGTACTGAAGTGGGTTGCCATTGCCTTCTCCGAATGGTTATTTTTATTTGACAAATATTCACACTTATTGTAGTTTATTTTTATAATCTAGATTTAGCTACTTGTTATGTTTCACGTTTCTACTTTTACTTCTATTTCAAGACCATATCAATTAGTAATCTATTCTTTGAAAGAAGATGTTAATTTAAGTAAAGGCAATACATGTTCAATTCAAAGACAAAGTATTTTTACTCTGACAAAAATAGAAGCATCAATATTCCTCACATCTTCAGTCAAATCTGATTTATTCTCATATCCTTATAATACAACAATAAATAAAAGAGATTCTATATTCTGACATCAATTGTACAGAAATATAATTCAATTCTGACGCCAACCACCTGGTGCTAGCGTTATTAATAGAATCTGCAGGTTTAAGAATATGATCCCCAACAAGCTTACCCTTACTTTAGATGCTAATTGCATGTTGGATCCCTAGGCTACTTGTTTGTTGTTTAGTCACTCAGTCACGTCTGACTCTTTGTGACTCCCATGGACTGCAGCATGCCAGGCCTCTCTGTCACTCATCATCGCCCAAAATTTGCCCAAGTTCATGTCCTTTGCATAAGTGACGCCATCCAGCCATCTCATCCTCTGATGCCCATTTTTCCTTCTGCCCTCAATCTTTCCCAGTTTCAGGGACTTTTCCAATGAGTCAGCTATTCACATCAAATGACCAAAATACTGGAGTTTCAGCATCAACATCAGTCCTTCGAACGGGTATTCAGAGTTGATTTCCCTTAAGATTGACTGGTTTGACCTCCTTGCTGTCCAAGGGACTCTCAGGAGTCTTTTCCAGCACCACAGTTCAAAGGTATCAATTCTTCAATGCTTTACCACCTATACTTCTGATCAACCGGCCTCTGATCTGGGGTTTCCATGAACTTTCTCAGGTTTAATTCACTAGAAGGACTCACGTGCATGCATGCCAAGTTGCTTCAGTCATGTCTGACTCCTTGTGATCCTATGGACTGTAGCCCACCAGGGTCCTTTGTCCATAGGATTCTCCAGGCAAGGATACTGGAGTGGATTGCCATTACCTTCTCCAAGGAATCATCCCAATCCAGGGATCAAACCTGCGTCTCATATCTCTAGCATCAACAGGCAGGCTCTTTACCACTAGTGCCACTACATAACTCTTTTATTACAACACCCCTGGCATACTCTATGGCTGGTTTAATTACTTCTTCATTTTCAACCCAATGTATATGTCTCCGTTTACTGATCTTTCCTTGACCTCAGGTGGAATTCATCACTTTGTGCTACTTTCAAACCTAGTCATGATGCTTTCTATTGGGGATTTTGTTGTAAGTTTGGTTTGAGCATGCTCCTTAGTAAATATTCACCTCCATGAACACAAGGTTTATGTCATCTTTGGCTCTGTATCTTCTGGGAACCAGCACTGTGTCTTTCATGCATGGGACATACACATGTATATAGGTATATGTGTGTTCATATGAATATACGTGTATATGTGGGCCTGTGTGCATAATCCATATAGTCATGAATTAGGGGAGTTTTCTAATCAGCTATGAGTTCCAAAGATGTGTCTGTTTTCTTGCTTGCTATTTTCTTAATTTCTCTTTCTCTTGCTATTGATCACTCACATGAAATACAGAATGTAAGGAAGATGTTCCTCTGCTCAAATGTCTTGGAACACTTGCAATGCCCACTGATTAAAAGCTTAGTCTCTGCAACCAAGAACAGCAATATGTAATAGGTTCCAAACTTAGAGAGATTTCATTGATTTTTGTGACACTGTGGGAAAAGAAACTATTCTGAGGATGATTACAGTGTAGAAGTATATCTTATTACTCCTGAAATGACTTCTCTTTTTTCCTCTGGACCCATGCTCTTTTCTTTTCAAAACAATGAAGACACAGAGAAAATTCATTAAGCTTTTTGAATCTCGGTTTCCTAATACAATGGCATTCATATTATTGATGATGATATTGACAATGATATGCAAAGATTGAAAGAGATACAAAGCCTAGAGTTTGGATTAAGTTTACATTGAGCCTTTTTCCTGCATTTTTTAATATAAATTTATTTATTTTAATTGGAGGTTAATTACTTTACAATATTGCATTGGTTTTGCCATACATCAACATGAATCCACCACAGGTATACACATGTTCCAAATTCTGAACCCCCTTCCCGCCTCCCTCCCCGTACCACCCTTCTGGGTCGTCTCAGTGCACCAGCCCCAAGCATCCAGTATCATGCATCGATCCTGGACTGGCAATTTGTTTCCTGCATTTTGTTTCATAAAATTCAAGTTGGCTGCAGATGAATTTAATTATTTTTTTTTACATATCCTTCATCATCCTAAAAAATAGTTGGGTACCCAAGAAATGTGATCACCTGACTGATTTTCAGTGACTAATCAAATCAGATCTTTTCAAGTAGATTTGTATGCTGGTAAAACTTAAGAAGGTGGCTAAAAAAAAAAAAGTGTGTAAACAGGTCATTAAAACAGAGAGAGAGAACTAAAATGGAAAAAAGAAACAGAAACATTATCTTCAGTTTGATAATTGCTCTGACCCACAGCAGAGGTTAAAGAAACTTCAATATGAGACAAAAGGATAGAAACCCCAATGTGATATCAGTACTTATACTCTGATAGCCTGTGATACTTATTACCTCCTGAGAATTTTGATACTCATATTAAAGTAAGTGTTGGGGAAAAGTCAGTGAGGCAGAGTTTTGAGAATGATGAACCTTTTCTCTAGGTGCACTGAAGCTAACTAGGAAATTTATGTGAGAAATTACTTTTGGCAGAGGGATGCTTGCCACCAGTTTTATTGTTGGAAAATTGCAGGGAATCACTTCTCTACCTACTGGGAATTTGATACATACCACTTCTCTTGTAGCATATCATTAATGGGACCTTCAGGGATAGAACATGGGATTGTCTTTCCTTGAAGTGATTACAGTACCAATATAGTTAATTAACAAGAGAAGCCCTTGTAATTAAGGGGCCTTAAAATAACTAATCATGAAATTTCAAGTTTCAATAAGGCTCTATCAATAAAAGAAGCTCAATTACATTAATACATTTTTAAAGATAGGTGATAAAGTACATTTTGTTGAAAGGGATTCCTTAACACAGTCTAGTATATCTACTAAATGAAGGTGGAAATGAACTAGACAAAGGTTGATATTCTAAAATCTTTTATTATTCTTTACATAGAATATAATGACTGAAGAGAACAAAATTGTTATTAAATATTTTATAATAAATAGAATGGGTGAATTTTCATCCAATATTCTATAATCCTTAGTGCTATTATAAATAGTGGGCTTCCCAGGTGGTGCTAATGGTAAAGAATAAGCTTGCCAATGCAGGAGACATAAGAAATATAGATCTAATCCCTGGGGCTGGAAGGAAATGGCACCTTACTTCAGTATATTTGCCAGGAGAATCCCATGGGCATCACAGAGTTGGACACAACTGAGTGAACACACATACTCATGATATATATGAAATACTCTAAATTCATATTGAAGCATTAAAGGTAATGTACCTAACCAAGTTATGGTAAAGCTCAGTATTCAAAAGACTAAGATCATGGCATCCGGTCCCATCACTTCATGGCAAATAGATGGGGAAACACTGGAAACAGTGAGAGACTTTTTTCTTGGGCTCCAAAATCATTGTAGCTGGTAACGACAGTCATGAATTAAAAGATGCTTGCTCCTTGGAAGAAAATCTACTACCAACCTAGACTGTACATTAAAAAGCAGAGACATTCTTTTACTGACAAATATAGTCAAAGCTATGGTTTTTCCAGTAGTCATGTGTGAATGTGAGAGTTGGATGATAAAGAAAGCTGAGCACAGCAAAATAGATGCTTTTGAACTGTGCTGTTGGAGAAGACTCTTGAGAGTCCCTTGGACTGCAAGGAGATCCAACCAGTCCATCCTAAAGGAAGTAAGTCCTGTTATCTATTGGAAGGACTGATGCTGAAGCTGAAGCTCCAATGCTTTGGCTACCTGATGCAAAGAACTGACTCATTGGAAAAGACCCTATTACTGGGAAAGTTGAAGGCGGGAGGAGAAGGGGCTGACAGAGGATGAGATAGTTGGATGGCATCACCAACTCAATGGACATGAGCTTGAGCAAGCTCCAGGAGTTAGTGATGGACAGGGAGGACTGGCATGCTGCAGCCCATGGGGTCTCAAAGAGTCTGACACAGCTGAAAAACTGAACTGGACTAACCAAGTTGGAGAATGAAATGGCAACCCAGTCCAGTATTCTCACTTGGAAAGTCCCTTGTGCAAAGGAATCTGGCAGGTTATGGCCCAAGGGATTTCGAGAGTCAGACATGACTGAGCAATTAAACCACCACCACCATCAAGTAGTGGTACCAATCAAGTGCCTAGAGATTATCATACTAAGTGAGTCAAGTCAAACAGAGAAAAATGAATATCACTTATATGTGAAATCTAAAATAAAAAAAAATGTTGAATCTAGAAACAAAGAAAGGAACTTATTTCCAAAACAGAAAGAAATTCACAAGCACATAAAATCAACTTGTGAATACCAAAAGGAAAGACAGGTGGGAAAATAAATAAATTAGAAGGTAGAGATAAACATATAAACACTATTATATTTATAAAATAGATGACCAAAAACAACCTACAGTATAGAACAAGGAACTGTACCTATACTTTTTAAATAACTTGTCCCAAGTTGCTCTGGTACTAAAGAATCCTCAAATGCTGAAGATGCAGGTTCAATCCCTGGGTTGGGACGATTCTGGGAGAAGGAAATGGCAACCTACTCCAGTATTCTTGCCTGGGAAATCCCATGGACAGAGAAACCTGGTGGGCTACAGTCCATGGGTTAGCAAAGAGTCATATATAACCTAGTGACTAAAAAAAATAAGAAGAAAACCTGAAGAAGAATATATATATATATATATATATATATATATGTAATTGTTATATATAATATAAAATATAATATATATTCTTATTATAAGATATATAAAAGTTAATATCAATCATAGATCATTTTTTAGTTAATATACTTTATTTAAAAAAAACTGCTTTAGATTTACACAAAACTTAGCAGATCACATACAGTTGTCATACACCTGCTTTCCCTTTGTATTAATATTATGTCTCCTCAGTTCAGTTCAGTTCGGTTCAGTTCAGTTGCTTAGTCATGTCCGACTCTTTGCGATCCCATCACACAGCACACCAGGCCTCCCCGTCCATTACCATCTCCTGGAGTTCACTCAAACTCTTGTCCATCAAGTCGGTGATGCCATCCAGCCATCTCATCCTCTGTCATCCCGACCTTCTCCTCCTGCCCTCAATTCCTCTCAGCATCAGGGTCTTTTCCAATGAGTCAACTCTTCACATGAGGTGGCCAAAGTATTGGAGTTTCAGCTTCAGCATCAGTCCTTCCAATGAACATTCAGGACTGAACTCCTTTAGGATGGACTGCTTGGATCTCCTTGCAGTCCAAGGTACTCCTCAAAAGTCTTCTCCAACACCACAGTTCAAAGCACCAATTATTCGGCACTCAGCCTTCTTCACAGTCTAACTCTCACATCCATACATGACCACTGGAAAACCCATAGCTTTTACCAGATGGACCTTTGTTGGCAAAGGAATATCTCTGCTTGTCAATATGCTGTCTAAGGTGGTCATAACTGTCCTTCCAAGGATTGTCTTTTATTTTCATGGTTGCAATCACCATCTGCAGTGATTTTGAAGCCCAGAAAAATAAAGTTTGACACTGTTTCCACTGTTTCCTCATCTATCTGCCATAAAGAGATGGGACCAGATGCCATGACCTTAGTTTTATGAATGTTGAGCTTTAAGCCAACTTTTTTGCTCTCCTCTTTTACTTTCATCAAGAGGCTTTTTAGTTCCTCTTCATTTTCTGTCATAGCTGAGGTTATTGATATTTCTCCCAGCAATCTTGATTCCAGCTTATGCTTCAACCAGCCCAGTGTTTCTCATGATGTACTCTGCATATACATTAATAAGCAGAGTGACAATATACAGCCTTGAGGTACTCCTTTTCCTATTTGGAACCAGTCTGTTTTTTCATGAGCAGTTCTAACTGTTGCCTCCTGACCTGGATACAGGTTTCTCAAGAGGCAGGTCAGGTGGTCTGGTATTCTCACCTCTTTTAGAATTTTCCACAGATTTTTGTGGTCCACACAGTCAAAGGATTTGGCATAGTCAATAAAGCAGAAATAGATGCTTTTCTGGAACTCTCTTGCTTTTTCGATGATCCAGCGGATGTTGGCAATTTGATCTCTGGTTTTTCTGCCTTTTCTAAAACCAGCTTGAACATCTGGACGTTCACAATTTACATACTGCTGAAGCCTGGCTTGAAGAAATCTGAGCATTACTTTACTAGCATGTGAGATGAGTGCAATTGTGCGGTAGTTTGAGCATTCTTTGGCGTTGCCTTTCTTTGGGATTGGAGTGAAAACTGACCTTTTCCAGTCCTGTGGCCACTGCTGAGTTTTCCAAATTTGCTGACATATTGAATGCAACACCTTTACAGCATCATCTTTCAGGATTTGAAAGAGCTCAACTGGAATTCCATCACCTCCACTAGATTTGTTTGTAGTGATACTTTCTAATGCCCACTTGACTTCACATTCCAGGATGTCTGGCTCTAGGTGAGTGATCACACCATCGTGATTATCTGGGTCTAGAATCTCTTTTTCGTACAGTTCTTCTGTGTATTCTTGTCACCTCTTCTTAATATCTTCTACTTCTGTTAGGTCCATACAATTTCTGTCCTTTATCGAGCCCATCTTTGCATGAAATGTTCCCTTGGTATCTCTAATTTTCTTGAAGAGATCTTTAGTCTTTCCCATTCTGTTGTTTTCCTCTAATTCTTTGTATAGATCACTGAGGATGGCTTTCTTATATCCTTGCTATTCTTCGGAACTGTGCATTCAGATACTTATATTTTTCCTTTTCTTCTTTGCCTTTCACTTCTCTTATTTTCACAGCTATTTGTAAGGCTTCTTGAGACAGCCATTTTGCTTTTTTGCGTTTCTTTTCCATGGGGATGGTTTTGACTCCTGTCTCCTGTACAATGTCATGAACCTCATTCCATTGTTCATCAGGCACTCTGTCTATCAGATCTAGGCCCTTAAATGTATTTCTCACTTCCACTGTATAATCGTAAGGGATTTGATTTATGTCATAACTGAATGGTCTAGTGGTTTTCCCCATTTTCTTCAATTCAGGTCTGAATTTGGCAATAAGGTGTTTGTCATCTGAGTCACAGTCAGCTCCCAGTCTTGTTTTTGCTGACTGTATACAGCTTTTCCATTTTTGGCTGTAAAGAATATAATCAGTCTGATTTCGGTGTTGACCATCTGGTGATGTCTATGTGTAGAGTCTTCTCTTGTGTTGTTGGAAGAGGGTGTTTTCTATGACCTGTGCGTTCTCTTGACAAAACTCTATTAGCCTTTGCCCTGATTCATTCCATATTCCAAGGCCTAACTTGCCTGTTACCTCAGGTGTTTCTTGACTTCCTACTTTTGCATTCCAGTTCCCTATAATGAAAAGGACATCTTTTTTGGGTGTTAGTTCTATATAGTCTTGTAGGTCTTATAGAACCATTCAACTTCAGCTTCTTCAGTGTTACTAATTGGGGCATAGGCTTGGATTACAGTGATATTGAATGGTTTGCTTTGGAAACGAACAGAGATCATTCTGTCGTTCTTGAGATTGCATTCAAGTACTGCATTTCAGACTCTTTTGTTGACCATGGTGGGTACTCCATTTCTTCTGAGGGATTCCTGCCCACAGTAGGAGATATAATGGTCATCTGAGTTAAATTCACCCATCCAAGTCCATTTTAGTTCGCTGATTCCTAGAATGTCTACATTCACTCTTGCCATCTCCTGTTTCACCACTTCCAATTTGCCTTGATTCATAGACCTGACATTCCAGGTTCCTTTGCAATATTGCCCTTTACAGCATTGGACCTTGCTTCTATCACCAGTTACATCCACAGTTGGGTATTTTTTTTGCTCTGTCTCCCTCCCTTCATTCTTTCCAGAGTCATTTCTCCACTGATCTCCAGTAGCATATTGGCCACCTACTGACACACGGAGTTCCTCTTTCAGAATCCTATCATTTTGCCTTTTCATACTGTTCATGGTCTGGTGGCTCAGCTGGTAAAGCCTCTGTCTACAGTACAGGAGACCAGGGTTCGATCCCTGGGTCGGGAAGATTCCCTGGAGAAGGAAACGGCAACCCACTTCAGTACTCTTGCTTAGAAAATCCCATGGACTGAGGAGCTTGGTGCAGGCTACTGTCCATGGGATTGCAAAGAGTTGGGCATGACTGAGTGACTTCACTTCACTCTTTATGGGGTTCTCAAGGCAAGAAAACTGAAGTGGTTTGCCATTCCCTTCTCCAGTGAACCACATTGTGTCAGACCTCTCCACCATGACCCTCCCATCTTGAGTGGCCGCACATGGCATGGCTTAGTTTCATTGAGTTAGACAAGGCTTCAGTCTGTGTGATCAGATTGGCTAGTTTTCTGTGATTACGGTTTCAGTGTGTCTGCCCTGATGCCCTCTTGCAACACCTACCGTCTAACTTGGGTTTCTCTTACCTTGGACATGGGGTATCTCTTCACAGCTGCTCCAGCAAAGCGTAGTTGCTGCTCCTTACCTTGGATGAGAGGTATCTCCTCACTGCTGCCCCTCCTGACTGTGAACGTGGAGTAGCTCCTCTTGGCCCTCCTTTGCCCGCGCAGCTGCCACTCCTTGAACATATGTCTCCTAGATGGTTCAAATGGTAAGGAATTCTCCTGCCAATGCAGGAGACACAGGCAAGAGACCCAAGTTCCATTCTGGGTGGTGAAGATCCTCTGGGGGAGGAAATGACAATACTCTCTGGTATTCTTGCCTGGAAAATCCCACAGGCAGAGGAGTCTGGTGGGCCACAGTCCATGGGGTTACAGTGTCAGACATGACTTAGTGACTGAACACACATGCACTGCTATTATTATCTTGCATCAGTGTGGTAGTTTTGTTGTGATAGATGTACCAATATTGTTACATTGTTAGAATCTGCAGCTTAAAATGGAATGCACTCAAGTATTCTTGCCTGGGAAATCCCATGGACACACGAGCCTGACAGGCTATGTGTTGCTAAAGAATTGGACATGACTTAACAACTAAACAACAACAGTTTACAGTAGTGCTCACTCTGTGTTGTACAGTTTCACAAGTTTTGACAAATATGTAATGTCACTTATCCACCATTACAGTATCATGCAGTATAGTTTCACAATCCAAAATATATCCTGTTCTACCTGCTTATCCTCATGCTACTACAGAAACCTCAAGCTACTACTCAACATTTCACTGTCTCTACAGTTTTACCTTTTCCAGTGTAATATAGCTGTAATCATACAGTATGTAGCCTTTTCAGGCTGCATTTACATAAAGGTTTAAGCAATATTCTTTTAAGGTTTCTTATGTCTTTTTGTGACTTGATAATTCATTTCTCCGTATTATTAAGTATTTCATTGTAGGGATGGGCCACCGTTCCACAGTTGGTTTTTGTTTTGTTTTGTTTTTCCATTCATCTATTGAAGGACATTTCGGGTTTTTTTTAAGTTTTGTGAATAATATAAAAAGCTGCTACAAACACTTATGTGCAGATTTTTGTGTGGACATAATTTTCAACTAATTTGTTAAATGTCTAGGATACGATTGCTGGACCACATGCTTTGACTGAGTTTAACTTTCTAGCAGACTGCCAAACTGTCTTCCAAAATGACTGCTGACTGTATCTTTTTTTAAAGTTTCTACCAGCAGTAAATAAGGGTACCAGTTGCTCCATATTCTCACTAGAACTTGGTTCTAATAGTTGTGCAGTGGTATTTCACTGGAGTTTTAATTTGCAATTTTTTGGTGTTATATTTGGACAGTTTTTTGTATTTATTTTTCATTTGAATATCTTACTTGATGAAGAACTATTTGTTATTTGTTTTCTTATTTTGAGTTTTAAGAGTTCTATATATTATGCAAATATTTTCTCCCTGTCTGGATCTTATCTTCTTTTTCTTAATAGCGCCTTTCAAAGGGTAAAGTTTTATTTTTTATTGAAGTTCAATTTATCAACTTTTCTTTTATGAATTGTGCTTTTGATGCTGTTTTGAAAACTTCATTAGCAAACCAATGGTCACCTACATTTTCTCCTATGCTATCTTCTGGAAGTTTTATGATTTGACATTTCACATTTAGGTCCATTTTAACTTTTTTATTTTAAAGGTATAATGTTTGTGTCAAAATTTATTTTTTTGACGTGTGTATGTCTAATTGTTATAGCATCATTTATTGAAAGATTATACTTTATTGAATTGACTTTTCTCTTTTGTCAATGATCGGTTAACTGTATTTTCATGGGTCTATTTTTGGGCACTCTACTTGGTTCCTTTGATCTAGTTCCTTTGATCTAGTCACTTGGTTTTCCTATAAAACCAATTTTGCCTGTCTTGATTGTTTTCTATTTTTTCCTATTTTTATTTATTTATGCTGCTATTATTGTATTTATTTTACATAATTAAAAAATGTTCTTTTTCTTATTTTCTTGTAGTGGAATTTTACATCATTTATCTTCATCTTTTTTAATACAAGATTTAATGCTGAAGGAAAGCAAAAAATACTCTTAATAACTACATAGAAGATAGCAAGAAATATTCTTAAACATACCTTTTATACCTACATCAATCTGATTGTTTTCAATAAACATTTATTTCTTCCCCTTTTACTACCTCTCCAGCATCAATTTTCCCCACCTCTGGTCTCAGATTCCCTATCTGCTTTTATCATGGATAAATATTCCCCTATTGTGCTCAGTGTTTGTAAGTCTGCTGATCAAGGCATTCTTCCCCTGGTCAAAAGGATGGAGAATTTGTTCATTAGTTTATAACCAATTCTTATTAAGCTGAAACTATATCCAAGACAATGAGAGATGCACTGAAGATCCAGTAGTACACTAAACAGAAAAGATTTCTTCTTTATTGTATGTACGTTTTAATTGGAGATTCTGATATAAAGCAGATAAATAATCATTAAGAGATCTACATGTGGAGAAGAGAACTTAATATTCTGGCACAAAAACAGAAATATAGATCAATGTAACAAAATAGAAAGCCCACAGATAAATCTATGCACCTATGGACATCTTATCTTCGAAAAAGGAGGCAAGAATATGCAATGGATTAAAGACAATCTCTTTAACAAGTGGTGCTGGGAAAACTGGTCAACCACTTGTAAAAGAATGAAACTAGATCACTTTCTAAAACCATACACAAAAATAAACTCAAAATGGATTAAAGATCTAAATGTAAGACCAGAAACTATAAAACTCCTAGAGGAGAACATAGGCAAAACACTCTCCGACATACATCACAGCATCATCCTCTATGACCCACCTCCCAGAATACTGGAAATAGAAGCAAAAATAAACAAATGGGCCCTAATTAAACTTAAAAGCTTCTGCACAACAAAGGAAACTATAAGCAAGGTGAAAAGACAGCCTTCTGAATTGGAGAAAATAATAGCAAATGAAGCAACTGACAAACAACTAATGTCAAAAATATACAAGCAACTCCTGCAGCTCAATTCCAGAAAAATAAACGACCCAATCAAAAAATGGGCCAAAGAACTAAACAGACATTTCTCCAAAGAAGACATACAGATGGATAACAAACACATGAAAAGATGCTCAGCATCACTCATTATCAGAGAAATGCAAATCAAAACCACAGTAAGGTACCATTTCACACCAGCAAGAATGACTGCCATTCCAAAGTCTGCAAGCAATAAATGCTGGAGAGGGTGTGGAGAAAAGGGAACCCTCCTACACTGTTGGTGGGAATGCAAACTAGTACAGCCACTGTGGAGAACACTATGGAGATTCCTTAAAAAACTGGAAATAGAACTAACTGCCTTATGACCCAGCAATCCCACTGCTGGGCATACACACCGAGGAAACCAGAATTGAAAGAGACACATGTACCCCAATGTTCATCGCAGCACTGTTTATAATAGCCAGGACATGGAAGCAACCTAGATGTCCATCAGCAGACGAATGGATAAGAAAGTTGTGGTACATATACACAATGGAGTATTACTCAGCCATTAAAAAGAATACATTTGAATCATTTCTAATGAGGTGGATGAAACTGGAGCCGACTATACAGAATGAAGTAAGCCAGAAAGAAAAACACCAATACAGTATACTAACGCATACATATGGAATTTAGAAAGATGATAATGATAACCCTGTATGCGAGACAGCAAAAAGACACAGATATATAGAACAGTCTTTTGAACTCTGTGGGAGAGGGCAAGGGTGGGATGATTTGGGAGAATGACATTGAAACATGTATAATATCATAGGTGCAACGAATCGCCAGTCCAGGTTCGATGCATGATACTGGATGCTTGGGGCTGGTGCACTGAGATGACCCAGAGGGATGGTATGGGGAGGGAGTAGGATGGGGGTTCAAGATGGGGAACACGTGTATACCTGTTGTGGATTCATGTTGATTAATGGCAAAACCAATACAATATTGTAAAGTAATTAACCTCCAATTAAAATAAATAAATGTATATTTAAAAAAAAAAAGAAAAAATATTCAAGTTAGGACATTTGGACTAACTTTACCAAAAAGTGAATATAGAGTAAAGAAAGGCAAGGACAGAAAATAGCTGGAATTGGCTGGTGTTGGGGATTCTTTAGTTTTTTCTATGGGCTTCCCTCGAGGCTCAGATGGTAAAGAATCGGCTTGCATTGCAGGAGACCTGGGTTCGATTTCTGGATAAGGAAGACCTCCTGGAGAAAGGAATGGCTACCTATTCCAGTATTCTTGCCTGGAAAATTACATGGACAGAGGAGCCTGGTGAGCTACAGTCCATGGGGTCACAAAGAGTCAGACACACCTGGACTACTCAATTCTACTACCACCACTACTACTAGTTCTCTCTATATAGTTAGAGATCCTTTGATTTTTGTGATGGCTGAAGTATTCTCTGGTTGCTTTGATTTTGTGAATTGTACAGCATCCTTTCTTTTTTTCAACTATTTTATTACATGAAAAATTTTTAAAAATTCTATAATGTTTTCAAAAGTTTCACACACAATTCCATATAATTCCATATAATATCCTTTCTAAGATTTTTTTTTTACTAGCATTAACTACAGTTGATTTCTGTTGCTTGCATCCAAAGTACAAAAATTAACAGAAAGTTGAAAACATTTCTGAGGGCAATAAACTAATGCAATACTGGAGACTGAGATGCTTTTAAATTTCCCCTTGCTGTTTCAAATGTATGATTAAATTGAAGCTTAACATCTTTTTCAAAGAACCACTCAATGAGCCAGAGATATGTTATAGCAAACTGACACATCAAGGTTTGTTTACCAATGCTCTTATTTTAATTGCTGAATGTAACTTATACATGTGACTATTAAAACCATCACCACCTTATATATACTTAGCCTTTTGTGAAGATGTCTTACTCTGGGTTTAATTTTCTTGAGTGTACACAAATAAATCATTTATCTTTGTAAGCCAGTTCATCCAGGACCGTACTATATCAAAGATAAATGCTCATTAATTTTTTGTATGTGATGAAAGCAATAGAATCCAATTAATAAAACTTTCTCAGCTTCCCATGTTAGAATATTTTCTTTCCTCATGTTCATTTATTTCTAGTGCTCTAGCTTTCTGCATATTATAATTTTTCCTTCTATCTTTCACCTAAATCAAAATGAAGTAGTCCTGAGATTTAACTAAGAGTGTGTGTGCATGTATGTGAGTGTGTTTATTTCAATGACATAAACAAATCTAAGCATATTCAGATTGTTTGGATGGCCAATGTAAAACCAAGTAAATCCATACTCTTTCAGAATAAGCATTTTTGTTTGTGCTTAAAATTATGCTAGTGCCAAAAGTAAGACTTTAATTGTCTTAGTATAATTAGAAAAGAAGTAAACTTGATAAGTAAAAGATGACTTTATGCCAACTGAAAGTCAATTGAGTCACAGCATGCTTTACAAAGGAATTTTCCACACTCCGTGGAATAGGGAAATGTGGTGGAAATTGAGTCCTTAAAGGGCTCAGGGAAGTAGAAAAATGCTGACTCAAAAGAATCGGTACCATGGTAGTCAATAGCATATTCCTTTAGTGAGTAGCAACTTAGTTCAGAAAATCCTCAACTGATATTTTAAAAAAATGTTGCTAATTTGAATTTTATTTAATTTTTTTAAATTTTATGTAATGTATATATTTGTTTTAGTTTTATGGTTCTATAAAAGCTGTAACATTAAGGGTTTATGTTTATACATATTTAAGTAACATTATAATCAAAATAATTTAGCTTAACATTGGAAGACTCATATTTCCCTTTTAATATAGATTTATACACTAAATAAACTTGAAGAAACAGTATCCTAGACCAACATCTTTCTTTCCAAAGTGAAATTTTTCAATAACATTAAAGGTCTAAGCTCTGAAACACCTTGTGTGTCTCCTGCTATATACTGTTGGGCAAAGTGTAGCTGGAAGTTTCTGTCAGTATGTTCTATTCAATTATGTCATTGCCACCTTTTTTGTTTCTATTTTATATTTCAGCTAATATTCCAAATAAAAATTTAAGTGTGATCATATTGCTTTAAATTTTTATGAGCTATTTAGTATATTATTATTCATATTTCATATCAATCACTATTAGTTTTTTCATTATAACTAAGAGACACTAAAATGTTTGCTGCTTTCTGAAAAAAAAAAAAAACTTTTAAAATAAACCACTTTTCCTTCTGATGAAAGGTAATGCTATCTGTATCTCTCTTATAATACTTCTAAATTTTTTCCACCTTCTTTCACAAGGGCCCCGCTCTGAGAAACAGTTTTGTTTGCTCTGCAAACCAGACCTACTTTGGTATTTATTAATTTCAGAACAATTTTATGACAAAATAAGGAACCTGATGAGAGTTATCCTATAGTATCAAGAAACTTAGAAAGTAAGTTTAAGAGTGAATTAATGCTGAATATACTATAAATGTATACTCAATATCTTAGCTTAGGAAATACAAACAAAACAAAAATTTAAAAATTATTTTAAAATGATTTCTATGAATTTTGGTGAGCATTAGTTTGGATTTTGATTAGGTCACAGGGAGTTAGAGCATTGGTTCCAGGGTGGTAAAGACAGGCATCACACTTGGCGGTAACTGGCATTGGCAATGCTATTGAGGCTGGTGACAATGCTGCTGACAGCAGGAGTGCTGGAGGCAAGCACTCTCGTTACAGTGCTATGACAGTCACATATGGCACTAATACTGGCTGTGCGGGTCACAGCACTCGTTGGTAATCAGAAGTCATGTTTCTGCCAGAGGCATTGGCAGGAATGATATAGATGACAGTACCAACACAGGCCCTTCATAATCTTCAGTGCTGGACACTGATGCCTGACTCTAGGCATAAGAATTAATGACATAAAAATGACAATTTCCGTATACAATAATCAAGAAAGGCAAAAGGATAGATAATGATATCTAGAGCTTTTTTCTCTTTCCCCTGAATCTTTCTTTCCTGCCCTTTAGAAATCTCAGCGTTAGTCTCAGTTTTTCTTTCAGAAACCGCTTCAGTTTTGGATGGTAGAAAGCATTGACACAGGCTATTGAAAGTCAATAAGGAATTCATAAGATGATGGAGTTATTATGAATGTTTCACACAACACTTAGTGCATGTTTCTGAGCTTTGCATTCACCAAAAAGGCAAAAGAAGGGAAGAATATAGTAGCAAACATTGGCATGAAGTGTATTAGCACTGTTAGAGCACACTGGTGCAGGAATTCTGGAAAGAAAACAATTTGGCTTGACTTTTGTTGTGGAAGTGGGAAATGAAGGCAACCTGTGTTTCTAATCAAAGAGGACACTGATATATGTTCAGTGGGATATTCTACAACATATAGAAAACAGGAACTAGTTTTTCAAATCATAAAAATGTACTTTCAAATCATAAAATACATAATACAGTGTGAAAGAAGTAAATAAACAATGATCAGAAGTATTAGAATAGATGTCTATCAGTGGGAAGTAGATGTACTAGGGCAGAGAATAAAATAAAATAAAATAAAAATAAATAGACCAAAAAAGAAATCTAACACTACAGGTTATGGTAATATATTATGAACTAAGGAGTATTATTAATTTCATTGTCTAAAACTGAGATTAAATATTTTTAAAAGAAAAAAAAAAAGGCAGGCTTCTTTTTGCTCTGTATGTGTGTTTAATTTGCTACATACAGAAAATAAAATGTTCAAAAAGAACATCTACCAAGAAAGGAAAATAACAATTTTATTGACAAAGTCAAAGTATTTTTTTTAAAGATGAATTTAGCTGTAAGACCCACCCCAGAAATATTTTAGCTTTCTTATCCATTCAGTTGCTGGCAGAAAATGGTTGTGCAGCCAAGCAGGAAATTACAGAAGGCAAGGAATTGTTTTCTCTGTATCATTTTAGACTAACCTTTTTCAAAATACTTAAGGTTTCTTTGACTTATTGTTGAACCAAATTGATTTTATTATCACAAATAACAAAAGCCAAAACTTATGGTTAAACAAGAGAAAGATAAACAGGAAATGAAAGGTAGTTTCATAAGCTCTTAAAGTGTCTTTCCCCTACTTGATGATTACAATATTTTATAAAATTTAGCCTGTATCACAGAAAAGATACTTTTCATAATTGTTTAGTGATTTCATTGCTCTGAAGGTTTCAGAAAATACAGTTTCTTTAAGCTAATGATAGTAGGATATTGTATTATGTTGCCAAGCTTAAGACACCTCTGTAGAAGTGTATGGGGGTGTGTGTGTGGGTGTGTGTGTGTGTGTGTACTAGGAAGGGTGAATGATGTCAGATGAAGATGTCAGGACAAAGGCTAAGCACTTCATTCCTTATTATTATTATGATTATACTGAGGAGAAAAGAGATTACTGAGTATATGGATATGTGGGTAGAATTCATTCTGAGCAGTTTAATAACTTTTTTTTTACCTCTATGGTAGCATATTGGAATATGGATTCACATTTCAGATGTAGTAGACAATGGACACCATAGATGACTATCCAAGAGCCAGTGCACCTCTGCCCTATGTGTGCTGCAATGTGGTTAAGGGGATGGTGGAACCAGATTGGAGAACTACAAGGATGGCTGTGGACGGTTCTCACATATGCAGCAGCATCTATCAGATGATGACAGATTATTGTGGTTAGGGGATTAGCAGAATCAGCAGCTTCACTTATCTGAAAATAACTCCAGAGGTAAGTCCTAATTAGACATGGCTACTCATTGTTTTTTCTGTTCCATTATTGAGTTCAGTTCAGTTCAGTTGCTCATTGATTTTGGATTCTTTGCGACCCCATGAACTGCAGCACACTGGGCCTCCCTGTCCATCACCAACTCCCAGAGTCTACCCAAACCCATGTTCATTGGGTTGGTGATACCATCCAACCATCTGATCCTCTGTTGGCCCCTTCTCCTCCTGCTCTCAATCTTTTCAGCATCAGGGTCTTTTCAAATGAGTCAGCTCTTTGCATCAGGTGGCCAAAGTATTGGAGTTTCAGCTTCAACATCAGTCCTTCCAATGAACATCCAGGACTGACCTGCTTTAGAATGCACTGC
This sequence comes from Budorcas taxicolor, assembly GCF_023091745.1. Classification (NCBI taxonomy): domain Eukaryota; kingdom Metazoa; phylum Chordata; class Mammalia; order Artiodactyla; family Bovidae; genus Budorcas; species Budorcas taxicolor. Next base: position 111,014,958 of record NC_068920.1, read on the forward strand.
TTGGATCTCCTTGCAGTCCAACGGACTCTCAGAAGTCTTCTCCAACACCACAGTTCAAAGCATCAATTCTTCGGCACTCAGCTTTCTTTATAGTCCAACTCTCACATCCATACATGACCACTGGAAAAGCCATAGCCTTCACTAGATGAACATTTGTTGGCAAAGTAATATCTCTGCTTGTTAATATGCTATCTAGGTTGGTCATAACTTCCCTTCCAAGACGTAAGTGTCTTTTAATTGCATGGCTGCAATCACCATCTGCAGTGATTTTGGACCCCAGAAAAATAAAGTCAACCATTGTTTCCACAGTTCCCCCATCTATTTGTGATGAAGTGATGGGACCAGATGCCATGATCTTAGTTTTCTGAATGTTGAGTTTTGAGCCAACGTTTTCACTCTCCTCTTTCACTTTCATCAAGAGGCTCTTTAGTTCCTCTTCACTTTCTGCCATAAGGGTGGTGTCATCTGCGTATCTGAGGTTATTGATATTTCTCTCAGCAATCTTGATTCTAGCTTGCCCAGCATTTCTCATGATGTACTCTGTATATACATTAAATAAGCAGGGTGACAAAATACAGCCTTGACATATTCCTTTTCCTATTTGGAACCAGTCTGTTGTTCCATGTCTAGTTCTAACTATTGCTTCGTAGTAAATGTAAAACTAATGTGAACCACTGAGACAGGAAAAGACTTTTATGGGAAACATCTAGGAATACAAATGTTTTGTTCTTAGGTAAAAGACAGAAGGGACTTATTTTTCTCTGCCCCAACGAAATGCATCCCAGGCACAACAAAGGGAGCACTGACATTATGTCACCTGGCAATCTTCTTATGACCATGAGAGAAAGTATGCATGGCATCAATGCATAAAAGAAAGGCAGTTATATGGAGCCTCTGACTTCAAGCCTCATGTAATACTGTGTTTCCAGTTATGTGGGTTAAAAAAAACAAACAAACAAACACCAAAAACCTTTATAGTGTTAAGCACATTTAAGCTGACTTTTTGATACTTTAAATCAGTAGCAAGCTATTTGGCACAAGATAATAAAGCTAAATATACTATTTGAGATTAGAACACCAGGGAGAACAAGAAAGAAGCAGAGAGGAGAAAGAGAGCTAGAAATGTGAAAGTTTTGTTAGTTAGTTACTGTGGAAAATTCTGAAAGAGATGGGAATACCAGACCACCTGACCTGCCTCTTGAGAAATCTGTATGCAGGTCAGGAAGCAACAGTTAGAACTGGACATGGAACAACAGACTGGTTCCAAATAGGAAAAGGAGTATGTCAAGGCTGTATATTGTCACCCAGCTTATTTAACTTTTATGCAGAGTACATCATGAGAAAAGCTAGACTGGAAGAAACACAAGCTGGAATCAAGATTGCCGGGAGAAATATCAATAACCTCAGATATGCAGATGACACCACCCTTATGGCAGAAAGGAAAGAGGAACTAAAAAGCCTCTTGATGAAAGTGAAAGTGGAGAGTGAAAAAGTTGGCTTAAACCTCAACATTCAAAAACGAAGATCATGGTACCTGGTCCCATCACTTCATAGGAAATAGATGGGAAAACAGTGGAAACAGTGTCAGACTTTATTTTGGGGGGCTCCAAAATCACTGCAGATGGTGACTGCAGCCATGAAATTAAAAGACGCTTACTCCTTGGAAGAAAAGTTATGGCCAACCTAGATAGTATATTCAAAAGCAGAGACATCACTTTGCCGACTAAGGTCTGTCTAGTCAAGGCTATGGTTTTTCCTGTGGTCATGTATGGATGTGAGAGTTGGACTGTGAAGAAGGCTGAGCGCCGAAGAATTGATGCTTTTGAACTGTGGTGTTGGAGAAGACGCTTGAGAGTCCCTTGAACAGCAAGGAGATCCAACCAATGCATTCTGGGTATTTCTTTGGAAGGAATGATGCTAAAGCTGAAGCTCCAGTACTTTGGCCACCTCATGTGAAGAGTGGACTCTTTGGAAATGACTCTGATGCTGGGAGGGATTGGGGGCAGGAGGAGAATGGGATGACAGAGGATGAGATGGCTGGATAGCATCACTGACTCTATGGACATTAGTCTGAGTGAACTCCGGGAGTTGGTGATGGACAGGGAGGCCTGGCATGCTGCAATTCATGGGGTTGCAAAGAGTCAGGCATGACTGAGTGACTGAACTGAAATAACGGAACTGAAGTATGAACCACGTGTCAGGCGTGTGCCTGGTAAATGATCTTTAACCTCCCAATCTGTCTTGTAGCCCTTTAATGTGACTATTACATATACAACATTATTAACATGAGTGTTAAAATGAGGAAACACTTAACACAAGATTAAGTATTTAACAGTAGGGAGAGGTTTTGAAAATGATACTTGAGCACAGAAAGAAAAAAATAGAGCATGCGAGAGATACACAAAGTTAGAGCAGAAGGAGGGAAGCCAAGCTGGTTGATAAACTAAGACATTTTGGAGAAGTAAAGAATAGTCCATAATTTCTGCAATAAAGTCAGTTACAGCTAGGACTAAAATGTGTTCCTTTAAGCTGATCATTAGTGTAACATTGGTTTTCCTTTCAGAGCAGTGTCAGAGGTGGAGACTGTAAGGGGAAAATTGTATAGTGGAAATAAAGGGTGAAACTGAGGAATATTTTAATGAAAAGGACAGTTTATAAATGGAGATACTTGTATTCAGGAGGACTTAATAATTTATTATATATATCTAAGAGTTAGCGAAGGAAAAGAAATTAAATATCCAAGAAGAGTAAAACACTGTAAAATACATTTGAGTATTTAATTACAAAAGCCTGAGTTGGCACTAGTCAGTTCACAGAAAAGAAATTTATATTAAAGAATACCAGCTCATCTAAACATTCATTTGGAGTGATGGAGAACTTAGTCATATCTGAGATTATATGAACAATTACCAGAGAACTCTTACAAAATAGCCAGACAAAGACACTGCTGATTCTGCTGAACTCCAAACCATAGCAAATCTGCCATGATCAAAAAGCTGCTGCTGAGAAACTCAGACCACCTGCTATCATCCCCCAAACCTCCATGCAGTCTCTGCTCCACCTAAACCAGGCAAATGGCTGTCATGTCACAGATCAGCACCCTAGTGGCAAGGGAGTGTGTGTGTGTGTGTGTATTTTCTTCCATATGGGAAAGGAGATTTTGAAAGGCATTTTCAAAATGTGAAGTGTCAGAAATCTGTAGACAACCACAAATAATAGCTACTATGAAATTCTTAGAAAATATGGAGAAAGATGTCACCTAAAGCACAGGAAAATTTAAGCAGGAGTTTTATGGAATTGAGGACATAGGTCATTTTTTTTTTTACTCCTGATAATATTTGATTTTTTTGTTTCTTATACATTAGTGATGTATCCAATAGACATCACATGCCTCAAGTCTTTCATAAGCTGTAGCTGGCTTTTGACATCCCTTATTGTTGAAGTCTTTTGGCTTTCCAAGGACTCCACAAACAAGAACTAAAAAGCATGATGGGGAGGTGGGTTACAGGGGTGTTATCCTCTGCAAGTATTCTAAGGATATTTAACAGTGATGTGGTGTGGATCTTAGAAATGAGCTCTGAAGGTACATCTTAACTGGATTAAATTAATCATTGCATTTCCACCCTCATTGTTAGCTATTACAAGAAAGATAGATAAGGGCTGTTCTTTGTGGGTTGATTCAGAAATGCACAAATTTCAGTTACCAAGATTTAGTAAATAAAACAGCAGTCCCTTAAAATCATGATTCAAATTCCATCTTCCATTGTATCAGTTCAGTTCAGTTCAGTAGCTCAATTATGTCCAATTCTTTGTGACTCTGGGTGGTGTCATCTGTATATCTGAGGTTACTGAAGTTTCTCTCAACAATCTTGATTCCAGTTTGTGCTATATCCAGCCTGGAATTTAGCATGATGTACTCTGCATATAAGTTAAAAAAGCAGAGTGACAATATACAGCCTTGACAAACTCCTTTCCCGATTTGGAACCAGTCTGTTCGGTTCTAACTGTTTCTTCTTTACCTGCATATAGATTTCTCAGGTGGCAGGCCAGGTGGTCTGGTATTCCCATCTCTTTCAGAATTTTCCAGAGTTTATTGTGATCCACACAGCTTTGATATAGTCAATAAAGCAGATGTTGATGTTTTTCTGTAACTCTCTGTTTTTTTCAATGATCCAGAAAATGTTGGCAATTTGATCTCTGGCTCCTCTGCCTTTTCTAAACCCAGCTTGGACATCTGGAATTTCATGGTTCACGTAATGTTGAAGCCTGGCTTGGAGACTTTTAAGCATTACTTCGCTGGCGTGTGAGATGAATGCAATTGTGCAGTAGTTTGAACATTCTTTGGTGTGGCCATTCTTTGGGATTGGAATGAAAACTGACCTTTTTCAGTCCTGTGGCCACTGCTGAGTTTTCCAACCTTGCTGGCATATTGAGTGCAACACTTTCACAGCATCATCTTTTAGGATTTGAAATAACTCAACTGGAATTCCATTATGTCTCCTAAGGCCTACTTCGCATTCCAGGATGTCTGGCTCCAGGTGAGTGATCACACTATTGTGGTTATTTGGGTTCTTCTGTGTATTCTTGCCACCTCTTCTTAATATCTTCTGCTTCTGTTAGGCCCATACCATTTTTGTCCTTTATTGTGATCATCTTTGCATGAAATGTTCCCTTGGTATCTCTAATTTTCTTGAAGATATCACTAGCCTTTCTCTTTCTATTACTTTCCTCTATTTCTTTGCATTGATAGCTGAGGAAGCCTTTCTTGTCTCTCCTTGCTATTCTTTGGAATTCTGTATTGAAATGGGTATATGTTTCTTATTCTCCTTTGCCTTTAGCTTCTCTTCTTTTCTCAGCTCTTTGCAAGGCCTCCTCAGACAACCATTTTGCCTTTTTGCATTTATTTTTCTTGGGAATGGTCTTAATCACTGCATCCTGTACAATGTCACGAACCTCCATCCATAGTTCTTTGGGCAGTCTATCAGATCTAATTCCTTGAATCTATTTGTCACTTCCACTGGATAATTGTAAGGGATTTGATTTAGGTCATACCTGAATGGTCTAGTACTTTCTTCAATTTAAGTCTGAATTTGGCAATAAGGAGTTCATGATCTGAGCCACAGTCAGTTCCTGGTCTTGATTTCCTGACTGTTTAGAACTTCTCCATCTTTGACTGCAAAGAATATAATCAATCTAATTTTGGTATTGACCATCTTGTGATATCCATGTATAGAGTCTTGTGTTGTTAGAAGAGTATGTTTGCTATGATCAGTGCATTCTCTTGGAAAACTCTGTTACAGATTTTAACCTTTTTCATTTTTTACTCCAAGGCCAAATTTGCCTGTTACTCCAGATATCTCTTGACTTCCTGCTTTCGCATTCCAGTCCCCTATAACGAAGAGGACAACTTTTTTGGGTGTTAGTTCTAGAAGGTCTTGTACGTCTTCATAGAACTGTTCAACTTCAGCTTCTTCAGCATTACTGGTCGGGGCATAGACTTGGATTACCCTGATATTGAATGGTTTCCCTTGAAAACAAACAGAAATCATTGTGTTGTTTTTGAGATTGCATCCAAGTTCTGCATTTTGGACTCTTTTTGACTATGATGGCCACTCCATTTCTTCTAAGGGATTCTTGCCCACACTAGTAGATATAATATCAACTGAGTTAAGTCCCATGGTACCTTAATTATGAATAATTGCATAAAATACCAATTTTGTTGCTTCCTCTTCAGTGCACAGACCCCTATGTAAAGCACAGAGGCATATCATAGTCAGTGACCAATCATATTACCTGTTTCAAACTCTTTTGGTAACTAGTCACTGCTCATCTGTCATTCAATTCATGTACTAACAATAAATGCTATATTTGTGTTATATCTTTGTCTCAGTGACAAACTCTCATGACAGTTTACAAAAATTAAATAATTAAATAAGAGAAGTGGCCATCAAAAATGAAAGTTAGCAAAAAAAAAAAAAAACAGAAAGGGATAACTGGAAGTGAAATTTAAATAGAATATGGATGGAGTTATAAGAAAGTGATTGTGCCATTGGAGAGACTCTAAATAGAGTGAAAAAGTTGGCTTAAAACTCAACTTGGATAGCATATTAAAAAACAGAGACATTACTTTGTCAACAAAGGTCCATCTAGTCAAAGCTTCTTTTTTCCAGGAGTCATTTAAGGATGTGAGTGTTGAACTATAAAAAAAGCTGAGCACTGAAGAATTGATGATTTTGAACTGTGGTGTTGGAGAAGACTCTTGAGAGTCCCTTGGACAGCAAGGAGATTCAACAACTCTTTTCTAAAGGAAATCAGTCCTGAATAGTCATTGGAAGAACTGATGCTGAAACCCAATACTTTGGCAACCAGATGCAAAGAACTGTCTCATTGAGAAGACCCTGATGTTGGGAAGGATTGAAGGCAGGAGGAGAAGGGGATGACAGAAGTTAATATGGTTGGATGGGATCATTGATTCCATGGACATGAGTTTGAGTATGCTCAAACTGGTTCTTCTGCCTTTTCTCAGGAGGTGGTGATGGACAGGGAAGCCTGGCATGCTGCAGTTCATGGGCTCACAAAGTGTAGGACACGAAAGAGCGACTGGACTGAACTGAACTGAGCTGAATCTTCATTCCAGTTTGTTCTTCATCCGGTTGAGCATTTCGCATGATGTACTCTGCATATAAGTTAAATAAGCAGGGTGAAAATATACAGCTTTGACATACTCCTTTTGATTAGGAACAAGTCTGTTGTTCCACGTACAGTTCTAACTTCTGCTTCTTGACTTGCATACAGATTTCTCAAGTGCCCTGGTATTCCCATCTCTTTAAGAATTTTCCAGAGTTTATTGTCATTCACACAGTCAAAGCTGTGGCATAGTCAATGAAGCAGAAGTAGATGTTTTTCTGGAACTCTCTTGCTTTTTTTGATGATCCAATAGATGTTCACAATTTGATCTCTGGTTCTTCTGCCTTTTCTCAGTTCAGTTCAGTTCAGTTGCTCAGTCGTGTCCAACTCTTTGCAACCCCAGGGATTGCAACATTCCAGGCCTCCCTGTCCATCACCAACTCCTGGAGCCTACTCAAACTCATGTCAATTGAGTCGGTGATGCCATCCAACCATCTCATCCTCTGTCTTCTTCTTCTCCTCTTGCCTTCAATCTTTCCCAGCATCAGGGTCTTTTCCAATGAGTCAGTTCTTCACATTAGGTGGCCAAAGTATTGGAGTTTAGGGTCAAGATCAGTCCTTCCAATGTATATTCAGGACTAATCTCCTTTAGGATGAACTGGTTGGATCTATTTGAGGTCCAAGGGACTCTCAAAGGTCTTCTCCAACACCACAGTTCAAAAGCGTCGATTCTTCAGTACTCAGCTTTCTTTATAGTCCAACTCTCACTTCCATACATGACTACTGGAAAAACCATAGCCTTGACTTGATGGACCTTTGTTGGCAAAATAATGTCTCTGCTTGTTAATATGCTGTCTAGGTTATAGAAAAGTTATGTGAATAACTTTTCTTCCAAGGAGTAGAGTCTTTTAATTTCTTGGCTGCAGTCATCATCTGCAGTGATTATGGAGCCCCCCAAAATAAAGTCTGCCACTGTTTCCACTGTTTCTCTTTTGCCATGAAGTGATGGGACCGGATGCCATGATCTTAGTTTTCTGAATGTTGAGCTTTAAGCCAACTTTTTCGCTCTCCTCTTTCACTTTCACCAAGGGGCTCTTTAGTTCCTCTTCACTTTCTGCCATAAGGGTTGCATCATCTGCATATCTGAAGTTATTGATATTTCTCCCAGCAATCTTGATTCCAGCTTGTGCTTCATCCAGCCCAGCGTTTCTCATGGTGTTCTTCATATAAGTTAAATATGCAGGGTGACAATATTCAGCTTTGAGGCACTCCTTTTCCTATTTGGAACCAGTCTGTTGTTCCATGTACAGTTCTAACTGTTGCCTCCTGACCTGCATAAAGATTTCTCAAGAGGCAGGTCAAGTGGTCTTGTATTCCCATCTCTTTCAGAATTTTCCACAGTTTATTGTGATCCACACAGTCAAAGGATTTGGCATAGTCAATAAAGCAGAAATACTTTTCTTTCTTTCTTTTTTTTTTTTTTTTCTGGAACTCTCTTGCTTTTTTGATGGCCCAGCAGATGTTAGCAATTTGATCTCTGGTTCCTCTGCCATTTCTAAATCCAGTTTGAACATCTTCATGGTTCACGTTTCATGCACTGTTGAGTCCTGGCTTGGAGAATTTTCAGCATTACTTTAGTAGCATGTGAGGAGATGATTACATTGCATTTCTGCTTAGAAAGGTATTATTCATTTCATAAGTCATTATTTATAACATTGCATTTAAATAGTATTTTGACAACTTATGATAAAGAACAATAATTATTCACATTACCTTCAGAGGTACTTATATTAAATGATTATTTAACTGTTATTTAAAATATAATAAAGTGTCCTCTAGACAGAAATTATATTATTTTGTCTATGGCCATACCACCATGAATGCACCTGATCTCATCTTATCTTGAAAGCTAAGCAGGGTTGGACCTGGTTAGTGCTTGGATTGAGAAATTAAATAATTTACTGATATAATTTGCTTATTATTTTAGGCAAGGCAAAGAAATTTCAAGTTTAATGAGATTCATTATCTTGCGAATGGAGTCTTTGTTATGTTACTAGAGGAAGAAACCCTATTTCTTTAGGCTAAATTGTATAATGGTGTGTGTGAATGCGTGTGTCTGTGTGTGTGAAACAGCCAATGGTGGAGAACTAAACCAAACAGAGGTCCAGATTTTGTTAAGTACAGTCTAGAAAAATCTCCATGCTGATTGCATAGTATTTCAAAGTCTAGTGTGAAGATAAAGCTTCAGATTCTAGCTTTGTTTCAAGAAGCATTTATAGATTCTGGGTTAATTTACTCTAAGTAATACTTTATATAGAGACATGGTGATAAAGAGATCCAGTATATAAGCTGTGTTTCTCTTAACAGAGAGAATTAACTGATTTCCCAAGAAGTAAGGAGATAAGAACAGGCCACCTGCCTTCTTTTCTAGATATACACTCAGAAAAATGAAAAACAGGTGTTCAAACCTTGTATACAAAAGTTTGTAGCAGCACTGCTTACACTAGCCAAAAAATGGAAACAATCCACATGTCAATCAGCTGAATATTAGATGAACAAAATTTAGCATAAGCATATAATTGAATGCTATTCAGCCATATAAAATGATGAAGTAATGATGTGCATGTGGGCTCAGTTGCTGTCAGTCATGTCCGACACTTGTGATCCCTTGGACCACCAGGCTCCACTGTCCGTGGGATTTCCCAGCAAGAATACTTCTTTCTACAGGAGGTACTTCTGAGCCAGGAATCAAACCCGTGTCTCCTAGGTCTCTTGCATTGGCTGGTGGATTCTTTATCACTGTACCACCTGGGAAGTCCATGAAGTACTGAGGCATGCATCAAATTGGGTGAAATTTGACAGCATTGTTCTAAGTGAAACAAGCCAGTCATGTAAGGTCACATATCATATAACTCCATTTATATGAAGTATCTAGATTAGGTGTATCCATACAGACAGCAGATTGGCAATTTGTAAGGATGGAGAGTACAGAAGAAAGATATATTGCTTAATGGGCATGCAGATTTCTTTAGGGGTAATGAAAATATTTTTGGAACTTGATAGAGGTGTTGACTGTATAGTATTGTGAATGTAGTAAGTGGTTTTTGCACTTTAATTTATTTAGTTCTATGTTATGTGAATTTCACTGGAATGAAAGAATATTAGATACATACGCACTTTGCACATGCACACACATTCGATTTTTAATACATTAGTTGCATGGTTTTCATCCATGTATCTGTGGTTCCTCTTTCTGCTCATTATGTTAATTCGTTGTTTTTCAGTTGCTAAATCATATCTGACTCTTTGTGACCCCATGGACAGCAGCACACCAGGCTTCCTTGTCCTTCACTATCTCCTGGAGTTTGCTCAAACTCATGTCCATTGAATAAATGGTGCTATATAATCATCTTGTTCTCTGCTGTCACCTTCTCCTTTTTGCTGTTTATGCTAATTATGTTACTTTATTTCTCTATTACTCCACAGGACTTGAGGTAGGTCTCTTTTGAGGTTCCTCTCTGTTCTAAGACTTCGACATACTGTAATTTGTGTCTAAAGATAACATTTGACCTTCATGTTAATAGTAGGACTTTCACATCTTCAATTTTCTCACCAATTATCTATCCAATTGCCTTATTCCCCCAAACTTCTACATCTCATCCATCACTGCACTCTTTTATTTGTACTGGCAAAGCGTTTTCAAGTCGTTCCCCTACTTACAAATCCCAGACTACTTGGTTGGTTTAAGTCTTCACCTAAAACATCCTTACAACCTACAACATAGACTTCCTTCCATTCATTATTAACTATAGTTCACATTGAATTTCTTTTTACATTTTAACTTTAGGAAAATTAAGTCACAAAATATATAGAGAAAAATATGATGAAAAGTTATGCACTCATCATACAGATTAGATTGTCTTACTGTATTTGAATTTTTGTAAATAAATAATTTTGAATTCCTTGTTATAAACCTTCCCAATGCTTTTTCCATTTGCCTTACAAAAAGGACATGTATGAATATTTTTTCTATAGTTCTAATCTATATGATGACCTATTTAATGCATGTATGACACCACTGTAAATATATTATGGTCTTGGGAGTTTAAAAGTTTTAGAAGGTAAAATACTATATACATAAATTTACAACTTTAATTTTTACTTGGCAATTGCATTTTTGAAATGAATCAATGTATTTCAATTACTCTGTTTTTCATTGCTTTAAGATCCTCCACAGTGTGAAATATAACACTGTACTTTTATTTTCCTATATGGACAGAACTTTCTATTATTCTTTATTGTTACTTCTGATGCAGAAGACGTAATAGAAGTGGGTTCGATCCCTGGGGTAAAAGGATCCCCTGGCAGAGGAGATGGCAATCCACTCCAGTATTCTTGCCTGGAAAACCCATGGACAGAGGAGCCTGGCAGGCTACACAGTTCATGGAGTTGCAAAGAGTCAGATATGACTTAGCAACTAAACAACAACCAATAGTATAAAGAAGAAACTTGGTATGTGATAGAGGTTTACACAAATTACTATTTAACCTGATATATAATTGAAATGTGGTGGTGTAAACGCACACACAGCTTTATGGATTTGGGCAAAGTTCTCTACAAAGCAGTTTCCAAATACGTGTGTGAATGTTTCCGAGTTCAGTCATGTTGTATTTTTCTAGTTGTCTTTTCCATAAAATTGTATCTGCCTTTACATTTTAAAAATATGGTAATTATGATATTTATTTGTAAATATGAGTAACTCCTGTTTCCCAATATCTTTATATTTCTAAGTTTAACTTACTTTTCCATGTTTTTTTTACTGTATTTCTAGATAAAATTAATAATATTTTCATAGAATTTGTGCATGTGTGAGTTTGTATTAGTGAAATTAGCCTTTATTTAACTTTTATTTTACTATCTTCTTTCTGTTTTGCTATCATGGTGGTAGAAGTCTCACTTTTAAGGTGTGGATTACTTTTCTATTTTTGACACTTGAAGCTATTAATATCTATTCCTTTTCTCCATGCTTTGCTAGGTTTTTATTTATCAGTAGGTTTACATATTTAAAAGAAACATAATTGCATCTTGAACAAACTAGATAGGATTTTAATCAAGGCAGTCTACTATTCTGTCCTTTAGAAGTATACTTTTTCTTGTTTCTTTACTTGCAATGCACTTGTCATTACCCCTAACATTGTTCCAAATCATGCTCCAAATCACTTGACCTGCCAAGACTTCCACTTTCTGCAAGCACCTTTTATCCTGGTAATAGAAGAATTACTCACTGGCATACTCAAAACATTTTCATATGCTCTTATCACACTCTGAAGTGATTTCATGTCTGCTTTCTATGTGATACACCCTTTTACTATCTGTTTCTGGTTCCTCATCCTCTGTAAAACCATAGCTGATTTAATCATATCCTATTACTTTCAGTATCAGCTTGCTCTTATCTAGTACATAGCAATTAGTCCATTTCATTGTAAGTTTTTCTTGTGTATCTGTTTCTCTCCCAATTTCCATTTTTTTAAGGAAAAGGCAATATTTTAATGTTTATGTATGTAAGTATATGGCACTTCCCATGTAGCTCGGTAAAGAATCTGCCTGCTAATGCAGGAGACACAGATTCGATCTCTACATGGGGAAGAGCCCCTGGAAAATGAAATGGCAACCCGCTCCAGTATTCTTGCCTGGAAAATTCCATGGACAGAACCTGGTGGGCTACAGTCCATATAGTTACAAAAGAATCAGACACAACTTAGCAACTAAACAACATACATATGCATATATTGCCAAGAGCATATAATAAATATTTAAGCAATAAATGCAAAAGTAACAATAGTATGCAATTGCTTTTCAGAATTTTTTGAACAAGCTCCTTGCTTCCTTTTCATTAACAATCTCTTTATCAATTTCTTAATCAGGCTTTACACTTTGAGGCCACTTTATTTGGTTTCCAGGTTTACTTCCTATCCAATATATTCAAGGTTATTTTTGCATATGGGTTTTTAAACTCCCAGCTCAGCATTACAAGCCAACCATAGCTGATATCCTGCTCTAATTTACAGCTTTGGATTTACTCCAGAAATGGATAATGATTAACACTCCACCAATGAAAGTCAATATTTCTAAACTGAACATTTGAAAAATTGTCAGTAAAGAAGAGAAATGTTTGAAATGTAAAGAAAGAAAATTGAAACTTGTCCAAGAGACACTTATTTTTTATTTAGGAGGCAATGGTCAACCATAATGTAAAATAAAGTATAACTGTTATATTTACATATGACACATTTTGCTGTTTTTAATTTTAATTCTATGATCAAAAGAATATCTTTATTCTCTGCATTTTATAAATTCATTTACATTCAGAGACTTTCTTCCAAAAGCCAATTTGTCTTCTGCCCAATTCTGAAAATGTAAGGTGGACTGTTTACTAAAGTGTAAGGCATACTGGCATATTTTCAGGTTATTCTCCATATTTTGACTAGATAACACATATTTTGGCTCATATAGAAATTAACATTCACTATATCCTATTTCAATGCAATCTCCATGATCTGGATGAATTTTCTCAAACTCTGGTGCTGGAAAAAACTCTTGAGAGTCCCTCCAGAGACAGCAAGGAGATCACACCAGTCAATCTTAGAGGAAATCAACCCAGAATATACATTGGAAGGACTGATCCTAGAACTGAAGCTCCAATACTTTGGCCACCTGATGCGAAGAGTTGAGTCGTTGGAAAAGACCCTGATGCTGGGAAATATTAAGGGCAGGAGGATAAAGGGTCAACAGAGGATGAGAGGTTGGATGGCATCACTGACTCAATGGACATGAGTTTGAGCAAGCTTTGGGAGATGGTGAAGGACAGGGAAGTCTAGTGTGCTGCTGCTCATTGGGTTGCAGAGAATGGGACATGACTGGGCAACCGAACAGCAAAAAAGATCTTTTTACAATATATGGTGGATTCTAAAACATATTTTATGTTTGTAAAAAAAAAAAATCTCTTACATTATTATCAGCAATTAGTGTTATATTTATCAAGTTCACTATTGAGATTATCCAGAATATCAACATTAAAGAAGAGGATACTCTTCTTTAAGGGTATCTTAAAGGGTCCTTTCCAAAGAAGAGGATATTTATGGCTCCTCAGTAGAAAGAAAAAAAAAACAAAACCCTACATTCTTCAGCAATAAACCTTTGAATAAAGTGTACCTGAATCTTCCATTATATGCATGTGTGTGCATGCTCAGTCATGTCTCACTCTCTGAGACCTTATGGACTGTAGCTCATCAGGTTCCACTCTCCATGGGATTTTCCAGGCAAGAATACTGGAGTGGGTTGCCATTTCCTTCTCTAAGGGATCTTCTTTTCCCAGGGATTGAACCCACATTTCCTTCATCTCCTGCATTGGCAGGCAGATTCTTTACCGCTGAGCAACCTGGGAAGGCCTTTCCATAATAGTGCACACTTACCAAATATTTCTGCTCTTGACAAAGACTCTGAGAACTTGTTTTAAACATCAAATTTAACTGGCCCTATTGATTGAAGTACTTCTACAGCTTCATCTTAGACTGCTTGAAAACATTTAAGGAAACTGCCAAAAGCTATCACATTTAGATCTTTGAAATCAGATTTGGCCCAAATAAATTTTTGGTAGTAAGTGTTTAAATAATTTAATGTTTAAGTGACAGTGAAATTAGGAGACAACTCAGCTTTAGATGTATGTTCATGCTAACTGCTGTCAAGTCTAACTGAATGATCTGCATTTCCCATGTCACTGTCTTACATATGTTTCCATTAGACTAAAATCCCAGGTTGCATATAGCCTATTATTCATGCCCCAGTTGATTTCTTGAATCATAAAACTGTAAAACATTTGTAGGCCTTAATTAGATGTTCCTGCTTACTAGAAGAATAGCTTTAATATTTAAATAGGAGGTTGAAAAGTAAGCAAAATTATTATGCCAAAATGAACAGACTAGGGAATATGTTCTTTCTATTAAAGGAAAAAAGAAAGAAAGAAACAAAACCTTTCCTGAAATAAAGGCAGTAAATAAATGTCAACAACTTTCTACTGGGATTGGCAGTTCCTGCATTTTGAAAATCCTCTGTATGTGAATTTATTGTGAAGTATAGATTCAATCAATCAGTTTTATTAATTTCAGTTATTTTCTTTCATCGTCTATTACAACTCAAAAATTTAAAGAGAACCATCGAAAGCTATCAGATTGGGAGCTCTGAGATTGTTTAGCATAAATAATATTTTACATATCTTGAAATATTTAAATACAAAACAGAAGATTAAAAATTATGCAACCACTAATTTTGAAAGTAATCATTAGATAGTGATGTGTGGTGTTTCTTTGTCCTTCTTTCTTAATGTAACTTTCAGGTATACAATCCACAGATTAATATTGTGAGAAAATGTACTTAGGAAATTAGTATAAAATCTTCAGCATTTCAGTAGTTGGATTGGATGGTTGTTAAGATTTTTCCAACTTTAAAGCTTAATCATTTGTTAGATTATGGGAAATCTTCTCATAATCTACAATGAAAACCACAAAACAGAACTACCTACAGAATAATTTTATTAAGAGTGCAGATTAACAATCACTTGCTTTATAAACATGTATTTTTCAATTTAAACAAACAGATTCAATTCTTCCAATCATGGGTTATAGTTGTAGTTATAACCACATTTATAGTTAGAATTATATATGCATAGAATGCTTTCCTATGAAGGTGGAAAGTATTGGCAATGAATATACAATGTTTTCAAATATGATGCACTTGTTTTTAGCACAAGAGATCCATTATCTGTACACAAGCTTAACTTAGGGAAACTAAGAAAATCCTTCTATGAGAAATTTTATTTCCAACATCTTTTGCTTCTGTATCAAAAAGACTTGAGAAATAATCAGACAATTTCTTTGATGCATATGCCACTCAGTTTGTCTCTCATACCAATATTCAAGGTTGGATTACTCTAACCATCAATAGTCTACAAGAGTCAAGTGTGCTCAGTTGCGTCCCACGGACTGTAGCATGCCAGGCTCCCCTGTCCATGGAATTTTCTAGGCAAGAATACTGGAGTTGTTGTCACTTCCTACAGGGTATCTTACTGACCCAGGGATTGAAACCATGTCTTCTGAGTTTCCTGCATTGGTAGGAGGATTCTTTTCTAGCACCACCTGGGAAACTGCTACAAGAGTCAACAGAAGATCAAATTTTGAGAGGGATGGAAAAATAGAAAATTCTTCTTTCTCTCTTTATTCTCTTATCTTCTCTCTTTGAGGTCTGAAGTCATAATGTTGGATGAATATTTTATTTGTGTAGGTTTGTTTTTTTTTTTTTTTTTTGGGGGGGGGTTGTTTTGCCTTCCAGAGAGTTAAAGGTGTGAAATAAGACAAGGAATGAGAACCTAAGCACTGTTGCCTCTAGACTTCAAAGAAAAGAACTAATAGGAAGTCCTTAAAATTTATTTTCTCCCAAGCTCACATCAACAGGATGCATCTTAAACAGAGTTCTAGAACAGAGGACAATCAATTATAATGAATACATATTCAGTTAAAGTTAGCTGGTACCATGTTTCTTAGAAATTCCTTCAGAAAAAGTAGAATAAAGAGTATTTGTCGGTGACGATAATCTTTTGTCACAACACACTGCTTTTGTTATGAGTAACTTTACCTATTGAAAATAAGAGGAATTAAAAAGTTGGTCAAATTCTGCTAAAAAGTTGAGTAAGGTAAAAATGAGAGAGAAAAACAACAACAACAACTTTGCATTTGGTATTATATAGCTCCACATAATTTTGCTCTAAACTGAAACAGATTTAATACAATGGTGATTGACTAGAATGAAGAGGTCTGTTTCCCCCACTACATTCTAAACTTCCTAAAGACAGAGATCTAATAGATGATAGAAGTTAGTGGTGCTTACCGTGACTCAGTGGTAAAGAATTCTCCTGCCAATGCAGGAGACACTGGTTCAATCCCTGGGGTGGGAAAATTCCCCGGAGAGAGAAATGGCAATCTACTCCAGGGTTCTTGTCTGGAAAATCCCATGGACAGAAAATCCTGGCAGACTACAGTCCATGGGATCTCAAAGAGTTGGACACAACTCAGTGACTAAACAATGACAGTAATTTATTTAACAAAAGAAAATTGTGCTGGATTTGATTTTGACCGAGTCACTTTATTCCTTTGGTTTCCTGTAGCCTAATAAGGTATAATTTCCTCATGCCCTGAAACTCCACCCAAGAGTCTAGGCACATTTTTGCATTTGGCATTCATTAATCTGATTCAGGGGGCTTCCCTGATGGTTCAGTGGTAAAGAATCCATCTGCAGTGCGGGAGATGTGTATTCAATACCTGGGTCAGGAAAATTCCCTGGAGGAGGGCATGGCAACTCACTCTAGTATTCCTTCCTTAAGAATTCCATGGACAGAGGTGCCTGGCAGCCTACAGTCCACGGGATCTCAAAAAGTCTGCTTGACTGAAGCTATGGAGCATGCTCATGGTCTGATTCAGGGCCTGTTTGTTGTTGTTCAGTCGCTTAGTTGTGACAGACTCTGAGAACCCACAGACTGCGGCAAACCAGGCTAACCTGTCCTTCAGCATCTTCCGGAGTTTGCTCAAACTCATGACTTACCTAGAGAAGAGGAAAGAGAACAGAAAATACTTTAAGGAACTGAATTCTTCGACTGAATTCTTTCACTGAATCTCAGTGAAATGTGACCCTTCTGACATATTCTGACATAAATCCAGACCTTGGAAAATGTCTATTTTGTTCCTTCATTATGTTATCAAAATATACAGTGATTGTAATTGTAAACAGCAGTTGGTAAACAATTTTAAAACTGAGCCTGAGGGAAGTAAAAGAGGAGAGCTAAGAAATAAAATCAAATTAGGAAGTCCAGGGCGGCACATTAACTTTCACAGAGATTAAATGTTTTCTTTGCAGCTAGAAAAACAGTTCATGTCCTATTGTCCTGAATTTGGATATAAAAGAATCCTACATTCCAAATTAAAGATCATCGGTTTTGTGACATGTTTCTAATAAAAAATAAATAAGCCACACCATTCTAAATCTATTGTGTAATATTTCCATATGGAACTGAAGTAATTGGCATTTTATTCAGCATGATCTTGTAAAGCAAGGATTCAAATACACAAAATCCTACACTAAAGAGCTCTCAATATGATATATGCTTGAAAGTAGTAAATGTATCTAGCAAATTTATGCTTCCTATATCATACTTCAGGCAGCATTATCAGTACATAGCTTTGTATTTAGGGAATTCTGAATTCTGTAAGATGATATTCTCAGTGCTTTATCTATTTTGATAGCTGTACTTAACATTTGAATAGAGAATTTAGAGAGGAAAAAAACGAAAACCCATCTCTAAGCTAGGGAATGGGGATTGGAGAATGAAGTTGAGCTCCAACAAATTTAAAATTCTAGTGAGAGTTTGGTATGCCAATTCAAACTTTCAATATTAAAATAATTGGACTGCCAATTACTTTCCTTTCTGAATTAGAAGAGGAACAAGGTAAAATCTTCCCTTTTTTATATCTGCTATATGAATTAAAGTGAAGCAAAATAGGGTTGTCTCAAACTGATTTGTCTAAAGGTCATAAAAATATTTTTGAAAGAACAGTGTCTACAGAAACTCTTATACCTCATCACGTCATGCTGATGGAGCCACTAAGGGCTCTTACTAGTATATTTACAAATGGAGAAAGTATTCATAGAAATTGAATTAAACCTCCTCATTTTACAAATCAGAAATCTTTGTCCAAAAAAGAGATGTGACTGTCTAAAACCATAGAAATTATGAAAGAAATGAAACTTATTTTACAAATTCTAGAACTTATTCCCTATGTTGTATGTAGTATGCTCCTGATGTCTACCTTCAGGATAGGGAGCAACCTCCTTTTTGCTGGTAAAATTCTGGCACTTTTGAAGTTGCATAAGCTGTTTAAACAAAACTGCATTATTTTAGATGTTTACTAAATTGATTGTCATGGATTTGAAAGTAACTTTCCTTTCATTTTATTCTGAGCTTTCTTTACACCAGCTGCAAGCTCTTCTACAGAAAATACTTGCAATTTCCATAGTATGGTTTATTTGGAGCTTCCCTGGTAGCTCAGAAGGTAAAGAATCTGCCTGTAATGTAGGAGACCCAGGTTCAATCCTTGGGTTGGGAAGATCCTGTGGTGAAGGAAATGGCAGCCCACTACAGTATTCCTGCCTGGAGAATTCCATAAACAGAGGAGCCTGTGGGCTACTATCCATGGGGTTGCAAAGAGTCAGATACTATTGAGCAATTAACACTTTCTCTTCCATGGGTTGTTTCAGACAGTTCGGTTCAGTCATTCAGTCCTCTCCAACTATTTGCAATCCCATGGACTGCAGCACACCACACTTCTCTGTCCAAAAAAAACCTCCCAGAGCTTGCTCAAACTCATATCTATCTAGTTGGTGAAGCTACCAAACATCTCATCCTCTCTCATCCCCTTCTCCTCCTACCTCCAATCTTTCCCAGCACAGCATTTTTTCAGTGAGTCAGTTCTTCACATCAGGTAACCAAAGTATTGGAGCTTCAGCTTTAGCACCTGCCCTTCCAATGAATATTCAGGACTGATTTCCTTTAGGATTAACTGGTTTGATTTCCTTGCAGTCCAAGGGACTCTGAAGAGTATTCTCCAACACCAGAGTTCAAAAGCATTGATTCTTTAGACTTAGATTTTTTTATAGTCCAACTCTCACATCCATACATGACTACTAGAAAAGCCATAGCTTTGACTAGATGGACATTTGCCATCAAAGAAATGTCTCTGCTTTTGAGTATGCTGTCTAGGTTTGTCATAGCTTTTCTTCCAAGGAGCAAGTGTCTTCTCATTTAATGGCTGCAGTCACCATCTGAAGTAATTTTGAAGCCCATTAAATAAAGTCTGTCACTGTTTCTATTGTTTCCCCATCCATTTGCCATGAAGTGATGGGCTCAGAGGCCATGATCTTTGATTTTTAAATGTTGAGTTTTAAGCCAGGTTTTTCACTCTCCTCTTTCACTTTCATCAAGAGGCTCTTTAGCTCCTCTTCTCTTTCTGCCATAATGGTGATGTCATCTGCATATTAGAGATTACTGATATTTCTCCCTGAAATCTTGATTCCAGGTGTGCTTCATCCAGTCCAACATTTTGCATGATGTACTCTGCATGTAAGTTAAAAAAGCAAGGTGACAATATACAGCCTTGATTCATTCTTTCACCAATTTGGAAGCAGTCCATTGTTCCATGTCTGGTTCTAACTATTGCTTCTTGACCTGCATATAGATTTCTCAGGGGGCAGGTAGGTGGCCTTGTTATTCCCACCTCTTGAAGAATTTTCCACAGTTTGTTGTGATCCACACAGTCAAAGGCTTTAGCATAGTTAATTAAGCAGAAGTAGATGATTTTCTGGAATTCTCTTACTTTTTCTAGAATCCAACAGATGTTGGCAAATTGATCTCTGGTTCCTCTAACTTTTCTTTATCCAACTTGAACATCTGGAAGTTCTCAGTTCACATACTACTGAAGCTCAGCTTGGAGAATTTTGAGAATTACTTTGCTAACATGTGAGATGAGTGCAATTGTGCTGTAGTTTGAACTTTCTTTGGCATTGCCTTTCTTTGGGATTGGAATGAAAACTTAACTTTTCCTGTCTTGTGGTTACTGCTGACTTTCCAAATTTGCTGGAATAGTGAGTGCTATGATGCACTTTCACAGCATCATCTTTTATGATTTGAAATAGCTCATCTGGAATTTCATCTCCTCCTCTAGCTATGTTTGTAGTGATGCTTCTTAAGGCGCACTTGACTTCACACTCCAGGATGTCTGGCTCTAGGTGAGTGATCACATTATTGTGCTTATCTGAGTCATTAAGATCTTTTTTGGGTAGTTTTTCTGTGTATTCTTGCTGCTTTCTCTTAATATCTTATGCTTCTGTTAGGTCTATATCATTTCTGCCCTTATTGTGCCCATCTTTGCATGAGATGTTCCCTTGGTATTTCCAATCTTGTTGAAGAGATCTCTAATATTTCCCCTTCTGTTTTCCCCCCTATTTCTTTGTGCTGATCACTTAGGAAGGCTTTCTTATTTTTCCTTGCTATTTTTTGGAACTCTGCATTCAGATGGATATATATATTTCCTTTCCTCCTTTGATTTTTGCTTGTCTTCTTTTCTTAGCAATTTGTAAGGCCTCTTCAGACAACCAATTTGCCTTTCTTCATTTCTTTTTCTTGGGGATGGTTTTGATCACCACCTCAATGTTACAAATGTCTGTCCATAGTTCTTCAGGCTCTCTGTCTTTCAGATCTAATCCCTTGAATCTATTTGTCTCTTCCACTGTATAATCCCAAGGGATTTAATTTAGGTCATATCTGAATGTTCTAATGGTTTTTGCTACTTTCTTCAATTTCAGTCTGAATTTGCCAATAAGAGGTTCATGATCTGAGCCACAGACAGCCTCTGGTCTTTTTTTTTTTTTTTTTTCCCCTAACTGTATAGAGCTTCTCTATCTTTGACTGCAAAGAATATAATCAATCTGATTTCAGTATTGACCATCTGATGATGTCGATGTGTAGAGTCATGTCTTGTATTGTTGGAAGAGAGTGTTTGCTATGACCATTGTGTTCTCTTGGCAAAACTCTGTTATCCTTCACCTTGCTTCATTTTGTACTCCAAGGTCAAACTTGCCTGTTACTCCAGGTAGCTTTTGACTTTCTACTTTTGCATTCCAGTCCCCTGCGATGAAAAGGACATCTTTTTATTGATGTTAGTTCTAGATCGTCTATAGAGATTCATAGAATGGCTCAAATTCAGCTTCTTTGGCATTAGGGATTGGGGCATAGACTTGGATTACTGTGATACTGAATCGTTTGCCTTGGAAATGAGCTGGGATCATTCTGTCATTTTTGAGATTGTATTCAAGTACTGCATTTTGGACTCTTTTATTGACTATACAGGTTACTCCATTTTTTCTAAGGGATTCTTGCCCACAGTAGTAGATAGAATGATCATCTGAATTAAATTTACCCATTCCGATCCATTTTAGTTCACTGATTCCTAAAATGTTGATGTTCACTCTTGCCATCTCCTGTCTGACCACTTCCAATTTACCTTGATTCATGAAGCTAACATTCCATGTTCCTAATCAATATTGTTCTTTATAGTATCTAACTTCACTTACATTGCCAGTCATATCCAAAACTGGGCTTTTATTTTGTTTTGGCTCGGCCTCTTCATTCTTTCTGGTGTTTTTCTCCACTCTTCTCTAGTAGCATATTGGGCACCTTCTGACCTCAGTAGTTCATCTTTCCATGTCATATCTTTTTTTTTTTTTTCCCTCTTCATACTGGTCATGGGGTTCTCAAGGCAAGAATACTGAAGGGGTTTACATTTTGTCAGAACTCTCCACCATGACCTGTCCATCTTGGGTGGCCCTACATGGCATGGTTCATAATTTCATTGAGTTAGACAAGCCTGTGATCCACGTGACCAGTTTGGTTAGTTTTCTGCCTCTGTGTTTTTATTTGTCTGGCTTCTGATGGATAAGGATTAAGAGGCTCTTGAAAGCTTCCCAATGGGAGGGACTGGCTGTGGGGGAATCTGGGTCTTGCTCTGATGGCCATACTCAGTAAATCTTTAATCTAATTTTCTGTTGGTGGGTTTGTCTGTGTACCCTCCCTGTAGTTTGGCCTGAGGCCAAACTATGGTAAGGTTAATGGCAGTAATGGTGACCTCCTTCAGAAGTACTTTTGCCAGCACATCGCAGCTCCCAGGATTGTTGTAATCAGAGCCCCTGACCCCACAGCAGGCCATTATCAACCCACTCTGCCAATGGAGACTTCTGGGCACTCACAGACAAATCTGATTTAATCTCTTGTGGGGTCACTGCACCTTTATCTTGGGTCCTGGTGTGCACAAGGTTTTGTCTGTGCCATTCCCCAGTCCTGTGGAAGTTCTGTAATCAAATCCCACTGACATTCACAGTCAGATTCCCTGGGGGTTCTCAGTCCCTTTGTAGGATCTTCAGGTTGGGAAATCTGCTGTGGGCCTTAGAACTTTTGCACAGTGTGAAAGCTTCTTTGGTATATTTGTTCTCCAATTTGTAGGTTGTCTGCTTGGTGGCTCTGTGGTGGGGCTGACACTTGGCTCCTCCCAGGTCTGCTTCCGTCAGAGCCCCTGTCCCCATAGCAGTCCACTGCTGACATTTGCCTCCACAGGAGACACTCAAAACTCAAAAGCAGGTCTGGCTCAGTCTTTTGTGGGATCCCTGGGTCCTGGTGCTCATAAGGTTTTGTTTGAGCCCTCAGAGTGTCTCTAGGATATGGGATTTGATTCTAAATTTGATTTTACCCTTCCTACCATCTCCCTGGGGCTCCTCCCTTGCCCTTGGATATGTTTTTTTTTTTTTTTTTTTCTTTGTGTGACCAACATTCTCCTGTTGATGGTTGTTGAGCAGTTAGTTGCAATTTTGGTGTTCTTGCAGATGAGTGTACATCTTTCTACTCCACCATCTTTAGTAAAAAAAGATGAATTGTTTACACAATCTTCTGTTCAAACACCCAGTCCAGGAGACAGAGTTTCTTTCTCTTAGCTCTCCTTTCAAAAGCCCTGAAATAAATATTCTAATTATAGCTTCTGATTGAAGATGTCTTTCCATATAAGTCAACTTTAGTTATGTTATAATAAATAAAAGTGATCCAAATGAGAAAAAAATGTGTGCATGCATTATGTGCATAATCAGTCACTCAGTCGTGTCTGACTTTTTGCAACTCCAAGGAATGTAGGCCACCAGGCTCCACTGTCCATGGGATTTTCCAGGCAAGAACACTGGGATAGGTTGCCACTTCCTACTCAAGGGGATTTTCCTGACTCAGAGACTGAACCCACACCTCCTATGTCTCCTGGATTGGCAGGGTGACTCTTTACCATTGTGCCACCTGGGAAGCCCATGAGAACAAATAGAAACTATCTGTTCATAGCAAAGGAGTAAGTCAACATCATTTGCATTTGACAGATTTGGTGGCAGGCAGGGGAATGTTAAAATTTTATAATAAAAAAGAAGGGAAAGTATGCTCTGATTTGAGGATCTTGTCCTTTATGTGAATGGTTTTTGAAAGGATACTTGACATTCTTTGGTTCAACTATCATTACCATGTCAGAAGAATCTCTGGACTATAGAGTATCAGCTCTGGTGTCAAAAGCTTTATCAGGTTTTCATCAAATATAGTAAATAAGGCAAAGGTACATCCAGAGAATATACAACTTGATTAGAAATAGAGACATCTTCTGGAACCTCAATAAATAGTCCATCTAATGGACATCTAATATTATTATTCCAATTGTGAGCAAATATCTCCTTATTAAATTCACAGAGGTGGTATCACAGGCAGAAAGGGTTGTGTTCTTTGATTTTCATATTTTTCCAGCAAGGGCAGAAAGATTACATTTAAAAGATGGGAGATAGGTACAATCTCTGTGGTATATTTAGTCAGAGGAAGAGGTTTAGCAAAGGTACCTGAGAGAGAGTGTCAGTGTTTAATGTAGAAAGGGTAGCACCAGTAACTAGCAAGCACTGATGAGCTTGACCATCTATGTTTATAATTAAATAACCCTGAATGTTAAGGATGGGGCAGGAGATTGGATGCTCTTTCTTCAGACCATCATTGGTCTGAATTGAGAGATTTTTCTTTATCTTGGGTTTTCTTTCATAAGATGGAATATTCTCTGGTTAAAAGCCAAACTGAATCATGGGATGTTAGCATTACAGGTGACACCCACTAATCTAGGGCAGCCACTTCCTTCTATAAATGAAAGACTAGAACCACAGAAGTAAAATATATTTTCAAGGTTTTGGAGCCATGATAAATTCAAATCAACTACCAAATTGTTCTGGTAAATAAATAAATATCTTAATGTGGGACACACTATAACAACTTTTGGGAAAGTATACTTTTTTAAAAGATTAAAAATGACCCATAAAATAAATATATATTAAATATTTTATTACTTTCACTATTTGAGGGGGACAGTAAGATGGGAAAGCTGACTCAAAGGACATTTGAAATGTTGGCAATTGTGTAAATAATGTTAGAAAGGTTGCTAATGTATATTCAAACTCATCAATATCTCATGGGAAAAACAATAATGCTATTTAGGGTCATTATATTGTATTTAACAGGGAAGAGAAAATTTATACCTCTGAAAAAAATCTGTAAGTAAATATATTATATTAATTATTGGCTATTTATTGAGTTAAATAATGCTTTAGTGGTGCTATTAAACAATATTTCTTATGAAATTAAAAGTATATGCTACTTAACTATTTAGTTTTTATTGGTAAGATCTTTACTTAAAGCTTTTATAAACAGGCAGTTTAATTGTATGTTGCTATCTTATTTATAATAGCTATTGTAACTTTCTTAATTGCTATACTATTTGGGGAAATCTATTAAAATAAGATTATTTGTTTGTGCTAATGGCTCCAAGATTCATGCTTCTGATTTCTATTTTCCTTTTTAACTTCAGGAATTCTTTTCTTTCCAGCCATCATTGATTATTCTGATCTTTCCAATTTTATGCACAAACTTTTACTTCTAAATCCTGATTCTATCAACTTAAGAGTTCAGAGAATAAAATCAGAACAAAATAAGGGGGCTTGATGTAGACTGAAGTTTTATGTTTCACTCCCCTCTCCACCAAATTTTATATTAGAATGTAATCTTTAATGTGATGAAACTGGAAGGTGAAGAATTTGGAAGGTGATTATGTTATGAAGGAGGGTCCAAATAAATGGGAATGTTGTTGTTGTTCAGTTGCCAAGTCATATCTGAATCTATGTGGCCACATGAACTGCAGCACACCAGGCCTTCCTGTCCCTCATCATCTCCCAGAGTCTGCCCAAGTTGATGTTCATTGAATAGATGATGCCATCCAACCATCTCATCCTCTAACCCCTTTCTCCTCCTGTCCTCAATCCTTCCCAGCATCAGGATCTTTTTCCAATAAGTCAGCTCTTTGTATCATGTGGCCGAAGTATTGGAGAATGTTCTTGTAAAATAGACCTTCTATTGTAAAATAGAAGAATACTTTCCTCTGACATTACAATGAGAAGACAGCCAACTCTGAAGTAAGAAGTGGGTCTTCATCAGACACTGAAGCTGCTGGTGACCCCGTCTTAGACTTCCCAATCTCCAGAATATTAAAAATAAACTCCTGTTGCTTCTGAATCACTCTGTCTATGTGATTCTGTTACAACAGACAGAAAAAAAAAAAACTAAGACAGGGCTATTTTATGGATAGCATGGGAAATATCAACTTTGAAGCACTGATCAATGCACAGCTTCCATAGATGACTTTTGAGTCCAAGGTTTGCTTCTGGAATCAACTCCTGTTAGTCTGAAGAGCATGTCATCACCAACTACTCACCTAAAGAGTCTCATGTGTTTAGACAGTGCATGCATATTTTTAAAATCTTCTAATTATTTTATAATAATAACATCTGTAAGGGGGAAACTGTATTTACTTCTGAGAAACTCTATTATATACCTCAGAATCATTAAGAAACTAGATCTTTAATATTTCTGCCTCAGAAAAAGAAGTGATAGTTATGTGACAATTATGTGACATGATGAAAATTGGAAACGTTAGCCAGTGCTACGGTGGCAATTGTATTGCAGTGTCCAAATGTAGCAAATCAACATATTGTACACCTTAAACTTATGCAATGTTATATGCCATCGTATCTCAATTGAAGAAAAGGAAATAGGTCATTGGAATCTTTTAAATAGCTATGATAAAAAATGGGAAACAAATAGGGGAAAGACCTGGAAATTATTTTCCCTCATATATACAAGTATTTGGGCTTATCCTTTTACACTTTAATTTACATAATAATTTGTTAATTTCTTATATGCATTCATAAGCTCTGAGTTCTTCCCATTGTGAAGAAATGCATGGAATATAGAAACAAATACAAAAGATTGCTCACCAATAAAAAATCACCTTGTGGTGTAGGAGACAAACACAGGAATCTGTAATATTAATAAAATAATTTTTAATATTATTACAAAAATACACACAGACTAGTATGATTATACAAAGAGCAATAGCAAAATCTTGCAGGGAAAATACATCTGATATGATACAAAAGATATCTGAAAGGTAGAGACTCAGGAGTTAAGAAGAGAATGGAGGCCATCTCTGACAGAGGATAACAGAAAGAGAAGCACTTGAAGATAAGAAACAACACAATATCTCTGGGAAGAGCAGGTGATTTGATGACATTTATTTGATAAATATTTTTTGACCACCAGATGCCAGGAACTGTCTCAGATGCTGGAATCTTACTATTATAAGATTATGTTTGCATTTCTTCAGAAATTTACCATCTATCTATTTTATCAGATTATCACAGTTTGTAGAATTTCCCAGATGCTAAGGTATCTCTGCCAGCTTTCAGTTACTTTTAAAGCACTCTGTTGCAAACATATATCAACTCAGACAAGCTTCATAATAGCTGAACTTGGATGTGATCCTGCTCTGCAATTCAATATCTAGATAAAATCCCCAAATAATCCCTCTTTTTAAGCTGTTCATGCAAAGATTCTGGGAAATCCAAAGGTCTTTCCAACATCAAAACTGTCATTTTTTATGTTAGTTTTCTATTGTTGCTGTAACAAATTGCCATCAAGTTAGTAAACTAAAATATCACAAATTTATCATCTTATACTTCTGTAAGTTATAAATCTAAAATAGGGCTCACTGGACTTAATATGTCAGCAACGTTGTAATCCTTTCTGAAGGACTTTAGAGAAGAATGGTCTTCCCTCGTGGATCAGCTGCTAAAGAATCTGCCTGCAATGTGGGAGACCTGGGTTCAATCCCTGGGTTGGGAAGATCCCCTGGAGAAAGAAAAGGCTACCCACTCCAGTATTTTTGCCTGGAGAATCCCATGGACTATACAGTCCATGGGGTCGCAAAGAGTCGGACATGACTGAGAGACTTTCATTTTCACTTAGAGAAGAATCCATTTACTTTTTTTCAGTTTCTAAAGGTCATTTTCATTCCTTGTATCATCATCCCATCTTAATATTACTCCAACATCTTGCTTCTATTATCACATTTATTACTGCTCTGATCCTCCTGTCATCCTCTTGTAAAGACTCTTTCATTTATATTGAGCTCACCCTGTTAATCCAGGGTAAACCTAATTTCAAGATTTTTAAGCATATCTTTAATGTTCACTAAGTAAGGTTATATATTACATTTCTGGGATGAGAATAAGGAAACTTAGGGTCACCACTATTTAAATTACTGCAGCCTGTCATCTGTCCCACAAAGATCAATGGTTATCACACATGAAAAAAAATACACTTACCACACACCAAAGTCTTATCCCACTGTAGCAATGCTTCCGAATCAGAAATCTCATTTTAATGTCATCAGCTCAAAAGACCCACATCTCATCACAAGAGTATAGAGAGAACTCAGCCTGGGGCAAAATTCCTATGTGTTTTTGAACCTATGAAACTAGAAAATAAATTATCAATACTAAAAATTAAAATGTAATTAACACTGGATACGACTTTTAGACATTCCTATTCAAAAGGGAGAAAATGAGAGGAAAAGGGAAGCATTCGTTCTAAGCAGTTTTTAAAATTCAACAGTGTAAACTCCATTGTGTTTCAGAAATGGTATGGACCTAACAGAAGCAGAAGATAATAAGAAAAGGAAGGTGGTAAGAATATACAAAACTATACAAAAAAGCTCTTAATGAGCCGGATAACTGCGATGGTGTGATCTGTCACTTAGAACCAGACATTGTGGAATTCGAAGTCAAATGGGCCTTAGGAAGCATCACTATGAACAAAGCTAGTGGAGGTGATGGGATTCCAGCTAACTATTTCAATTCCTAAAATATGATACTATCAAAGTGCTGCACTCAGCATGCCAGAAAATTTGGAAAACTCAGCAGCAGCCATAGAACTGGAAAAGGTTGGTTTTCATTCCAATCCCAAAGAAAGGCAATGTCAAAGAATGTTCAAACTACAGCACAACTGCACAAATCTCACACATTAGCAAAGTAATGCTCAAAATTCTTCAACTGAGGCTTCAACAGTATGGGAACCAAGAACATGAGATCCTCCTGACCCAATGACTAAACTCAAGTCTCTTAAGTGTCCTGTATTAGCAAGTGGGTTTTTTAATACTAGTGCCCCCTGGAAAGCCCCAGGTATAGAATAAGTTTCTGCAAACATTGTGTGTGTGTAGAACCCTAGATAATAAATATTTAGACTTTGAAGGCTATATGTTCTGTATTATAAGTATCATGTAGTGTGAAAGTAGCATAGATAGATATTATATAAGCATGATTGAGTCCTGATAAAGCTTTATTTATGAGTACTGGGATTTCAGTTTCACATAATTTTCATATGTCATGAAACATTATTCTTCCTTTGAGTTGTTTTCAACTATTTGAAAAATGTAAAAATCATAACATGTGGCCTATACCAAAATAGACGGTAGGCCCGATGTGTCACATAGGTTACTGGAACAGTAACTGGTTGGTTACTGGTTACTGGGTCAGCTTGCTGACCCGTGTGTAGAAGCAAAAAAGTACTAGGAATCTCAGATGCTGAAAATCAGCTTCATGTTGAGCAAAACATTTTACTCAGTAGTTGTTAATATGGTTATTCAAAATATCCTGATAATTTTATAATTTTATTTCTTTATTTATTTTTGGCTGCTCTGGGTCTTCATTGCTGTGTAGACTTTTCTCTAGTTGCAGAGACCAGGGTCTATTCTCTAGATGTGGTGCATGGGCTTCTTATTGCTATGGCTTCTCTTGTGGAGCACAGGCTATAGGGCACATGGAATTCAGTAGTTGCAACTCCCAGGCTCTAGAGCACAGGCTCAATAGTTGTGGCACAGGGGCTTAGTTGCTCTGAAGTATGTGAGATTTTTTTCTCCACCACGGATCAAACCTGTGTCTCCTGCATTGGCAGGTGGATTCTTTACTACTGAGCCTTGAGGGAAGCCCAAAAATATCCCAAAAATATTAAATGAAAGCAATTCTTATGAATAACATTGGATCACTATGCTCAATACAAGAAAAAATGCTTGCTAATATATGCAAATTATAAATAGCAGCTTTTTTTGTATTCTTTCCTATGTTGATTCTAAAAATTAAGCAAATGCTCTTGCTTTGATGATAAACCTTAGGATAGAGAAATCTTTTATTCTCTCAAATATGTTTGCATACCACAAATTTTTTATTTAACTCTAGGATCTTTGTTCTGGAAATGCATTATAAATCTTGTGCCAACTACAGAAACCATATTTTAGACTAAAAATTTCCTCTAATTGCTAACAAAACTGATACAGTTGATATTGATGAGTCTGGCCTTGGGATTTTCCATGCCCCCTTGAATGAATATGTATTTGAGACAACAGAGGTGACTGCTCAGGATAGTTAAGCCCCTCAAAAATTCTACTAAACCTTATGCCTACAACCTCATCCAGACCAATCATATTAGACCCTCTGGAAACAGGACCTATTTTTAAAAGCTTTTCAGGTAATTATAACTTGATGGGTTTTTAAGAATCTCCTTGACTAGTTTCCAAATTACCACACAGAAAAATTTATTCTTAGACCACAGCCTAAGGAGACTGAAGAGAAATAATGGTCTGTCCCAGCATACATGCAAACTGACATCTTTGACATTACATCAACTGTGTGCAGGATGGAAGTCTATCACTAAGCTTATGGAGGAGGTTTCTGTTTGTTTGTTTGTTTGTTTTTCATTGCAAATAGGTGGTGAAAAGAGGAAACAGTGACAGACTATTTTCTTGGGCTGCTGATGATAACTGCAGCCATGAAATTAAAGATGCTTGCTCTTTGGAAGAAAAGCAAGCTATGACAAACCTAGGCAGCATGTTAAAAAGCATAGGATCCAAACTTTTTGTTAAATTTTAAAATGTCTCAAATCCCCCATTACCCATGTTGTCCATCTACCTCACCAACACATATCCCCACCCTCAAAATAAAAACCTCAAAAAACAGTAAACAAAGAAAAAAGGAGATTGCCATTTGAGATACTCTTAATTGTATAGTAGGGATTGAGTTGACTATGAGAAAATTGCACCAGGATCATGTAATTCTAGTCCCATGTATAACTGCTTAAATTGAATGTTTCTTGGCCTGATGCCACAAAGAAGCAGCTCTATGATTTTTTTTTTTTTTTGTCTTGTTCACCAATGATGATTTTCACATTGGAATCATGTGGAAACGTTTTCTTTATTCTGAACGTTAAGAATTGTGCTGTCTTATTTCTCTTGCAAATGTGATTTGCTTATTGTTTTAGGATATTTTTTTAAATATAGATTTATTTATTTTAATTAGAGGCTAATTACTTTACAATATTGTATTGGTTTTGCCATACATATTTTAAATTTTACAAGTGATCACTTTTGTTTTAGTTTGAACATCCAGAGAGGACTCCCTGCAAAGAAAAGAGCTCATCACCAGTTACAAAGTTGAAGTATAAGTTCGGAGTTGACAGATGAGAAAGACTGATGTTGGTGAGGTCATTTTGGTGTTCAGTAATCATGTTTGAAGTTCCTTCTCCTTATGACTGTGTGAGCTAAAACTCCCTGCTAATGATATAATTGGTTCTAAGGCTCCTAGACTAGCTAATTTTAGCTGTAACATTGGATTATTCTTGTACTTAGCATCCCAAATCTGAGGAGAAAAAGAGATTTATTAAACAGTAAGCTTTTCATAGAGGAGACAAAAATCAAACACAATTTTATATCTTCCAGTTTTCTTCACTAAACTCTTTAGAAAGAGTTCAGCATTTAGAAAACAGTTTGTCTTTCTTTTTCTTCCTTGCTTTAAAAAAAAATGCTAATCCTAAACATGAAATATATAGTTTTAAAATTTTGGTGAGAAATCACTATAGTCCTATATTTTTAAATGGTTTTATTGAGTATATGCAGAATTGAGTTACATGTTTGTTTACTAAAGAGTCTAATTTCATTATCCTTTGAACACATCTTGCCAGTTCCACAAAGTCCTGAAAATGGACTCTTTCAGTGACCATCATAACACTAAAAATATTTTATTGACAATGTGTGTATTCAATTTACATACAATCATATTTGAAAAGAGGGAAATTCATTTGATGACTCTCTTGAAAGCTTTTCTCTAAAGAATTGTACTATTGCTGGGACTAAGATCATGTTAAGTGGAAAATAAACTTTTATTTTACATAAAGTACAGTTAGCTCTAGAAAAGTTCACCATCCAGAGATTTCAGGTAAACACAGTTGGACTGTTAAAGAAACAATTAGTAAAACTGCATCATGAAGATAAGTTTGAGATTACCTTTGATGGTAATTATAAAAATGTATAGTAATCTCTGTAGATCTCCTTCCTTGCAGTTTTTACAAGGAATTGGGTTCAGTATCTTACACAACTTTACTTCATTTACTCCTCAAAACGCTAAAATGTAGACTTTCTATAATTAAATATTAATAAATAAATTAAATATAAAATTAACTTTGTATTTCAGCAGTCTTAGCTTTATAGAAAAATTG
The DNA here is from genome assembly GCF_023091745.1 of Budorcas taxicolor. NCBI lineage: Eukaryota > Metazoa > Chordata > Mammalia > Artiodactyla > Bovidae > Budorcas > Budorcas taxicolor. The sequence goes on from NC_068920.1 coordinate 111,047,230, forward strand.
TACAATAAGTGCAGAGTTCCCATAGATTTCATCTCTACCTTATCCCTAAATTTCCTCCTATTATTAACAATTTGCATTCAGTTCAGTTCAATTCAGTTGCTCAGTCGTGTGCAACTCTTTGCAACCCCATGAACTGCAGCACGCCAGGCCTCCCTGTCCATCACCATCTCCTGGCGTTCACCCAAACCCGTGCCCATTGAGTCAGTGATGCCACACAACCATCTCACCTCTGTCGTTCCCTTCTCCTCCTGCCCTCAATCTTTCCCAGCATCAGGGTGTTTTCAAATGAGTCAGCTCTTTGCATCAGGTGGCCAACGTATTGGAGTTTCAGCTTCAACATCACTCCTTCCAGTGAACACCCTGGTCTCCTTTAAGATGGACTGGTTAGATCTCCTCACAATCCAAAGGACTCTCAAGAGTCTTCTCCAACACCACAGTTCAAAAGCATCAATTCTTCTGTGCTCAGTTTTCTTTATAGTCCAACTCTCACATTCATACACGACCACTGGAAAGACCATAGCCTTGACTAGATGGACCTTTGTTGGCAAAGTAATGTCTCTGTTTTTTAATATGCTGTCTAGGTTGGACATAACATTCCTTGCAAGGAGTAAGTGTCTTTTTATTTCATGGCTGCAATCACCATCTGCAGTGATTTTGGAGCCCCAATAAATAAAGTCAGCCACTGTTTCCACTGTTTCCCCATCCACTTGCCATGAAGTAATGGGACTGGATGCCATGATCTTCATTTCCTGAATGTTGAGCTTTAAGTCAACTTTTTCACTCTCCTCTTTCACTTTTAACAAGAGGCTCTTTAGTTCTTCTTGACTTTTTGCCATAAGGGTAGTGTCATCTGCATATCTGAGGTTATTGATATTTCTCCCAGCAATCTTGATTTCAGCTTGTGCTTCTTCTAGCCCAGCGTTTCTCATGATGTACTCTACATACAAGTTAAATAAGTAGGGTGACAATATACAGTATTGATGTACTCCTTTTCCTATTTGGAACCATTCTCTTGTTCCATGTCCATTAGTGTGATACATTTATTACATCTTGCTGAATACATTTATATCAACTAAAGTTTATAATTTACATTAGAGTTAGAATTTTTTGTTGTACATTCTATACGTTCTGAAACATGAATAATGGCATTTATCCATCATCACACTATCATACAAAATAATCTTCCCAAGCTAAAAATGTTCTATATCCTGCCGATTCATCTCTCTACCCATTCCCTTAAGCCCCAGGGAAACTTTGATCTTTCTATTTTATCTGTAGTTTTGCATTTTTAAATATAATACAAAGTTGGCATCATATAATATATAGCCTTTTTCAGATTAACTTCTACTCAACATTATGGTGGAGCAGATGGATAATCTTCTCAACAAAATGGTTGGATGGCATCATTGACTCAATGGACATATACGTTTGAGAAAACTTCAGGAGATAGTGAAGGACAGGGAAGCCTGGTGTGCTGCAGTCCATGGGGTCACAAAGAGTCGGATGTGGCTGAGTGACTGAATAACTCAACAGAAAGCATACAACTTCTTCCATGTTTATTAGTGGTTTCATAGCTAATTTTCTTTTTATCATGTAATGATTTCATTAAATGAAGGAACTACAATTTGTTTCTTCATACACTTACTGAAGGATATTTTAATTTCTCCAATCTTTGGCAATTATGATTAATGCTAATACAAGTATTCATTTAGAGAGATTTATGTGAAGATAAGTTTTTCATTCACTTGGAATATGATTACTGGGTTCTATAGTAAGCCTGTGTTTCACATTGTAAGAAGGTAGCCAGCCATCTTCCATAGAGGCTGTATCATTTTACCTCTGCCCTAGTAATCAATGAGAGTTCCTGTTGCTCAACATCTTTGTCAGCACTTGGTTTTGTTAGTATTTTGGGTTTTAGTCATTCCAATATGTGAACAATGGTATCTCATTATTGTTGGAGTAGCATTGTCAACCACTGAAGTGGTTAGAACAAGAGTTTTAAAGGAGCCAGCCTGTGGATATTCTCACTGTCCTGATATTTTAATAATTAGGGAAGGCTAAACATTTGCTAAATGAAGACCATACACATGTCCATACACCTAGTTCTCATCTAAATCTAGTTTTATAAATGCTGATGATAAACCAAGTCTGATTTATATGATGCATCGTATGTGGAAAATATCTGTGACTTGAGTTATCTGATCAATCTTGAGAAATAACAGCTCGGCCAATATAATAATTTTGAAAAAAACTATTGTTAATTTGATGATTATCAGTTGTCATTAAATGAATTGCAAAGTTATCATTTTTTATCTAGAGCAAAATGAAGCCAAAGGTCTTGATATTTCATTTTGTCTGTGATAATTCCTAGTTTTGTGGCCTTAGGTTATTTCTTTAAGAACATTGTGACTTAGTTTCTTTTTTTTCTGTAAAATAGTATTAATAATAGTAATACTTTTAAGGGATACTGCAAGAAAGAATAAACTGATATAGTTACAATGCTCAGAACAGTGTCTGATGTGTCATAAGTCTCCATGAATAGTAGAATGTTATTAACACGGTGTAACTAATTTTTGAAACTCGAAAAAACATTATGTATTTTGCCCAAGTTTACCAGTTTAGAAAGTACAGCAACTAAGGTTGAATTTCAGGTTTATCCCTTGAGTTCTTTTTAATATTCCATGAAGTTTTTAAGTTGGTATATAGAATGGAAAGGCAGTGCCTCCATTTTCAGAGTTTCTTGGCATTTCAAGTGAAAAGCAATTAAATCTCAGTTGCACATTATTCCAGAGCCTTAAAAAAAAAAAATGAAGCCAATGAAGTGCATCTTTGGTGCCCTCTGCTCCTCTTTGTTTGCTAACTGTATCCCTCATAGGCCAGCATTTCCATTTCTTGTTCTTCTCACTCTTCCCCTTCTGGCTACCCAGAAAACCCTGTTGCCCCTGCCCTTTCACATCCTGTTTTATAACTAAATTATGTAACTATATTAAAAAAGAACACTGAAGATTCTGTATACAGATGCTTTTGTTATTATTAATATTTTTATTTTATTTAAGGAAGTTACTAACATAAAATAATGCCACCCCTTTGCAAATATTTCAAGCCTGTTAATAATGCAGGTGGTTTCAGTAGATTGAAAAGAATATATTTTCATTGTATGGAGAAGACATACCTAGAAAGCTAGGTTAAAATCTTATTTATCTTTTCATCCCACTGAACTGTCATATTCCCCAGGATACATGAGTCACTCGAAATGTGTATCTGAATAAATGAACAACACATGCTTTGGACTCACCAATTCAGGAGGGATATGAAAAATCAATCACATACAAAGAAATGGGTGCCTTTATTCTTGAAACAGACCACAACAGAGAGATTCACTGGATGGTTACAAACTGGTATGGGAGTGGTTTCCTCTTCCAGCTGGACTGCCTAAGGAGCTGTTAAACTGTGTAGTTGTCAATGGAAAGTTCATAAACTGTTCCTTCCACTCCATCATCAATCTTGGCATCTTTGTTATGTTCTTAATCTTCATTATTATTAAGAGACATTAATAAACTTGCTTGTTAATTGTTAATTGTTTTAATATACTCTTATTTTTGTAATTAATTTTACTGGCTCTTAAAATCTTAGTTTGAAATGAATTGCATGTCACTTACATGTCATGTTAGTGCTTTTACCAAAGACCTAGAGCTAGGCCCATCAAAAACATACTTATTCTGTTGTTGTTGTTGTTGTTGTTGCAGATGGACAGGGAGGCCTGGTGTGCTGCGGTTCATGGGGTCGCAAAGAGTTGGACATAACTGAGCTTCTGAGCTGAACTGAACTGAACTCTTAGTGAAAATCTCAATTCTATAACACGATTACTTGATTGTTTAGCTGGAATACTCCAGACTCAGTTTGTATGTTTATCAGTGCCTTGGTGTCATCATTTTGAGTGAGTTATTTCAATGTGAGGTAAGACAAGGTGTATATATTATTATGCTATGTGAAGCAGCTTGTTTACAACTAAAAAGACACATGATTTTCTCTTTGTAGTATTTATATTTATGTGTGTATGTGTACAAAAGTGTGTGATTTCTTAATTTCACCTTCTCCATTCTTAACTGTGACTTTTTATTGTTAGTAGTGTCTTGCTTGTACCAACCCTCTTATCTTGTCTTTTAATTACTTTAAGATTTTAAGGTTTGAGAAGTAAAATGTTTATGAATCCAATAGTAAATAAAAAACTCAACAATGTCTATGCTATCCTCTTCTGTTCTATATGACCACAGAATTAGTTTTCTCAGAAGCATACATTTGAGTGTTATAATCTTGAGCACTATAAGAGATTAAATCCTTAGAAGATAACCTGAGCCCAGAGTGAAAGATAGGGCTTCTCAGGCAGTGTGGTGGTAAAGAAGCTGTCTGCCAGTGCAGGAGGTATAGGGGATGTGGGTTCAATCCCTGGGTAAGGAAGATTTCCTGGAGGAGGAAAAGGCAACCCACTCCAGTATTCTTGCTTGGGAAATCCCACAGACAGAGAAGACTGTCAAGCTATAGTCCTTGGGACAGCAGAGTTAGACATGACTGAGAAGGCTTACGTGCACAGAGTGTACTTCGATGATTTTCATTATAACCTCATCATTTGTGAGGTTTGATAGAGTTTCTGTAGAATTTGCTAAATGAGAGTTATTATTATTATTCCTATCACTATATTTGCCTTAGCCTCCTTTTGAGGAAAATGTGTATGTTAATAATCTAAAAGCTTTATATCACTATTGTGACTCTCAAGGAAGACAGTGTATGTGAGTTTTCCACAAGCTACATAAACTGCAAAAATGTCAGGTTTGTCTCTTTTACTCTTTCAGATAGTCCTCTTCCAGAGCTTTGAGGTTGCCAGAAATTTGACATAAAATTAGATAAGTTGTCATGTGTCAATTTTGTCAATTAAACACAAAATTGTGTGTTTAATTTGTACACACATAATTTGATCTGTATTGGTGTTGTTTCCAAATATGTACTTTCTTTGGCCTCTAAGAGTCTGGAAAGAATAAAAGAAAAAGATGACACCATATCCCTTTCTACCCATTTCCTCCCACTTGATTAGGGTTTAATGGGGTCATGGATATTGGATGCTGGCCATGGTTTTGTGGACTGCTAAGTGGCCCACTCAGTTGGATAAATCATGTTAAATTAGGAGGTGCAGGTGTTCAAGAAATAACAGAGAAAACACATTTCTCCTTGACTAACATCTTTTTCTAATTGACTCCAGGCCAGCATCACAGTTTGTAATCTTGTGGCAGCTGCCATAGCCCACCATTGCTGGCCGCTCAGCTCTGTGGGCCACTGGCTCCAGTTCTGCTCCTGCTGTGGGTTCCACTCATCTGTGGGTCCCGGCACAATAGAGACTTTCTGAGAGTTAGCTATGTCACTCATCACAGATCTATGAAACATTAAATATGAATTTATTTCTTATTTGGAGCTTTGCTTTGTTCTAAATGCTGAGAGGATTATGGATCAATTTGTCCCACGTATGCAATGGGATATTTGAGAGAAAGACATAGACATTTATGTAGAAAAATAAAGTGCAAAATGATGCAATATAAATGAAAGATGAGTTTAATTTAGTTATTAAAGTCATAGTGAAAGAAAGCAACATTTGAGATGGAAATTTATTAATCTGAACACATATGAAGATAGAATGAGTTCTGCAACTTCCATGATGTTAAAGTTTTCTCTCTCCAAACTCAAGTCATTTTATTTTAAGAACACATTGTTTCAGGGCTTCCCTGTCTATGCAGTGGTTAAGACTCCACCTTCCAATGTAGAGGGCACAGTTTTGATCCTTGGTTGAGCACCAAGATCCTGCATGCCTCCTGGCCAAAAAACCAAAACATAAAACAGAAGCAACATTGTTGCAAATTCAATAAAGACTTAAAATAATTTTATATATTTTATAAAAGAATTTTGTATATATACATATATATATATATACAAAGAACACACTGTTTCCTGCCTGATACCTGCAGATCTCTACTCCCTAATTCTCTTTAGAAATCTCTCCTACTCTTTCAAATTGTCATACATTGACATCTGGCTTCATGTACAAAAGTGACACCACAGCTCAGTTATTTGATGAAATTTCAGCTAACTGGATAGGACATAAAGGTCAATGATTTATTTATAATTCTAGAACTATTAGAGAAGCCTTGACTGCAGAGCCACTTGGCTTTCAAGAGCATCTTGGCCTAATATTATCACTATGCTGAGAATCCCCTTAGCGTGATTCACTTGAAAAACACGTATTCTTTGCCCTTGACAGTCCAAGTCTTCTTGCAAATAGTCTCATGAAATATTTCTTACTTTATTTGAAATCTCATCCATTTGTTCTTTTCTAACAGCCTGAAGAACTTCAGGCTTTTCCTTAATCACTTAACCTGGTATTGTGTTATAGTAATCAGTGATCTTGGTCCTAAACAATTTTTTTACTATTCAAGTTCAAGTGCTCCATATAATTCATCTCTGAGTGGGTGGCATCCACTCTGCGCTTTCCTGCCTACTCAGTATTCTGTTCTATCATGGCTGCATTTCTGTATTTATAAATCCTTTTCCCATGCAAGCTGTAGTTCAACACGTTACCTATCTGGACTGCATGTAGGAAACCGACAAAATTTCACAGAGGTTGTGTTAAGTATCGGGAAAATTTAAGAATTTTAGAGGTAATAATATGAACAGACATGAAAACAAAAGATGATCTTCAACATCATTGGATGTCAGAGGATACAATCTCCATGAGAAAAGGGACTCTGTTTCTTTTGTCTCTTGTCTTAGTCTCTATTACAGTGATATTCTTCCCATTGCATGTAATTAATATTAATTGAATTAAAGAATAAATTAAGGCAAAGCAGATCATTCAACTAGTTACCCAAATAAGCTCAGTATAGACTGGAATTCCAATTAACAGGTAGATGGATTTATTCATTAGAAAAGGAAAATGAGAAGAAAGTAAGCAATGCTAAAGAAGAAATGTCTGGATAAATCCTTCAGAGCTCAGTTAAAGCTATTATTTTTAGGATCTCCATGAGATCAAAGGTAGGGAGGGATTCATTAAACCCGCTGACCTATCAAAATCACTATCTTGAAATATAAATTATATTTATGTTAAAAAATTTTGCCTAGATATAACCGGATTTTTCTCGTCTCATCCCACAAAGATATCATCTCTTTTAATTTTTCTATTCCCAAAGACTGACATACCTATCTTATCTTGCCTCTCAAAGTGTAAGATATTTGAAGGCAGTCTTTGTGGCCAATTGACTTTTGTTTTTTCCTGTTTCTTTCCTCTGCAATGAATGGTTAGATGCCTGCCCAATCCTGTGGGCACAGCCAGCACTATTGAAAATGATGGAGTTGTATGGCTACAGCCCTGAGGTGGAGAGTCTGAAGACAATGCGAGAATGGGAATGCAATAGAACAAGGCAGCTTCCTAGGGAGATATGCAGTCTAGCTGCCAAGTGACCCTCAGTTACAATGATCTCCTTCTCCCCGCACTTTGAACCTGAAAGGAAATATATTACCTTTGATTAGTTTTCAAGGAGTAGCCTCATAAAAAGCACGTTACATGTGCCAAACCTTTTATATGAAACACAGTGTAACTGATGGCTTTTCATTAGCATTTTATTGATGCTCTTTAAAACTCTTACTGGACAAAACATTTCAGAGGTTCATTCTCTCTGGTGTATATCACTGCTGTGACATTCGGTGTTTCATATCTCTGTAAGAATTCTTTTATCTCTTTTTCTTAGCTGGATAGATTTGCTGTGACAAGATCTCAGTGTCACTTCCAAGACATGCAAACTTACATAGAGCTAAAAAAAAAAACCAAAAAACAAAAACAACCTGTTCAGGCTATTACTTGTAAAATAAGCAGAAAACAAAGACCTTGTTGCTGTTTTTGAAGAGATAATAAAAACCATTTACCCAGTAAGTCTCAAAATAATTGAGTATATTTTAAAGCTATTTAGGTTTCCTGGGTGTCTCAGACAGTAAAGAAATCTGCCTGCAATGTGAGAGATCCAAGTTTGATCCCTGGATCGGGAAGATCCCCTGGAAAAGGGAATGGCTACCCATTCCAGTATTCTTGCTTGGAGAATTCCATGGACAGAGGAGCCTGGTGGGGTCACAAAGAGTCAGGCATGACTGAACAATTAACACTTTCACTGTAGACACATAGTGGAATGCTAAGACTGTGTCCTTTCTGAACTTCAGATCTCCTTCACCTTATTCTTCTAGAAAGCTCAATAATACATTGTACAAGTGAATGAGAATTTATTTACATACTTTTTTATCTGCAGCAGGTAATTTTTAAGGCTCTTTAGGAAAAGAAATGCAGTGCCAGTGTCCAGGAAAATAACAATGATGACTCTTGAGTTCCTTTAGATGTTTTGCCACAAGAGTACTGCCAGGCAAAATGTGCTTGTTTTACTTTATCTCAGTCACAGATCCAAATGCAAAAACCTCAAGGGCATCTTGTGCATTTGCATAAATCTCTTGAGAATTTAAGTGTAAATATTCAAGAGAGGATTGTTTTGCTGCTTTGATAAAACGACTGTGGATTCCATGAAGATTGAAGTAGAGAGTTGGGGTAATGAGGTCTCAAACATTAATCTAGGTTCATGCACGCAAAGGGAAGAAAACTTCCAGAATCTAGTTTTCAGAGTACATGTCGGGTCCTCATTTGGAATACATAGGCATTGGAAGTACACACTGAATACTTATTCTGTTCCAGGATCTCTGTTAAAAACTTCCAGAGGTTATTTGGTGCCACTTCGACACAAATCCTTTAGCTTGTCAAAAGGGCACCCAATTCTTAAGCAACTGAAGCAGATTCTGAATGTAGGAACTCAATTTGAAATTCCCCACCACTGTCTTTTAAATGCATGTCATGTCTGATTTTATTTTGCTTTTGAAGCTTATGTTAAGTAGATTCCCAACACTTAAAAATTAGATCCAACTTTAATTAGATTTTTTTTCATAGTATTGAATGGCATCCTGGCTAAAAATGAAGTCTAGTATGAACTTATTTCAGCTTTTTATTATTTGATAATTACTTGAATTTACTCAAATACTGGGCTTTCTCGTCTCTGCAGATCTAAGTTTTTAGATTTATTAATAGTTGGAAATTGCCAATTGACAACATATGTACAATAGTATTATGTCATCTAGTGTTTATGCATTGCTAGCGGGTTGTTCAACTTCATGTAACAATATTAGAGTAGTGATTCTCAAGCTTTTTCATGTATTATAATAATTTGAACCTCTTGTTTAAACACAGATAGCTGGATCCTACCCCTAATCAGCAGGTCTGAATTGGGTCCTGGGAATTTGCCTTGTAATAAATCAAGAGGTAATACTGATGTTGCTGATCCAAGGACAAGGTGTTAATACCAACTGGTATAGGACATTAAATAAATAGTTTCAAGCGGACTTTTTTTTTTTTTTTTTTTTTACTATGGTGGGAGGTCAAGTGGATTAAAGAATGAATTGCACAAAATGATCAAAACGTCATACCTCTTGTGGATATACAGAAGTTATACCGTGTGTTATGCCTTTGTTTAGGTCAATGTGAAGTGAGAACATCATCAGCTACGATAATGTATGTTTACCATCAATGGCATACCTCTGAATGAGTGCCAGTTATGACAATATATGTGTTTTGTGGTGTGAACATAAGTTTATGAACTGTAGCCTGGCTGGCTCCTCTGTCCATGGGATTTCCCAGGCAAGGCTAAAGGGTTGCCATTTCTTTGCCCAAGGGATCTTCCTGACCCAGGGATCAAATCCCGGTCTCCTGCATTGCAGGTGGTCTCGTGCATTTCAGGTGGATTATTTACTGACTTAGCCACCAGGGAAATCCAATGATATCACAGAGATGCTTAAATTTAGCAACTACTACTAAATAGTTCCTGGACCAAAGAGATGCTCAAAATAAGACATTCAGTTATGTGAATGCCTGAATGACCAATGATACTGAAATAAGACCTAAACAAACTGCTCTCACAGGCAACACTGTAAGACAGTCTTGGCAGTGTTTCTGAGCTCGGCTAGGGTTTGTTCACTCTCTGAAATCCTATCAACACTTATGGGCTCAGGAAAGAACAATATAAAATCAAGTCCCCTACTCCTTACTTTCATTATTGTTCCCCCTTAAATGAAGCTTAAGAATACAATACAGAGGGATTTCCCTGGAAGTTCAGTGACTAAGGGTCTGTGCTCCCAATGTAGAGGCCTGGGTTTGATCCCTGGTCTAGAAACTAGATCCCACATGCCGCAAATAAGAATTTGCTTGCTGAAACTAAGAATTCAAATGCCACAACTAAAGATCACGTATGCCACAACTACGACCCAGCACAGCCAAATACATAAATACTTTAAAAAAAAAAAGGAGCAAAGAATGCAATACACAAAGTAGACAAAATTATAGGATTTCTCCCTGCTGACGTAAGTTCTATTTATTGAAATTCTGGATTAAAAATAAAATATTTAGAATATTTCTCTCACTCCCCCTCACCCTACCCTGACAAAAATTTCTTTTCAAATAAACTCATCCCTAAGTTACAGGTCTTGTTTCACTTCTCATGTGAGCATTAAAATCATAACAGGACTTCAAGCCTGGTGGTCCAGTGGTTAAGAATGCATGCAGGGGACACCGGTTTGATCCTTGGTCCAGGAGGATTCCATATGCCGTGGCACAATGGTCTACAAGCTGCAACTTCTGAAGCCTGAGCACCCTAAAGCCCATGCTGCACAACAAGAGAAGCTGCTGCAGTGAGAAGCTCATGCACCAAAACTAGAGAAAGCCTGTGAGAAGCAATGAGGGCTCAGAACAACCAAACGTAAATAAAAATCATAAGAAAACAATTCCCAGTTTTCAAATACATAATGTTAACATGTTTATCTCTATAAAGAGGAAGAAGTGGAACTATAATATAGGTCATTAGAAAATTTTCTAGTAATTTTCCATAATTGCAATTCCTTAGGGTTTCATGTTTAACAGAAAAAGAAGCAATTCATTCAGGTCTTCATTTTCTTTATTATTTTCTTTTCCAATCATATTTTCTGATTTTCCATTGTTTCTTCTGGGATATTATACCAAATGATCAAGAACATCCAGCGTATAAGACAAAATCCATTTCCTCCCTTCCTGCAATCTCTTCTGGCTGCATTTCAAAATAAGACAATTATATGTTCCTCCAAATTTTAACCTATAAAATGGCTGTTAGAAAGAGCACACCATCCATATTCAAAACTCTTTTAAAGGCAAGATACATCCCAGGATAATATTTGACATTAATCTCATTTAAGGCATCAGTAAATATAGGAAAAAAATATGCTATTCAGGTAGGAAAATATAAACAAGTAAATCAAAGACCTGGGTATTAGACGAGATCTTAATGTACAGAGGCATTCATATGTATTTTAATGTAGAAATTATAAACTAACTAATTAGAATTAAGATTAGAATTCGACTTCCCAACTGCATTATTCTGTAACAAAAAAGAAGGCCTGATTAGTTAATGAAGAAAAATTTTTCATTTCTTTAAGTTGTATTTAGCTATTGCAATTAAATTTTGAGGTCTTTACATTTCCGTTTTTTATCTATTTTCGAAGCTTGAATCACAATATAGGGAGCAACTTACTCACACTGTACCAAAAGTAGATTATCTAAACATATGCTCTTTCTGAACTTGAGCACCTAAAGGTGAGTTTTCCCCTTTTTGTACACATGTGAGTGGTCAGTTAGCAGATCTGAGATGACAAACCACTTCCCATTTATGCGCCTTTTTCATATTCAAGGATTTCCCATAAATGTTTGTAATATATTGTGACTATGCTATAAAATGCTTCTTAAAATCATTCCTTTGCATCAGGAGGAGTCAGGAAAGCTCTTTTAGAAAGAAATATTTTGACTAGCAATAAACCCAAAGGAAGTAATGAAATCAAAGAGAAATTCAAATAAGTTGAATTATTTAAGAAGTTTCAGGATCCAAACACACAGAGAATTTGTGATGTATTGAGAGAAGATAATGACCATGAAATAAGGCAGTAGAGAATTAAAGACTAACCTTTTGAACATTTTCATATCTAAGAAGTGAAACACAGAATAGGAGCTAGTAAAAGACATGAGATGTGGTCGGAAAAGTAAATGTGAAGGTTCATACTGCAGTAATAAGGAAGAGAGAAGGAGAGAAAAGTAAAAAAAAAAAAAAAAAAAAAGAAGTACCTTATGTTACACATATAGAAAATTCTAAACCAAGTAGATCAAAAATGAAAAAGAAAAAAAAATATTAAAAACTGAAAAGCAGCTAAAGGAGAATATATGAGAAATCTGCATACCTTTCCCTCAGTTTTGCCGAGAATCTAAAACTACTCTGAAAAACATTAAGTGTAACATACACACACACACAGCTGCTACTGCTGCTAAGTCACTTCAGTCGTGTCCGACTCCGTGTGACCCCATAGATGGCAGCCCACCAGGCTCCCCCATCCCTGGGATTCTCCAGGCAAGAATATTGGAGTGGGTTGCCATTTCCTTCTCCAATGCATGAAAGTGAAAAGTGAAAGTGAAGTTGCTCAGTCATGTCCGACTTAGCGACCCCATGGACTGCAGCCCACCAGGCTCCTCGGTTCGTGGGATTTTCCAGGCAAAACCCAAGAAAACCAGAGCTTTCAATAGCATCCATGCTTCAGTCTTCAAAAGCAAATCACTCTCATAATATGTATTAGATGTATGAATTCAGAGAAAAGACATTTAGACTACAAGAATATCTTGGGGCCTACTTTTGATAAAAAGGGATGTAGGCAGCCATGTGAAGGATAGCCTGCTTTATCTTTGTCCATTGCACATGTATTAAATAAAATTCTTAGAATAGATTTCTATTTTAAGATTTTAAAAGACAACTACATGTGGGAGCTGTAGATAATTACTGGCATTTGAAAGAAAAAAAAAAGTCTCAGTATTTGCCTCTCAAAATATAATACATAGGTGGCAGGGGTCCTCATATTCTTTGTACTCTTATTGCTTTTCCAATCTTAATTGGGAATGGTTGCCCTTACCTTTATTCATTTTATGACATTGAAATCAACACCACTTTGAAAGTGTTCCAAAAATAATTACATAATGTAGTTTCAAGTGGGAAAAAAGATCTATAGGGAACATTTCACAACTTCTCTTGGCAACTGCAGTCTCATTATCTTGAGACAGAATTTCATTTACTTTCATAAAGTATGTCTCACCCATCAACTGCATGAAAAAAAATCAATTTCTCATGTATGGTTGATTCCCATTTATAAAACTTTTGAGTCCAATGTGGAATATTCTTTGCCAGAGACTAGTATTTTACTTTCCAAGTAAACAGAGAATCAGATTCAGAAAATATTTCCTATTCATAGTTGTTTCTCCTGTGAGTACAAAAAATAGGCCTTACCATAGCTTTGATTTGCATTCTTGCTTTCTGTCAGTATTAGAACTGGATTTGATATTTCCAAGTTGTTAAAATGTTTATTTCTAAAAGCTTCAGAATATAGTACAACTGTTTCCTGCTGAGGTCCAGAGAGCAATCTGTGGGCCTGGAACACACTCTCAAGCTCTTTTTGTTCTAAGTCCAGCCTCCAAGCTCTTGAAAAATCCCCTTGAAAATTCCAGGTCCAAATTCAGTGGTCTTATTTCTCTTTAAGATTTGTCTCCTGTCTTCTGAGCAGTTTTCCCTGTGATCTTATGCCCCAGTCTGAGAATGTTATAGCTCTAAAAACTTGCAGATAGGTAGAAAAGAAAGCTGGGTTTCTCTGGTGGCTCAGTGGTAAAGAACCTGCTTTTTGGTGCAAGTGTTGTGGGTTCAATCCCTGGGTCAGGAAGATCCCTGGAAAAGGAATTGGCACTCACTCCAGTATTCTTGCCTGGGAAATTCATGGACAGGAGAGTCTGGCAGGCTCAAGTCCATGGGGTCACAAAAAGAGTTGGACAAGACTTATCAACTAAACAGCAACAATATCAACAACAGAAAATAAAGTCCTCAAAACTGTCCAGCGGTGCAATAGGTTAGATGTCAGTTAAGGGTTAGTGGGGTAGGTGGGTGGGTGGGAAGTGAAGTTGTAGGTTTGGGCACGAAGATATGGCCTACTAGTGAAGCCCAGGACAAACTGATGGTTAAGAGAACAGTGATACTCCCCCCACAAGAGAATCTGATAACAAGAGAGGTGGTAAGTCTGATGTAAATCCAGAATAGGAAAGGAAAAGATTACAACAGAATGGTGAATAAGTACCTTAGTCATTATGACCTACCAAAGTGCCAAATAGATGCCAAATAGTGGTCTAAATTAAGACTATAGTTAGTACATGTCTGACTAGGATATTTAGTGAGGGGCCATGCAGGCAACATCAGGCATTCATATCCTGTAGGCTTGTCTGCATGAATAGATGATTTGAGATTATTGAAGACAGAAAGGAATATGGAGGGATGGGAAAGAGGGTGGGCAGAGTAGTACATGTCTAACCTGTTATTATGGGTGGTATTTGATTTTTACAGTAAGAGGAACTTCAGATAGAAGGCAAAGGGTCTCTGTTTGCGAATGACCCTGAAAGCCAAGTACACAAGAGGTACTGCTTACCTTCCCAAGTAACACAGTATGATGCAGTGAGATATAGACACCTACCTGTACATGTTTTCAAAGATGTCTTTAAACACTCCTGTTCAAACAGCAGCCCTGCCATTTTACCTGGGTCTTCACCACAATAGTAATGGTGAAGTAGAGCTAAGAAATTCCAAAGACCAAGAACAAGGAAGCCAGAAGATTATGAGAGGACACACTGTTTACTCATGATGGCTATTTCTGGTGGAAAGTGAAATCTACTAATGAGTATATTTTTCAGGGTTAGCAATGCCTAGAGGTGTAACAAGTCATTGCTCAGAAGAAACTCCTTTCTATAGTATCTTCCCATTGACTAGAGAGAATAGCTCAATCTTAGCTGTATGGCATTTTCTTCAGGAGAGAGATTGGGTGTTTGGGAGGGGATAGGACAGGTCATAAACTGTGATGATAAAGTAAATATGGTTTGATGCTGCTCTCACCTGATGTTTGTGCAGGATTAGCATGATATGTTAATATTTTCCCTGCAAACACTTATCGATGATATTTGCAAGTTTAAGCTTGTCAGCTAAAAATCCAGAATGGAGTAACATGCAAAACTCTTCTCATAAGCCATCCAATATATTTTGTGAATTTAGTAGGGTATAAATCAATGAGTCAGTTAATCCTAAATTTTGTTTCCTTTGTCACAAATATTGAATACTTTATTAAATCAGTATGGGATTTAATTTACTTTGAAAGTCATTCAGAGAAAATATATATTGGCTAGAACAAAACAAGTAGCTCTTTTTGGTGAATAAAACAATTTACAAGGAACTGATAACAAAAGATGGAGAAAGCAATGGCACCCCACTCCAGTACACTTGCCTGGAAAATCCCATGGACGGAGGAGTCTGGTAGGCTGCAGTCCATGTGGTCGTGAAGAGTCCAACACAACTGAGTAAACTCACTTTCATTTTTCACTTTCATGCACTGGAGAAGGAAATGGCAACCCACTCCAGTGTTCTTGCCTGGAGAATTCCAGGGACAGAGGAGCCTGGCAGGCTGCCATCTATGGGGTCGCACAGAGTCGGACACGACTGAAGCGACTTAGCAGCATCAGCAGCAGATAACAAAAGAAGAGCAAATGACTTTAGACAGCTCAATGCACAAAACTTATAAGTTCATACTTCATGAATGCTAGAACCAATATATTTATTTTAAAATGTCAGGGAGGAATTAGAATTGAAAAATAGGAAAACAGATAAGGAGAAACAATGCTAGAGAATTTTGCTGCAATTAATGAAGATAAGTTAAAACATGAAAGAATTGGTCTAGATAAGGCAGAAGAATGCATAACATATGCACTAGTGTTCCTATTTCTTCTTCTTTTTTTTTTATGCTTCCCTGATGGCTCAGCAGTAAAGAATCTGCCTGCAATGTAGGAGATGTGCATTTGATCCCAGGGTGGAGAAGATAACTCTGCAGAAGGAAATGGAAACCCACTCCAGTATTCTTGCTTGAAAAATCCCATGGACAGAGAAGCCTGAGGGGCTACAGTCCTTGAGATTCCAAAAAGATTTGGGCATGGCCTCTAAAGCATACACATACACATACACATACACATACACATACACATACACATACACACATATACACATCTTTAAATAAATCAGGCATCCCAAGAGTTAAGGTAAATTCCTCCCCACAACCAACATATGTATTTCCTCTAATACATTAAAGGTTTTTTTTCTTTTCTTGTTTTCAAGTATAACCTAGAGATGAAGAACTTATTGAAATTCACATTTTACCTGTATTTTCTAAATTTTTGAAATTGTTTTCTTTTTTTCCAGACAGTATGGGGATCAAAGGCATCACAATATTGTAAAGCAATTATCTTCCAATTAAAATAAATAAATAAAACTTTTGAAAAATTGTTTAAGTAAGTGGATGACATTCTTCCAAATTATGAAATTGCTATCATTTGAGTGAGGGAAGAATCTTGCTTTGTGCAATCTTAAAGATAGTCAATTGCAGTGGGTGGGACCTATGAGGAAAAATTTTTCACAAATTTTAGAAATGTAGTTTTTATTTGCTCTTTTAAAAATACCTCTCTTGCTTGATCATCATGATATACGTTTGTTGACTAAATAGGCAGTCAGAAGAAACATGTTCAAAGAAGTATCATCCTGTTTAATGGTGTTTCAGCAAATTGGTTTTCTGGAAGGAAAAAATAAAAATGATTTATTTTGTAGTGTTTTTCCATTTCTGTGATGACAATACTCCTAGCATGGCAAATTTTAAATATTCAATAGTTTAAAAACCAGCTTCCAAAATTTCTCAAAATTTAGTAATAAGTTTATTTCAGTTTGTATTATCCAGCTCCAGTACACCACTGTGTATGTAAGCATATTGTTGAACACCCTTTCTGATATCACGCAATGCCTCATGCTATGTTAATAAATAAAATTTAAGAAAAAAATTTGTAAGAAAAGGCACCATGGTTTTTAAAAAGGAAGAAATGAAATAATTAGTAAAACTGAGATTACTATTTATTAACCATGAGAACAATGCTGCCTGAAATTACCAAGTAAAATTAAGAAAAAAAAACATAATGAAAATGATTAAAATTTTGGTGTCATTTTAAAAATGTCCATATTATTAAGCAAAATGGACTGCTTTTCTCAAATGAACAAAGTTTTTAGAATTTATACAGTTCTTTCAGTTCAGTTAAGCTCAATTCAGTTGCTCATCTGTGTCTGACTCTTGGTGACCCCATGAATTGCAGCAACCCGGCCTCCCTGTCCATCACCAACTCCCAGAGTTCACTCAAACTCATGTCCATTGAGTCGATGATGCATTCCAGCCATCTTATCCTCTGTCATCCCCTTCTCCTCCTGCCCCCAATCCCTCCAAGCGTTAGAGTCTTTTCCAATGAGTCAGCTCTTCGCATGAGGTGGCCAAGTACTGGACTTTCAGCTTTATCATCAGTCCTTCCAAAGAACACCAGGAATAATCTCCTTTAGACTGGACTGGTTGGGTCTCCTTGCAGTCCAAGGGACTCTCAAGAGTGTTCTCTACAACACAGTTCAAAAACATCAATTCTTCAGTGCTCAGCTTTCTTCACATTCCAAATCTCACGTCCGTACATGAACATTGGGAAAACCATAGCCTTGACTAGATGGAACTTTGTTGACAAAGTAATGTCTCTGCTTTTTTTTTTAATTTCATTTATTTCAATTTTTATTTTTACTTTATTTTGCTTTACAATACTGCAATGGTTTTGCCATACATTGACATGAATCAGCCATGGGTGTACATGAGTTCCCAATCCTGAACCCTCCTCCCACCTCCCATCCCATATCATCTCTCTGGATCATCCCCGTGCACCAGCCCCAAGCATCCTGTATCCTCCTGTCTCTGCATTTGAATATGATATCTAGTTTGGTCATAATTTTCCTTTCAAGGAGTAAGCATCTTTTCATTTCATGGCTGCAATCACCATCTGCAGTGATTTTGGACCCTGGAAAAATAAAGTCTGACACTGTTTCCACTGTTTCCCCGTCTATTTCCCATGAAGTGATGGGACTGGATGCCATGATCTTAGTTTTCTGAATGTTGAGATTTAAGCCAACATTTTCACTCTCCTTTTTCACTTTCATTAAAAGGCTTTTTAGTTCCTCTTCACTTTCTGCCATAAGGGTGGTGTCATCTGCATATCTGAGGTTATTGATATTTCTCCTGGCGATCTTGATTCCAGCTTGTGCTTCTTCCAGCCCAGCGTTTCTCATGATGTACTCTACATATAAGTTAAATAAGCAGGATGACAATATACAGCCTTGACATACTCCTTTTCCTATTTGGAACCAGTCTGTTGTTCCATGTCCAGTTCTAGCTGTTGCTTCCTGACCTGCATATAGGTTTCACAAGAGGCAGGTCAGGTGGTCTTGTATTCCCATCTCTTTCAGAATTTTCCACAGTTTATTGTGATCCACACTGTCAAAGGCTTTGGCATAGTCAATAAGGCAGAAATAGATGTTTTTCTGCAACTCTCTTTCTTTTTTTGAAGATCCAGCAGATGTTGGCAATTTGATTTCTGGTTCTTCTGCCTTTTCTAAAACCACCTTGAACATCTGGAAGTTCACTGTTCATGTATTGCTGAAGCCTGGCTTGGATAATTTTGAGCATTACTTTACTAGCGTGTGAGATGAGTGCAATTGTGTGGTGGTTTGAGCATTCTTTGGTGTTGCCTTTCTTTGGGATTGGAATGAAAACTGACCTTTTCCAGTCCTCTGGCCACTACTGAGTTTTCCAAATTTGCTGGCATATTGAGTGCAGCACTTTCATAGCATCATCTTTCAGGATTTGAAATAGCTCAACTGGAATTCCATCACCTCCACTAGCTTTGTTCATAGTGATGCTTTCTAAGGCCCACTAGACTTCACATTCCAAGATATCTGGCTCTAGGTGAGTGATCACACCATCATGATTATCTTGGGCAGAAAGATCTTTTTTTTGTACAGTTCTGCGGTTTATTCTTGCCACCTCTTCTTAATATCCACTGCTTCTGCTAGGTCCATATCATCTCTGTCATTTATCGAGCCCATCTTTTCATGAAATGCTCCCTTTGTAAGGTAATTTTCTTGAAGAGATCTCTAGTCTTTCCCATTCTGTTGTTTCCCTCTATTTCTTTGCATTGATCCTGGAGGAAGGCTATCTTATCTCTTGTTATTCTTTGGAACTCTACGTTCAGATGCTTATATCTTTTCTTTTTGCTTCTCTTCTTTTCACAGCTATTTGTAAGGCCTCCCCAGACAGCCATTTGGCTTTTTTGCATTTCTTTTCCATGGGGATGGTATTGATCCCTGTCTTCTATACAATGTCATGAACCTCCATCCAGAGTTCATCAGGAACTCTATCAGATCTAGTCCCTGAAATCTATTTCTCACTTCCACGCTATAGTCATAAGGGATTTGATTTAGGTCATACCTAAATGGTCTAATGGTTTTCACTACTTTCTTCAATTTAAGTCTGAATTTGGCAATAAGGAGTTCATGACCTGAGCCACAGTCAGCTCCTGGTCTTGTTTTGCTGACTGTATAGAGCTTCTCCATCGTTGGCTGCAAATAATATAATCAATCTGATTTTGATGTCAACCATCTGGTGATGTCCATGTGTAGAGTCTTCTCTTGTGTTGTTGGCTAAGGGTGTTTGCTATGATGAGTGCATTCTCTTGGCAAAACTCTATTAGCCATTGCCCTGCTTCATTCCGTATTCCAAGGCCAAATTTGCCTGTTACTCCAGGTGTTTCTTGACTTTTTAGTTTTGCATTCCAGTCCCTTATCAAAAGCAGAGACATTACTTTGCTGACTAAGGTCCGTCTAGTCAAAGCTATGGTTTTTCCTGTGGTCATGTATGGATGTGAGAGTTGGACTGTGAAGAAGGCTGAGCGCCGAAGAATTGATGCATTTGAACTGTAGTGTTGGAGAAGACTCTTGACAGTCCCTTGGACTGCAAGGAGATCCAACCAGTCCATTCTGAAGGAGATCAACCCTGGGATTCCTTTGGAAGGAATGATGCTAAAGCTGAAGCTCCAGTACTATGGCCACCTCATGCGAAGAGTTGACTCATTGGAAAAGACTCTGATGCTGGGAGGGATTGGGAGCAGGAGGAGAAGGGGACGACAGAGGATGAGGTGGCTGGATGGCATCACGGACTCGATGGACGTGAGTCTAAGTGAACTCCAGAAGATGGTGATGGACAGGGGGGCCTGGCGTGCTGCGATTCATGGGGTCACAGAGAGTCGGACACGACTGAGCGACTGAACTGAACTGAACTGATAATCTTTTTTGGGTGTTAGTTCTAAAAGGTCTTGTAGGTCTTCATAGAACCATTCTACTTCAGCTTCTTCAGCATTCCAGTTCCCTATAATCTTTTTTGGGTGTTAGTCTAAAAGGTCTTGTAAGTCTTCATAGAACCATTCTACTTCAGCTTCCTCAGCATTACTGGTTGGGGCATAGACTTGGATTTCTGTGATATTGAATGGTGCCTTGGAAACAAACAGAGATCATTCTGTTGTTTTCGAGATTGCATCCAAGTACTGAATTTTGGACTCTTTTGTTGATCGTGATGACAACTGCATTTCTTCTAGGGGATTCCTGCCAACAGTAATATATATAATGGTCATCTGAGTTACATTACATATTTTTATATTTTTTCCAACCATAATTATTTAAATTATTGAATCATTTTGCTATAATCATGTGATATCTTTGTTCATTAACAATGATTTTATGATAATTTCTCCTTTCCTGGATTTAAAAATGTAATAACAATTTAATTAATCTATTGGTTTCCTGGATTTTATCACTGATGAGTTTTATTTTAATTTTTTTTTCAAGTAAGGATGATGCATAATTGTTGCACTTATACTTAAATGATATTTAAGAATTAATATGTTTTCTTCATATTTTAATTTCCCAGAATTTTGTAGGCAATGCATATGTCCATTTCTCATACTGAAAATCCATGTATTATATGAAATATTTTAAATGAAGAAAAAATTCAGTAATTTTTCCCCTGAAAACTCAAGTTCCTGACACTAAAATCATTCCACAAAAACAGTATATCTCCATTGCACGGTCTGGATTATATCCCCGCTCATTAATACACTTGAGCTGATAACACGTCCAAAGAGTCTTAATAATTTTATAACATGGAAACGCTTCATTTCATAAGGTATCCCTTGGTGTTAGTAAGTTCTACTTCAATACATAAACATGTTTTAGAAATGAGAATTTTCAACATGTGTGTCACTCAACATCTTTCCTTAGTGAATCTGGTGGTACTAGTGTGAGAGTGTTGCTCACAAAATATTGCTGCAGACAATCATTTTCCACATCAAAATCTTTTTTTTTTCCTTTGGCTGTCACTTTTCAAAGGGCATGAGACCTCTCCCATTTCCAGGTTCTCTGTTGCCAGTTAGTGTTTGAAATAATTTAATTACTATTTTGTATACTAATAAGTTTAACTACTATAAGTTTAAAAACTACTTTCTTTAGCCACTTTTAAACTGTATTTTTGGAGAAGACAATGGCAACACACTTCAGTACTCTTGCCTGGCAAATCCCATGGATGGAGGAGCCTAGTAGGCTGCAGTCCATGGGGTTGCTAGGAATTGGACACGACTAAGTGACTTCACTTTCACTTTTCACTTTGATTCATTGGAGAAGGAAATGGCAACCCACTCCAGTGTTGTTGCCTGAAGAATCCCAGGGACGGCAGAGCCTGATGGGCTGCCGTCTCTGGGGTTTCACAGAGTCAGACACAACTGAATCAACTTAGCAGTAGCAGCAGCAGCAGCAAACTGTATTTTTAACAAATAAAGCTGTCCCGCAATGGGACTGGATGACAAAGACTAATAGGCATATATATTGCACATGCTAAATTGCTTTAGTCAGGTCTGACTCTGAAACTCTGTGGAGTTGGGTTCAAAGTTGGCCAAGCTCCTCTGCCCATGGTGTTCTCTAGGCAAGAATACTAAGATCGGTAGCCATTTCCTTCTCCAGGGAATCTTTCCCACCCAGATACCAAAGTCATGTCTCATATCTCCTGCATTGTCAGGCAAGTTCTTTATAACTGGTTTAGTCACTAAGTCATGTCTGACTCTTGACTGTAACCATGAGGTGTCACGAGAGTCAGATACGACTTAGAGCCTAAACCACCACTGATAAGCTAAAGGTACATTGCACATCCCTGTTCTATGCACATGCTCCATTGTGCCATTGGACTTCACTCAAAATACACAAATTCTAGAGTAATGTTTCTGACAATTTCAGGATCCTTAGTTCAGTTCAATTGCTCAATCGTGTCTGAATCTTTGCGACCCCATGGACTGCAGCACTCCAGGCTTCCATGTCTATTACCAACTTCTATAGCTTACTCAAACTCATGTCCACTGAGTCAGTGATGCGATCCAATCATCTCATCCTCTGTTAGCCCCCTCTCCTCCCGCCTTCAATCTTTCCCAGCATCAGGGTCTTTATCAATGAGTCAGTTCTTCCCATAGGTGGTCAAAGTGTTGCAGTTTCAGCTTCAGCATCAGTCTATGGACTGATTTCCTTTAGGACTGACTGATTAGATCTTGCAGTCCAAGGGACTCTCAAGAGTCTTCTCCAACACCACACTTCAAAAGCATCAATTCTTCAGCGCTCAGCTTTCTTTATAATAGAACTCTCACACCCCATGACTACTGAAAAAATCATAGCTTTGACTAGTTGGACCTTTGTCAGCAAAGTAATGTCTCCGCTTTTTAATATGCTATTTATGTTGATCATAGCGTTTTTGCCAAAGAGCAAGTGTCTTTTAATTTCAGGGTTGCAGTCAGCATCTTCAGTGATATTTAGAGCCCAAGAAAATAGTCTTTCACTGTTTCGATTGTTTCCCCATCTATTTGTTGAGAAGTGAGGGGAAACAGTGGAAATAGTGTAAGGCTTTATGTTTTTGGGCTCTGAAATCACTGCAGATGGTGACTGCAGTCATGAAATTAAAAGATGCTTACTCCTTGGAAGAAAAGTTATGACCAACCTATATAGCATACTCAAAAGCAGAGGCATTATTTTGCCAACAAAGGTCCGTTTAGTCAAGGCTATGGTTTTTTCAGTAGTCATGTATGGATGTAAGAATTGGACTATGAAGAAAGCTGAGTGCTGAAGAATTGATGCTTTTAAACTGTGGTGTTGGAGAAGACTCCTGAGAATCCCTTGGACTTCAAGGAGATCCAACTAGGCCATTCTAAAGGAGATCAGTCCTGGGTGTTCTTTGGAAGGAATGATGCTAAAGCTGAGCTCCAGTACTTTGGCCACCTCATGAGAAGAGTTGACTCATTGGAAAAGACTGTGAAGCTGGGAGGGATTGGGGGCAGGAGGAGAAGAGGATGACAGAGGATGAGATGGCTGGATGGCATCACTGACTCAATGGACATGAGGTTGAGTGAACTCTGGGAGTTGGTGATGGACAGGGAGGCCTGGCATGCTGCAATTCATGGGGTCACAAAGAGTCAGACACGACTGAGTGACTGGACTGAACTGAACTGAACTGAACTGATGGGACCAGTTGCCATGATCTTAGTTTTTTGACTGTTGAGTTTTAAGTCAGTTTTTAAACTCTCCTCTTTCACCTTCATCAAGAGACTCTTTAGTTCCTCTTCACTATCTACCATAAAGTTGGTGTCATATATGAGGTTATTGATATTTCTCCCTGCAATCTTGATTCCAGCTTGTGCTTCATCCAGCCTAGTATTTTGCAAGATATACTCTCTATATATGTTAAATTAGCAAGGTGACCATATAGTCTTGACGTACTGCTTTCCCAGTATGGAACCAGTCCCTTGTTCCATGTCTGGTTCTAAATGTTGCTTCTATGAAATATAAATTGTATAATTTTGATGAATCCTCATGTGAGTTCAATGTCCTTATATATGGTTTCCTGGTGGCTAAGATGGTAAAAAATCTGCCTGCAATGTGGGAGACTGGGGTTTGATCCCTGGGTCAGGAAAATGATGTGGAGGAGGGCATGATAACCTACTCCAGTATTCTGGCATGGAGAATTCCATGGACAGAGGAGCCTGGCAGGCTACAGTCAATGGGGTCGCAGAGTCGGACACACCTGAGTGACTAATATTTCATTTCATTTTCATATTTGGTTTAAATCTGACATTATGCAATATAATGATGAACAGAAAATTCACTAAAAATTAAAATATTTTGTTTTGACTTTTCTTGGAATGACATTGAATAAATGCCATTAAAATGTATTTTGCCTAAATAAACAATTATGTATTGCTTTAAAGCAATGAATATATTTTATCTCCTCAATATTTTTTCTTTGCGTTTTTAATTAATTAATTCTTTATTAAGGATAATTTCTTTACAGAATTTTGCTGTTTTCTGTCAAACCTCAGCAAGAATTAGCCATAGGTATACATATATCTCTTCTCTTTTGAAACTCCCTCCCTTCTCCCTCCCCATCCCACCGCTCTAGTATCTCTTCAATATTTTAACAACATATTTATTCCCCCAAAGTTTGAAATAGTTATGTAGAAACTCAAGAGAGGAACTTACATAGCAAGTACTAGGTCATGAGTTTTAACACAAGGGTAAAGTTTGGACTATAATTAAATGTCATATGCTCTTCATATTGTTATTTAAATTGTTTATAAAGTTATAGAGTTTGTTAGTGATTGAGTTCATTTAAGAGATTAACCTTAATATTTGAATTGCTACATGTATCTATCCTCATAGATTAAAATAATTTAAATATTCTAAGACCTATTTTAATAATCTAAAATAACTCCTAAAACTCAGTCTGATATAAATAAAAAGTTATCTGGTTTTTCCAGTTCCTTTACACTATTTAGTAGGTAAAAGAACTAGTGCTCATTAAATATACAGCTACTAAGCAGATTCTATGAATCTAGCAAGATGCAAGGGGTCATATATAAGTACGGGCATCATAACATAAGTATGGAACAAGTTAGCAACTTCTAGCTATGATATAAGTAGCAATGAATAAGCATGCAAAATTGTATATACTACTTCGAAAGAGTGGTTTAATTATTAAGTGATGTGAGAATTCAAAGAGGTTTGATAAGGACATGAGTAATTAAGGACTTTAAATCTAGTGATTTGAATTTATAATACATCTTGAGTTTTCTGAATTAATGAAGTTACACTGTCATAATTTTCTAATAGTGGAAAATTGAGATTACTTTTATGATTGCAACCTTGCTAATTGTTCTAAATATACTGACTGAGCTCCTTAAAAGCAACATAAAGAGATTTATTAAGACTGAATAAGAAACATGCACTTATGTGAGGTAGATTTGGGAAAACAATGAGGGTTGGAGCAGTCCAAGGATAGCAAGACTAAACAGCTAGGTATTGTAAAGTTTCAAGTTATGTTTCCATAGTAGGACATAGAATCTATATTAGGAGTTGAAAATTCTAACTTAGGCAAGTTAATATGAGTGTGAAATTAACCTTCAGTCTCCATTGTTGTTGTTCAGTCACTACATTGTGTCTGACTCTTTGCTACCCATGAATTGCAGTGCATTAGGCTTCCCTGTCTTAAACCATCTCCCAGAGTTTGCTCAAATGAATGTCTATTGAGTCGGTGATGCCATCCAACCACCTCATCCCCTGTTGTCCCTTTCTCCTCTTGTTTTCAACCTTTCCCAGCATCAGGGTCTTTTCCGATGAGTTAGCTCTTCACCTCAGGTGGCCAAAGTATTGGAGCTTTAGCTTCAGCATCAGTACTTCCAATGAATATTCCAGGTTGACTTCCTTTAGGATTGACTGGTTTGATCTCCTTGCTGTCCAAGGAACTCTTAAAAGTTTTTCCAACCCCAGATTTAAAGTTTGTAAGACAGAGGACATGTGAAGAAAATTAACAAAAGATTCTAGTCTTGTTAGAGATTCAAGGATTCTTATAAAAAAGAGATGGGAACCCAACACATGGATCTACAATAGCTCAGTCACTCTACATTAGTATTTAGTGCCAAAATGTAGTTAGAGAAAAGGAGATACCAGAGGCGAAGAGACAGGATTGAAAATACAGCAGAGAGTCCCTCAATTATCACTGTAGGGAAGATAGGCAGGATTTGCATTAGAGGACAGATTATCTGTTACCCAAATTGACTTCTTGGATAACACATAATAAATTTGGAGTATTTATTATCTCCATGTACCTGAGTCTAAGTTGCAAAGTAGGATCAAAAGCCAGAGTTTTAAGTAACTCAATTTTCTGACTGAATAGTATGAGACAAGAGAATAAAAGCTGACTCGGCATTTGGAAGAAACTATGAGGCCTTTAGACTCAACTAATTCAGAGAGTTGTGAGGCTGATTTGCTGAAATCCTTGGAGATTAATTATGAAAACCTTCATTATGAACCATATGAGAGGTTTGGAAGTTTGGTAGACTTTGCAAGTCAAGAAAGTGATGTCTAATATGCAGAATTCATAATGCACCAGAGCACTCAGAACTGGGTCATGAGCATAAAATTTATCTGTTGCTACAGTAATCCAGTGGAACCATTGACGATTTTCAGAAGAGGATGGACATGAGGCTGAGGTAGATAGGACATAATGATATTTTGCAGAATTTTAAAATTGTACTTAACCATCTGCTTGAATAAGATTTTCCATATTTCCTCTGACTTAGTCAAATATCAAAAATGAGTCATGCTCTTTATTACATCAGGCCTTGCTTTTTAAATGTAGTCTGACTGTTTCTATCCTTCTAATAGAACGTTTAGATCATTAGTGTTTGCTGTAATTATGGATTTAAATTGACCATATTGCTTTTGTTTTATGCATTTCTCATTTATTTGTTGTTCCTTTTTTATGCTTTTCCTGATTTCTTTATGATTATTTTTAGCATTCCATTTCATCTCCGCTACTGATTTCCTAGTGGTTGCTTTAGAGTTAATACTATCAATATTTAGCCCCTCACAGGCTATCTTAAGGAAATAGTATACTGCTAAATTTTTAACATGACAGCTTTACAAAAGTGTACTTCTATTCCATCCTTAGTGCTATTGCAATTATAGATTTAAGTTCTACATTTCTTATAAATCCATAATAAATAGCTATTCTTTTTGCAATTAAATAGTTAATTATATTCTACCAGTGAACAAAAATGTCTTTTGTATTTACTACCCCACAAAAAAGTTTATCTGTCTTAAAATTTTTCTTTCTCTAATCACTTTGGAGAATGCCTGCAGGTTGAACAAGACATCTATCTACCTTATGGGGTCTTTCTGAATGACAAATGAAGGGTTAAAATAAGTAAAGTGTGATGTCATTCATTACAGAAATATTGACACCATTTAGACTGTAAAATAATTCAGACATTCAGTGAAAGATACAGACTTGACATAAAGATTAAGTTTTTATGGTCATTCTGTCCACATATGTCACACCTGAGTATTACCTATCCTTGAGTGAGAAACTAGAAACTGAATAGGTTAGAAAGGTTTCAGATATTTTGCAATCAAGTGAGAAATTTGTGTGTAATCTTAGAACCCATTCTCATCTAGGAGTCTTAAAACAAAACTCATTCATACTCCATTAGCAGATCTGATTTTGTGATGTTATGTCTTAAGAATCAACACCGTAGTATGTTATCCAGACTATGAAATGTGTGTTGACTCTTAAGGATGGAAGAAATGAGTACAGGATACTCAATCTAAACCATAATTCTAAATTTTAAAAGAGAATTACTGATATCACATTTGGTTTTAATCAAATCTAAAGAAAATAAGAGTTATGTTTTACATGGGTTTTAACAGTTCAGCAAGACTAAAATTAATTTTTAACAAGCTGGATAGATCAGTTGCAGTTTTCTATGGTGTGATTGAAACTTTGTACCTCTTTAATGGATGCAGTTGCCTCTGTCAATAAAATTGACAAGCTCTACAATGGCTTCCTACAGATGTCCAATTATTGACAATAAAGACAATCAAAGCCAACATCCTTCAAAGGGCTTAAATAGCTTATGCCCTGCAGAATATCTGGGTTGTCACTGGCAGTATGAAGTGTCCCAATCTTATCTTATGAAAAACATACCATATGCCAAAGTTTCATTTCATCATTTTTCTCCTTGAGACTGAAAATGAAGTGGAGATCATCAGGCCCTTAGCTGTAAGCATAATCATTCTTTAACAAACAAACAAACAACAACAGCAACAAAATTCACAGGCAGACTTTCTAAAAAAAACCCCAACAAACTGATGTTATTAATAAAATTATTTTAGAGAATACAAGAAGCATAAAGGTATTGGATCCATGTGGGCAGAATATCTAGATGTAATGTGACATTTTTAATTAACTTGTTATCCCATAACTATATTTTTTATAATCTTAATGGGGCAAATTATGTGATTTTGCCTTTTATAATTTATGATATATATAGGAGTCCTAAGTTGACAAGGTGTGGGCTTGTTGCAAGATTAATTTAATGTATCAACTTGGCTGGGACATGGTCCCCAAATGTGTTGTCAGACATTCTGAATCTTTCTGTGACAGTGTTTTTGGACAAGATTGACTTTTGGATTAATGGACCTTGAGCAAACTATGGTAGGTTGCCTTCCATAACGTGCTGTAATTCAGTTTTTCACTTGTGTCTGACTTCTTGTGACCCCATGGACGGCAGCATGCCAGGCTTTCCTGTCCTTCACCATCACATCCATAATGTGAGTGAGCTTCATCCAATCCAATGAAGGCTTGAGCAGAAAAAAAGGCTGATTTCCCCCAAGCAAGAGAGTATTCTATCAGCAGTTTGGGGGCTTTTGTTGAAGCATTGTCTCTTCCTGGGTCTCCAGCATGCTGGTTATCCTGCAGATTTAGCATTTACCAGTTTCTGTAATCACATGAATCCATGTTTGCATACACACCCACACACAAACATACACTTACACTTATACCTCCTTTTAGTTGTGTTTCCCTGGAGAATCTTGACTAACACCGGTGGTTCTTAGGGAACAGGGCTAACAAACAGAAACAGCAAATACTTGAAAGATTTGAAATCATGTAAAATTTGGATAGATGTAATTTTATTTGTACAACAGTTTGAAATAGCAATAATTTTTAAAATAATTTAAATAGCCACTAGAAATGTGTCTTAATAAAAAATGATGTGTTCAAATAAATTAAGAGACAATCAAGGAATAATGTTAGAGGTACATGAATATTCAACTCTGATAATGAATTTATAATTGTGTCATTTGGGATGATTTAATTTTTTTAATTCACTGTTACTGTATTACTGTATTTTTTATTTGCAGTGATAACATAATACTGGTTTAAATAACAAGTAAAGCCTAAGAGTGTCCTATAAAATGACAATTACTACTTGTATATCACTTTCAAATTTTCATAATTAATTGCAATCTTCATTTTCTGTCCTGAGACTACTTATTTAAGCTTTTTTTTTTTGTCACAGTTTCTCCATTCCTATATTTCCAGCACTAAAATAAAGCAGTCTTAAGGTGATGAAGTCAATTTTGTCTTCTCTGTAAAATTATGAAATATCAAAAAATTGCCACCACCTCTAAGAAAGTAGACTTCAGAAAATTTTAATTAACAATCCGTTTTCTTAAAAACCATTTTCTTTTTACCAGGTGAAATGAAGTCACTGAGTCGTGTCCAACTCTTTTTGTGACCCTATGGATATAGACTACCAGGCTCCTCCATCCATGAGATTTTCCAGGCAAGAATACTGGAGTGGGTTGTCATTTCCTTCTCCAGGGGATCTTCCCAACCCAGGTATCGAACCTGGGGCTCCCACATTGTAGGAGATCTATGCAATTAATTGTCACACATAAAGACTACATTTAACCGTTATATAAGGTGATTTTTAGTAAAATACTTCAATGTAATTAATTGTAAAACAATAAAAAAATCCTGCATGCAAATTTCCATTTTAAACACTTTAAAATTATTATAGAATCAGAATAAAAATGCATATACAAATCAGGGGAAAGAATGACAGCTTTACTTCTTATTTTGATACCTCCATTATTTGTACTAATATCAATTTCTTCAATACTTCTTTCCAAATATATTTGAATAGAACCCCTGGGAAAAGTTTACCATGAAAAACTACATTTGTATTTGAAGATCAGGTTGTTTACCTAAACTTCTTGGATTGATGTTCGGACCCTGACATATTTTCCACCATATAGTTGTCAGCTCTCCTTACATTCAAGCGAAGCCTGACTCTTCAAACACCTATCCTGTACTTTCCACTCTCCTTTACAGTGTTAATTCCCTTTAATGAAAGATATGCTTTGTATGTATCTAATTTAGATAATGCCAGAGAATTTCCATCCTCCAAAGTCCATAGTGTTACAACTCTTTCTGTTTCCATTCCTGTTCAGTTTTCAGCTTTCCCTAACCAGTTCTTTTATTTTTTGTTTGTTCATTTCTAGCTAAGTTCTTTAAAAAAAAAAAAAAAAAAAAAACTCTCCGAAAAGAGTGTCCATAATTCTATCATTTACTGTGTAATTGGTTGATTATTTTCTTGTACTACTTTTTCTTTTTTTTTTTTCCAAGTAATTAATAGTTAGGACATATATACTGTCAAATGGTCAAGCAACTCCTAAGCGATGACTACTGACACATTAGTTTGGCTTGCAACACTCCCATAGATTCAAGCAGTAAGGAGACAATGATCCCAAATGAATGCAGACAGTTTATTATTTACACACACAGAGACAAGAAAAATCAGTGTGGTGTTACCATCATGTAACAATAGTCATATAGGATGACAATGAACCAAAGGAATAAAATAGAAGACTATAAGCTATATGGTGGGGAAGTGAAGGCAGATAGAGGAGCCAACCCTGAATTATGGACAGTTTTACAGTCTACAACTATATCTGTATGGGAAGAGATGGACAGATCCAGGCCTTAATAGATCCTGGGAGATGAATGATAAAATGTTTCATGGCAGCTCCCCATTAGATATGCAGGTTCTCAAAAGAACCTCCTCATAAAATTGCTTATCTTGCCTCTTTATGTAGAGGTTTATAGGTGTATGCATTTTTTACAGAGGTTTACAGGTGTATGCAGGTCAGGAAGTAGCAGTTAGAACTGGACATGGAACAACAGACTGGTTCCAAATAGGAGAAAGAGTATATCAAGGCTGTATATTGTCACTCTGCTTATTTAACTTATATGCAGAATACATCATGAGAAACGCTGGACTGGAAGAAACACAAGCTGGAATCAAGATTGTCGGGAGAAATATCAATAACCTCAGATATGCAGATGACATCACACTTATGGCAGAAAGTGAAGAGGAACTAAAAAGCCTCTTGAGGAAAGTGAAAGAGGAGAGTGAAAAAGTTGGCTTAAAGCTCAACATTCAGAAAACAAAGATCATGGCATCCGGTCCCATCACTTCATGGGAAATAGATGGGGAAACAGTGGAAACAGTGTCAGACTTTATTTTTCTGGGCTCCAAAATCACTGCAGATGGTGACTGCAGCCATGAAATTAAAAGATGCTTACTCCTTGGAAGAAAAGTTATGAGCATATTCAAAAGCAGAGACATTACTTTGCCGACTAAGGTCCATCTAGTCAAGGCTATGGTTTTTCCTGTGGTCATGTATGGATGTGAGAGTTGGACTGTGAAGAAGGCTGAGTGCTGAAGAATTGATGCTTTTGAAGTGTGTTGTTGGAGAAGACTCTTGAGAGTCCCTTGGACTGCAAGGAGATCCAACCAGTCCATTCTGAAGGAGATCAGCCCTTGGATTTCTTTGGAATGAAAGATGCTAAAGCTGAAACTCTAGTACTTTGGCCACCTCATGTGAAGAGTTGACTCATTGGAAAAGACTGTGATGCTGAGAGGGATTGGGGACAGGAGGAGAAGGGGACGACAGAGGATGAGATGGCTGGATGGCATCACTGACTCGATGGATGTGAGCCTGAGTGAACTCCGGGAGTTGATGATGGACAGGGAGGCCTGGTGTGATGCGATTCATGGGGTCGCAAAGAGTCGGACACGACTGAGTGAATGAACTGAACTGAACTGAACAGGTGGTTTACCAATATTTCAATCTGATTGTGATTGAGTTTTACTTAAAGGCCTACTTAAACGCATGCAGGGTTACAAGGCCACCATGGATGAGCATTTACTCTACTAGAACATATCTGCTGACTTACTGGCCTGGTTTTTTTGTTTGTTTGTTTTCTTTTTTACTAGCTTCTTTAATAGTAATTAAGAGTGCACTACAATTTCTCTTTTTTTTAATAAGAAGGAATACTACTTTGTGTTTTTGTTTTCTAAATTTCATTCTATATTGGGGTGTAGTCAATTAACAAAAACAATGTTGTGATAGTTTCAGGTGAATGGCGAAGGGACTCAGCCATACATATGCATATATCCATTCTCTCCAAACTCCTTTCCCATCCAGGCTGCCACATAACTTTGAGCAAAGTTCCATGTAGTGCACTAACCATTCTTAAAGTCTGTCATCTGGCATACTATGGGTTGGCCAAATTTTGTTTGAATTTTTCTGTAACATTTTGTCCATATTGATAATAAAGCTTGTTCTTCTTTATTTTATTTAAAATTGTTAGAGAGAAAGTAACATGGGCTTTTGTGGGGGAGTAGCTTCTGCACAGAAAACCTTGTAGAGTGTTAGTCATTCAGAAAACTACCATAAATCCTAATTGTTAATCTAGATAGTATGTTTGAGGGTAAGGGGGAAAAAAAGCAATGAACTTAGAGGATAACCAAGTTTGCAATTGTTCATTTCTTTAAATCTTACTTTCTTTATTTGTAACCTGCCTGGTGGAAGAAAGGATAGTTGGTCCATGCGGATAATTGCTGAGTATCCTTCTAACAATATCCTTCTGTGATATAATATAAATGCAACTGGAAAGTTAAACAAATAATTTTTATTGAATTTATCTTTTGAGCATGGCACTCTCACTGGCACACTGAGCTAACAGGTCTGTGTGTGCTCACTTGTATCTGACTCTTTACCATTCCACGGACTGTAGCTTGCCTGGCTCCTCGGTCCATGGAATTTTACTGGCAAGAATATTGGAATGGGTAGCTATTTCCTATTCCAGAGAACCTTCCCTACCTAGGGATCAAACCCACAACTCTTCTGTCTCTTCTGCATTGGCAGGCAGACCCTTCACCACTGCTTCATCTGAGAAGGGCTATCTTTCAGTGTGGGTTCAGGTTATCATCTAAAGATTTAATTTCTTATGAGATTAAATCTTTTAAAGATTATAAACTGTAGATTCCAAATGTTATGTCCGAGAAAACCAATTTTGTGGTCATATAGAATAGACGATGCTGTCATGGAAATTGTTGAGTGATTTATTTACGATAGAGTTTATAATCATTTTACACCTTCTCAAATCTTAACCTAGGAATCCTGAAGGTCATCTGACCCTAGCCATTAAGCCAAGGATCAAAAGACTCTTTATGGTGAGAGAAACAGAAACAACTTTTACTCTGAATTACAGCCATCTGAAGGCTGGAATTCATTCTCTATTTATTTCTTCATCTTTCACTGCCAATTTGCAACCTGTTAAAACTTAAGCAAAATACCACTTTGTTGAATATCACAAGCTGATTTTTTGTTTGTTTTAAACATGTGTATTGTACTTTTCAGAGAAGGCGATGGCACCCCACTCCAGTACTCTTGCCTAGAAAATCCCATGGATGGAGGAGCCTGGTAGGCTGCAGTCCATGGGGTCGCGAAGAGTCAGACACGACTGAGTGACTTCCCTTTCACTTTTCACTTTCATGCATTGGAGAAGGAAATGGCAACCCACTTCAGTGTTCTTGCCTGGAGAATCCCAGGGACGGGGGAGCCTGGTGGGCTGCCGTCTATGGGGTCGCACAGAGTCAGACACGATTGAAGTGACTTAGCAGCATTGTACTTTTAATGATAAAGGGTAAATGTTTGAAATAAATGTCCTTGAAATCAATAAGCTGGAAATTCCTTAGCTGGAAAAGCAGAATGTGTCATAGGGGTGGTAGTGGTTGGCCAGAAAAGCATGGGAGAAAACTCTAACAGTGGAGGGTTTTCTCTTCCTAAATCAGTATACCAACCTCTGTACTTGGGATTATCCTGGCAAAAATACTGAAGTGGGTTGCCATTTCTTTATCTAGGGGATCTTCCCTTACTAGGGATTGAACTGATGTCTCCTGCATTGGCAGGCGACTCTTTACCACTCTGCCACCTGGGAAGACCATCTAGAAGATAATATTATTGTCAATAATGTGTCTAAGAACATGGCTGCACAAATATTTCTTCAAGAGTTTGCTTTCAATTTTGGTGGGTATATACCAAGAATTGGAATTGCTGGAACATGTGGTAACTACGTTTTTAAATTTTGTGGAATAATCATACTGTTTTCCATAACATCTGTCCCATTTTACACTCTCAATAGTACACAAGAGTTCCAATTTCTATACATCCTGGCCAACATTTGCTATTTTCTTTATGCTTTATTTTTATTTTTTTCTGATAGTAGCCATGATAATTGGTATGAAGTGGTATCTCATTGTAGTTTTGATTTGAGTTTCCTTGTTGATTAGTGATGTTGAACATCTTTTGTGTGCTTATTGCTTACTGGGGCATATCTGTTTTGGAGAAGTATCTATTCAAACCTTTGCCTATTTTAGATTCAATTTGTCTGATGTTTATTGTCAAGTTTTAGGAGTCTCCTATATATTCCCAATATTAATCCCTCATCAAATATATGATTTGGAAAACTTTTTCTTCCACAGCACAGGTTGCCTTTTTACTCCACTGAGGGCTTTATTATTATTATTATTTTTAACGCTTTGCAAGTGGGGCTTGTGAACTGAGAGGAGATGGGTTTTTAGGGGTTAATCAGGATTATATTTCAGTTCGCACAGGAAAACAGATGTGTACCACCAATATGACCAAGGAAAATCCTGTCCCTTTTTATATTTAGACTTCTAAAACCCTGGGCATCTGTGGGATCCTTAGCTGGGATGAAGCTTAAGTGTTTTTTGATATACAATATTTTAAAATTTTCATAAATGCAGTCTATTAGATCTAGTTAGTTTGTCGTGTCATTTGTCCTCTATTTTCTTTTTTCTTTTTAAAAATGTATTTTTTTGTTATATCCATTATTAACCGTCTGATATAAAGGTCTCTGACTACCATTGTAGTTCTGTCTTTCTTCAGTTCCATCAATCTTTATTCTATATATTTTGGCTTTCTGTTATTAGCTAGTAAATGTTTATAACTGATATATCATCTTGTGATATTGAACATTTTATTAATATATAATGTTCTTTCTTGTCTCCTATAAATTTTTCTATTTAAAGTCTACTTTATCTGACACTTAGCTACTTGTGGTAACTATCTGCATGAATTTATTACTTTCTTTGTATCTAAAGTGAGGACTTTTTTTTTTTTTTCTTTCTGTTTTTGTTTTTACCCATTCTGCCAATCTCTACCTTTTGGCTGGAGAGTTTAATCCACTTACACTGAAAAATGACTAACAAGCTTAAGATTCTGTCACGATCCCTCTCTGCCATAGCTTGAGATTCTGAAATTTCAATGGTGTGTACCATTGTTCCTTGAGGCCTTTGGAGCTCCCTTTTATTTTGTATCACATCTGTTCTCCGAATACTTCTCATTGAATTCTAAATTTTGCATTCATTTCAGTTTTTAGGAATAATGAGTCCTTTGTGGATCATTTTTGATTATCTGGTTAGATAGAAACCTGCCTGCTACTTAAAAAGTGCAATTTATTTTACACATCTTTATACATGTCTCCCTCATTGTTAGTTGCAATTTCAAATGAAGATTTTGGGGTAAAAAATGGTAATATGTCAAAAATGTCCAGCTCTCAAGATGACTTTGTGGCTGATGACTTCAAAGGTTTCCTCAGAACAGTATATTTTATTGGTATCATTTAAGACAATTAAGGGGCTTCCAGGTGGTACTAGTGGTAAAGAATCTGCTTGCTGAAGCAGGAGAGATAAAACATGCCAGTTCAATACCTGGATTGGGAAGATTCCTTGGAGGAGGGCATTGCAACCCATTCCAGTATTCTTGCCTGAAGAATTCCATGAAAAGAGGAGCTTGGCAAGTTACAGTCCATGGGGTAACAAACAGTTGGACATAACTGAAGTGACTGAGGATGAAAGCAAGATAATTAAGATTTTTCACAGGCAATTTTTGTTCTGTCCATGAGAACATAATCCAGGGAGATTTCCTCAAATTTTTGTCTCTGTGAATTTCAGTTGGTTGGATTCAAATAGGAGATGGCTAATTATTAAGTCCAGTAGTCACGTAAAGCTATAGTTTTTCCAGTAGTCATGTATGGATGTAGGAGTTAGACTATAAAGAAAGTTGAGTGCTGAAGAATTGATGCTTTTGAACTATGGTGTTGGAGAAGACTCTTGAGAGTCCCTTGAACTGCAAGGAGATCCAACCAGTCCATCCTAAAGGAAATCAGCCCTGAATTTTCACTGGAAGGACTGGTGCTGAAACTCCAGTACTTGGGCCCCTGATGCAAAGAGATGACTGGAAAATACCCTGATGTTGGGAAAGATTGAGGGCAAGAGTAGAAGGAGATGACAGAGGATGAGATAGTTCAATAGCATCACTGACTCAATGGACATGAGTTTGAGTAAACTCAGGGAGACAATGAAGGACAGGGAAGCCTGGTTGCTGCAGTTCATGGGGTCACAAAATTTGGGCATGACTTAGTGACTGAACAGCAACAACAATTATTAAGTTATTGATCTAACACACTAGGTGGTCAGGATCACAAATGATGGACCATTGTTAGATATTCAATTTATGTTTTCCTCTCAGTCTGTATCCATGATCTTTCAGGACAAACTAGTTTTTCACATGTAATGATTATAACCTAACTCATGTGATTTTTTAAAGCATAATATCACAAAAATGGGTGATAAAAATTAGAATGTATCTGAAGAAACCCTAAGAGACCCTTAATTGCTCCCTAAAAATTTATGTTTAAATAATAGCAACACTCTGCTAAATGGTGTACAAGATATTTTTAAGACTTGCTATTTTCAAAGGGTTTTCTGTGAAGATGGTGGACATTTTAACTTAGAAATTAATTTAGTGGACATCAAAGAAAAATTAGGTCTATTTGAGACTTCAGAGTAGTCCAGTTACAACATTTCTACAATATTCTAAAGGAGACTGCAAATCAAATCTGATTATGTATTATTAGTTGCTAAGTTACGTCCAACTCTTTGTGACCCTATGGACTGTAGCCCATCCTCTGTTCATAGAATTCTCCAGGCAGGAGTGAGCTGCCATTCCCTTCTCCAGGGGATCTTCCTGATCCAGGGATCAAATCCAGGTTTCTTGCATTTCAGACAGTTTCTTTACCATTTGAGCCACCAGGGAAGCCCCATCTGATCATAGTTCTCACTTTCCTTTTTTTTTTTTTTTTCGTATCATCTTGAACCTGAAAAATTGAATTTAATGCCCAATCTGAAATTTGACTTTCTCCTTGACAGATATATTAGTTTACTAGGACTGTCAAAGCAAAGCACAACAAACTGAGTGATTTAAGACAGAAATTTATTCTCTCACAGTTCTGAAAGGAAGAAGTCCTAAATCAAGATGTTGGCAGAGCCTTGTTCTCTCTGAAGGTTCTGGGAGAAGACTGACGTTGGCTTCTTCCTGGATTTTGGTGGCCCCTATCAATCGTTGGCATTCCTTGGCTTATAGATGCATCAGTACAATATTCTACCCCAGTTTTACATGTTCTTCTTCTCCTGGAATGCATGTCTTTCCATACACTTTCTTATTCGTATCTTAAATATGGTATAACTATATCTGTAAAGAATCTATTCTCAAATTCAATTATAATCACAGGGACAGAAAGTTAAGAATAGAATATATTTTTGGGGGATATTCAATCAGAGCATGATTCAGTCCATTGCAACAGATAGCCAATTCACTGTTGAGCATTTTAAATAAGATTTAGAACAAATCAGAATAAGATTTACCAAACTAATGAATTTACAGTAATATGGGCTTTTCCAGTTGGTAAAGAATCTGCCTGCAATGCAGGAGACACAGCTTTGATTCCTGGGTCGAGAAGATCCCCTGGAGAAGGAAATGGCAACCCACTCCAGTATTCTTGCCTGGAGAATCCCATGGAAAAGGAGACTGGCAAGCTACAGTCCATGGGGTCACAAGAGTTGGACAGGACTTATCGACTAAACCACCACCACCAAAACGGTTAGATATTTTGATTTATTAAAACATCAGAGAAACAATCTCTTGGTAAAGGGATCACAAATACTGTGAAGAGAAAGAACTGTAGCGACAGAAAAAGAAAAGTATATGTTTAGCCAAGTGGGGAGACAAGTCATTCCCATGGAAAGTGAAATTCAAGGAAGACTTGGAGACTAAGATTTGAAAGTGCCCCCAAGAACAAACACACAGATCTTTCAAGAGAGAGTAAAATCTTGCCAAATTTGATGTGCAAATATGTAATAGCAATTATTTTTAAAATAAGGGACTCTTTCGTAAATAAAAACTACAAAAATAGATTTTTGAGATAGCACATACAATGACTGAATAAAATATTTACTAAGTGAATATTTACATAGCATATCTGATGAAGAAGCAATGACTCTTAAGAGAAAAAGTGAAGGTGAAAGTCACTCCGTCATGCCCAACTCTTTGAAAGATGAATTCTCCAGGCCAAATACTGGAGTGGGTATCCTTTCCCTTCTTCAGGGGATCTTCCCAACCCAGGGAACTCAGGTCTCCCACATTGCAGACAGACTCTTTACCAGCTGAGCTACAAAGAAAGTCTATAGCTACAAGG
Source organism: Budorcas taxicolor (assembly GCF_023091745.1). Taxonomy (NCBI): domain Eukaryota; kingdom Metazoa; phylum Chordata; class Mammalia; order Artiodactyla; family Bovidae; genus Budorcas; species Budorcas taxicolor. Next base: position 111,086,233 of record NC_068920.1, read on the forward strand.
GAAGCACATAGTTTAAGAGAAACTCTTAAGAGAGGTCAATAAAAAACTAATTAATTGAAAGAATTGAGAGGAAAAACAAGAAAGAAAAGTAGACAGTCTCAGAGTCCAGTGAAACTATGCCAAGAATATACATAAATGTATAATTGCAGAAGAAACAAAACTGACAAAGCTTTAGCCAGAATTGCCAAGAAAAAAAATAAATAAATTCCTGAAACACTATTACAAATGAAAGTAAAGCATTTGAACTGACACCATAGAAATACAAAAGGTCATAACATCCTATTATAAACAATTAAACAAAAAGTTGTACAACCTAAAAGAAATGGATAAATTTTTAGGAATATATAACCTTACAAGTACGAGAATAAAAAAGAAACTCAGTTCAGTTCAGTTTAGTTTCTCAGTCGTGTCCGACTCTTTGCGATCCCTTGAATCACAGCACACCAGGCCTCCCTGTCCATCACCAACTTCTGGAGTTCACTTAGACTCACGTCCATCGAGTCCGTGATGACATTTCAGCCAACGCATCCTCCATCGTACCCTTCTCTTCCTGCCCTCAATCCCTCCTAGCATCAGTATTTTCCAATGTGTCGACTCTTTGCATGAGGTGGCTAAAGTACTGGAGTTTCAGATTTAGCATCTTTCATTCCAAAGAAATCCAAGGGCTGATCTCCTTCAGAATGGATTGGTTGGATCTCCTTGCAGTCCAAGGGACTCTCAAGAGTCTTCTTAAACACCACAGTTCAAAAGCATCAGTTCTTTGGCACTCAGCCTTCTTCACAGTCCAACTCTCATATCTATACATGACCACAGGAAAAACCATAGCCTTGACTAGATGGACCTTAGTGGGCAAAGTAATGTCTCTGCTTTTGAATATGCTATCTAGGTTGCTCATAACTTTTCTTCCAAGGAGTAACTGTCTTTTAATTTCATGGCTGCAGTCACCATCTGCAGTGATGTTGGAGCCCAGAAAAATAAAGTCTAACACAGTTTCCACTGTTTCCCAATCTATTTCCCATGAAGTGATGGGACCGGATGCCATGATCTTCGTTTTCTGAATGTTGAGCTTTAAGCCAAATTTTAACTCGCCATTTTCACTTTCATCAAGAGACTTTTTTGTTCCTCTTCTCTTATTGCCAAAAGGGTGGTGTCATCTGCAAATCTGAGGTTATTGATATTTCTCCTGGCAATCTTGATTCCAGCTTGCGTTTCTTCCAGTCCAGCATTTCTCATGATATACTCTGCATATAAGTTAAATAAGCAGGGTGACAATATGCAGCCTTTACATACTCCTTTTCTTATTTGGAACCAGTCGTTGGTCCATGTCCAGTTCTAACTGTTGCTTCCTGACTTGCATACAGATTTTTCAAGAGGCAGGTGAGGTGGTCTGGTATTCCCATCTTTTTCAGAATTTTCCACAGCTTATTGTGATCCACACAATCAAAGGCTTTGGCATAGTCAATAAAGCAGAAATAGATGTTTTTCTGGAACTATCTTGCTTTTTCCATGATCTAGCAGATATTGGCTATTTGATCTCTGGTTCCTCTGCCTTTTCTAAAACCAGCTTGAACATCAGGATTTTGACAATTCACGTATTGCTGAAGCCTGGCTTGGAGAGTTTTGAGCATTACTTTACTAGCGTGTAAGATGAGTGCAATTGTGTGGTAGTTTGAGCATTCCTTGGCGTTGCCTTTCTTTGGGATTGGAACGAAAACTGAAATTTTCCAGTCCTGTGGCCACTGCTGAGTTTTCCAGATTTGTTGGCATATTGAGTGCAGCACTTTCACAGCATCAACTTTCAGGATTTGGAATAGCTCCACTGGAATTCCATCACCTCCACTAGCTTTGTTCATAGTGATGCTTTCTAAGGCCCACTTGACTTCACATTCCAGGATGTCTGGCTCTAGATGAGTGATCACACCATTGTGATTATCTGGGTCATGAAGTTTTTTTGTACTGTTCTGTGTATTCTTGCCACTTCTTCTTAATATCTTCTGCTTCTGTTAGGTCCGTACCATTTCTGTCCTTTATCAAGCCCATCTTTGCATGAAATATTCCCTTGGTATCTCTAATTTTCTTGAAGAGATCTCTAGTCTTTCCCATTCTGTTCTTTTCCTCTATTTCTTTGCATTGATTGCTGAAGAAGGCTTTCTTATCTCTTCTTGCTATTCTCTGGAACTCTGCATTCAGATGCTTATATCTTTCCTTTTCTCCTTAGCTTTTCACCTCTCTTCTTTGCACAGCTATTTGTAAGGCCTCCCCAGACAGCCATTTTGCTTTTTTGCATTTCTTTTCCACGAGGCTGGTCTCGATCCCTGTCTCCTGTACAATGTCACGAACCCCATTCCATAGTTCATCAGGCACTCTGTCTATCAGACTAGGCCCTTAAATCTATTTCTCACTTCCACTGTATAATCATAAGGGATTTGATTTAGGTCATACCTGAATGTTCTAGTGGTTTTCCCTACTTTCTTCAATTTAAGTCTGAATTTGGTAATAAGGAGTTCATGATCTGAGCCACAGTCAGCTCCTGGTCTTGTTTTTGTTGACTGTATAGAGCTTCTCCATCTTTGGCTGCAAAGTATATAATCAATCTGATTTTGGTGTTGACCATCTGGTGATGTCCTTGTGTAGAGTCTTCTCTTGTGTTGTTGGAAGAGGGTGTTTGCTATGACCAGTGCATTTTCTTGGCAAAACTCTATTAGTCTTTGCCCTGCTTCATTCCGCATTCCAAGGCCAAATTTTCTTGTTACTCCAGGTGTTTCTTGACTACTTACTTTTGCATTCCAGCCCCCTATAATGAAAAGGACATCTTTTTGGGGTGTTAGTTCTACAAGGTCTTGTAGGTCTTCATAGAACCGTTAAACTTCAGCTTCTTCATCATTACTGGTTGGGGCATAGACTTGGATTACTGTGATATTGAATGGTTTGCCTTGGAAATGAACAGAGATCATTCTGTCGTTTTTGAGATTGCATCCAAGTACTGCATTTAGGACTCTTTTGTTGACCATGATGGCTACTCCATTTCTTCTGAGGGATTCCTGCCCACAGTAGTAGACATAATGGTCATCTGAGTTAAATGCACTCATTCCAGTCCATTTTAGTTTGCTGATTCCTAGAATGTTGATGTTCACTCTTGCCATCTTTTGTTTGACCACTTCCAATTTGCCTTGATTCATGGACCTGACATTCCATGTTCCTATGCAATATTGCTCTTTACAGCATTGGACCTTATTTCTATCACCAGTCACATCCACAGCTGGGTATTGTTTTTGCTTTGGCTTCATCCCTTCATTCTTTCTGGAGTTATTTCTCCACTGATCTCCAGTAGCATGATGGGCACCTACTGACATGTGGAGTTCCTCTTTCAGTATCCTATCATTTTGCCTTTTCACACTGTTCATGGGGTTCTCAAGGCAATAATACTGAAATGGGTTGCCATTCCCTTCTCCAGTGGTCTGCATTCTGTCAGACCTCTCCATCATGATCCACCCATCTTGGGTTGCCCTGCAGGCATGGCTTAGTTTCATTGAGTTAGACAAGGCTGTGGTCCTAGTGTAATTAAATTGACTAGTTTTCTGTGAGTATGGTTTCAGTGTGTCTGCCCTCTGATGCCCTCTTGCAACATCTACCGTCTTACTTGGGTTTCTCTTACCTTGGGCATGGGGTATCTCTTCATGGCTGCTGCTCCAGCAAAGCGCAGCAGCTGCTCCTTACCTTGGACAAAGGGTATCTCCTCATAGCTGCCCTTCCTGACCTTCAACATGGAATAGCTCCTCTAGGCCCTCCTGTACCCGCACAGCCACTGCTCCTTGGATGTGGGGTATCTCCTCCCAGCCATTTCCCCCGACCTCGGACACGTGGTAGCTCCTCTTGGCCATTCCTGTGCTGTCGCAGCTTGGCACTCTCAGCCACTGCCCCTAACCTCAGACGTGGGGTAACTCCCTTTGCCGCCACCCTTCGCACATGGAGTCCTCCTGGCTTCTGCCTCTCTCCTTGGATGTGGGGTAGCTCCTCTCACCCGCGCTTAGTGTGCTGGTTGCAGCCACCCATGCTTAGTGCTCCAAGAAAGAAACTCAGAACAGACAAATAAAAAGCCAGAAGATTGAATCATTAATGAAATCCCACCCAACAAAAAGAAACCCTGGACCTGATAGATTTACTGCTGGATTCTACCAAAAAGGAAACAATCAACAAAATTAAATGGGAATCTATGGATCAGGAGAAAATATTTGCAAACCTCATATTTGATAATGGGTATGTATTATTGATATGTCCTATATAACCATATATTTGGCTAATATTCAAAACACATAAAGAGTTCATACAACTCAATTGTCAGGGAATGTTTAACAGGAGGATTCCTGTGTGCTGTTTTTTGTCTCTCATAAATCCTCTGTTCCTTATCAGTTCCTGGTAATGAGTGGAGTGGCATGCTACTCCCAAGACTGAGGTCATGTGATAAAACACATGCATGGATTTCTTTCAGTAAACATTCTCCTTATGACAAAACTGCTTAGTCACGACCCTTTTTCTTGAGATATGGATTGTCTTCTGACCTTATGACCATTGCTAATTCCTTGTTTCCTTCATAACAGTTGCTGTGCATTTGGTTTTCTGATCTTCATCATTGTAAAAAGAAATTCCCTGTATAACAGCCTATATATCTTCACAGAAAGATCATAAAAGCACCCTTGCTCCACCAGAGACTTGAGTCCCCGTGTCTTCCTCTCTCTCTGTTTCTCTCTTTCTTTCTTTCTCTCTCTCTTTCTCCCCTCTGGCTAATTCTCAAGCATAGAAACCCACCCAGGTCACTCTCCTGCCTGGGCTTTGAAGACCTCCTCGAGAGGATGCCCTGTGTCTTGGTGAGTGGTGCAAGCCCTATTCCAGGATTTTACTGGTTCTCTGCATAAACCAGAGAATACTAGCTTCTTTCTTGCTTTCACTTTCTTATCGTCAATTCCGGACCACCAGGTTCCAGTCCATTAAAGGACCACAACACTCAATAGCAAAAAAAAAAAAAAAAAAAAAGAAAAAAAAAGCAAACAACCTGATGTTAAATGAGGAAAGGATTTCAGTTCAGTTAGGTTCAGTTGCTCTGTCATTTCCGACTCTTCACGACCCCATGAACTGCAGCACACCAGGCCTCTCTGTCCATCACCAAATCCCAGAGTCCACCCAAACCCATGTCCATCGAGTCAGTGATGCCATCCAACAATCTAATCTGTCGTCCCCTTCTCCTCCTGCCCTCTATCATTCCCAGCATCAGGGTCTTTTCAAGTGAATCAGCTCTTCACATGAGGTGGCCAAGTATTGTAGTTTCAGGTTCAACATCAGTCCTTCCAATGAACACCCAGGACTGATCTCCTTTAGGATGGACTGGCTGGATCTCCTTGAGGTCCAAGGGACTCTCAAAGGTCTTCTCCAACACCACAGTTCAAAAGCATCAATTCTTCAGCACTCAGTTTTCTTTATAGTCCAACTCTTACATCCATACATGACCAGTGGAAAAACCATAGCCTTGACTAGATGGACCTTTGTTTGCAAAGTTATGTCTCTGCTTTTTAATATGCTATCTAGGTTGGCCATAGCTTTCCTTCCAAGAAGTAAGCGTCTTTTAATTTCATGGCTGCAATCATCATCTGCAGTGATTTTGGAGCCCAAAAAACAAAGTCAGCCACTGTTTCCACTGTTTCCCCATCTATCTGCCATGAAGTGATTAGATCAGATGCCATGATCTTAGTTTTCTGAATGTTGAGCTCTCCTCTTTCACTTTCTTAAGAGGCTCTTTAGTTCTTCACTTTCTGCCATAAGGGTAGTGTCATCTGCATATCTGAGGTTATTGATATTTCTCCCTGCTTGATTCCAACTTGTGCTTCCTCCAGCCAAGCATTTCTCATGATATACTCTGCATATAAGTTAAATAAGCAGAGTGGCAATATACAGCCTTGACGTACTCCTTTTCCTATTTGCAACCAGTCTGTTGGTCCATGTCCAGTTCTAACTGTTGCTTCCTGACATGCATACAGCTTTCTCAAGAGGCAGGTCAGAGGCAGTGGCCAAGAGGAGCTTAGCCCACATAGGAGGTAAGGAGCATCAGCTGAGCTTTGCTGGAGGAGACTTGAGGGGAGACCTCACGTCCAAAGTAAGAGAAGCCCAAGTAAGATGGTAGGCACTGAGAGAGGGGATCAGAAGGCAGACAGACTGAAACTACAATTACAGATAACTAGCCAATCTGAACACACTGACCACAGCCTTGTCTAATTCAATGAAACTAAGCCATGCCATGTGGGGCCACCCAAAATGGCCAAGTCATGGTGGAGAAGTCTGACAAAACATGGTCCACTAGAGAAGGGAATGGCAAACCACTTCAGTGTTCTTGTGTTGAAAACTCCATGAGCAGTATTGAAAGGCAAAAATAGAAGACACTGAAAGATGAACTCCCCAGGGCAGTAGGTGCCCAATATGCTACTGGAGATCAGTAGCATGTTGGAGATTAGTGGAAAAATAACTCCAGAAAGAATGAAGGGATGGAGCCAAAGCAAAAACAACACCCAGTTGTGGATGGGAGTGGTGATGGAAGCAGGGTTCAATGCTGTAAATACCAATATTGCATAGAAACCTGGAATGCTAGGTCCATGAATCAAGGCAAATTGGAAGTGGTCAAACAGGAGATGACAAGAGTGAACATCAACATTCTCAGAATCAGTGAACTAAAATGGACTGGAATGGGTGAATTTAACTCAGATGGCCATAATATCTACTCCTGTGGGGAAGAATCCCTTAGAAAAAATGGAGTAGCCATCATAGTCAACAAAAGAGTCTGAAATGCAGTACTTGGATACAATCTCAGAAATGACAGAATGATCTCTGTTTGTTTCCAAGGCAAACCATTCAATATCACTGTAAGCTAAGTCTATGCCTTGATGAGTAATGCTGAAGAAGCTGAAGTTGTACAGTTCTATGAAGACCTACAAGACCTTTTATAACTGCTACTGCTACTGCTAAGTTATTTCAGTCGTGTCTGACTCTGTGCGACCCCATAGATGGCAGCCCACCAAACTCCACCGTCCCTGGGATTCTCCAAGCAAGAACACTGGAGTGGGTTGCCATTTCCTTCTCCAATGCATGAAAGTGAAAAATGAAAGTGAAGTCACCGAGTAGCATCTAACTTTCAGCCACCCCATGGACTGCAGCCTACCAGGCTCCTCCGTCCATTGGATTTTCCAGGCAAGAGTACTAGAGTGGGGTGCCATTGCCTTCTCCACCTTTTTTAACTTACACCCAAAAAAGATGTCCTTTTCATTATAGGGGACTGGAATGCAAAAGTAGGAAGTCAAGAAACACCTGGAATAACAGGCAAATTTGGCCTTGGAATGCAGAATGAAGCAGGGCAAAGACTAACAGAGTTTTGCCAAGAGAACACACTGGTCATAGCAAACACCCTCTTCCAACAACACAAGAGAAGACTCTACACATGGACATCACCAGATGGTCAACACTGAAATCAGATTAATTATATTATTTGCAGCCAAAGATGGAGAAGCTCTATACAGTCAACAAAAACAAGACCAGGAGCTGACTGTGGCTCAGATTATGAACTCCTTATTGCCAAATTTAGACTGAAATTGAAGAAAATGGAGAAAACCACTACACCATTCAGGTATGACCTAAATCAAATCCTTTATGACTATACAATGGAAGTGAGAAATAGATTTAAGGGACTAGATCTGATTAACAGTGTGCCTGATGAACTATAGATGGAGATTCAAGACATTGTACAGGATACAAGGATCAAGATCATCCCCATGGGAAAAAAAATGCAAAAAAGCAAAATGGCTGTCTGAGGAAGCCTTACAAATGGCTGTGAAAAGATGGGAAACAAAAAGCAAAGGAGAAAAAGGAAAGATATACCCATTTGAATGCAGAATTCCAAAGAATAGCAAGGAGAGAGAAGAAAGCCTTCCTCTGTGATCAATGCAAAAAATAGAGGAAAACAACAGAATAGGAAAGACTAGAGGTCTCTTCAAGAAAATTAGAGATACCAAGGGAATATTTCATGGAAAGATGGGCTCAATAAAGGACAGAAATTGTAAGGACCTAACAGAAGCAAAATATATTAAGAAGAGGTGGCAAGAATACACGGAAGAACTGTACAGAAAAGATCTTCATGACCAAGATAATCACAATGGTGTGATCGCTCAACTAGAACCAGACATCCTAGAATGTGAAGCAAGTGGGCTTCACGAAGCATCACTATGAACAAAGCTAGTGGAGGTGATGAAATTTCAGTTGGGCTATATCAAATCCTGAAAGATCATGCTGTGAAAATGCTGCACTCAATACACCAACAAATTTGGAAAACTCAGCAGTGGCCACAGGACTGGAAAAGGTCAGTTTTCATTCCAATCCCAAAGAAAGGCAATGCCAAAGAATGCTCAAACTACCACACAATTGCACTTGTCTCACATGCTAGTAAGTAATGCTCAAAATTCTCCAAGTCAGGCTTCAGCAATACGTGAACTGTGAATTTCCAGACGTTCTATCTGGTTTTAGAAAAGGCAGAGGAACCAGAGATCAAATTGCCAACATCCGCTGAATCATCAAAAAAGCAAGAGAGTTCCAGAAAAAAATATCTATTTCTGCTTTATTGTCTATGCCAAAGCCTTTGACTGTGTGGATCACAATAAACTGTGGAAAATTCTGAAAGAGGAAAGGATTTAAGTAGATACTTTTCTAAACACACATGCATAACCTACAAGTTCCTGCAAAGATGCTCAACATAACTAATCAGGGAAATATAAATCAAAGCCACAACATCATCTCACACCTCTTAGCATTGCCATTTTTTAAAGGACAAGACTGATGGTAATAAAAAGAAAAGACAAATACTGGCAAGAATGTGGAACAAAGGAGTCCCTAGTGCACTGCTGATGGAAATGTAAACTGGTAGAGCTACTGTAAAACATTATGGCAGTTCCTTGAAATGTTAAAAATAGAACTATTATATTATCCAGCAATCCCACCTTCAGATATACATCTAAAGAAGATGAAATCACTCTTTCAAAGAAATAGTTTACTCCAGCATTATTTACAATAACCAAGAAGTAGAAACCATTTACATGTCTATTAATGACTAAATAAAGAAAATGTTTTACATATGTGATAGAATATTATTCAGCCATAAAAAGATAGAAATCTTGCCATTTATAATAGCGTAAGTGATCCTTTGAGGTACTATGACACTTGAAATAAGTGAGACAGAGGAAGATAAATATTGCATGACCTCTCTTATATATGGAATCTAAAATCATTGAACTCATAGAACTCATAGAGTGGAATGGTGGTCACTAGGAGCTGAAGGGTAGGGGAAGTGATGGGATGTTGGTCAAAGGGTTAAAACTTCCAATTACAAAAAGAATAAGTTCTAGGAGTCTAATATACAAGGCAACAGAACCCCACTCCAGCACTCTTGCCTGGAAAATCCTATGGACAGAGGGGCCTGGTGGGCTGTAGTCCAGGGGGTCGCTAAGAGTCAGACACGACTGAGTGACTTCACTTTCACTTTTCACCTTCATGCATTGGAGAATAAAATGGCAACCCACCCCAGTGTTCTTGCCTGGAGAATCCCAGGAATGGGGGAGCCTGGTGGGCTGCCGCCTATGGGGTCACACAGAGTGGGACACGACTGAAGCAACTTAGCAGCAGCAGCAGCAGAGTATAGTTTACAGTGCTGTATTGCATAATTTAAAACTTCTGTGATAGAATTTTAATGTCCTCACCATAACAAGATCAAAATGGTGATTATATGAGATAAAGGATGTTTTAAGTAACTTTATTGTGGTAAACAGTTTGCAATATTTATGTGAATCAAATCACTATGTTAAACATCTTAAGTGTACAAAATGTTATGTGTCAGTTATATGTCAGTAAAGCTGAAAAACGATCACTGAGTGACTTCTTACATCTATTGTTTTTAAGGTACATATTAAGTCTATATTAATTACTGTAAGCAAATTGTGTGGGGATGTGTTCAATCAGTAAACTCATGGCTGCATCCATTGTAGTCCCTGTTATTTCCAAGATCTATCTTGTTTATCAGTTTCCTGTCTCAGAGAAAAAGATTATTGGATCATTGGATAAGTGAATTCTAAAAAGAAGAAAATTGTGTCTCAATTTGTATTCAAAATCTTTAGCAACTTAAGTAGAATTTTTCAAGTTTTCTGCTACCCGAAAGGCTTCCCAAGTGGCTCAGTGGGTAAAGAATCTGTTTGTAATTCAGGAGACACAGAAGATACAGGTTCAATCCCTGGGGTGGGAAGATCCCCTGGAGCAGAGCATGGCAACCCCCTCTTGCCTGGGGAATCCCATGAATAGAGGAGCCTGGCGGGCTACAGTCCATGGGGTCACAAAGAGTCAGACATGACTGAAGCATCTGAGCATGCAAGATCCATGAACACAGCATACCCCCAAACCCTTTCATTCTCTATTATGAGACACTCAAGTTGGGTAATTCCCTACTTGTTTTACTGTCTAGTTGAGCAGGGACAATGAACCATGCAACTAAGGTCTTAGAACTTCTTGCCTGAGGTTCATGACAATATAAAGCACTCAATTAAAATAAAAGTAGAATTGTTTAGATACAATGCTGGACTCTCAATAAGGGATTTTTGCTGTCTTAGAAGAAAAATATAACCACAAAGCTCTCTGGTAACCTTTCTATTATAAAAAATGAATATAGAAATAAAGAGGAAATGGTTGAGGCAGTCTGAGTGCAGAATGGAAAATGATTTCCAGACACAGAGCATTTTAGAAGAGAGTTTATTAAGAACCAAGAGCAGATATAAAGTGGGCACTGTGAGTGTTCCAGGCTGACAACTCCTGACAGACCAGGGAGAGTCAACAGTTTTTGTGTTAGTAGCCAATTTTTATAGCCTCACGACAAAGAATATTCCTGCTGGAAGTTTGCCATTAGGTGATTGGTTGGGAGACTATAAGGTATTTACTGAAATGGGCATTTTTGCCTACTTGGGAGTCAGGATGCTTGTTAGTGATGATCAGGAAGTTTTGACAAGGTTATAAAAGGACTCAGTCAGCTTCAGAACCTTTGTTCTGGGCTCTGCTTTTGTGGCCATGGTGTAAAGCCTTGCACCTTTTGCCTGCGGCAAGACTCAACAGAAACAGCTAGTGAAATTAGGATGATTCTGATTAAAACCCTCATGTCTGGTTCTATACCTGCTTCAGACTGAAGACGTTAACAGTTCTGTTGGTCTAATTTGGGGACTCCAGGATTTTAAGTTCCAAACTGTAAGCTTGATTGTAATTTCTTTCTTAGTTTTTCTCTGTGGTGCACAGTTCATACATGTAATATGCAGAGTCTTAAATTCTGCTGTGAAATTGCTGCTTTGTCATTGACTTAACAAGTCATCTTCCAAATGATAGCAAAAACCAACAACAACCAAAAAGAAAACAAAGTTAAAACATTGACATGATGTTCTAATAATCTGGACCCAAGAACTGAAACTAATATATTTTCCACTCTCTGTGCTAAATAATACTGAAATGCTGTCTCCATGGTGAACAATTCTGAGAGTAAGTATAATAATCAAGCAAGAGTATAGAACATGTTTTTTCTGCTTTAGCACTATTGACCTTTGAGCTTGCTCAAACTCATGTTTATGGAGTCAGTGATGCCATCCAAACATCTCATCCTCTGTTGTCCCCTTCTCCTCCTGCCTTCAGTCTTTCCCAGCATCAGGGTCTTTTCCGATGAGTTAGCTCTTCACATCAGATAGCCAAAGTATTGGAACTTCAGCTTCAGCATCTGTCCTTCCAATAAATATTCAGGGATGAATTTCTTTAGGATTAATAAGTTTGATTTTTTTGCAGTACATAAGACTCTCAAGAGTTTTTCTAGCACCACGATTTGAAAGTATCAATTCTTTGGCACTCAGCCTTCTTTATGGTCCAGCTCTCTAATCTGTACATAACTACTGGAAAAAGCATAGCTTCAACTATACAAACCTTTGTTGGCAAAGTGTTGTCTCTGTTTTTTAATATGCAGCCTAGGTTTGTCATAGTTTTTCTTCCAAGGAGCAATCATCTTCTAGTTTCCTGGCTGCAGTCACCGTCTGTAATGATTTTGGAACCGAAGAAAATAAAATATGTCACTGCTTCCAATTTTTCCCCTTTTATTTGCCGTGAAGTAATGGGATCCATTGCCATGATCTTCATTTTTTTTAGTATTGAGTTTTAGGCCAGCTTTTTAACTCTCCCTTTTCATCCTCATCAAGAGGCTCTTTAGTTCCTCTTCGCTAGTTGCCTTTACAGTGCTATCAAATGCATATCTAAAGTTGTTGATATTTCTCTCAGCAATCTTGATTTCAGCTTCCAATTCATTCAGCCTGGCATTTTGCCTGATGTATTCTGCATATAAATTAAATGAGCAGGATGACAATATATTGTCATAAACTCCACCAAATCCAACCAGTTTCCTGGCTCTCAGGAACTTCTTTATTTTTCTAAAATATTTATTTATGTATTTATGTTTATTTATTTTTGTCTGTATCACGTCTTATTTGGGGCACAGGATCTTTATTGTGGCATGTGGACTGTTTGTTGTGGTGCATGAGATTCTCTCTAGTTGTGGTGCTTTGGTTCCAAAGCAAATGGACTCAGTAACTGCGGTGCCAGGGTGTACTTACTTTTTGGCATGTATGATCTTAGTTCCCTGACCAAGCATCGAAGTTATGTCACCTGCACTGGAAGACAGATTCTTAACCATTAGTGCACCCAGGAAGTCCCAGTATCTACCTTAAAGTCACCCCAAGTTCACCCTAATTTCGTATAAATGTCCTCTCCTGAATTTGGCTCTCCCATGCTGCTGTAATTCAAACAAACTTAGGTTTGATTTCCAATACTTTCAGGAAGTATCTAGCTGAAAACTCCCAATAGATCTCATGCTAAAATCTGAGTGGGTTAGAACAAAAATTCAAGTGGAGGCTCACATAGTATTTGTCTCAAAAGTTAAACGTTGCAAATCAAGCCATATTCATTGTTTGCCCACATTCTCACAGTGCATTGCACAAGCTACGTTCTGGTATTGCTGACCTGACCTAGAGGCTTAAACACTCTGGCTGTCTCTTAGAATAGCACACAGCCAATCTAGTTGGATATTAGCAGAGACCTTCTAGGGGAGGGCAAGAGCTAGGTTTTTCCTACGACTCCTATGTCATGACTGGGTCTTTCTAAACCTATCATGGGGATTAATCTACCTAGCTATCCAGTGATCCAGAGAAGCCAATTCCCTTTTCCAGTTTTACCTTAATTTAATGACTCAGGATTCCTAAGCAGTTTTAAGGATTTAACAAATCGTTATTACCCAAATTAGAGAACAAAAGAGTACTATTAATTTTCTGAGGAAGCTAGTCGGTCTACACTTCCACTTTGGGCGATTTAGAGCACGTAACTTTTAACAAAAACAACTTTCTCTGGTTTCCCAGAGGGAAATATGCCTTATGTTTAGCTCCTTGTGATAAACAAAGCATCCTAATTTCATTGTGTCCAAAGTTTGCTCCATAGACTAGCTATATATATATTTCCTTTGGGAACTTGATAAAAATGGAATTTCAGGTCAGATCTATTAAATCAGAATTTCTATTTTAACAAGATCCCTAGGTAGTTTGTGTTCACATTCAAATTTGAGAAAATTCTCTAGGAAGCCTACCTATAAGAAGGGTGCCCTTAGCTGTTTCTTGCCCCCCGCCGCCCGCCCCGCCCGCCCTGCCCGCCCCGCCATGTCTGTAACTGATCAGATTGAAAAACTCACAGATTAACACCAACAGAATATGCATAAAGTAGGGAAATCCAGGATATAAATCCTGATTGTTATGTACTCATTAAATGTTAAAGAAAAAAAAAAAAGCTTTCCTGTGTTTGGTAGCCTTGTGTGTGTGTGTGTGTGTGTGTGTGTTTTTAAATTCTCAGGCAAATTCTCATGGTGAAATTATTTTTCAAGGAAGAACAGTATGACATGTTTCTGTAATGTAGGAAAAGGGCTATTAAAATTTCTTTTTAGACAGCTTTATCCTGGAAAAAGAGTATGTCCTGAGACAAAATCTTCTGTGAAATGGTAAGAAATGAGGTCATATCCATCAACAATTTATCCATTTCAATACACGAAATGTAAACAGGTCAAGCATTACAATAATCCCATAAACTTTGATTAATCTGATTGTATCAGTCAGCTCAAGCTGCCATTACAAAATACTGCAGACTGGATAGTTTAAAAAATAGATACCACTTTTCTTACAATCCTGGAGGCTAGAAGTATACAATCAGTGACAGCATAGTTGGATTCTGGTGAGAGCTTGTTTTCTGGCTTTCAGACAGTTGTTTTCTGTGTCCTCATGTGGTCTTTCTTAGTCACATGCATGTGTGTGCATGCTCAGTTGCTTCAGTTCTGTCTGACTCTTTGTGACGCAATAATCTGTAGCCCTTTGTCCCCTATGAACAGAGGCAAGGATACTGGAGTAGGTTTCCATGCCTTCCTCTAGGGGATTTTTCCTGACCAAGGGATCAAACATGCATCTCCTGCATCTAATGCAATGAAGACAGTTTCTTTACCCTCTTTATCCTGAGCATCTGGGAAGCCCAGTTGCATGCACATTAGGGACCAAAAAAAAAAAAAAAATAATATATCTTTCTTCTGTTATAAGGCTTCTAATTATCTGACATGGAGGGTGCATGCTAAGTTGCTTCAGCCCTGTGAGAATTTTTGCAACCCTATGGACTATAGCCCAGCAGATTCCTCTGTCCATGGGATTCTCCAGGCAAGAATACTAGAATGGGTTGCCATTACCTTTCCCAGGAGGTCTGCCTGACCCAGGGATCAAACCCACATCTCTTATGTCTCCTGCATTGGCAGGCAGGTTCTTTACCACAGCACCACCTGAGAAGCTCACATAGAGGATAGGGGCTACAAAATCACATGGATTTCCCACCCCACTCCCCCAGGGGGGTGGGGGTGGGAGGGGCAGGAGTGGCAAAATTCCATCAATGGAACCAACAAAGTTGCTCATAAAAATCAGAATTTTCATTTAGTCATAAAACCATGTTAGATAATCAAATTAAATTATTTATTTTGCCTCAAAAATAATTTGATAAAATATAGCTTCATATTTCTTTCTGCATTTGACAAGTTTAACAATTTGGCTTTAAACAAGGTGATAAGTTATAGCTTTTTCTTTGTTAATTGATTTGGTCAAGCTTATAGTTTTTCCAGCTCAATTATTATTATTAATATTTTTTTAACAAAACTGTCCATTGTGGTATGTACTTTGAATATTTTAGAATTGAAAGTGTATAGTGTATAGAAAGTATATAGAGATAGTTTACTTAGTGGCTCAGTGGTGAAGAACACACCAGTCAATGCAGGAGATGTGGGTTCCATCCCTCCTTTGAGAAGATCACCTGGAGAAGGAAGTGGCAACTTACTCTTGCCTGGGAAATCCCATGGACAGAGGAGTCTGGTGGGCCACAGTTCATGGGACTCAAAAGAGACAGACAAGACTTAGCAACTAAACAAAAACAAGAATGTGAGAATAAATAAAATATAATAAAGAGATTAAAAAAAAAAAAAAGCCACAGCATGATGCTAAAGGAAAAAGAACTCCCTCTTGTTTTCCCTTTTATTCCTTAAAACTTTTCTTAGATGAAAACAATTAACCAAGTAAAAATGCACCCAGCTGTTTGTCTATAATTATAATTTTGTTGTCATAAGGAATTACATCTGTAATAGTTCATTACAAGGTGTTATAATTTTGATTTTACAAGTAAAATGTCTCATTTCCTTATGGGGAAGTAGAAGTTTTCTCACATGTATTTACTAAAATCCTTAGAGGGTTTCTTGACTGTCTTTAGCAATGGCATCATGACTTGGTAAATAAAGCTCAAATGAGCTTGTTAAATACTATTTTGTCTTTTATTCTTTCTCTATTTAGTTGATAAACTTATCCAATGGGAATTACTAAGACTTAAATGAAATATATAGCAATTACCAAATCCACCCCTCAGCCTCTAGTTTTTTCATGCGGGCAGTTGCCAAAGTGGTGAAGGAACATGATATGACAATGAGCAAATGCAATTCAGCAAGTCATAGGAAGGGAAATCCCTGTTTTCTTAAAATAGCTAAGGCCACAGAAGAAGACTAAAGTGGGAATAAGAGACAGATGGCATGATATACACAAAAGCCAGCGATGATAAACACCAAGACTGGACGATCACTTCTTTCCTAGATTTCTGAAAGTTTTATCTGTGATAAAACATGACTATCAATTTCTATAGTTTTAGGTACCTTGGTAAGCATGAATTATATTCTTTGTCTATCTGCTGTGATGGTAGGTAAAAAACTTAGGCAAAAGAATTTCCATATATTTCCTATAAAGTCAACTAAATGACATTCAGGGAATTTAGAACTCTGTAGCATTTGAAAAACATGAGTATCATGACTGACCGAGAGATAAGTGGATTCATAGGTAGATATCACTGATTCTACAGTAGGATCTCAAGAAAATCCTGACGAGTGGTGGGGGGAAATAACTTTATCTACCACTGGCAGAAAGTTCAGTCTGAAAATGAGACTGGCCCTAATTTTTGGTAGTTAGCAGAGGCTTAGGTTCTTAAGGTGTGCCTGACTGCTGCTACTGCTAAGTCACTTCAGTCATGTCTGACTCTGTGCGATCCCATAGACAGCAGCCCACCAGGCTCCCCCGTCCCTTGGATTCTCCAGGCAAGAACACTGGAGTGGGTTGCCATTTCCATCTCCAAAGTTCTTAAGGTGTCCATGACACAGGGGAGGAAAAACAGAAATAGGAAGTGCAGGACAACTCAAAGATGAGTCAGTGGTTTCCAGTTCCTGGAAAAGGATGGCTTAATGTTTCAGTTTTATCACAATTTTATCAGACACTAACAAAGAGCTTATGTCCAAAGATTGCATCTCTTGGTTATGTAAAAATTACTTAGTGAAGGAAGTTAATGCAGCCACAATAGGGAAAGCGGAGATGTGCCTGCAAACGGGACTCTCTGCTTGGACTGAACGTGCTTGCAAACAAGATATTCTGCCAAGGAGACTGGATGCAGCCTTGAGTTTAATGGTCCCTTGCAAACGAGGGAACATTCCCTTCCTGTGATAAGGAGGAGGAAAAGGCTCTGGACAGACTCTGCAGCAAGCAGGAATTTCACTCCCTTTTGCTGTACGATAACATTTATGCACATGCGCTATGCTGAAAAGGCTTAGTCATACAGTCTGAAATTCTGCCAAGGGGGCTTTGTAAAAATAAACCACAAGCTTGCTTGCTTGCACAGTTCTTGTTTCCTCTGGCCGGAGTTGTGTCTGTCTCTTGTGTGTGTATCTTGTCTTTGTGTCATTTCACTCGCAATCTCCAACACTTAGGAACCTTAAGTCTTGATAGAACTATGTGCTTGCTCAGTCACTCAGTCTTGTCAGACTCTTTGCAATCCTTTGGACTGCAGAGGAGCCAGGCTCTTCTGTCCATGGGATTCTCCAGGCAAGAATACTGGAGTGGGTTGTCATTCCCTTCTCCAGGGTATCTTCCCAACCCAGGTATTGAACCTACATCTCTTATGTCTCCTGGTCTCCTGCATTGGCAAGCAGGTCCTTTCCCAATAATGCCACCTGGGAAGCCCTTTATAGGAAGTAGGGGATACCATTATTCGAGACCATCATTTAAGCCTATTTGTCTCAAATCATTCTCCTACTCACAAGACCCATTCTGTCAGAAAAAAAAAAAAGAAAAGAAAAGAAAAATGGTTTGTAAGTAATCTAAAATTGGCTTTGCAATATTTACTCTAAAGCACAGAGCTATATGAACCATCCTCAAAATGACTTATCTTCCAAAATTCTCTAGCTGTATCTTTCACCAGTGGAGAATCCATTTACTTTGCACTTTCTTTCTTCATTATCCAGTATCACTGACTCTTTTTTCCTTCCAGTTTCCTAATGGCCTCAGATTACCAATTTTGTCTTCTTTTCTCCTTTTTCATATGATGTAGTTCTGCCTCAGCCACACAATAAGTATGACCTACTTCTAAGAATCCACTTACAGTGTAGGAGGCCTGGGTTCAGTTCCTGGGTTGGGAAGATCCCCTGGAAGAGATCATGGCAACCTACTCCAGTATTCTTGCCTGGAGAATCCATGGACAGAGGAGCCTGTAGAGCTACAGTCCATGACATCACAAAGAATCGGACAAGACGGAGCATCTAAGCACAGAACTTCTATTGATCTGTTGTGATAAAACAAATCACTCTAAAATTTCTGGTGAAAAAAAAAAAGCCATAATTTGTATTCATGAATTCAGAAAGGACTATGTACTTCAATGTTCAAGACCTCATCTGGCTACAATGCTTCTAAAATGGTTAATCGTTTGAATCAGTTGGATGCTTCTCCACTCTTATGCCTGATACCTGAGTTGGAATGACACATAGTTTGGGCTTATGACATTGTCTGCTTGAGCAAATGCACTTGGATCCTCAATAGCTTGTGCTTATCAGTGCATATGATCCAGCAATCTCACTACTGGGCATATACTCTGAGAAAACTGTAATTTAACAAAATACATGGACCCCAATATGCACTGTAGCACTATTTACAATAGCCATGGAATGGAAGTAAATGTCCATCGACAGATGAGTGGATAAAGAACATTTACTACAAATATACAATAGAATGGTACTCAGCCATAAAAAAGGAACAAAAGTGGGTCATTTTTGTGAGTTGGATGAACCTATTGGAGAAGGGAATAGCAACCCACTCCAGTATTTTTTCTTGGGGTATCCCATGGACAGAGGAGCCTGGAAGGCTACAGCCCAGAGGGTTGCAAGGAGTCAGTCATGAATAAGCAACTGGTCATCCACATACAGATGAGCCTAGAGTCTGGCATACAGAGTAAGGTAATTTGGAAAGAGGAAAACAAGTGTCATATATTAACATAGATATATATGGAATCTAGAAAAAATGATACTGATGAACTTTACTTTCAGAGCAGGAACAGAGACACAGACATAGAGAATAGACTTGTGAACACATGAAGCTGGAGAAGGGGAGAGTGGGAAGAATTCAGAGAGTAGCATTGACATATATACACTGCCACGTGTAAAATAGCTAGCTAGTGGGAAGCTACTGTATAGCACAGAGAACTCAGCTCAGTGCTCTGTGATGACCTAGAAGGGTGAGATTAAGGGGTGGTTGAAAGGGATGCTCCAGATGGAGGGGGTATATGTATACATTAGCTGATTCACCTTACGGTACAGCAGAAATTTACAGAACATTGTAAAGCAATCAAACTCCAATTAAAAAAAAAAAAAGGAGGCTGAGTTTCAAGAGACACTGTCTCAAGGGAGTGAGCATTCTAGGGAAACAAAGCAGAGACTTCTGATTTAGTCTCAGACATTGTATAGCCTCTCTTCTGACACATTCTATTGGTTGAAGCAGTTATAAGCTTTCCCAGACTCAAGATGGAAAGGACCTAAACTCCAGGTTTCAACAGAGTGTCAAAAAGCATAGTAAATCTATATCACATGACTCTAAAGATGTGTCTAACTATGCAAATTATTACACTAATGCCTATTATACAAAGTTAAGCAAGTCAAAAAGAATTAAAAAAAAAACAAGTATTGTGTATTAATGCATATATATGGAATCTAGAAAAATGGTATTGATGAACCTATTTTGCAGGGCAGCAATGGAGATGCAGACACAGAGAACAGACTTATGGACACATTGGGGGCAGGAGAAGTTGGGACAAATTGAGAGACTAACATGGAAACAGACATTACCATACGTAAAATAGCCTATGGAAAATTGATGTATGAGGCAAGGAGCTCAAATCAGATGCACTGTGACATCCTAGAGTAGGGGAAATGGGATGGGAGGAGGAAGGGAGGTTCAAGAGGGAGGGGGCATAAGTATAACAATGCCTGGATGTATGACAGAAACCAACACAGCATTTAAAGTGATTTTCCTCCAATTAAAAAAAAAAAAAAAAGTCACCACTTTGTAATTTTTAAATTTCTTTTGTTTTATTCCACAGACTAAAACTTCCTACTTACCAAGAAGCACCATTCTTGAAAGCAAAGGCAGATGATTAGAAAAAAAAAAAAATGCTTTTGTTAAGTAAGAATGGGTAAGTAATAGAGAATTTAAGAATGTAGAAGAAAATGTGGGGTGTGCAGTGGTTAACAATAAAAAGCTGTCTTAAATTATTTTTTATTTCCAGCTGATACTCCATCAGTGTACCATCTCAAGGGAAAAGCTTGGTTAGAAAATAATGTACATAGTATTCTAGAAATGAGAGAAAATGGGAGGAAAGAGCAAGCAAAGTAGGTTTCTACTTAGTATAAAACCCTAAAATGGAAACAGCCTGATATGGAATAATGGCATTGATGGCAGAGCAAAAAGGATGAGAACCATTCTTAAAATAATGAACATGAGATAGAGAATTTACTGATAGATTTAAAGTTGAAGGAAAGTAAATGAATCAATAGACTTTAAAATTTCTATCCTTATACACTAAAGCCTACACACGTGTGCTTTATCACTTAGTCATATTTGACTCTTTGTGACCCTTTGTACCCTAGCTCACCAAGCTCCTCTGTTCATGGGATTTTTTCAGACAAGAATATTGGAGTGGGTTGCCATGCCTTCCTCCAGGGGATCTTTTTGACCCAGGGATCGAACCTGCGTTGCCTATTTCTCCTGCATTGCAGACGGATTCTTTACCACTGAGCCATTAGAGGAGCTCAAAAACCTATATAAGCATGCTAGGATAATAAAGAAATGGAATGTTAAGAAAGCTTTCAAAATTTGAAAAATGTGGTGTCCTTTAAAGCCAAGCTTTGACATTTTTAAAGAATCATCTAAGAATAGTTATCCAGAAGAACATAACTGAGTTGAACTTTACTATTTAGTCTTTGCGTTGTCAATACAAAGTTATATATATATAAACTTATATAATTTATAACTTATAAATTTACATGAAATTATAAAATATACAAGTTATATATATAATTTATACAATTATAAATCTATGTTTTAGATATGTGCTTAGTCACTCAGTTGTGTCTGACTCTTTACAACCCCACCTACTGCAGCCTGTCAGACTCCTATGTCCGTGGAATTCTGAAGGCAAGAATACTGAAGTGGGTTACCATATATATGGGCTTCCCAGGAAGCACTAGATCTTCCTGATCCAGGGATTGAACCTGCATCTCTTATGTCTCCTATATTGGCAGGTTGGTTCTTTACCACTAGTGCCTCCTGGGAAGCCCATATATAAACTGGGGAAGGAAATGGCCACCCACTCCAGTATTTTTGCCTGGAAAATTCCATGGACAGAGGAGCCTGGTGGTCTATGGTCCATAGGGTTGCAAAGTCGGATACGTGTGAAGAGACTGAGCATGCATATGTATTTGTGTATGTGTGTGTGTATGATATATATACATACATATATATAGATATATATATATGTATGTATGTATATATATTTAGATATGTTGATCTATACAACTTGTATATTTCTTCCTGGAATAAATAATTCTAAAAATTTTGTTTTATTGTTTTTAGAACACTGTCAAATTTTATTTCTAACTTAGAACCCTCATTTGCATATTCTTATTTTCATTCTTTCTTTGAAGATAGCATAAATGTTTTTGGAACCAACTTTACCATTCTACTGGTTCCCTCATTCAATAATACATTGAATAAAAATGTTGCTATGTATTCAATTCATGTTTGTAGAAGTATTTTGACCACGTTTTCTAGTTTCTGAATCTGATGTTTGAAATATGGGGTCCTACTGACCCGGGACGTTCTGCCTCTCCAGGGTTCATGAGACCTTCATAGGCAAACTAATCTGTCCAAGATCTCCATTTCCCACCCCTGTCTGTTTTTCTGTGGGGAGAGCAGTGGGGAGGGGGAGTGGGGGGATACTTGGCCATTCAGAAAAGTATTTCATGTCCAAACCACATTGGGCCTTGCACCAGAAAACTAGGGGCAACTCCTGTATGTTGAAACTCACTGAAATTGTTCAAACTAACTAGTTCTAAACCTGCTTAGCCTGTTTATCAAAAACCACAATAATGACTCTTCTTAATTCCTATAGCTCCCTTGTCAAAGAATTCTCTTGCATGGCTTTGCCTATATGTGGCTCTTCTTGGAAGCTGTAAGTAACAAATAAAACATTTTTTGTCTGTTATTTGTTAAGCAATGCTGCCTTAACCAACTGACCTCATCATGCCTAAACAAATAAAATCTACATTTTAAAACAAAGAATGTTCTATTTTTAACACTTGAATGAATTTTTTGGGGAAAAAAAAAAAGAATTTTCCAATGCATGCATGCTTAGTTTACTAGTCTTATGCACTTGCAAACTTCTCTAAATAGAGATGTTTATATAAAGCTTTCACCATTTGTCTGGAATATTGTTTTGATCTGACATTTTTCTACTGTAAAACAAGACTGAAATTCCTATAATTCTGTAGTCTACGCATCTATTTAACATAAATATTTGTTGCCCAGTTAGAGTTGATCCATTTCAACGGTGGTTCAGTTCAGTTCAGTTCAGTCGCTCAGTCGTGTCCGACTCTCTGCGACCCTATGAATCGCAGCACACCAGGCCTCCCTGTCCATCACCAACTCCCGGAGTTCACTCAGACTCACATCCATCGAGTCCATGATGCCATCCAGCCATCTCATCCTGGGTCGTCCCCTTCTCCTCCTGCCCCCAATCTCTCCCAGCATCAGTTTTTTCCAATGAGTCAACTCTCCAAAGTACTGGAGCTTCAGCTTTAGCATCATTCCTTCCAAAGAAATCCCAGGGTTGATCTCCTTCAGAATGGACTGGTTGGATCTCCTTGTAGTCCAAGGGACCCTCAAGAGTCTTCTCCAACACCACAGTTCAAAAGCATCAATTCTTCGGCACTCAGCCTTCTTCACAGTCCAACTCTCACATCCATACATGACCACAGGAAAAACCATAGCCTTGACTAGGCAGACCTTAGTCGGCAAAGTAATGTTTTTGCTCTTGAATATAGTGCCAGTGGTAAAGGATCCACCCCCCAATGCAGAAGACAGAAGAGACACGTGTTCAATTCCTGCATCAGGAAGATTCCCTGGAGGAGGAAATTGCAACCCACTCTAGTATTATTGCCTGAAAAACTCCATGGACAGAGGAGCCTAGTGGGTCCATGGGGGCTGCAGATTCAGACACAACTGAGCACACACACACATACATTAGAGCTGATATATTTCATTGTATTAGCTATTAACTCCCTTATCTCACCACTATTTTTTTCCTATTTCTTCTAATAACAATAACGTAAAACGAGTATTAAAATTTTGTCTGTAAGAACAGAATATGCTCACATATGAAAAAGTTGAGTTTCTAAAGATAAAATAGTTAACCTAGGCAGGCATTTATTATATGCTTGTTTTGTTACAGGCATAGAGAATATAAAGATAATCAAAGCACAGTCTTTGTACTCAAGCAGTGTTGGGGTATACATAATTCCAACTTTTACATTTCCTCACCAGAAACTTTAGGTACCATCTGATCAGTTCTTTTTGGCAGCATGCTATGCTAAAGACATTTATTATCACTCATCTTATTGACAGGAGTGGATCTTGGCTCCTTTATCTAAGAGCTTGCTTTTATAAATTAATAAAAAATAAAATAAATATAACCCCCTCTTTTATGATAAGGAACTGGTAACTCTTGAGAGGTCCACAGATTGGCACACAATATCTTTATTTAAAAACTTGGGTAGATAAAGACTACTTTTCTTAATCTAAAGAAGACTGGTGATACAAATTTCAAGAAACTTGATGGACTTACAAGGGACATGATTCTGGTAACATGGGCAAAAAAACCCAACAATCTGATAATGTTTTGCAGTGGTCACCAACTATGCTATTTGGCTGAGAGACAATTCTACTGAGATCTAATGAGAGCTGAATTGGAAGGCTGTGAATAGGTAGGAGAGACCATGTGATTGGCAGGGAACAGTGAAGTCAGGATTGAAATTCTGTGATTGGGCAGAATGCAAAAATCAGTATAATTTGTTAAACAAATGAGGTGTAAAATAGCTTTTCTTGTGTATCATGTAAGGGTAAATGAGAAGGAAATAATGACAAGTACAAGAGATAAGGCAAGAAGGTAGCAATTTAGATGGCCTTCTGTTCTGATATTCAAATATGTGTCCCACTTTCTTCAATAAGCCTTTTTTCATGTGTCACAACTTTAAGAAGCTCTTTAATAAAAAATATAAAATCATTGAAGTCTAATCACTAATATTTCCATTGGTTAAAGTGTATTTGTTTTGCAATTTATAGGCAAACAGAAACAGTTCTGTGTCTTACATGAGGTTTGCTGTTACAACTAATCAGATGTAAAAGCAAGTAAAATGTCCTCTGTACATTGGTTTGGCACTACACAGGACAAATAAACTAGGTTACACTGCAAAACTTTCTTTTTGTATATTTCATCCTCCATCCTAATAGCAATCAGGAGTTTTCTATCAGGAACTATCTATTATATAATTTGAATGTGATTTTCCAAAGCACCATTCTATTTGCAAAAAAAAAAAAAAAGAAGAAGAAGAAGCAAAACAAAACTAATATTTTTCCTTTATCTGCTATTTCTGCTTTATTGACTATACCAAAGCCTTTGGCTGTGTAGATCACAATAAACTGTGGAAGATTCTGAAAGAGATGGGAATACAAGATCACCCGACCTGCCTCTTGAGAAACCTGTATGCAGGTCAGGAAGCAACAGTTAGAACTGGACATGGAAAAACAGACTGGTTCCAAATAGGAAAAGGCTGTATATTGTCACCCTGCTTATTTAACTTATATGTAGAGTACATCATGAGAAATGCTGGGCTGGAGGAAGCACAAGCTGGAATCAAGATTGCCAGGGGAAATATCAATAACCTCAGATATGCAGATGACACCACCCTTATGGCAGAAAGTGAAGAAGAACTAAACAGCCTCTTGATGAAAGTGAAAGAGGAGAGTGAAAAAGTTGGTTTAAAGCTTAACATTCAGAAAACTAAGATCATGGCATCCAGTCCCATCATTTCACGGCAAATAGATGGGGAGATAGTGGAAACAGTGTCAGACTTTATTTTTCTGGGCTCCAAAATCACTGCAGTTGGTGATTGCAGCCATGAAATTAAAAGACACTTAAACTCCTTGAAAGGAAAGTTATGACCAACATAGACAGCATAGTAAAAAACAGAGACATTGTTTTGTCAACAAAGATCCGTCTAGTCAAGGCTATGGCTTTTCTAGTGATCATGTATGGATGTGAGTGTTGGACTATAAAGAAAGCTGAGCGCTGAAGAATTGATGCTTTTGAACTGTGGTGTTGGAGAAGATTCTTGAGGGTCCCTTGGACTGCAAGGAGATCCAACCAGTCCATCTTAAAGGAAATCAGTCCTGGGTGTTCATTGGAAGGACTGATGTTGAACCTGAAACTCCAATACTTTGACCACCTGTTGAGAAGAGCTGACTCATTGGAACAGACCCTGATGCTGGGAAAGATTGAGGGCAAGAGGAAAAGGGGACAACAGAGGATGAGATGGTTGGATGGCATCACTGACTCAATGGACATGGGTTTGGCTAGACTCCAGGAGTCGAAGATGGACAGGGAAGCCTGGCGTGCTATGGTTCATGGGGTTGCAAAGAGTCGGACAAGACTGAGTGACTGAACTGAACTGAACTGGAAAAGAACTGAGAAAATCTAATTTGAGGTCCAGGTGTTGTGTCTTTTTAACACAGGCATTTATATTTATTTGTTTTTGATGTGCAAACTGCCTCCAGAGGAAATCATTTATTTGATTTACTTTTTTAAAAATAAAAGGCATGCAGTTTTTTTTTTTTTTTAATATTTACCTATGTTTGCTTTTGAAAATATTTTATTCCCTTTCTCACCCCATTGAAGTGGGTACCTATGTGACCTCTCTGGCCTGAGTATAAAGATGAGTAGAAGAGATATTTGTGCCTTTTGATTGTAGTCTGCAAGAGCAAGTCTGTGCTTCTCCATATCTGTTTTCCTTTGGCATAGTTATAATAATGTTCTGTCAATCAGGGCCCCTGAAGTGAGGATGATAATGTGTGATAATCATTTCCAGGCAGCACAGAATAGTCTCATGTTTAGTAGGAATAATGGACCTTGGTTCTTGTAAGACTTAGAAATGAGAGGTATTAATCTGGTATAGACTGACTAATACAGTACCTATTGGTTCAAAGTAGCTTTTTCTATTATTAAAAAAATAACATATATTTAAATGACCTACCCTGGTGGCTCAGATGGTAAAGAGTCTGCCTGCAATGCAAGAGACCTGGGTTCAATTCCTGGGTTAGGAATATTTCCTGGGTGGCAATGGCATCCAGTGTTGGCATCCAATGGAAATGTACTCCAGTATTCTTGCCTTGAGAATTCCATGGACAGAGTACTTGGTGGTGGGCTAAATCTATGGGGTTGCCCAGAGTTTGACAAAACTGAGAACACACACACACACATGTACACGCAAGAGAAAAGTCAAACTTAAAATGAAAACCTGTCTCTATATGTTTAGGGATAAAGGAACATTAAACAGATCAACTCTGTGAAGAGTAGGCATTACATTCCAAGGGACAAGAAGAAGTGCATCATCTAGGTCAGAGCTTCAATCATTTCTGAATTATCTATATTTCTGAAGTGTTCATCCATATTTGTTTATTCATTGCTGACCTTTATTAATTTTTCATACCATTCATTTCTTCATGTCATTATTCAATAAGAATTTATAGAATGTTGGCTTTACCTGACATTCTTTTAAACAAAACGGTAGGTACTGATCTCAAGCCACATAGATTCTAATTATTGTGAGAGGATATGCAAGTATTTGAACTTTCCTGGTGGCTCAGATGGTAAAGAATCTGCACCCAAATAAAACTTTATGACATTAAAAAATATATATATATATATAAAGTTTCAATTAAAAATAAAGTTCATAAATAATTTACTCCAGAAAATAAGTGGTGAAAAAAAAAAAAAAAAAGAATCTGCATGCAATGTAGGAGACTTGGGTTTGATCCCTGGGTTGTGAAGATCCTCTGGAGAAAGGAATGGCTATGCACTCTGGTGTTCTTGCCTGGAGAATACCATGGACAGAGGAGTCTAGTCGGCTACAGTCCATGGGGTTGTAAAGAGTCAAATATGACTGAGCAACTAACATATACAAACATTTGAATTAGGAGGCAAAATAACATGCTAAACCTGTTGAAATGTGGAAAAATTGTTGATTATAATGAGAAGATGAGAAGGCATAGTATTTAGAATAAATATAGTAGAGAAGGATTTTGGTAGGAAAAAAAGAATGCTGCTTATGTATTGAACAACCATAATCAAAGAAGAGTAATAGCTTTAATTCACAGCTAGTCTAAGGAATTGTGAGTCATTTTATTGTTTAGTGTACAGGATAGTATTGGAAAACAAGTGGTATAAAAATAGTGAGGTTCCAGGGAACTAGAAAGGAATTGTCTCTTGTTACAGAGAGTGGAGACTAATTCAAGTTTCAAACTTCTGTTGACACACAATCTCTTGTAACTTTTTTTTTTTTTTTAACAAAAGATATCCACAGTGGCATCTAGTCCCATCACTTCATGGCAAATAGAAGGGAAAGAAGTGGAAGTAGTTGAGAGATTTTCTTTTCTTGGGCTCTAAAATCACTGCAGATGATGATGGCAGCCATGAAATTAAAAGGTGCTTACTCTTTGGAAGAAAATATATGACAAACCTAGACAGTATATTGAAAAACAGTGACATCACTTTGCCAACAAAGGTCTGTATAATCAAAGTTATGATTTTTCCAGTCATCATATATGGATGTGAGAGTTGGACCATAAAGAAAGCTGAGTGCCAAAGAACAGATGCTTTCAAACTGTGGTGCTGGAGAAGACGCTTGAGAGTCCCTTGGACTGCAAGGAGACCAAACTAGTCAATCCTAAAGGAAACCAACCCTGGATATTCTTTGGAAGAACTGGTGCTGAAGCTCTCATACTTTGGCCATCTAATGTAAAGAGTTGACTCATTGGAAAAGACCCAGATGCTGGGAAAGATCGAGGGCAAGAGAAAAAAGAGGCAGAAGAGGATGAGATCATTGGATGGCATCACTGACTCAATGGACATAAGTTTGGGCAAACTCAGGGTAATAGCGAAAAACAGGGAAGACTGGCATGCAGAATTTCATGTGGTTCAAAGAGCTGGACATGACGTAGCAACTGACCAGCCACAATCTATTTTATACACATATGATGCAGTTTATTGAGTCCCATTCAACCAAATGGCATGGCAAATTTTATTGATATCCTTCTCATACAAATAATTACAGATATATGTAACACCCTAATCACTTTTTCCTCACTAAGTTGACTTTTTAAATTATTTCATCATGATGTATAATCTTTGAAAGTTTAAGGATTATAATTTTAAGCTATAGAATGTCTCCAGAAAGAATTTGACATTAGCTCAGTAATTGTCAAGCTTTAACTTGCAAATAGCTATTATTTTAATCCCTATGCATTCCCCATAAACTCTTGTTAATATATTTTCTTCCTATTGTTATCTTTTTGCATGTGTTAAATGAACAGTTACAAGCATTTTATATTTGGGGGAAAAAAACAATAACACAGGAAATAATTATTTTCTTTAGCAGAAAAGTTTGTAAAGCTCTTTTCTGTACTGTGAAATGGATTTGCAGCAAAATCCCAAAAGTGGTTGCAGTTTTACAAAAATGAGAGCAACCTTAAACAAGAGTCATTTGTACAGGCTGTGTATAGAAGTCAACCTAAGTGTCCAGATCAAAACTGTATTTCTGAAAAGGCTTTATGAAGTAGGACTCCTAATGACTGGACTATTCTCCCTTTAGATGCCATGAATACAAAAATACTCCTGCTGTGTAGACTATGAACAATTTACGCACTTGAGCTGAACTGTGTGTGATTACTAACTTTCCTCAAATCTCTCAATGCTTTACCTAAAATAAAAATAGTTTTAAAAATAAAATATCTGAAAAATTTTCTTTTTCTCAAGTTATTCTAGATAAGTATAATGAGAAATGAAGAAGTGTATATGATTATAATCTGTGAAATGCCCTTTTACATTTATTATTTCCTTCTCTGTGAATGGTAGAGTAAAAATTTCATGCAAGCCATCCTTAAATTACCAAAGAATTAAAATATCAAATCTGGTGTTTATCAAATTATTTTTTTAAACCAAGAATAAGAATAATGAGCAAGAGTAGGTCTTTTCCTGAAAGCCATTTTGTTGTGATTTTTAAATTATTTGTGAATAATTTAAAATAATAATTTGTGTTTCATGTGTTTGTTAGTGAATATTGAAGAATCCTTGCATCCCTGGAATAAAGCCCACTTGGTCATGAATGTATGATCTTTTTATTTATTTTTTTTTTTCCTTTTATATTTTTGATTTTTTTTTTAATTTTAAAATCTTTAATTCTTACATGTGTTCCCAAACATGAACCCCCCTCCCACCTCCCTTCCCATAACATCTCTGTGGGTCATCCCCATGCACCAGCCCCAAGCATGCTGTATCCTGCATCAGACATAGACTGGCGATTCAATTCCTACATGATAGTATACATGATAGAATGCCATTCTCCAAAATCATCCCATCCTCTCCCTCTCCCACAGAGTCCAAAAGTCCGTTATACACAGCTGTGTCTTTTTTCCTGTCTTGCATACAGGGTCATCATTGCCATCTTTCTAAATTCCATATATATGTGTTAGTATACTGTATTGGTGTTTTTCTTTCTGGCTTACTTCACTCTGGATAATCGGCTCCAGTTTCATCCATCTCATCAGAACTGATTCAAATGAAGTCTTTTTAACGGCTGAGTAATACTCCATTGTGTACATGTACCACAGCTTTCTTATCCATTCATCTGCTGATGGACATCTAGGTTGTTTCCATGTCCTGGCTATTATAAACAGTGCTGCGATGAACATTGGGGTACATGTGTCTCTTTCAATTCTGGTTTCCTCGGTGTATGTGCCCAGCAGTGGGATTGCTGGGTCATAAGGTAGTTCTATTTTCAATTTCTTAAGGAATCTCCACACTGTTCTCCATAGTGGCTGTACTAGTTTGCATTCCCATCAACAGTGTAGGAGGGTTCCCTTTTCTCCACACCCTCTCCAGCATTTATTGCTTGCAGATTTTTGGATCGCAGCCATTCTGACTGGTGTGAAGTGGTACCTCATTGCGGTTTTGATTTGCATTTCTCTGATAATGAGTGATGTTGAGCATCTTTTCATGTGTTTGTTAGCCATCCGTATGTCTTCTTTGGAGAAATGTCTATTTAGTTCTTTGGCCCATTTTTTGATTGGGTCGTTTATTTTTCTGGTATTGAGCTGCAGGAGTTGCTTGTATATTTTTGAGATTAGTTGTTTGTCAGTTGCTTCATTTGCTATTATTTTCTCCAATTCAGAAGGCTGTCTTTTCACCTTGCTTATAGTTTTCTTTGTTGTGCAGAAGCTTTTAATTTTAATTAGATCCCATTTGTTTATTTTTGCTTTTATTTCCAGTATTCTGGGAGGTGGGTCATAGAGGATCCTGCTATGATGTATGTCGGAGAGTGTTTTGCCTATGTTCTCCTCTAGGAGTTTTATAGTTTCTGGTCTTACATTTAGATCTTTAATCCATTTTGAGTTTATTTTTGTGTGCAGTGTTAGAAAGTGATCTAATTTCATTCTTTTGCAAGTGGTTGACCAGTTTTCCCAGCACCACTTGTTAAAGAGATTGTCTTTACTCCATTGTATATTCTTGCCTCCTTTGTCAAAGATAAGGTGTCCATATGTGTGTGGATTTATCTCTGGGCTTTCTATTTTGTTCCATTGATCTATATGTCTGTCTTTGTGCCAGTACCATACTGTTTTGATGACTGTGGCTTTGTAGTAGAGCCTGAAGTCAGGCAAGTTGATTCCTCCAGTTCCATTCTTCTTTCTCAAGATGGCTTTGGCTATTCGAGGTTTTTTGAATTTCCATACAAATCTTGAAATTATTTGTTCTAGCTCTGTGAAAAATATGGCTGGTAGCTTGATAGGGATTGCATTGAATTTGTAAATTGCTTTGGGTAGTATACTCATTTTTACTCTATTGATTCTTCTGATCCATGAACATGGTATATTTCTCCATCTATTAGTGTCCTCTTTGATTTCTTTCATCAGTGTTTTATAGTTTTCTATATATAGGTCTTTAGTTTCTTTTGGTAGATATATTCCTAAGTATTTTATTCTTTTCGTTGCAATGGTGAATGGAATTGTTTCCTTGATTTCTTTTTCTACTTTCTCATTATTAGTGTATAGGAATGCAAGGGATTTCTGTGTATTGATTTTATATCCTGCAACTTTACTATATTCATTGATGAGCTCTAGTAATTTTCTGGTGGAGTCTTTAGGGTTTTCCATGTAGAGGATCATGTCATCTGCAAACAGTGAGAGTTTTACTTCTTCTTTTCCAATTTGGATTCCTTTTATTTCTTTTTCTGCTCTGATTGCTGTGGCCAAAACTTCCAGAACTATGTTGAATAGTAGCGGTGAAAGTGGACACCCTTGTCTTGTTCCTGACTTTAGGGGAAATGCTTTCAATTTTTCACCATTGAGGATACTGTTTGCTGTGGGTTTGTCATATATAGCTTTTATTATGTTGAGGTATGTTCCTTCTATGCCTGCTTTCTGGAGAGTTTTTATCATAAATGGATGTTGAATTTTGTCAAACGCCTTCTCTGCATCTATTGAGATAATCATATGGCTTTTATTTTTCAATTTGTTAATGTGGTGAATTACATTGATTGATTTGTGGATATTGAAGAATCCTTGCATCCCTGGGATAAAGCCCACTTGGTCATGGTGTAAGATCTTTTTAATGTGTTGTTGGATTCTGATTGCTAGAATTTTATTGAGGATTTTTGCATCTATGTTCATCAGTGATATTGGCCTGTAGTTTTCTTTTTTTGTGGCATCTTTTTCAGGTTTTGGTATTAGGGTGATGGTGGCCTCATAGAATGAGTTTGGAAGTTTACCTTCCTCTGCAATTTTCTGGAAGAGTTTGAGTAGGATAGGTGTTAGCTCTTCTCTAAATTTTTGGTAGAATTCAGCTGTGAAGCCGTCTGGATCTGAGCTTTTGTTTGCTGGAAGATTTCTGGTTACAGTTTCAATTTCCGTGCTTGTGATGGGTCTGTTAAGATTTTCTATTTCTTCCTGGTTCAGTTTTGGAAAATTGTACTTTTCTAAGAATTTGTCCATTTCTTCCACGTTGTCCATTTTATTGGCATACAACTGCTGATAGTAGTCTCTTATGATCCTTTGTATTTCTGTGTTGTCTGTTGTGATCTCTCCATTTTGCATTTCTAATTTTATTGATTTGATTTTTCTCTCTTTGCTTCTTGATGAGTCTGGATAGTGGTTTGTCAATTTTATTTATCCTTTCAAAGAACCAGCTTTTGGCTTTGTTGATTTTTGCTATGGTCTCTTTTGTTTCTTTTGCATTTATTTCTGCCCTAATTTTTAAGATTTCTTTCCTTCTACTAACTCTGGGGTTCTCCAATTCTTCCTTTTCTAGTTGCTTTAGTTGTAGAGTTAGGTTATTTATTTGACTTTTTTCTTGTTTCTTGAGGTATGCCTGTATTGCTATGAACTTTCCTCTTAGCACTGCTTTTATAGTGTCCCACAGGTTTTGGGTTGTTGTGTTTTCATTTTCATTAGTTTCTATGCATATTTTGATTTCTTTTTTGATTTCTTCTGTGATTTGTTGGTTATTCAGAAGTGTGTTGTTTAACCTCCATGTGTTGGAATTTTTAGTAGTTTTTCTCCTGTAATTGAGATCTAATCTTAATGCATTATGGTCAGAAAAGATGCTTGGAATGATTTCGATTTTTTTGAACTTATCAAATTTAGATTTATGGCCCAGGATGTGATCTATCCTGGAGAAGGTTCCATGAGCACTTGAAAAAAAGGTGAAATTCATTGTTTTGGGGTGAAATGTCCTATAGATATCAATTAGGTCTAATTGATCTAATGTATCATTTAAAGTTTGTGTTTCTTTGTTAATTTTCTGTTTAGTTGATCTGTCCATAGGTGTGAGTGGGGTATTAAAGTCTCCCACTATTATTGTGTTATTGTTGATTTCCCCTTTCATACTTGTTAGCATTTGTCTTACATATTGCAGTGCTCCTATATTGGGTGCATATATATTTATAATTGTTATATCTTCTTCTTGGATTGATCCTTTGATCATTATGTAGTGGCCTTCTTTGTCTCTTT
This sequence comes from Budorcas taxicolor, assembly GCF_023091745.1. Taxonomy (NCBI): domain Eukaryota; kingdom Metazoa; phylum Chordata; class Mammalia; order Artiodactyla; family Bovidae; genus Budorcas; species Budorcas taxicolor. The sequence goes on from NC_068920.1 coordinate 111,119,634, forward strand.
TCACAGCCTTTGTTTTAAAGTCTATTTTATCGGATATGAGTATTGCCACTCCTGCTTTCTTTTGGTCTCTATTTGCGTGGTATATCTTTTTCCAGCCCTTCACTTTCAGTCTGTATGTGTCCCTTGTTTTGAGGTGGGTCTCTTGTAAGCAGCATATAGAGGGGTCTTGTTTTTGCATCCATTCGGCCAGTCTTTGCCTTTTGGTTGGGGCGTTCAACCCACTTACGTTTAAGGTAATTATTGATAAGTATGATTCCCTTGCCATTTACTTTTTTGTTTTGGGTTCGGGTTTATACACCCTTTTCGTGTTTCCTGTCTAGAGAATACCTTTAGAATTTGTTGGAGAGCTGGTTTGGTGGTGCTGAATTCTCTCAGCTTTTGCTTGTCTGTAAAGCTTTTGATTTCTCCTTCGTATTTGAATGAGATCCTTGCTGGGTACAGTAATCTGGGCTGTAGGTTATTGTCTTTCATCACTTTAAGTATGTCTTGCCATTCCCTCCTGGCCTGAAGAGTTTCTATTGAAAGATCAGCTGTTATCCTTATGGGAATCCCCTTGTGTGTTATTTGTTGTTTTTCCCTTGCTGCTTTTAATATTTGTTCTTTGTGCTTGATCTTTGTTAATTTAATTAATATGTGTCTTGGGGTGTTTTGCCTTGGGTTTATCCTATTTGGAACTCTCTGTGTTTCTTGGATTTGGGTGATTAATTCCTTCCCCATTTTAGGGAAGTTTTCAACAATCATCTCCTCAAGGATTTTCTCATGATCTTTCTTTCTGTCTTCTTCTTCTGGGACTCCTATAATTCTAATGTTGGAGCGTTTCATATTGTCCTGGAGGTCTCTGAGATTGTCCTCATTTCTTTTAATTTGTTTTTCTTGTTTCCTCTCTGATTCATTTATTTCTACCATTCTATCTTCTATTTCACTAATCCTATCTTCTGCCTCCGTTATTCTACTATTTGTTGCCTCCAGAGTGTTTCTGATCTCATTTATTGCGTTATTCATTATATTTTGACTCTTTTTTATTTCTTCTAGGTCCTTGTTAAACCTTTCTTGCATCTTCTCAATCCTTGTCTCTAGGCTATTTATCTGTGATTCCATTTTGATTTCAAGATTTTGGATCATTTTCACTATCAATATTCGGTATTCCTTCTCAGGTAGATTCCCTACTTCTTCCTCTTTTGTTTGGTTTGGTGGGCAACTCTCCTGTTCCTTTACCTGCTGAGTATTCCTCTGTCTCCTCATCTTGGTTATATTGCTGCATTTGGGGTGGCCTTTTTATATTCTGGTAATTTGTGGAGTTCTCTTTATTATGGAGCTTCCTCACTGTGGGTGGGGTTCTATCAGTGGCTTGTCAAGGTTTCCTGGTTAGGGAGGCTTGTGTTGGAGTTCTGGTGGGTGGAGCTGGGTTTCTTCTCTCTGGAGTGCAGTGGAGTGACCAGTAATGGGTTATGAGACATCAAAGGTTTTGGAATAATTTTGAGCTGCCTGTATATTGAAGCTCAGGGGAGTGTTCCTGTGTTTCAGGAGAATTTGAGTGGTATGTCTTGTTTTGGAACTTGTTGGCCCTTGGGTGGAGCTTAGTTTCAGTGTAGGTATGAAGGCATTTGATGAGCTCCTATTGCTTAATGTTCCCTGAATTCAAGAGTTCTCTAATGTTTTCAGGCTTTGGATTTAAGCCTCCTGATTCTGGTTTTCAGTTTTATTTTAACAGTAGCCTCTAGACTCCATCTATACAGCACCGATGATAAAACATCTAGGTTAAAGATGAAAAGTTTCTCCACATTGAGGGACACTCAGAGAGGTTCACTGAGTTACAAGGAGAAGAGAAGATGGAGGGGGTAGTTAGAGGTAACTGGAATGAGATGCGGTGAGATCAAAAGAGGAGAGAGCAAGCTAGCCAGTAGTCACTTCCTAATGTGCGCTCTATAGTCTGGACCGCTCAGAGGTATTTACGGAGTTATACGGGGAAGAGGAAAGGGAGGAAGTAGACAGAGGAGACCAGGAAGATAAGAGAGAGGAACGAGAAGGAGAGAGACAAATCCTGCCAGTAACCAGTTCCTTAGGTGTTCTCCACCGTCTGGAACACACAGAGATTCACAGAGTTGGATAGAGAAGAGATGGGGGAGAAAAGAGACAGAGGCCACCTGGTGGAGAAAAAGGAGAGTCCAAAGGAGAAGGGAGTGGTCAAACCAGTAATCTCGCTCTCAGGTAAACTTGGGCAGTGAAATTTGGGTTTTTAAATGTACAAAATTGACAACAAAAACCTAAGAGCAAAGATTAAAAATCTAGAGTAGAGGTTGGATTTTCAAAAATACAATATTAAAGAAAAGAAGCAGAAGGAAAAAGGAAGAAAGAAAAAAAAAACAAGAATTATTAAAAACAAACAAACAAAAAAAAAAAGAAAAAAAGCCACCAACAACCATCCAAAGGCTATATATGGTGTTTGCCTTAAAAAAAAAAAAAAAGTCTTTTTTTTTTTTTTAAATAGTAATAGTAGGTTATAGTAATAAAAATTAGAGGAGAAATAGAAGACTTAACAATTTTAAAAAAAGTTAGAAGAAAAAGAAAAAAAAGAAAAGGAATGACTTTAAAAATAGTAAAAATATATCTGGCTCTTCTCTGATGTTTTGTGCCATGTGGGATCACTTCCAAGGTGGTTCCCTCTGTTTAACTTCTTTCGTTTGCTGGTTTTTTAGGCTCACTAGTTCAGTCGCGCTGTGGGGAGGGGGGATGCTGCAAACAAATAGCACTGTCGTGTGCACAGTGTCTCAGCCCTGCTTGACCTGTCCCTTCTCGCGGCGCACAAACCGTTCTGGCTCTACAATGCTCAGCCGGGAAACATCTGGGGCCGGCCCTAGGCTGCATGCACTTCCCCGGTCCAAGCCGCTCAGGTTCAGCGCTCAGGCAGCCCTCAGAGGCACAGATTCGGCTGGGGCTGCGCTTTGTGCCCTTCCCAGGTCCGAGTAGCTCAGGAGTTTGGCGAGCGTGATCGCCGCGGTTTGTCACCTTTTCTGCCACTGCTGCTCAGCTTTCTGGGTGGACCGCTGGTGTCCCCCGTGAGGCAGATTGTGACTGTCCAGCACCCCCAGAAGTCTTAGCAAAGAAGCCTGCTTGCAGTTAGGTAAGTAAAGTCTCTCCGGGTCTGCAATTGCCCCTTTCCAGTCCTTACGGCTCTGGCTGCCTGTCCCCGGCGGGGGATGGTCTGCAGCCGGCTTTTCCGTTCCATCCTTTGTTCTGTGCTTGGTACTGGCAGTGTCTTATGTTCGAGCTTTTCGTGCTGTAGCTATCCCACAGTCTGGTTTGCTAGCCCAAGTTAGATCGTTCTGGTTGCCCGTGGGGCGTTCCTGCCCGATTCTTACAAAGCACTGCAGCCCGCGCCTCCCGCGCGTCCCTGCCCTGCCCCCACTTCCCAGTGGCGGATGCAGGCGTCTGTGCTGCTTTTCCGCTGGGGGAGTTACTGTTGGGCTTGTAATCTCTTGGTTTTAATTATTTCTTTATTTTTCCTTCCTGTTATGTTGCCCTCTGTGTTTCCAAGACTCGCCACAGACTCGGTAGGGAGAGTGCTTCCTGGTGTTTGGAAACCTCTCTTCTTAAAATTCCCTTCCTGGGACGGGCTTCCCTTCCCAAGACAGAGCTCCCTCCCCACCTCCTTTGTCTCCTTTTTTGTCTTTTATATTTTTTCGTACCTGTTTTTGAAGACAATGGTCTGCTTTTCTGGTTGCCTGATGTCCTCTGCCAGCCTACAGAAGTTGTTTTGTGGAGTTTGCTCGGCGTTGAAATGTTCTTTTGAGGAATTTGTGAGGGAGAAAGTGGTCTTCCCGTCCTATTCCTCTGCCATCTTTATCCTCAGTCTCTATGATCTTTTTAATATGCTGTTGGATTCTGTTTGCTAGAATTTTGTTAAGGATTTTTGCATCTATGTTCGTCAGTGACATTGGTTTCTAGTTGTCTTTTATTGTAGCATCTTTGTTTGGTTTTGGTATTAGCATGATGATGGGCTCATAGAATAAGTTTGGATGTTTACTTTTCTCTACAATTTTCTGGAAGAGTTTGAGTAGGATAGGTGTTAGCTTTTCTCTCAATTTTTGGTAGAATTCAGCTGTGAAGACATCTGGTCCTGGGCTTTTGTTTGTTCAAAGATTTTTGATTATGGTCTTGATTTCCATGCTTGTGATGAGTGTGTTAAGATTTTCTATATCTTCCTGGTTCACTTCTGGAAGGTAATACTTTGTTAAGAATACATCCATCTCTTCCAAGTTGTCCATTTCATTGGCCTATAGTTGCTGATAGTAGTTTCTTATGATCCTTTGTATTTCTGTGTTGTCTGTTGTGATTTCTCCATTTTCATGTCTAAGTTTGTTGATTTGATCCCTTTTTTCTTGATGAGTCTGTCTATTTTATTTATCTCTCACAAAACCAGCTCTTAGTTTTGGTGATTTTGCCATAGACTCATTTCTTTTTCATTCATTTCTGCCCTAATTTTTAGGATTTCTTTCCCTCCACTAAACCCGGGGTTCTTCATTTCTTCTTTTTCTAGTTGTTTTAGATGTAAAGTTAGGTTTTTATTTGATTTTTCTCTTGTTATTTGAGGTAAGCTTGTACTGCTATGAACCTTCCCCTAAGCACTGCTTTTACTGAATCCCATTAGTTTTGGATTGTTGTGTTTTCATTTTTATTCGTTTCTGTGCGTATTTTGATTTCTTTTTTAAAATTTCTTCTGTGATTTGTTGGTTACTCACAAGCATGTTGTTTAGCTTCCATATGTTTGTATTTTTAATAGTTGTTTTGTTTTTGTTTTTGTTTTTCCTGTAGTTGACATCTAATCTTATCACATTATGGTCAGAGAAGATGATTGGAATGATTTTAATTTTTTTTGAATTTACCAAAGCTAGATTTATGGCCCAGGATGTGATCTATCCAGGAGAATGTTCCATGTGAAATTGAGAAAAAGGTGAAATTCATTGTTTTGTGGTGAAATGTCTTATAGATATCAGTTAGGTCTAATTGGTCCATTGTATTATTTAAAGTTTGTGGTTCCTTGCTGATTTTGTTTGGTTGAGCTAGCCACAGGTGTGAGTGGGGTATTAAAATTTCCCACTATTACCGTGTTACTGTTAACTTCCCTTTTCATATTTGTTAGTATTTGCCTTACATATTGTGGTGCTCCTATGTTGGGTGCATATATATTTATAATTGTTATATTTTCTTCTTGGATTGATCCTTTGATCTTTATGTAGTATCCTTCTTTGTCTCTTTTCACAGCCTTTATTTCAAAGTCCATTTTATCTGATATGAGTATTGCTACTCCTTCTTTCTTTTGGTCTCCATTTGCATGAAATATATTGTTCCAGCCCTTGTTTTTCAGTCTGTATGTGTCCCTTGGCTTGAGGTCGGTCTCTTGTAGACAGCATATATAGGGGTTTGTTTTTGTATCCATACATCCAGGCTTTGTCCTTTGCTTGGGGCATTCAATCCATTTATAGGAACATGGAATGTTAGGTCCATAAATCAAGGCATATTGGAAGTGGTCAAAAAGGAGATGGAAATAGTGAATGTTGACATTTTAGGAATCAGCAAACTAAAATGGGCTGGAATGGGTGAATTTAACTCAGATGACCATTATATCTACTACTGTGGGCAAGAATCCCTTAGAAGAAATGGAATAGCCATCAGAGTCAACAAAAAAGTCCGAAATGCAGTTCTTGGATGCAATCTCTCAAACAACAGAATAATCCCTGTTCATTTCCAAGACAAACCATTCAATATCAGGGTAATCCAAGTCTACGCCCAGAACAGTAATGCTGAAGAAGCTGAAGTTAAATGATTCTATGAAGACCTACAGGACCTTCTAGAACTAGCACCCCAAAAGATGACCTTTTCATTTGAGGGGACTAGAATGTAAAAGTAGGAAGTCAAGAAACACCTGGAGTAATAGGCAAATGTGGCCTTGGAGTACAGAATGAAACAGGGCAAAGACTCATAGAATTCTGGCAAGAGAATGCACTGGTCATAGCAAACACCCTCTTTCAACAACATAAGAGAAGACTCTACACATGGCCATCACCAGATGGTCCAAATCAAAATCAGATTGATTATATTCTTTGCAGCCAAAGATGGAGAAGCTCTATACAGTCAGCAAAAACAAGACAGAGAGCTGACTCTGGTTCAGATCACGAACTCCTTTTACTGAATTCAAATTTAAATTGAAGAAAGTAGGGGAAACCACTGGACCATTCAAGTATGACCCAAATAAAAACCCTTATGATTATACAGTGGAAGGGAGTACCAGATTGAAGGGACTAGATCTGATAGACAGAGTGCCTGAAGAACTATGAACAGAGGGTCATGAGATTGTACAGGTTGCAGTGATCAAGACCATCCCCAAGAAAAAGAAATGCAAAAAAGCAAAATGGCTATATGTAGAAGCCTTGCAAATAGCTGTGAAAGAAGAAAAGTGAAAAGCAAAGGAAGAAAGGAAAGATATACTCATTTGAATGGAGAGTTCCAAAGAATAGCAAGGAGAAATAAGAAAGCCTTCCTCAGAGATCAATGCAAAGAAATAGAGGAAAACAACAGAGTGGGAAAGACTAGAGATCTCTTCAAGAAAATTGGAGATACCAAGGGAATATTTCATACAAAGATGGTCTCAATAAAGGACCGAAATGGTAGGGACCTAACAGAAGCAGAAGATATTAAGAAGAGGTGGCAAGAAAACACAGAAGGACTGTACGAAAAATCTTCATAACCCAGATAATCACTATGGTATGATCACTTACCTAGAGCCAGACATCCTGGAATGTGAAGCCAAGTGAGCCTTAGGAAGCTATTGGAGGTGATGGAATTCCAGTTGAGCTATTTCAAATCCTGAAAGAAGATGCTGTGAAAGGGCTGCACTCAATATGCCAGCAAATTTGGAAAATTCAGCAGTGGCCACAGGACTGGAAAAGGTCAGTTTCCGTTCCAATCCCAAAGAAAGGAAATATGAAAGAATGCTCAAACTTCCCCACAATTGCCTTGATGTCACATGCTTGTAAAGTAATGCTTAAAATTCTCCAAGCCAGGCTTCAACAGGACCTGCACCATGAACTTCCAGATGTTCAAGGTGGATTGAGAAGAGGCAGAGGAACCAGAGATCAAAGTGCTAACATTTGTTGCATCATCAAAAAAGCAATAAAAATCCAGAAATATATCTATTTCTGCTTTATTGAATTTGATAAAACCTTTGACTATGAATCTCAACAATCTGGAAAATTCTTAGAGATGGGATTATCAGACCACCTGATTCTGCCCTGGAAACCTGTATGCAGGTCAGGAAGCAACAGTTAGAACTGGACATGAAACAACACTGATTCCAAATAGGGAAAGGAGTATGGAAGGCTGTTTGTTGTCACTCTGATTATTTAACTTATATGCGGAGTACATCATGAGAAATGCTGGGCTGGATGAAGCACAAGCTGGAATCAAGATTGCTGGGAGAAATATCAGTAACCTCAGGTATACAGATGACACCACCTTTATAACAGAAAGTGAAGAGGAATTAAAAAGCCTCTTGATAAAAGTGAAAGAGAAGAGTGAAAAGTCAGCTTACATCTCAACATTCAGAAAACTAAGATCATGGCATCTGGTCTCATCACTTCATGGCAAATAAGTGGGGAAACAGTGGAAACAATAATAGACTTTATTTTGGGGGGCTCCAAAATCACTGTAGCTGGTGACTACAGCCATGAAATAAAAAGACACTTACTCCTTGGAAGAAAATCTAGGACAATCCTATACAGCACATTAAAAAGCAGAGACATTGTTTTTGCCAGCAAATGTCAAGCTAGTCAAAGCTATGGTTTTTCCAGTAGTCATGTATGGATGGGAGAGTTGGACATTAAAGAAAGCTGAGCACCAAAGAATTGATGCTTTTGAACTGCGGTGTTGGAGAAGATTCTTGAGAGTCCCTTGGACTGCAAGGAGATCCAACCTGTTCATCCTAAAGGAAATCCGTCTTGAATATTCGTTGGAAGAATTGACATTGAAGTTGAAACTCCAATACTTTGCCCATCTGATGCGAAGAGTTTATTCACTTGAAAAGACCTCGATGCTGGGATATATTGATGAGGGAGGAGAAAGGGACAACAGAGAATGAGGTTGTTGGATGACAAGACCAACTCGATGGACATGAATTTGAGTAAACTCTGGGAGTTCATGATGGACAGGGATGCCTGACATGCTGCAGTCTTTGTGGTTGCAAAGAGTCAGACAAAACTGAGCAACTGAAGTGAACTGAACTGATTGATAAGTATGATCACTTTACCACTTACTTTGCTGTTTTAGATTCAAGTGTATAAACCTTTTCTGTTTTTCCTGTCTATAGAAGATCATTTAGCATTTGTTGAAGATCTGGTTTCCTGGTATTGAATTTTCTCAGCTTCTGCTTGTCTGGAAAGCTTTTGATTTCTCTTTCATATTTGAATGAGATCCTTGCTGGGTACAGTAATCTGCATTGTAGGTTTTTCTCTTTCATTACTTTAAATATGTCCTGCCATTCTCTTCCAGCCTGAAGAGTTTCTATTGATAGATCAGCTGTTATCATTATGGATATCCCCTTGTGTGTTATTTGTTGCTTTTCCCTTGCTGTTTTAATATTTGCTCTTTGTGTTTGATCTTTGTTAATTTGATTAATATGTGTCTTGGGATTTTTTTGCCTTGGGTTTAACCTGTTTGGGACTCCCTGGGCTTCTGGGACTAGTGTGGCTATTTCCTTCCTCATTTTAGGGAAGTTTTCAACTATTACCTCCTCTAGTATTTTCTCATGTCCTTTCTTTTTGTCTTCTTCTTCTGGGACTCCTATGATTCGAATGTTGGGGCATTTGACATTGTTCCAGAGGTCTCTGAGGTTGTCCTCATTTCTTTTAATTCTTTTTTCCTCTCTGCTTCATTTATTTCCACCATTCTAGCTTCCACCTCACTTATCCTACCTTCTGCATCAGTGATTCTACTGTTGGTTCCCTCCAGAGTGCTTTTGATTTCAATTATTGCATTATTCATTATTGATTGACTCTTTTTTATTTCTTCTAGGTTTTTGCTAAATACTTATTGCATCTCCTCAGTCCTTGTTTCTAGTCTATTTATCTGTAACTCCATTTTGTTTTCAAGATTTTAGGTCATCTTTACTATCATTATTCTGAATTATTTTTCAGGTAGACTCTCTATCTTCTTTTTTTTTTTTGGTTTGGAGGGCATTTATCATGTTCCTTTACCTGCTGTATATTTATATGCCTTTTCATTTTGTTTATATTTTTGTGTTTGGGATGGCCTTTCTGTAGGCAGGAAGTTTGTGGTTCCTCTTTATTGTGGAGGTTCCTCCCTGTGTGTGGGGTTGGACTAGTAGTTTGTCAAGGTTTCCTTGCTAAGGAAGCTTGTGTTTGTATTCTAGTGGGTGGAACTGGGTCCCTTCTCTCTGGAGCGCAATGAAGTGTCCAGTAGTGACTTTTGGGGTGACTATGACTTTGGCATGGTTTTGGGCAGCCTGTATTTTAAGGCTCAGTGCTGTGTTCCTGCATTGCTGGAGAATTAGTGTGGTGTATCTTGCTCTGAAACTTGTTGGCTCCTGGGTGGAGCTTGGTTTCAGTGTAGTTATGGAGGCTTTTGGATAAGCTCTTGTCAATTAATGTTCCCTGGAATCAGTAATTCTCTGGTGTTCTCAAGTTTTGGGTTTAAGCCTCCTGCCTCTGGCTTTCAGTCTTTTTCTTACAGTAACTTCAAGACTTCTCTATCCATACAGCACAGATTATAAAACATCTACTATAATGGTGAAAAGATTCTCTACAGTGAGTGACACCCAACGAGGTTCACAGAGTTACACGGAAAAGAGAAGAGGAAGGAGGGAGATAGAGGTGAGCAGGAGGAGAAGAAGGGGAATCAAAAGGGGAAAGACCAATCTAGTCGGTAATCAGTTCCCTAAGTGTTCTCCACAGCCCAGAACACCCAGAGAGATTCACAGAATTAAGTAGAGAAGAGAAGGGGGAGGGAGGAGATAGAGGTGACCTGGGGGAGAAAAGGAAGAGTCAAGAGGTGAGAGAACAATCAAGCCAGTAATTGCACCCCTCCTTTTGAAGAGAATGGGCTGCCTTTCTGGGTGCCTGGTGTCCTCCACCAGTATTTAGAAGTTTTATTGTGGAAGTTGCTCAGCCTCAGCATCCAAATGATCTTTTGATTAATTTTGAGGGGAGAAAGTGGTCTCCCCTTCCTATTCCTCCACCATCTTGGTACCACCGCCAACTTTTTGTGTTTTATTTTTATTTTTTAAATATAATTTTTTAATTTTAATTGGAGGTTAATTAATTTACAATATTACATTGGTTTTGCCATACAACAACATGAATCCACCACAGGTATACATGTGTTCCCCATCCTGAACCCCCATCCCTCCTCCCTCCCCATACCATGCCTCTGGGTTGTCTCAGTGCACCAGCCCCAAGCATCCAGTATCATGCATCGAACCTGGACTGGAGACTTGTTTCACATATGATATTATACATGTTTCAATGCCATTCTCCCAAATCATCCCACCCTCGCCGTCTCTTTTACATCATAAGTTTATTATTTCTATCAGAGTAAATACTGCCACAGAAAGAAAGTGAGAGACAAAATTAGGATAAAGTAACGAATGCTTTATTAACAATGCCTGCTCAATGTTTTCAATGTTATTTTGAAATATATTTGAAGAAATTTCAACTAAGGTACTCAGTAAAGAAAACGATTAATTTCACTGTTGTAGTGTCTCAAATACTCTACCTATGGCAATCAGGGAAAAAAACACCAACATTTTTATTTTCTAAATCTATTTTTATATTGGCTGAAATTGTCGAATCTTGTCTGACTCTTTTGTTTAAAATTTCTGTGGCATGTAGCAGCTGCTGTTGTTAAACCTTATGTATTTTTTATAGCTTTATTTTAGATTTTGTGAATCTTCTTGTCATCCAATAAAAAGTATGTTTTGTGAAACATTATTGACCAGAAGTATCAGATGCTTTATTACAGGGAAAGTCTCAGAAGATTTGGAGCTGGGTTTTGGTATCCCAGGTGACTCAGTATTAAAGAACCTGCCTACAAATGCAGGATATGCAAAAGACCCAAGTTCAATCCCTAGCTTGGGAAGATCCCCTGGAAAAGGAGTTGGTAACCCACTCCCGTATTGTTGACTTGGAAATCCTGTGGACAGAGGAGCCTAATGGGTTACAGTGCATGGGGTCGCAAAGAGTTCAGACATGACTTAATGACTGAACATGCATCACACAGTCAGGGTTTTAAGGCCAAGAAAAACTCATCATTTTGATTGACTGTGAGGAAAATTGCTAAAACACACACAAACTTTTACACAAAAATTTTCTCAAAAGCTGTTTCTTCATATATAAAATATTATATATGATATTTAGAGTCACACAGGAACAAATGTGATTGTATATATGTAAGTACATTTTATTTTTCACCCAATACCTTTTACAAATATCATTTTATATTGACAAAATAATTGCAATTTGGTGGCAAGAACTTGTGATTTCTTCCATATTAAGGAGCAGAGGTATGCCAGTAGTACTTGTAATCAATCACTGATATAAAGCAGGCTTGTGTTTAAAATAAAATGTAAAACAATTAAACATAGTAAAAGGTGATTTGCATTTCAAGGTTTTTAAATAAATATTTAAAATTTTGAATTTTGAGAGTCAAAAGTGGAGAAGGCAATGGCAACCTACTCCAGTACTCTTGCCCGGAACATCCCATGGATGGAGGAGCCTGGTAGGCTGCAGTCCGTGGGGTCATGAAGAGTCGGACATGACTGACAGACTTCACTTTCACATTTCACTTTCAAGCATTGGAGAAGAAAATGGCAACCCAACTCCAGTGTTCCTGCCTGGAGAATTCCAGGGACAGGGGAGCCTGGTGGGCTGCTGTCTGTGGAGTCACAGAGTCAGACATGACTAAAGCAACTTAGCAGCAGCATCAACAGTAGCAGCAGTAGCAGAGTCAAAAGTAATGTTTTTATTCTATGAGGTTCTTCCATGATTTGTTGTTGTTGTTGTTGTTCCTGTTTTTTTCTAAACTCCATGAAAAAATCTAATGAAATAAAAAGTATGTGCACTCTTTATCTACCTTTTTTCAAAACCGAGAATTTGGTTTCAACCATAATGAACATGTGTTTTATATCATCAACTCTGGACCTCATTCTTATCTCTGACATGTTCAGATAATTTATTTATTTTCTTAATGTAGAAGCATTACAAATCAAATGAGAGACAAATAGAAAAAGAGATAAAAGCAAACCAGACCTTTAAAGCCTTAGAAACATACCCCTAAAATCTTAATACTTAAGACAAATCTAGATTTAAAAACAGTGTTTAAAAAGTCAGGGGATATAAAGTTTCAATCAGTTCAGTTCAGTCGTTCAGTTGTGACTGACTCTTTGCAACCCCATGGACTGCAGCATGCCAGGCCTCCCTGTCCATCACCAATTCCAGGAGTTTACCCAAACTCATGTCCATTGAGTCGGCGATGTCATCCAACAGGCTCATCCTCTGTCATCCCCTTCTTCTCTTGCTTTCAAACTTTCCCAGCATTAGGGTCTTTTCCAATGAGTCAGCTCTTCACATGAGGTGGCCAAAGTATTGAAGTTTCAGCTTCCAAATCAGTCTTTCCAATGAACACTCAGGACTGATCTCCTCTAGGATGGATTGATTGGATCTCCTTGCAGTCCAAGAAACTCTCAACAGTCTTCTCCAACACCACAGTTCAAAAGCATCAATTCTATGGCACTCAGCTTTCCTTATAGTCCAACTCTCACATCCATACATGACTACTGGAAAAACCATAGCCTTGACTGGATGAGCCTTTGTTGGCAATATAAAGTTTAGGCTACACTGATTAATTTGTATCCCACACTAATAATAACCAAAATGCCTGGCCTTATACATGTTGTGACATTGCTAAATTTTCCACTTTGTTCAATTTTCCTATATGTAATGCCTCCCATCCTTTCCTTGTTATATCTCACTCTTTATTTTCTTGCATTGAAAGATGCTGAAACTGATAAGCCTTTCCCACTACTCAGAATTTATACTGAGTGTGTTAGCTAAACCACTGACTAAAACCGCCCAACCTGGCCAGGTCCAAATGTAACCACTTGTATGAGTCATTTTAAGCAGAGGTCTTGGTAAGGAATGTGTAACAACCAGGCTTCTATTAACCAAAATTCAAGAAAAGTCAAAAGGAGAGAGGAAACTTGAGTCCATCAGTTCAGTTCAGTTCAGTCCCTCAATTGTGTCTGACTCTTTGCAACCCCATGAATTGCAGCACGCCAGGCCTCCCTGTCCATCACCAACTCCCGGAGTTCACTCAGACTCACGTCCATCGAGTCCGTGATGCCATCCAGCCATCTCATCCTCGGTTGTCCCCTTCTCCTCCTGCCCCCAATCTCTCCCAGCATCAGAGTCTTTTCCAATGAGTCAACTCTTTGCATGAGGTGGCCAAAGTACTGGAGTTTCAGCTTTAGCATCATTCCTTCCAAGGAAATCCCAGGGTTAATCTCCTTCAGAATGGACTGGTTGGATCTCCTTGCAGTCCAAGGGACTCACAAGAGTCTTCTCCAACACCACACTTCAAAAGCATCAATTCTTTGGTACTCAGCCTTCTTCACAGTCCAACTCTCACATCCATATATGACTACTGGAAAAACCATAGCCTTGACTAGATGGGCCTTAGTCGGCAAAGTAATGTCTCTGCTTTAGAATATACTATCTAGGCTGGTTATAACTTTCCTTCCAAGGAGTAAGCGTCTTTTAATTTCATGGCTGCAGTCACAATCTGCAGTGGTTTTGGAGCCCCCCAAAATAAAGTCTGACACTGTTTCCACTGTTTCCCCATCTATTTCCCATGAAGTGGTGGGACCAGATGCCATGATCTTCGTTTTCAGAATGTTGAGCTTTCAGCCAACTTTTTCACTCTCCTCTTTCACTTTCATCAAGAGGCTTTTTAGCTCCTCTTCCCTTTCTGCCATAAGGGTGGTGTCATCTGCATATCTGAGGTTATTGATATTTCTCCTGGCAATCTTGATTCCAGCGGAGTTCTTGGTTCACATATTGCTGAAGCCTGGCTTACAGAATTTTCAGCATTACTTGATACACCATGCCCAAGGTAAGAGAAACCCAAGTAAGATGGTAGGTGTTGCAAGAGGGCATCAGAGGGCAGACACACTGAAACCATACTCACAGAAAATTAGTCAATCTAATCACACTAGGGCCACAACCTTGTCTAACTTCAGTCCATACATCCTACCAAACTCCCAGAATCCTTCTTACTGGAGTCCATCTTAGCAGAGCAATGCAAATGCTACCAGGAAGGACTCTGACTCACACTAATTAGCCAGAGACAACCTAGAAAATAAGTTAATTATCATAAAACCAAAGACTGCAAGCCATGTGGCAGAGCAGTTATCCTGAGCTCCCTCATCCTGCTGCTCTCTGTCTAGGCACCTCTCCACAATAAAATCTTTTGCTCAATCAACAAGTCTGTTTCTTTGTATAATTCATTTCTAAGTGCTAGACAGGAGCCCACTCTTGAGCCCTGTAAGCCCCCCCCCCCCCCCCCCACTTCCTGCAAGAACTGTAGAAACAGGATTAGAATTCTGTTTAAAATAAATCATTTTGAAATGAATTATTGCCTATAGATTTGATCCCCTCCATTTTAAAAATTCTTTTGTTAGTATGAATTTTCAGAAAACAATATTTTTGAAAGGCGAATTATTTGGCATTCAATATATTTTAAAAAATGATCTAACCTTTAAGTCAGAAATGCAAAAACCTTCTTAAAAATTTATAAGAACTTTTATTTCCTTGTTTCTGGCCTTAATTTCTATGCCAAAGCACTATAAAATAATAAATTACATAACAATTACCTTTAACTTTATTAGCAATAACTTTCTACATAAACAATTGACTTACATCCACAGCTACCATCTTCATCTTACTTAGCATTATTGCAATGAGTTTTTCTTTGCACATGAAAACGTCAATAAATTTACATAAATTTTCCTGTATATATTATTTATTCTAAAAGCAGAGGGAGAGTTGAAATCGTCTGATATGTGAATGATCCCCTGTCACAAAAATGTTTCTGAAAAACTGAAAACAAAGTTTCAAATTTTATCTGACTGAGATAGTTAACTGATTTACATGAATTGCAAAGCACCATTTATAATGATTTGAAGTTTAAATATTAACTAACATGCTTTTGACCCAGTTTTAACATTTCTGAAATTATCAAATATTTCATTTTTTAAAAAATATAAATTTATTTATTTTAATTGGAGGTTAATTACTTTATAATATTGTATTGGTTTTGCCATACATCAACATGAAACTGCCACAGGTATACACGTGTTCCCCAACCTGAATCTCCCTCCCTCCTCCCTCCCCATACCATCCCTCTGGGTCGTCTCAGTGCACCAGCCCCAAGCATCCAGTATCATGCATCGAACCTGGAATGGTGGTTCATTTCATATATGATATTTAAGCGCAAGCGGCTGCGACGGCCAGCGCACTAAGCGCAAGTGGCTGCAACGGCGGGGAGGAGCTGCCCCACATCCGAGGTCAGGGGCAGTGGCCGAGAGTGCCAGGTTGCAACGGCGCAGGAACGGCCGAGAGGAGCCACCCCGCATCCGAAGTCCGGGTGGTGGCTGGGAGGAGCCACCCTGCGTCTAAGGTCAGGGGCGAGGGTCTGGAGGAGCCGTCCCGCATACAAGGCCAGGGGCGGCGGCCAGGAAGAGCAACCCACGTCCAAGGAGCAGTGGCTGTGCTGGCGCAGGAGGGCCTAGAGGAGCTATCACACATTAAAGGTCAGGATGGGCAGCGGTGAGGAGATACCCCTCATCCAAAGTAAGGTGCAGTGGCTGCACTTTGTTGGAGCATCCGTGAAGAGATACCCCAAGTCAAAGGTAAGAGAAACCCAAGTAAGATGGTGAATGTTGCAAGAGGGCATCAGAGGGCAGACACACTGAAACCATACTCACAGAAAACTAGTCAATCTAATCACACTAGGACCACAGCCTTGTCTAACTCCATGAAACTAAGCAATGCCCACGGAGCAACACAAGACGGGCAGGTCATGGTGGAGAGGTCGGACAAAATGGGGTCCACTGGAGAAGGGAATAGCAAACCACTTCAGTATTTTTGCCTTGAGAACCCCATGAACAGTGTGAAAAGGCAAAATGAGAGGATACGGAAAGAGGAACTCCACATGTCAGTAGGTGCCCAATATGCTACTGGAGATCAGTGGAGAAATAAATCCAGAAAGAATGAAGGGATGGAGCCAAAGCAAAAATACCCAGCTGTGGATGTGACTGGTGATAGAAACAAGGTCCAATGCTGTAAAGAGCAATATTGCATAGGAACCAGGAATGTCCCGTCCATGAATCAGGGCAAATTGGAAGTGGGCAAACAAGAGATGGCAAGAGTGAACGGTGACATTCTAGGAATCAGTGAACTAAAATGGACTGGAATGGGTCAATTTAACTCAGTTGACCATTATATCTACTACTGTGGGCAGGAATCCCTCAGAACAAATGGGGTAGCCATCATGGTCAACAAAAGAGTCTGAAATGCAGTACTTGGATGCAGTCTCATAAATGACAAAATGATCTCTGTTCATTTCCAAGGAAAACTATTCAATATCACAGTAATCCAAGTCTATGCCCCAACCAGTAGCACTGAAGAAGCTGAAGTTGAATGGTTCTATGAAGACCTACAAGACCTTGTAGAACTAACACCCAAAAAAGATGTCCTTTTCATTATTGGGGACTGGAATGCAAAAGTAGGAAGTCAAGAAACACCTGGAGTAACAGGCAAATTTGGCCTTGGAATGCGGAATGAAGTAGGGCAAAGACTAATAGAGTTTTGCCAAGAAAATGTGCTGGTCATAGCAAATACCCTCTTCCAACAACACAAGAGAAGACTCTGCACATGGACATCAACAGATGGTCAACACTGAAATCATTGATTATATACTTTGCAGCCAAAGATGGAGAAGCTCTACACAGTCAGCAAAAATAAGACCGGGAGCTGACTGTGGCGTAGATCATGAACTCCTTATTGCCAAATTCATACTTAAATTGGAGAAAGTAGGGAAAACCACTAGACTATTCATGTATGACCTAAATCAAATCCCTTACGATTATACAGTGGAAGTGAGAAATAGATTTAAGGGCCTAGATCTGACAGATAGAGTGCCTGGTGAAGTATGGAATGAGGTTCGTGACATTGTACAGGAAACAGGGATCAAGACGATCCCCATGGAAAAGAAATGCAAAAAAGCAAAATGACTGTCTGGGGAGGCCTTACAAATAGTTGTGAAAAGAAGAGAGGTGAAAAGCAAAGGAGAAAAGGAAAGATATAAGCATCTGAAAGCAGACTTTCAAAGAATAGCAAGGAGAGATAAGAAAGCCTTCTTCAGCGATCAATGCAAAGAAATAGAGGAAAAGAACAGAATGGGAAAGACTAGAGATCTCTTCAAGAAAATTAGAGATACCAAGGGAATATTTCATACAAAGATGGGCTCGATAAAGGACAGAAATGGTATGGACCTAACAAGAGCAGAAGATATTAAGAAGAGGTGCCAAGAATACACAGAAGAATTGTACAAAAAAGATCTTCATGACCCGGATAATCACGATGGTGTGCTCACTCATCTAGAGCCAGACATCCTGGAATGTGAAGTCAAGTGGGCCTTAGAAAGCATCACTATGAACAAAGCTATTGGAGGTGATGGAATTCCAGTGGAACTATTTCAAATCCTGAAAGATGATGCTGTGAAAGTGCTGCACTCAATATGCCAGCAAATTTGGAAAACTCAGCAGTGGTCACAGGACTGGAAAAGGTCAGTTTTCATTCCAATTCCAAAGAAAGGCAATGCAAAAGAGTGTTCAAACTACTGCACAATTGCACTCATCTCACACGCTAGTAAAGTAATGCTCAAAATTCTCCAAGCCAGGCTTCAACAATACGTTAACCGTGAACTTCCAGATGTTCGAGCTGGTTTTAGAAAAGGCAGAGGAATCAGAGATCAAATTGCCAACATCCGCTGGATCATGGAAAAAGCAAGAGAGTTCCAGAAAAAAACATCTATTTCTGCTTTACTAACTATGCCAAAGCCTTTGACTGTGTGGATCACAATAAACA
The DNA here is from genome assembly GCF_023091745.1 of Budorcas taxicolor. Taxonomy (NCBI): domain Eukaryota; kingdom Metazoa; phylum Chordata; class Mammalia; order Artiodactyla; family Bovidae; genus Budorcas; species Budorcas taxicolor. Next base: position 111,137,849 of record NC_068920.1, read on the forward strand.
GTAGAAAATTCTGAGAGAGATGGTAATAGTAGACCTCCTGACCTGCCTCTTGAGAAATCTGTATGCAGGTCAGGAAGCAACAGTTAGAACTGGACATGGAACAACAGACTGGTTCCAAATAGGAAAAGGAGTACATCAAGGCTGTATATTGTCACTCTGCTTATTTAACTTATATGGAGAGTACATCATGAGAAATGCTGGACTGGAAGAAACACAAACTGGAATTAAGATTGCCAGGAGAAATATCAATAACCTCAGATATGCAGATGACACCACCCTTATGGCAGAAAGTTAAAAGGAACTAAAAAGCCTCTTGATGAAAGTGAAAGAGGAGAGTAAAAAGTTGGCTTAAAACTCAACATTCAGTAAACAATGATCATGGCATCCGGTCCCATCACTTCATGGGAAATAGATGGGGAAACAGTGGAGATTATGTCAGACTTTATTTTTTGGGGCTCCAAAATCACTGTAGATGGTGACTGCAGCCATGAAATTAAAAGACAGTTACTCCTTGGAAGGAAAGCTATGATCAAACTAGATAGCATATTCAAAAGCAGAGAAATTACTTTGCTGACTTAGTTCCGTCTAGTCAAGGCTATGGTTTTTCCAATAGTCATGTATGGATGTGAAAGTTGGACTGTGAAGAAGGCTGAACGCCAAAGAATTGATGCTTTTGAACTGTGGTGTTGGAGAAGACTCTTGCGAGTCCCTTGGACTGCAAGGAGATCCAACCAGTCCATTCTGAAGGAGATCAACCCTGGGATTTCCTTGGAAGGAATGATGCTAAAGCTGAAACTCCAGTACTTTGGCCACCTCATGCGAAGAGTTGACTCATTGGAAAAGACCCTGATGCTGGGAGGGATTGGGGGCAGGAGGAGAAGGGGACGACCGAGGATGAGATGGCTGTATGGCATCATGGACTCGATGGACTCTGAGTGAACTCCGGGAGTTGGTGACGGACAGGGAGGCCTGGCATGTTGCAATTCATGGGGTTGCAAAGAGTCAGACACAACTAAGTGACTGAACTGACTGAACTGATACATGTTTCAATGCCAGTCTCCCAAATCATCCCACCCTCTCCCTCTCCCACAAAGTGCAAAAGAAGTGCTTTCTCTTTCAAAAGTACCTATTAAAAACAATGTTCCTTGGAGACCTTACATTTCTCTTAGCTATAATTCTGCTACTCACAGTACATTTTACTCCTGTACACAGTCAATAATAAAACAAAATATAATGAAAATAATGAAATAAAAATAGAAATAAATAAATATCTTTTTCTACCTTTCTTCTAAACCTAGAATTTACCTACTTTACCTAAATATTTGCCTATTTCCACCAGTATATTTTGCCAGCTAAGAGAATTTTTCACTTTTCTCCAACAAACTTTTGCCTTTTGATGTTTTCTGTTTTGGTGGTCACATGCTTGATTCCTCACCTAAAGGTCAGACCTCTGAGTTGTAACTTGAGTTGATTAATTGTGTCACAGCAATTAGATTTTAATCTCTGTTTGGTCTGGACTTTTGAATATCCCAGTCACTTGTTCTGGCTTGTCATCTCCATTTCACTGACTGAGCTATAATCAGGAGTGGGCGTACTTCATGAATGCATGCTAAGTTGCTTCAATTGTGCCCGACTTTTTGCAACCCCATGGACTGTAGCCTGCCAGGCTCCTGTCCATGGTGTTTTCCAGGCAAGAATACTGGAGTAGGTTGTCATGCCCTGCTCCAAGGGATCTTCCCTACCTAGGGATCAAACCTGCATCTTCTGCATTTCAGGAAGTTTCTTTACTGCTGAGCAACCAGGGAAGAAGAGGTCTACTTCAGGGCCTCTTATTGCCTCAATTCCTGGATTCCACAGTGTGTTCTATCCTCCATGCTCAATGTGTTCAGTTATTTGTTTAATCAACACATACCTTTGGAAAACTCTGAACCAAAAGTATGTTTGTGATAGGCTGTTGTCTATCATTACAAATGATACACAAAGTGAAGAGTTATTTTTCTAACTAGATTTATAGGCACCAGCATTTGTTTGACAAGGTTTCCATCTGTGACTGGAATACCAGCCACTTCCTGGGCATGGACACACCCAATTTCCTTGCCCCTGCATAGATGTGAAACCACATAACTCAGACTGGGACTGGAACCCATGCAGTCAGGGCTCAAACTGGCCAAGACCCAGATTGGGAATTAAACCAATGATCTTTTAACTGAGATCACACACCTAGTTTCAGGACTTAATGAAACTTGGGTTTTTGATGTCTCATGGCAGGGAGAATTCAGTGACAGACAAAGTGACAGGTAAGAAGTGGATTTATTTGGTTAGAAACACACTCCATAGATGGAGTGTGGGCCATTTCAGAGAATGAGAGCAGACTGTAAATAGGGCATGGTTAATTTTTACCTGGGAATTAAAAAAAAAACAAAAAACAAAAAAACACCTATTCCCAGATAGCTCAGCTGGTAAAGAATTGCCTGTAATGCAAGGGTTCAGTTCAGTTCAGTTACTCAGTCGTGTCATACTCTTTGCGACCCCATGGACTGCAGCATGCCAGGCCTTCCAGTCCATCACCAACTACTGGAGTTTACTCAAACTCATGTCCATTGAGTCGGTGATGTACGACCCTGGTTCAATTCCTAGGTTGGGAAGTTCCCCTGGAGAAGGAATAGGCTACACACTTAAGTATTCCTGGGCTTCCCTGGTGCCTGTAATGCAAGAGACCTGGGTTCGCTTCCTGGGTTGGGAAAATCCCCTAGAAGAGAGCATGACAACCCATTCTAGTATTCTATTATTCTTGCCTGGATAATTCCCACGGACAGAGGAGCCTGGGAGGCCACAGTCCATGGGGACACAAAGAGTTGGACATGACAGAGAAACTAAGCACAGCACAGCATAGTTTTTATGGACTGAGTAATTTCATAAGCTAAAAAGCGAGAGCATTACTCCAACTATTTCAGTAGAAGGGAAGATTTCCAGGAACTGAGAATTTGGTCTTTGATGCTTGGCGTCAGAACTGTCATGGCACTGGTGGATCTGACATTTAGCTTGCTTATATGGCACTAAGTGCATATACTGAGGCTCAGGGTCAAGTGAAAGTAGAATCATAAACCATCTTGGTTAGCAATCATATTTGTTGCTAATCAGTTTATATTATGTCCTCAATCTTTGTCATTTATTTAAATAAAGGTTGTACCCTGCCCCCTTCCCTCCTGTTTCATCTGGAGGACATCTTATGTTTTCACATCCAAATCTTCAAGATTTTGGTTGCAATTCAAATCAGATTTAACTCAATATTCAAAAAACTAAATCATGACATACTATCCCATCACTTCATGGCAAATAGATGGGGAAAAATATGGAAACAGGACAGACTTTATTTTCTTGGGGTCCAAAATCACTGTGGACAGTGACTGCATCCAAAAAATTAAAAGATGCTTGTTCCTTAGAAAACAAACTATGACCAACCTAGACAGCAGGTTTATTAAAAAGAGACATAATTTTTCTGACAAAGGTCCATAGAGTTAAAACTATGACTTTTCTAGTAGTCAAGTATGGATATGAGATCTGGACCATAAAGAAGACAGCACCAAAGAATTTATGCTTTGAACTGTGGTGTTGGAGAAGACTCTTGAGAGTTCCTTGGACTGCAAGGAGATAAAACCAGTCCTTGGTGAAGGACAGGGAAGTGTGGCATGCTGTAGCTCATGGGGTTGCAAAGAGTCTGACACTACTGAGATATTGAACAACAACAAATCAGATTCTAATCCCAGGGAACAAATCAATAGAAAATAGTGCCTTAGAAAATGTGCTTATAAGCAGCAGCCTCATTATGTACTCTGTTTATTCTTATGCTGCAAGTTTATCATCTTGGGTTGAAAATATAACAAAGATATCATACTTAGACATAACTCAAGGACACAAGCAATGGAATATTAAGGAACTTTTAGGAGATAATCATTAGGTATTATCTAGTCAAAGACCTCAGGCAGTTCTTCCAACTTCCTTTCCTCCTACTGAATTCAGGAAAACTGTGCAAACATAGTAGAGATGTTTCTAATTGAGTTTCTAACTAATACTAGACCTCTTGAAAAATATAAAAGTCTGGAGGAAGGAATGAAAGTATGGGGTAAGGAATAAAACTCACAAAGAAATAAATGGCTTGAATAAACACAATCAGGTAAATGTGAATCATTTTGCTTAGTAGGCAAAAGGTCAATGCAAATGGAAAAAGATGGAAAGTTGTTCCCTTCAGCTGTCTAGAGTATATTTCTTATATGGAAAGACAGAAAGTGATGAATTTACAGTCTGCAAATGAGATTTTAGCTATTGTCTATCTGTCTTCTGGACATGAGTGTTACATTCACTCAATTACTTACTTATTTTCTTGAACATATTCTTTGAAAACTTACTAACCATTAGACATTGTGATCAATCTTGGAAAGCAAATGAATAAGAGGTCACAATCAAGTTTTTCTATCAGAAATAAGCACAGGTTTACAATAGAGTGAGATAAATACAATAGAGACAAAGATAAAATATTGGGAAATCTGAGAAGAAAAGAGCCAAATGTTTCTTGGCAAGTCAAGGATGGTTTTGCAGCTGAGGAGATAAACAGGTTGTGTCTTAATGACTATACATGTGCATTCTATATACAGAAAACAAATGATAAAGAAGTAGAGTTAGAAATTGCAGACATCCATTGGATCATAGAAAAAGCAAGAGAATTCCAGAAAAAAAAAAAAAATCTACTTCTCCTTCATTAACAACGCTAAAACCTTTGACTATCTTGGAACATCTTCCCTGGTTGCACAGAGGTTAAAGCGTCTGCCTCCAATGCGGGAGACCGGGCTCGATCCCTGGGTCAGGAAGATGCCCTGGAGAAGGAAATGGTAACCCACTCCAGTATTCTTGCCTGGAGAATCCCATGGATGGAAAAGCCTGGTATGTTATAGTCCATGGGGTCGCAAAGAGTCAGACACGACTGAGCGACTTCACTTACTTACTTACTTATGTTGGAACACAAAAAATTGTGGAAAATTCTTAAAGTGATGGGAATACCAGACCACCTTACCTGTCTCCTGAGAAATTTCTATGTAAGGTCAAGAACCAACAGAACAATGGACTGGTTCAAAATTGGGAGAGTAGTCCGTCAAGGGAGAAGACAATGGCAACCCAATCCAGTACTCTTGCCTGGAAAATCCCATGGACGGAGGAGCCTGGTGGGCTGCAGTCCATGGGTTCGTGAAGAGTCAGACACGACTGAGGGACTTCCCTTTCACTTTTTCACTTTCATGCATTGGAGAAGGAAATGGCAACCCACTCCAGTGTTCTTGCCTGTAGGATCCCAGGGATGGGCGAGCCTGGTGGGCTTCCGTCTATGGGGTCGTACAGAGTCGGACATGACTGAAGCGACTTAGCAGCAGCAGCAGCAGTCCGTCAAGGCTGTATATTGTCACCTTGCTTATTGAATTTATATGCAAAGTACATCATGTGAAATGCTGGGCAGGATGAATCACAAGCTGGGATCAAGACTGGCAGGAGAAATATCAACACTTTAGATATGCAGATGAACCACCCTAATGCCAGAAAACAAAGGGAATCTAAAGAGATTTTGATTGAAGGTGAAAGAGGAGAGTGAAAAGCTGGCTTAAATCTAAAAAAAAAAAAAAAAAAAAAAAGACCATGGCATCTGGTTCTATCACTTCATTGCAAATAGATGGGCAAAAAATGGAAACAGTGGCAGAATTTATTTTCTTGGTCTTCAAAGTCACTGCAGACAGTGATTGCAATCATGAAATTAAAAGATGCTCACTACTGGAACAAAAGCTATGACAAAGCTAGACAGCATATTAAAAAGCAGAGGCATCACTTTGCTGACAAAGGTCTATATAGTCAAAGCTATGATTTTTCCAGTAGTCATGTATGATGTGAGAGTTGGGCCATAAGGCCAAGTGCTAAAGAGTTGCTGCTTTTGAACTGTGGTACAGGAGAAGGCTCTTGAGAGTCACTTGGACTGTATGGAGATCAAACCAGTCAGTTCTAAAGGAAATCAACCCTGAATATTCATTGGAAGAACTGATGCTTTAGCTGAAGATCCAGTACTTTGGCCACCTGATACAAAGAGCTGACTCATAGGAAAAGACCCTGATACTGGGAAAGATAGAAGGCAGGAGAAGGAGATGACAGAGATGGTTGAATGGCATCACTGACTCAGTGGACATGAGTTTGAGCAAACTCTAGAAGATAATGAAGGACAGGAAAGCCTGGCATGCTGCAATCCACAGGGTCACAAAGATTCGCATATGAGTTAGAAGTTAGATTGCAATAGAGTTAGAAGTTCGTGTAACTTGTGTATAATATATGTGATAGAATTTGACATGGATGAGAGGAAACCTTGGAGTTCAAAAATATGTAATTTAAACTATTTACAAGAGAAATTTTTAAATGTATAATAAAACATGTAACTCACACCTGAAACTGACTTAATGTTTTATGTTAACAATTCAAATTCAAAGTTAGTTGCTGAGTTGTGTCTGCCTCTTTGCGACCCCATGAATTGTAGCCTGCCAGGCTCCTCTGTCCATGAAAGTTTCTAGGCAAGAATGCTGCAGTGAGTAACCATCCCCTTCTCTATGGGATCTTCTTGACCCAGGGATCGAATCCATGTCTCCTACATCACAGGCAGATTCTTTACAATCTGATCCACCAGGAAAGCCCAAGCCACCCCATACTTCAATTAAAGATAATAATAATACAATAAAGCAAATGCACCTGAGAAGAATAATCAGTTTGGTAAGCAAGCATTCCCAGAAAATCAAATACAGACATCTTGTAAGTTACTAAATTTTAAACATAATTATAGAAATACGAAATCTGACTAGTCATTAAATATATCTCAAAATCACACTTTCTAAGGTTTTTGCTTACATTGTACCTTTTCAGAGAGATTCTACTTAATCCATGTGAAAGTAGAAAGCCACAACTTCCCATCCTTTTAAATTATTTTATTTTTTCTTCGGAGCTTTATACAGAATTTACCACTAAATTACTCATTCCATTTCATCATTATTTGTTTGGTCTTTCTCCTTCTTGAAGCTCAGTGAGAACTGTATTATTTTTCTTACTACTGTATCATAACTGCAAAAATGGTGACTATCAATTGATAAACATACCAAAAATGTTTGTTGGTGAATAAAATCCATACAGAAATTATAGCATCTTTTACTCATGATATTGATAAAAATTTAAAATAATGATAATGATGTCAACTATTAAAATAAACTATGTACTCATATAATTATTGTGAGTTTAAGCTGAAATATCTGCTTTGGAGTTGAACTTTCTCTGTCAAAATTAAAATATATAACCCTCTTAAGAATATTTCTTCAGTTATATTTGTACAAATGAGAGAAAAGATATAAAAATTCTACAAATTTAAGTAACCTTGTAGTATCAAAATACAACAATTCACCTGCGTGGGTAAAGAAAGATAAATTAGAGTATATTTTTAAAATATTGGGAAAAGATTACAAATAATGATAGCTACAAATACAACTGTTCACAGTAATTTTTAATAAAAAATGCAAATTCAGAAATAGCATTACCATTGAAAAATGAAGTTTTCTTTATATAAATGTCATGGCATAAAATTGTGACATTTCATAAACAAAGGAAAAACAGATTCCTTCTGGGTAATGATGTGCCTACATATATTTGAGCCAGAACACAAAATATAAGATTTAAAAACACAATCTGGAAACAACATTGGCAGCTCCAGCTACTTCACACTTTATCTGTGCCTTAGGATTACTAGGATTCTTGAAACTATTTGAAAAGCTTTATATTGGATAAGATGTCAGATTGTTGTAAAATTGAATTTTACTTGACAATCTAACTCTTTTTTGTAATCTCATATGCTTCTTCATATCCATATATAAATACCTATGCAACTGTGCATAAACTGTGTGTGTGAGAGTTTAGAATATCTTTAGAGAGATTCATGGGCAACTCTCAAAAGTGATTACCTCTAGGAGATTTGACCAGCAAAGCAAATTGTGAGAAGGACGTTTTTTCTTTACTTGAGTGTATTATGTGTTTAAATGGGCTTGAATTGAATTTGCAACAATAATAACAATGATAGAAAAACTGAAGACAATTAAAATATATTTGAATTAAGAGTATATTCAGGAAAGAATTTTTTTCAGAGGGTATAAATACATTTGAATTTTAGAAAAAAATCTACTTTGGAATTGAAAAGTATGAAGTAAAGAGGTGAGATGGTGGTAATAACATCATAATATAAAAAATTGGTCCAAGAAAACAGGGATGAGCTTGAGGAAGAAATCAAGCTCTTGTAGGAGACACAGAACTATGGACTTACTGAATAGAAATGTAAAATATTAACTGGCTACCTGCAGTGAATGAGAACACAGAAAATACTACAAATGGCTTTTAAGTTTCTAGAGTGGGAGACAAGGACAGTTATTTAGTAAATCAGAAAAATGCAGGCTAGTTCTGTCAGTTGTGTGGAGAAGAGGCAAATCTTTCAGGAGAAAAATTACAATAGAAAAGCATCAGTGCCAAGATTAAACTACAAGGTAAAGAAAATGGAGTTAAACTGATTGTGTTCAGAGGTTATCTGGAGTCATTAAAATGATGGAAATCCTAGGTTAAATTAGATTAAGAAATATTAAACTGACAACATTAGGTTAAGCAAACCTTATCCTTGAGCAAAAATCTTAATTTTTATTACTGATGATATTAATAGGAGTGATAATATGGTTCTTCTTACAGTCAAGTTCATGCATCTTCTATCATTTTCTGTATGCAAAATTTACTTTGTAATAGGCATAGTTAAATTATAGATGGAAAACTGAGGCTCCAACAGAATATCATATAACATATGCAGCAAAATTACTGAGTGGTTCAACTGGAATTTGAACTTAATCAGTGAAATCACCACACACTTTTAAGCCTTATGCTCATGATTGCATTGGGATTTGGAGTTATTTTGGATACCTTCAAATGATATTAGAATATTTCTATCATTTCTATGTAAGGATAATCCATTCATGAGTATTTAGACAGTGACCTGAGCATCAAAGCCCTTTGGGGATCTCATTCAGGTCTGAACTTAAAGGGCTGGATTATAAAGAGAATTATTTTACTCTTGTCTCTAAATTTCACTTTTAATAGCTTTCATTCAAGGTTTATATGCCTCCAAGAAACCTCAAGTCAACAAAGATCACCTGTGATAAGGACAATGTGACAAACCACAAAATCATTCAATAGGAAGATAAAATGAATCATGATACTGGGGTTTGTTTGAAACATGAAATTTTCAGACAGCAAAACTTCTAGACTGTCCTTGCTAATGAGAGTAAAAGGAAACTGCATTATAAATTTTGTCTTGTTTTTATCCCATTTTTCAAATGTTAGTTCACAATTTTTACCCTAAGCTTTAGTTTTTGTTCTCTCTCGTTTTTATTTGCCTAGCTTTACCTTTAATTCATATTTATGAATAACACATAATTTGAGATATGAATGAAACAATAGTGAAGCTTCCAGAATGTTTCATATAAATCTTCTTGAGGAATATAGGCATATGGAAATTGAGACATCTCAGAAATTAGTTATTAATAAGTAACTAGATCTCTAAATTCAGAAAAGCGACCTGGCTCTCTACTAACAACTAAAAGAAATTATTTTTCTACTTACAAGATAGCGTGAAAAAATTATTTTCTATTCAGAGTGTATTTTCTTTTTTGTAATATCATTTAAATGAGACTATAGACCTCCAGTTAGGAAGTCTTCCTTTTGGAATTTAGCATTCTGAGTTTAAAAAGATGAAGATAAATCTATAAAACCTCTAGTGAGAGTGCTTTAAAAAGTGGCGTGTGTGCTTTACATGCTAAGTTGCTGCAGTCTCTCTGACTCTTTGCGACCCTCTGGACTGTAGCCCGCCAGGCTCCTCTGTTTCTGGGATTTTCCAGGAAAGTGTACTGAGGTGGATTGTCATGCCCTCCTCAAGGGGATCTTCCTGACCCAAGGATCATACCTATATCTCTTAAGTCTCCTTCATTGGCAGGTGAGTTTTCACCACCTGGGAAGTTCACAACCTGGGAAGCCCATAAAAGAGTGGTGGTTACTTTTAAAGATGAATTTGATAGCTAATTTGAGATTGTAAAAGAGAACAAAGTTATCTAATTTCCAGAAACTTAAATTTACATTAGCTTCAGTGAACATCTGTGTTAACTAATATAGCAATAGACTCTCTTCAGAGGTACCCTAAGTTCTCACCATAATATGAGTACAACATTTGATTGTCATCCTGCTTTTTAACTTATTCGCGGAGCACATCATGTGAAACACTGGGCTGGAAATGTTACAAGATGGAATCAAGATTGCTGGGAGAAATATCAACAACCTCAGATATGCAGATGATACCAGTATGATGGTGGAAAGCAAAGAGGAACTACAGAGCCTCTTGATGAAGGTGAAGGAAGAGAGTGAAAAAGCCAGCTTAAAACTCAATATTAAAAAAAAATACTAAGATCATGGCATCTGGTCCCATCCAGTGCACGGCAAACAGAAGGAGAAAAGATGAAAGCAGTGTCAGATTTCTTCTTCTTGGGCTCTAAAATCACTGTGGATGCAGCTATGAAATTAGAAGACAATTGCTTCCTGGCAAGAAAGTTATGAAAAACCTAGATAGTATGTTAAAAAAACAAAGACATCACTTTGCCTACAAAGGTTCAAATAGTTAAGGCTATGGCTTTTCCAGTAGTCATGTACAGATGTGAGAACTGGATGATAAAGAAGGCAGTGCACTGATTAATTGATGCTTTCCAACTGTGGTGCTGGAGAAGACTCTTGAGAGTCCCTTAGAAAGCAAGGGGATCAAACTAGTCAATCTTAAAGAAAATTAACCCTGAATACTCTTTGGAAGGTCTGTTGCTGAAACTGAAGCTCCATTACTTTGGCCATCTGATGCAAACAGATCATTGGAAAAGACCCTAATACTGGGGAAGATTGAAGGCAAAAGGAGAAGAAGGCAACAGAGTATTAGATGGTTGGTTGGCATCACCAATTTAATGGACATGAGTTTGAGCAAACTCTGGGAGATGATGAAGGACAGGAAATCCTAGTGAGCTGCAGTCCATGGGGTCAAGAAGAGTCAGACATGACTTGGTAACTGAACAACATCATCAAAGTAGTGAAAGATTTGTTTTTAATAATATGTTGAAGAAGATCATTATGATAGCTAACTATGAACTTCATTAGAAAAAAACATAAAGTGTTTTACTCATTCAGTTTAAAATTATAAGTTAACACTCAGTTGAGTGAAAATGCAGAAGCACATAATATTATCTTAGAATGAAAGGTTACATTTCATTTAGAAAAAAAGCAGTGAACTAAAATGTGATGGTGTCATAATTGATAGAAAATTTCCTACTTAGAGATGCTTCCCTTGTGGTTCAGAGGGGAAAGAATCCACCTGCAATTCAGGAGACCCCGATTCTATCCCTGGGTCAGGCAGATCCCCTGCAGTAGCAAATGCCAACCCACTCCAGTATTCTTGCCTGGAGAATTCCATGGACAAAGAAGCCTGGCAGGCTATAATCCATGGTGGCTCAAAGAGTCAGACACAACAAGTAACTAACACTTTCACTTTCAGAATGATATATGATAATTATGGCAATTCAAATTGTTTTTCAGTGAAGTCTAGACAGTTTCATATTCAGTATCTTTCCTAATTTCAGAGACATTTGAAGTATAAAATTAATATAGTAGATGAAGAATCAAAATCTGCATATTGCTTATTTTGTGTTTTGAGTGTCACAAGTATACATCAATTTGATAGTACCAAGTGACTATGAAACTGTTATCTTTTGGATTAAAAAATAACTTTATCAAAAGTAAGATGATAATTGCATCAGTCAAGATGAGATATGAGTCAACTGATCTTATGTATGGAAATTGTACATCTTCTGTATATAATTATGAAGGATGGGAATATCAATTAAGGGAAGAAAATGGTTGGCATATTGGTTGACACAAATAACAGTGTGTATAACACACACACTGTGTATTAAGGATAACATGGTATTATTTATTCAAAAACATGTACAATAAATAAATCCACGTTCTTTTAGTATTATTAGTATTATTGCCTCGGTTCAGGTTAGTTCAGCTCAGTCGTGTCCGACTCTTTGCGACCCCATGAATTGCAGCACGTCAGGCCTCTCTGTCCATCACCAATACCCGGAGTTCACTCAAACTCACATCCATTGAGTCAGTGATGCCATCCAGCCATCTCTTCCTCTGTCATCCCCTTCTCCTCCTGCCTCCAAACCCTCCCAGTATCAGAGTCTTTTCGAATGAGTCAACTCTTCGCATGAGGTGACCAAAGTACTGGAATTTCAGCCTTATCATCAGTCCTTCCAAAGAACATCCAGGACTGATCTCCTTTAGAATGGATTGGTTCCATCTCCTTGCAGTCCAAGGGACTCTCAAGAATCTTCTCCAACACCACAGTTCAAAAGCATCAATTCTTTGGCGCTCAGCCTTCTTCACAGTTCAACTCACATCCATACATGACTACTGGAAAAACCATAGCCTTGACTAGACGGACTTTGGTGGCAAAGTAATCTCTCTGCTTTTGAATATGCTGTCTATGTTGGTCATAACTTTCCTTCTAAGGAGTAAGCATCTTTTCATTTCATGGCTGCAATCGCCATCTGCAGTGGTTTTGGTGCCCCCCCCCCCCCCGCCCCCCAAAAAAAGTCTGACACTGTTTTCACTGTTTCCCCATCTATTTCCCATGAAGTGGTGGGACCGGATGCCATGATCTTCGTTTTCTGAGTGTTGAGCTTTAAGCCAACTTTTTCACTCTCCTCTTTCACTTTCATCAAGAGGCTTTTGAGTTCCTCTTCACTTTCTGCCATAAGGGTGGTGTCATCTGCATATCTGAGGTGATTGATATTTCTCCTGGCAATCTTGATTCCAGCTTGTGCTTATTCCAGCTCAGCGTTTCTCATGATGTACTCTGCATAGAAGTTAAATAAGCAGGATGACAATATACAGCCTTGACGTACTCCTTTTCCTATTTGGAGCCAGTCTGTTGCTCCATGGCCAATTCTAACTGTTGTTTCCTGACCTGCATATAGGTTTCTCAAGAGGCAGGTCAGGTGGTCTGATATTCCCATCTCTTTTGGAATTTTCCACAGTTTATTGTGATCCACACAGTCAAAGACTTTGGCATAGTCAGTAAAACAGAAATATATATTTTTCTGGAACTCTCTTTCTTTTTTGATGATCCAGCTCTATGCATATTATAAAAATCTATGAAACAGAGATATTTTGAAGCTGTTTGATACAAAAATATTTTTATTAACATGATTTACTTAATACAATTTATTAAAAGTAGATAATTTTTTATATATTTGGATTGAGTTCATAATGTTTTTGAAAATAATTACAGAATCATAAATCTGAGATAGGAAATTCAAGTATCATAAATATAATAGTTTTAGAGATGTTTCTGGAGATTAAAATATCAGTGCTATTAACTGAAATAAGCGTTGAATACAATAACATATCTATTATATATGCAAATTATTTCTTATGGCAGAAACTGAAGAGGGATTAAAGAGCCTCTTAAAATGGATGAGGAGAGTGAAAAAGCTGGCTTAAAATTCAACATTCAAAAAAAAAAGACCATGACATCTGGTCCCATCATTTCATGACAAATAGATGGGGAAAAAATGCAAACAGTGACAGACTTCACTTTTTGGGGCTCCAAAATCACTGCAGATGGTGACGGCAGTCATGAAATTAAGACACTTATTCCTTGGAAGATAAACTATGAGCAACCTAGACAGCATATTAAAAAGCAGAGATATTACTTTGCCAACAAAGTTTAATCCAGTCAAAGTTCTGTTTTTTCCAGAATCATCTATAGATGTGAGAGTTAGACTATAAAGAAAGCTGAGTGCCTAAGAATTGATGCTTTTCAAACTTGTATTAGAGAAGACTCTTGAGAGTCCCTGGACTGAAAGGAGATCAAACCAGTCAGTCCTAAAGGAACTCATTGGAAAGACTGAAGCTGAAGCTGAAACTGCAATACTTTGGCCACCTGATTCAAAGAACTGACAGTTGAAAAGATCCTGATGCTGGGAAAGACTGAAGGCAGGAGGAGAAGGGGACTACAGAAGATGAGGTGGTTGGATGGCATCACTGACTCAATGGACATGAGTGTGAGCAAGCCCTGAGAGTTGGTGATGGACAGGGAAGCCTGGTGTGCTGCTGTTCATGGGGCTGCAGATTCAGACATAACTAAGTAACTGAACTGACTGAACATTAGCTTCTACTTGTGAAAAGATGTACCATTATTCTTTCCTCCCTATAAAAGGTGCAAAAGATAAAAGCAAAAACAATGCAGTTGAGAGGAGTCCTAAGATGGCAGAGGAATAGGACGGGGAGACCACTTTCTCCCCAAAAAATTCATCAAAAGAACATTTAAACGCTGAGTAAATGCCACAAAACAACTTCTGAATGCTGGCAGAGTACATCAGGCACCCAGAAAAGCAGCCCACTGTCTTCGAAAAGAGGTAGGAAAAAAATATAAAAGACAAAAAAAGAGACAAAAGAAGTAGGGATGGAGCTCCATCCTTGGAAGGGAGTCTTAAAAAGAGAGACGTTTTCAAACACCAGGAAATACTCTCACTGCCGAGTCTGTGGCAAGCCTTGGAAGCACAGAGGGCAATATAACAGGAGGGAGAAATAAATAAATAATTAAAACCCACAGATTATGATCCCAATGGTAACTCCCCCAGCAGAGAAGCAGCACAGACACCTGCATCCACCACTAGCAAGCGGGGGATGGGCAGGGAGGCGCAGGCTGCATTGCTTAGAGTAAGTATTGGGCCCGAATGCTCCTAGTGTAATCAGAGCAAACTAATTTGGGCTAGCAAACCAGACTGTGGGATAGCTACCACGCGAAAAGCTCTAACATAAGACATCACCAAGACCACACACAGAACAAAGGACAGAACAGAATTAGCCAGCTTCAGACCATCCCGCTCCGGTGACAGGCACCCAGAGACAGAAGGGATGGAAGGGCTGGAAGGGCTGGAAGGGGGCAATCGCAGCCCCAGAGAGACATTATCTACCAAACTGCAAGCAGGTTCCTTTGCTAACTAAGACTTCTGGGAGTTCTGGATAGTCATCATCCGCATGAGAAGGTGAGCCAGTTGTACACCCAGAAAACCGAGCAGCAGGGATGGGAGAGGCAATAAGTCACAGTGACCACGCTCATCAAACACCTCAGCTACTCGGATCTGGGAAGGGCACAAAACACAGGCCCAATCGAGTCAGTACCTCTGAGGACTACCTGAGTGCCTGAACCTGAGCAGCTTAGACCTGGGAGGTGCATGCAGCCCAGGGCCTGCATCAGACAGTTCCCGGCAGAGCAAACTAGATCCTGAGCTGTGTGCACAGTGAGTAGGGGCAGGCCCAGTGTGGCTGAGACACTGAGAGTACACACCAATGTTACTTGTTTGCAGTGTCCCTCCCTCCCCAGAGCGTGAACAAGTGAGCCTAAAAAAAGTGTTCACCATTGCCCGCCTTGTGTCAGGGTGGAAATCAGACACTGAAGAAACCAGGAAACAGAAGAAGCTAAAACAGAGGAAGCCACCTTGGAAGTGACAGGTGCAATAGATTAAAACCCTGTCATTAGTACCAGCTACATAGGAAGGGGCCTATAGATCTTGAGAAATATAAGCCAGACCAAGGAACTATCCGAAAATGAACTGACCCCACACTGCCCACAACACCACCAGAGAAAGTCCTAGATATATCTTGACTATTTTTATGATCATTCTTTTTTGTTTCTTTTTCTTCTTTTTTTAAAACCTTTTTTAATTTTTAAGTCCTCTATTATTCCTTTAATTTTCATTTTTATAACCTACTATTACTTTTCAAAAAAAAAAGACCCTAATTTTTGTGACTTTGTTTTTTTTTCTCCTTCTTTTCTTTAACATTGTATTTTAATCTACCCTAGATTTTTAACCTTTGCTTTTTGGTAGTTGTTATCAATTTTGTACCTTTAAAAATCCAATCTTCAGTACCCATTTTCACTTGGGAGCAAGATTACTGGCTTGACTGCTCTCTCCTCCCTTGGACTCTCCTTTTACTCTGCCAGGTCGCCTCTGTCTCCTCCCTCCCTCTTTTCTTCTCTACCCAACTCTGTGAATCTCTGTGTGTTCTAGACAGTGGAGAACACTGAAGGAACTGATTACTGGCTGGATCTGTCTCTCTCCTTTTCATTCCCCCCTTTTATCCTCCTGGCCACCTCTGTCTCCTTTCTCCCTCTTCTCTTCTCTGTATAACTCTGTGAACATCTCTGAGCAGTCCAGATTGTGGAGCACACATAAGAAAATGATTACTGGCTAGCTTGCTCTCTCCTTTTTTGATTCCACCTCATCTCATTCGGGTCACCTGTAACACCCTCTTCCCTCTTCTCTTCTTCATGTCACTCTGTGAACCTCTCTGGGTGTCCCTCAATGTGGAGAAAGTTTTCATCTTTAACCTAGATGTTTTATCAATGGTGCTGTTTAGAAAGAGAAGCATTTAGACTACTGTAAAAATGAGACTGAAAACCAGAAGCAGGAGGCTTAAGTCCAAATCCTGAGAACATCAGAGAACTTCTGACTCCAGAGAACATTAATCAATAGGAGCTCATCAAACGCCTCCATACCTACACTGAAACCAAGCACCAGACAAGGGCCAACAAGTTCCAGAACAGGACATACCATGCAAATTCGCCAGCAAAACAGGAACACAGCCCTGAGCTTCAATATACAGGCTGCCCAAAGTTACCCAAAAACCACTGACATCTCATAACTCATTACTGGACACTTCATTGCACTCCAGAGAGAAAAAATCCAGCTCCACCCACCAGAACACAGACACAAGCTTCCCTAACCAAGAAACCTTGACAAGCCACTGATACAACCCCACCCACAGTGAGGAAAATCCACAATAAAGAGAACTCCACAAACTGCCAGAACACAGAAAGGCCACCACAAACGCAGTAATATAAACAAGATGAAGAGACAGAGGAATATTCAACAGGTAAAAGAACAGGATAAATGCCTACCAAACCAAACAAAAGAGGAAGAGATAGGGAATCTACCTGATAAATAATTCTGAATAATGATAGTGAAAATGATCCAAAATCTTGAAATCATAAAGGAATCACAGATAAATAGCCTGGAAACAAGGATTGTGAAGATGCAAGAAACATTTAACAAGGACCTAGAAGAAATAAAAAAGAGTCAATAATATAATGAATAATGCAATGAATGAGATCAAAACACTCTGGAGGCAACAAATAGTATAATAACAGAGGTAGAAGATAGGATTAGTGAAGTAGAAGATAGAATGGTAGAAATAAATGAATCAGAGAGGAAAAAAGAAAAATGAATTAAAAGAAATGAGGACAATCTCAGAGACCTCCAGGAGAGTGTTAAACACCCCAACATTCAAATCATAGGATTCCCAGAAGAAGAAGACAAAAAGAAAGACCATGAGAAAATACTTGAGGAGATAATAGTTGAAAAGTTCCCTAAAATGGGGAAGGAAATGATCACCCAAGTCCAAGAAACCCAGAGAGTCTCAAACAGGATAAACCCAAGGTGAAACATCCCAAGAAACATATTAATCAAATTAACAAAGATCAAACACAAAGAACAAATATTAAAATTAGCAAGGGAAAAACACAAATAACACACAAGGGGATTCCCATAAGGATAACAGCTGATCTTTCAATAAAAACTCTTCAGGCCAGGAGGGAATGACAAGACATACTTAAAGTGATGAAAGAAATAACCTACAGCCCAGATTACTGTACCCAGCAAGGATTTCATTCAAATATGAAGGAGAAATCAAAAGCTTAACAGACAAGCAAAAGCTGAGAGAATTCAGCATCACCAAGCCAGTTCTCCAACAAATGCTAAAGGATATTCTCTAGACACGAAACAAAAAAGGGTGTATAAACTCAAACCCAAAACAATAAAGTAAATGGCAAGGGAATCATACTTATCAATAACTACCTTAAACGTAAATGGATTGAATGCCCCAACCAAAAGACAAAGACTGGCTGAATGGATACAAAAACAAGACCCCTATATATGTTGTCTACAAGAGACCCACCTCAAAACACGGGACACATACAGACTGAAAGTAAAGGGCTGGAAAAAGATATTCCATGCAAATAGAGACCAAAAGAAAGCAGGAGTGGCAATACTCATATCAGATAAAATAAACTTTAAAACAAAGGCTGTGAAAAGAGACAAAGAAGGACACTACATAATGGTCAAAGGGTCAATCCAAGAAGATATAACAATTATAAATACATATGCACCCAACATAGGAGCACCACAATATGTAAGACAAATGCTAACAAGTATGAAAGGGGAAATGAACAATAACACAATAATAGTGGGAGACTCTAATACCCCATTTACACCTATGGATAGATCAACTAAACAGAAAATTAACAAGGAAACACAAACTTTAAATGATACAGTAGACCAGTTAGACCTAATTGACATCTATAGGACATTTCACCACAAAACAACGAATTTCACCTTTTTCTCAAGCACACAGGGAACCTTCTCCAGGATAGATCACATCCTGGGCCTTAAATCTAGCCTTGGTAAATTCAAAAAAAACTGAAATCATTCCAAGCATATTTTCTGACCACAATGCAGTAAGATTAGATCTCAATTACAGGAGAAAAACTATTAAAAATTCCGACATATGGAGGCTGAAAAGCACGCTTCTAAATAACCAACAAATCACAGAAGAAATCAAAAAAGAAATCAAAATAGACATAGAAACGAATGAAAATGAAAACACAACAACCAAAAACCTGTGGGACACTGTAAAAGCAGTGCTAAGGGGAAAGTTCATAGCAATACAGGCATACCTCAAGAAACAAGAAAAAAGTCAAATAAATAACCCAACTCTACCACTAAAGCAACTAGAAAAGGAAGAAATGGAGAACCCCAGGGTTAGCAGAAGGAAAGAAATCTTAAAAATTAGGGCAGAAATAAATGCAAAAGGAACAAAAGGGACCATAGCAAAAATCAACAAAGCCAAAAGCTGGTTCTCTGAAAGGATAAATAAAATTGACAAACCATTAGCCAGACTTTTCCAGAAGCAAAGGGAGAAAAATCAAATCGATAAAATTAGAAATGAAAATGGAGAGATCACAACAGACAACACAGAAATACAAAGGATCATAAGAGACTACTATCAGCAATTATATGCCAATAAAATGGACAATGTGGAAGAAATGGACAAAATCTTAGAAAAGTACAATTTTCCAAAACTGAACCAGGAAGAAATAGAAAACCTTACAGACCGATCACAAACATGGAAATTGAAACTGTTATCAGAAATCTTCCAGCAAACAAAAACCCATGTCCAGACGGCTTCACAGGTGAATTCTACCAAAAATTTAGAGAAGAGCTAACACTCATCCTACTCAAACTCTTCCAGAAAATAGCAGAGGAAGTTAAACCTCCAAACTCATTCTATGAGGCCACCATCACCCTAATACCAAAACCTGACAAAGATGCCAAAAAAAGAAAACTACAAGCCAATATCACTGATGAACATAGATGCAAAAATCCTTAACAAAATTCTAGCATTCAGAATCCAAAAACACATTAAAAAAATCATACACCATGACGAAGTGGGCTTTATCTCAGGGATACAAGTATTCTTCAAATCCACAAATCAATCAATGTAATTCACCACTTTAACAAATTGAAAAATAAAAGCCATATGATTATCTCAATAGATGCAAAGAAGGCCTTTGACAAAATTCAACATCCATTTCTGATAAAAACTCTCCAGAATGCAGGAATAGAAGGAACATACCTCAACATAATAAAAGCTATATATGACAAGGTGAAGGTGAAGGTGATGTCGCTCAGTCGTGTCCGACTCTTTGCGACCCCGTGGACTGTAACCTACCAGGCTTCTCCGTCCATGGGATTCTCCAGGCAAGAATACTGGAGTGGATTGCCATTTCCTTCTCCAGGGGATCTTCCCAACCCAGGGATTGAACCCAGGTCTCCTGCATTGGAGGCAGATGCTTTAACCTCTGAGCCACCAGGGAAGCCTCACAGCAGATATTATCTTCAATGGTGAAAAATTGAAAGCATTTACCCCTAAACTCAGGAACAAGACAAGGGTGCCCACTTTCGCCACTATAATTCAACACAGTTCTGGAAGTTTTGGCTACAGCAATCAGAGCAGAAAAGGAAATAAAAGGAATCCAAATTGGAAAAGAAGAAGTAAAAGTCTCACTCTTTGCAGATGACATGATCCTCTACATAGAAAACCCTAAAGACTCCACCAGAAAATGACTAGAGCTAATCAATGAATATAGTAAATTTGCAGGATATAAAATCAACACACAGAAATCCCTTGAATTCCTATACACTAATAATGAGAATTAGAAAAAGAAATTAAGGAAACATTTCCATTCACCATTGCAATGAAAAGAAGAAAATACTTAGGAGTATATCTCCCTAAAGAAACTGAAGACCCATATATAGAGAACTATAAAACACTGGTGAAAGAAATCAAAGAGGACACTAATAGATGGAGAAATATACCATGTTCATGGATCAGAAAAATCAATATAGTGAACATGAGTATACTACCCAAAGTAATCTATAGATTCAGTGCAATCCCTATCAAGATGCCAGAGGTATTAACAAATAATTTCACAATATGTATGGAAATAGAAAAAAACCTCGAATAGCTAAAGCAATCTTGAGAAAGAAGAATGGAACTGGAGGAATCAACCTACCTGACTTCAGGCTCTATTACAAAGCCACAGTCATCAAGACAGTATGGTACTGGTACAAAGACAGAAATATAGATCAATGGAACAAAATAGAAAGCCCAGAGATAAATCCACACACCTATGGACACCTTATCTTTGAAAAAGGAGGCAAGAATGTAAAATGGATTAAAGACAATCTCTTTAACAAGTGATGCTGGGAAAACTGGTCAACCACTTGTAAAAGAATGGAACTAGATCACTTTCTAACACCATACACAAAAATAAACTCAAAATGAATTAAAGATCTAAATGTAAGACCAGAAACTATAAAACTCCTAGAGGAGAACATAGGCAAAACACTCTCCGACATACATCATAGCAGGATCCTCTATGACCCACCTCCCAGAATACTGGAAATAAAAGCAAAAATAAACAAATGGGATCTAATTAAAATTGAAAGCTTCTGGACAACAAAGGAATCTATAAGCAAGGTGAAAAGACAGCCTTTGGAATGGGAGAAAATAATAGCAAATGAAGCAACTGACAAACAACTAATCTCAAAAATATACAAGCAACTCCTGCAGCTCAATTCCAGAAAAATAAACGACCCCATAAAAAAATGGGCCAAAGAACTAAATAGACACTTCTCCAAAAAAGACATACAGATGGTTAACAAACACATGAAAAGATGCTCAACATCACTCATTATCAGAAAAATGCAAATCAAGACCACAATGAGGTACCTTTTCACACCAGTCAGAATGGCGGCCATCCAAAAGTCTATAAGCAATAAATGCTGGAAGACTGTGGAGAAAAGGAAACCCCCTTACACTGTTGGTAATGCAAAGTAGTATAGCCACTATGGAGAACAGTGTGGAGATTCCTTAAAAAACTGGAAACAGAACTGCCTTATGACCCAGCAATTCCACTGCTGTGCATACACACCGAGGAAACCAGAATCGAAAGAGACACATGTACCCCAATGTTCATCGCAGCACTGTTTATAATAGCCAAGACGTGCAAGCAGCCTAGATGTCCATCAGCAGACGAATGGATAAGAAAGTTGTGGTACATATACACAATGGAGTATTACTCAGCCATTAAAAAGAATACATTTGAATCAGTTCTAATGAGACGGATGAAACTGGAGCCTATTATACAGAGTGAAGTAAGCCAGAAAGAAAAACACCAATACAGTATACTAACACATATATATATGGAATTTAGAAAGATGATAACGATAACCCTGTATGCGAGACAGCAAAAGAGACACAGATGTATAGAACAGTCTTTTGGACTCTGTGAGAGAGGGAGAGGGTGGGATGATGTGGGAGAATGGCATTGAAACATGTATAATATCATATATGAAATGAATCACAAGTCTAGGTTCGATGCAGAGTGCAGGATGCTTGGGGCTGATACACTGGGATGACCCCGAGGGATGGTGTTGGGGGGGAGGTGGGAGGGGGGTTCGGGATTGGGAAAGCATGTACACCCGTGGTGGATTCATGCTGATGTGTGGGAAAACCAATACAATATTTTAAAGTTAAAAAATAAATAATCATAATAAATAAAAAGATAAAAAAGAAATTAAAAAAAGAAAACAATGAAGTCAGCAGATGAAACAAAATTTATGGCTTTAAAGTCTTAGCTTTTCAAGATTCCATCCACTCTCACTCATTTTCCCAATAAACAACAAATTGTGGGTTCTAAAATAATGTGATAGTTTATTAAATTTCATCTTTGCTCTGGTGTCCTTCTATTTAATCCATATTCAGTATTCTATTGTTAAAATAAATTAATACATTCTTAGAGTTGCTAGGATAAAGCCAAACCTCTTTTCTGGCTTAGTTTTTTTCTTTTTGTTTGTTTGTTTTTTTCATAAGTCAATCATCTTCTGTTCACTTTACTATTTGTTTTTTTGTTTTTTTTTTTCTGGCCATTAATAGATTTCATGCAATGTTACACATATGCCCTGATACTTGATTTTTTTAAATATAAATTTATTTACTTTAATTGGAGGTTAATTAAAATATTGTATTGGTTTTGCCATACTTCAACATGAATCTGCCACAGGTATACATGTGTTCCACATCCTGAATCCCCCTACCTCCTCCCTCCCTGTACCATCCCTCTGGGTCGTCTCAGTGCATCAAACCCAAGCATCTTATATCATGCATCGAACCTGGACTGGCGATTCATTTCATATATGATATTATATATGTTTCAATGTCATTCTCCCACATCATCCCACCCTCTCCCTCTCCCTCTCCCACAGAGTCCAAAAGACTGTTCTATACATCTGTGTCTCTTTTGCTGTCTTGCATACAGGGTTATCGTTACCATCTTTCTAAATTCCATATATATGTGTTAGTATACTGTATTGGTGTTTTTCTTTCTGGCTTACTTCACTCTGTATAATAGGCTCCAGTTTCATCCATCTCATTAGAACTGATTCAAATGTATTCTTTTTAATGGCTGAGTAATACTCCATTGTGTATATGTACCACAACTTTCTTATCCATTCGTCTGCTGATGGACATCTAGGCTGCTTCTATGTCTTGGCTATTATAAACAGTGCTGCGATGAACATTGGGGTACATGTGTCTCTTTCGATTCTGGTTTCCTTGGTGTCTATGCACAGCAGTGGAATTGCTGGGTCATAAGGCAGTTCTGTTTCCAGTTTTTTAAGGAATCTCCACACTGTTCTCCATAGTGGCTATACTACTTTGCATTCCCACCAACAGTGTAAGAGGGTTCCCTTTTCTCCACAGCATTCCAGCATTTATTGCTTGTAGACTTTTGGATGGCCGCCATTCTGACTGGTGTGAAAAGGTACCTCATTGTGGTCTTGATTTGCATTTTTCTGATAATGAGTGATGTTGAGCATCTTTTCATGTGTTTGTTAACCATCTGTATGTCTTTTTTGGAGAAGTGTCTATTTAGTTCTTTGGCCCATTTTTTTATGGGGTCGTTTATTTTTCTGGAATTGAGCTGCAGGAGTTGCTTGTATATTTTTGAGATTAGTTGTTTGTCAGTTGCTTCATTTGCTATTATTTTCTCCCATTCCAAAGGCTGTCTTTTCACCTTGCTTATAGATTCCTTTGTTGTGCAGAAGCTTTTAAGTTTAATTAGGTCCCATTTGTTTATTTTTGCTTTTATTTCCAGTATTCTGGGAGGTGGATCATAGAGGATCGTGCTATGATGTATGTCGGAGAGTGTTTTGCCTATGTTCTCCTCTAGGAGTTTTATAGTTTCTGGTTTGCGTTTAGATCTTTAATCCATTTTGAGTTTATATCCATGTCTTAGACTGTCTTTTTAATTTTGAGGTATCACTTTTCCTTCAAGGTCTTCCTTTTTAAGCTATTTTAATATTCTTGGTCTAGTTATAAGTTTCTTTTTGGATAACATAACACAGGTCACTTTTCTTTTTAGCATAGAATATCACTTTTAAAAAACTCAACTCTCTCTCCCCTTGCTTCCAAAGTACTTATCAAAAGCAAAGAGTGTAGTTTCTTTAATCTTGATGTTTTTATTAGCTCGAACAATGATTGGCTTTTAAGATGTGTTTCATAAATATCACCTGAATTAAATTAATCTTAAATAATCACAATAATAATTTGTTTACTTCTCTAACAAACTTCTCATACAAATCATTTCCCCAAGAAATGATTATATGGAACTTGGAATACCTTTGTATTTAATTATCCATATTGTGACTAATAATGACTGATTTTTTTTTTTTACAAGATGTCATGCTAAGACTTCCTATAAGACCCCAAGAAGAATAATATAAAGAAAAACATTTTTATCCTTCTGTTACACAATTTTTTGTCTTTATTAGTGTTTGCTATTTGGAGACATACACAAATGTTTACCTTGTTCATTTGAAGGAATACATGAGCATGCCAAGATATTTTAAATAAGTACAAAACAATACGGAATATAATAGTACTTTTTTATTTCTTCAAACTTTAGTCATATTTTCAGAGGATGGTGAAATGATGAAACCATATTTCCAGTTTCATTCTCTTTGTGGTGCTCAAATAATACCAAATGTGGCACTTATATTCCTATTTCTTGATGTATGAATTTAAAACTGATATTCTGAGATGCAGAATGAGAGACAATGAAATATTAACACATTCATGGCTTATTCTTGGTATTTTCTGCTTTCCATATTATTTTAAAAATATAAAATGTCTATAAATATCATTAATAATATGACTATAAAATTGTAGTCACTCAAAATGATTGGTTAAATTGGTTCTGTAGAGAAAAGACATGATCCTGAATTATTAAACATGTACCTTCTAAAGAAAGGTGTACAAAGAATCCAATTCTATCTATAAACTCTATTTTCAAACATAATTCTATGAATTTTAAAGGCAACAAATAAGCCTTCTCTTGGAGTTCTCTTTATTTTTAAATTTTTTTTATTTTTTTTTAATTTTTATTTTTACTTTATTTTACTTTACAATACTGTATTGGTTTTGCCATACACTGACTTGAGTTCTCTTTAGAATGTTAAGAATAAAAGATGTTGGAGATGACCCAAGTTGGGATAAATATCCTTCTCACTTATCTAGCTAAAGAAGTTTTTTTTGAGAATTCTATTTTATGAAATTATTAAATACCTTCTAACTATGTAACATATTTAACCACCACTCCAATCACCTCAGTGTAATAATATACACCATAATGGAAAAATAAGTTTATTTTTCAAGCTTTATTTGTTGTCATTATTTGTTGATATAAAATGTTATTGGCAAGTCCTTCTAGATATAGTATACCTATGTCATAGCAAAGAAAATGAAAGAGTAGATATACATCTTTATCTAGGTTTTATTAAAAAAGAATGTTTTAATAATTCCAAGCTAAAGGAATGATAAATTTAAAGAAATGTGGATCTCAGAGAACACTAATAAAGTGAACATGAGAAAATAGAGAAAGGCAGAATAGTTGCAAAATCTTTATATTATAGTTCACTGAGTTCATCTTAACGTTAATAAACATTTGATTCAAGAAATCAAGTATTAAATATTACAGGATATGTAAAATGCTTTGAAATATAATAAAATTCTATTTAATATCATAAATTCTTCATTCCCCTCTCATAGATATAACTGAAGCTTTCCAACATTAGCACCAACCTGTTTAACTAGAAGTAAATAAAATGTATGTATATGTGTGTTCACATGTGCTATATATATATACTAGTTGGATCTCCTTGCAGTCCAAGGGACTCTCAAGAGTCTTTTCCAACATCACAGTTCAAAAGCATCAATTCTTCAGCACTCAGCCTTCTTTATAGTCCAACTCTCACTACCATACATGACCGTTGTAAAAACCATAGCCTTGACTAGACGGACCTTTGTTGACAAAGTAATGTCTCTGCTTTTTAATATGCTGTCTAGGTTGATCATAACTTTCTTTCCAAGGAGTAAGCATTTTTAAATTTCATGCTACAATCACCATCTGCAGTGATTTTGGAGCCCAGAAAAATAAAGTCAGCCACTGTGTCCACTGTTTCCCCATCTTTTTGCCATGAACTGATGGGACTGGATGCCATGATCTTAGTTTTCTGAATGTTGAACTTTAAGCCAACTTTTTCACTTTCCTCTTTCACTTTCATCAAGAGGCTCTTTAGTTCTCTTCACTTTCTGCCATAAGGGTGGTGTCATCTGCCTATCTGAGGTGATTGATATTTCTCCCGGCAATCTTGATTACAGCTTGTGCTTCCTCCAGCCCAGCATTTCTCATGATGTACTCTAATATAAGTTAAATAAGCAGGGTGGCATTATACAGGCTTGACATACTCCTTTTCCTATTTGGAACCAGTCTGTTGTTCCATGTCCATTTCTAACTGTTGGTTCCTGACCTGCATATAGGTTTCTCAAGAGGCAGGTTAGGTGGTCTGGTATTCTCATCTCTTTCAGAATTTTCCACAGTTTATTATGATCCACACAGTTAAAGGCTTTGGCATAGTCAATGAAGAAGAAATAGATGTTTTTCTGCAACTCTTTTGCTTTTTTGATGATCCAGTGAATGTTGGCAATTTGATCTTTGGTTTCTCTGCCTTCGCTAAAACCAGCTTGAACATCTGGAACTTCACGGTTCATGTATTGCTGAAGCCTGGCTTGGAGAATTTTGAGCATTACTTTAGTAGTGTATGAGATGAGTGCAATTGTGTGGTAGTTTGAGCATTCTTTGGCATTGCCTTTCTTTGGGATTGGAATGAAAACTGACCTTTTCCAATCCTGTGGCCACTGCTGGGTTTACCAAATTTGCTGGCATATTGAGTGCAGCACTTTCACAGCGCCATCTTTCAGGACTTGAAATAGTTCAACTGGAATTCCATCACCTCCACTAGCTTTTTCCCTAGTGATGCTTTCTAAGGCCCACTTGAATTCATATTCCAGAATGTTTGGCTCTAGGTGAGTGACCACACCATCGTGATTATCTGGAATGTGAAGATCTTTTCTGTACAGTTCTTCTGTGTATTCTTGCCACCTCTTCTTAATATCTTCTGCTTCTGTTAGGTCCCTACCATTTCTGTCCTTTATTAAGCCTAAGTTTGCATGAAATTTTCCCTTGGTATCTCTAATTTTCTTGAAGAGATCTCTAGTCTTTCCCATTCTACTGTTTTCTTCTATTTCTTTACATTGATCACTAAGGAAGGCTTTCTTATCTCTCATTGCTATTCTTTGGAACTCTGTATTCAAGTTGGTATGTCTTTCTTTTTCTCCTTTGCTTATCACTTACCTTCTATTCACAGCTATTTTGTAAGGCCTACTCAGACAGCCATTTTGCTTTTCTTGCATTTCTTTTTCTTGGGGATGGTCTTGATTCCTGTCTCCTCTACAATGTGCAATGAAACTCCATCCATAGTTCATCAGGCACTCTATCTATCAGATCTAGTCTCTTAAATCTATTTCTCACTTCCACTGTATAGTCATAAGGGATTTGATTTAGGGCATACCTGAATGGTCTAGTGGTTTTCTCCACTGTCTTCAATTTCAGCCTGTATTTGGGAATGAGGATTTCATGACCTGAGCCACAATCAGATCCCGGGCTAGTTTTTACTGACTATATAGAGCTTCTCCATCTTTGACTGCAAATAATATAATCAATCTGATTTTGGTGTCGGCTATCTGGTGATGTATATGTGTAGAGTCTTCGCTTGTGTTGTTGCAAGAGGGTGTTTGCTATGACCAGCGCCTTCTTTTGGCAGAACTCTATTAGCCTTTGCCCTGCTTCATTCTGTACTCCAAGGCCAAATTTGCCTGTTTCTTGACTTCCTACTTTTGCATTCCAGTCCCCCGTAATGAAAAGGACATCTTTTTTGGGTGTTAGTTCTAGGAAGTCTTGTAGATCTTCATAAGCCTTTTCAACACCAGCTTCTTCAGTGTTACTGGTTGGGGCATAGACTTGGATTACCATGATATTGAATGGTTTGCCTTGGAAACGAACAGAGACTGACGTTTTTGAGATTGCATCCAAGTACTGCATTTGACTCTTTTGTTGAACATGATGGCTACTCCATTTCTTCTGAGGGATTCCTGCCCACAGTGATAGGTATAATGGTCATTTGAGTTAAATTCACCCATTCTAGTCCATCTTAGTTCACTGATTCCTAGAATGTCGATGTTCAGTCTTATCATCTCCTATTTGACCACTTCCAATTTGCCTTGATTCATGGACCTAACATTCCCAGTTCCAATGCAGTATTGCTCTTTACAGCATCAGACCTTGCTTCTGTCACCAGTCACATCCACAATTGAGTGTTATTTTTGCTTTGGCTCCACCCTTCATTCTTTCTGGAGTTATTTCTTCACTGATCTCCAGTAGCATGTTGGGCACCTACTGACCTGGGGAGTTCCTCTTTCGGTATCCTATCATTTTGCCTTTTCATACTGTTCATGGGGTTCTCAAGGCAAGAATACTGAAGCAGTTTGCCATTTCTTTCTCCAGTGGGCCATATTCTGTAAGTGGACCAATTTCACTTCAAGTTTTCTTTCTAAATGTTTATTATTAAAATTTGTAGAAAGATTTCAAAACAAATCACCATAAGACCCTAAAAAGTAAATAGTAACAGACAACTTTTGAATGAGTTAAGTAAAAACTTAAAAACTACCAATACAGTGGTGGTGATTTTTTCTTTTCTTTCTTTCCTCTTTTTTTCCACCTTCACTCATGAATGGGTAGAGTGAGCATTTGTGTATCAAGCAAGGGTATTAAAATCTCAAAAAATTAAACTATCTTTTTGCCAAATGAAAATTGAACATCTGTAAGTCCAAGGGTTTGAAAAATATCATCATTTTTGTGTGTACTTTTTTGTTTGTTTATTTTTTAGTTTTGTTTTATTTTTTCTCTTGTTCCTGCCCCAGTTACACAAAACATAAAAACATTGCTGTCATAGTGAGAAAGACACTTAAAACTCTAAGAGAAAACGTATCTATATGGATTGGGGGAAGAAAAAGAAGAAAGAAAGTCATATGATGATGTGTGTCAGGAAAATGCCTATGTTTCTTTATTTTAGCACGATTAACCTGAGAGCTACTCACTATACAGTCTGTTCATGGTTAAAACTGAAAGAACCCCATAACTGTAGCTAGATGACTCAGGAAAAGGTACTATGGAAACAGAGAGGAAGCCACTTGAGAAATCAATCCCTTAAAACTGTATATGCCAAAACACAATTCCTTTAAGCTTTGCATTAGCATTATATACACAAAAGAGATTCCTAAAACCTCTGATAATAGAATTTAAACAGCTATCCAAATTGAAGAATGAAAAGGGAAGTGACACATAAGAGGGACAACTGCAACCATCATAGCAAAAGATTTGGAAACTGAACTGACATTGTAATCCATCACCCATAGTAGATGAGACACAAGTGACTGTTTGAATTTAGGTCCGATTCCTTGTTAAAATAAACAAAAAAATTCAAGATTATCCAGATTAATTATTACAAAATGAAAGATCAAAACATAGTTTCAAAGCTAGATAATATGTTATCTAGTGTAAAATTCAAATTTACTTAGTGTACCAACAACCAGCAAACCTGATCAGTTCAAAGGGGAAAAGACAAAGGGAGTGGCCAAGATGGCAGAATAGGAAGACCTTGAGCTCATCTCCTCCCAGGGACACACAAACATTACAACTATTTATAGGACAGCATTTACAAGAGCAACCTAGAGAGTAGCAAAAATATTTTCTGCAGCCAGATATAAAAAAGCAATCATGATTAGATGAGTAAGAGGGTCAGAGACGCAATGTAGTAAAGATCCACAAATGAGAGGATAATTTCAAGGGCAGAGGTTCTCCCCAAGGAGCAAGGATTCCAGGCCCCACATCGGGCTTCCCGTCCCACAGGTCCTACATCAGGAAGATGAGCCCCCAGAATGTTTAGCTTGGAAAGTCAATTGGATTTAATCTTGGGAGAGTCAGATGGCTGGTGAAAATAATGACTTCAGTTTTACAGGTACACACAAAATCGCATGTGCTCGAAGACCCAGGGCAGAAATAGTCACTAGAATGGACTCTGGAACAATCCCATCCTTGCCTGCTGACCTTTGAGAATCTCAGGGAGAAGCCAGAGACAGCCTGAGCCTCACCCTGCAGATCCTAACAACATCCTTTCGGGGGAGCTCATCCCATGTGAGTACATCGCTGCTGGTGAGTGCCATTTTAGTATTTTCTTACCAACTTATCAGTGCCAGGTCCTGGCCCAATCATAAGCCAGTCAGAACCAGTCCTGGAATACCTTAGGCTAGACAATTAGCTGGTTAGGCAAATGGCATCACCTACCAGCAGACCAGCTCCCCTGGGAACCCCTGAATTCCCAACTGTTGGGAAATTCATGTCCACACACCAGAAGACAGTCAGTCCTGAGACCCCCCCAGACCTCCTGAAGCTGGACATCAGACACAATCCAGCCCACCAGCAGGCTGGCACTAGCCCAATCACTGGCTTCATACACCAGGGGCTGTGAGTTGCTGGGCCCTGGCCCCACCTACCTGCAGACCAGTACTGACTCCAGGAACCCCAGGGCCCTACAGTAAAGTATCCTGGGCCTGGCTCTGTACCAACACTAGCCCTGAGTCCCTCTAGACCTCAGCACTGCCTACCAATAGGTAGACGTTATCTCCAAGACCCCCCTACCCTTCTCCATAGCCAGAGAACTTAGACACAGCACACCCCATCAGTGAGCTGACACTAGTCCCAGGACTCAGCTTCACCTACTACTGTGTGGGCACTACCCTGGCACTTCCTGGATTCTGATCATGCCTGCCAGTAGACTGCCACCAGACTCAAATTCTCAGTCCTACGACCAGCCATGTCAAGATCTGGTCAACCACTGGCCAGAAGCAACCTAGCAGGTACCCTGGATCCCAGTCTGCTCCACAACAGAAGAAATACAGTTTGGGTCTGTTAGTCAGTCTTGCCAGAATTTGGCCCTGCCTACTAGAAGGCCATAACCAGCTGTAAGTGATGCCAGACACCATAGCCAACCTTGTCAAGAATTGGCTCTACCTAGCAAAAAGTTGGTTTAAAGCCTGGGATCCTCAGGACAGGATCCCACACAACAGCAGACTGACACTAGCTCTGGAAACTTTAGCCTTCATAGCCAGTTGCTTTGTGACCTGACACTGTTCACTTGTGGACTGGCATCAGGATCAGGACTCCTCTGGAGGTGCAGCCAACTACAGAAGGTGCCTTACCTATCAGTGGCCTGCATTCACTGCACAGTCTCTGGCAATCAACCAGACCAGGGCCCAGCTACATCTGTTAGTATGCCCATAGTAGTCAGCCCACCAAAACAAACATGCAGCCTCTATAGCGGGCATATAACCTCATAACAAAAAAGGAGTGTGCTACTGGGCCCCATAGGACATTTCTTACAGAAGAGTCTTTCTGCAGGGTCAGGAAATTAACAATTTTCCAAATGAAAACAATAAATAGGCCAAACGAGGTGACAGAGGAAAATACATTCCAAAAGAAAGAATAAATAAAGCCCCAGAAGAATTAAGTGAACTAGAGATAGGAAATCCACCCAATAATAACTTTTAAGGTAATTATCCTAAAGATTCTTTAAAAACTTAGGAAAATTATGGATAAACAGAATGAGAAGATGAAAGTTTTCAACAAACAGAAAATATAAAGAACAACCAAATAGAACTGAAGAATACAATTACCAAAATTAAAAATATGTTAGAAGAAATCACAGAAAATTAACAGAGAGGACTAGAGCAGTGAACAGGAAGACAGAGTAGTAGTTTAGTAGTTCACTAAAATAGTGCACTACTTAAGTAGTTCACTAAAACGAAAAAAGAATACAATGAGGGCAGTTTAAGAGACCTCTAAGACAACATCAAACATACTAACCATTACTTTGTGAGTCCCACAAAGAGAAGAGAGAGAAAATATTTGAAGATATAATAGCTTGAAACCTCCTTAACCTTGGAAGAAGCACAGAGTCTAAATTGTATCACCTTAACGAAAAAACAAAAACAAAAAACACCAAGACACATTGTAGTTAACATGATAAAAAATAAAGATAAAGGTAGAATATTAAAAGCAACAAGGGAAAAACACATTACATGCAAGGGGATTTCATTAAGGCTATCAGCTGACTTTTCAGCAGAAACTTTGCTGACCAGAATGGAGTGACATGGTATATTCAAAATGATGAAAGAAAATATAACCTACCAGCAAGAGTTCTCTACCTGATGAGGCTTTCATTCAGATTTGATGAAAAGATCAAAAATTTTAAGACAAGCAAAAGCTAAAAGAGTTCAGCACCACAAAAGCAGCTTTAAAAGAAACAAACAGCAACAATAGAAAAGGAAATATTAAGGGCATTCGTTAGCTCTTTTTTAATTTATATTTCAGTGCAAATTAATTTCAGATTCTCTACTGAGAGTATAATCTGACAATTCCAGTAGGAATATGTGGAACAGGGGTGGCAGAACGCCAAGGAATTGATGCCTTTGAACGGTCATGCTGTCCAGCCATCTCATCCTGTCCAGCCATCTCATCCTCTAATGCCCTCTCCTCCTTCTGCCCTCGATGGTTCCCATTATCAGGGACTTTTCCAATGTGTCATCTCTTCACATCAGATGACCAAAATACTGGAGCTTCACTTCAGCATAAGTTCTTCCAGTGAATATTCAGGGTTGATCTCCCTTAACATTGACAGGTTTGATATCCTTGCTGTCCAAGGAACTTCAGGAGTATACTCCAGCATCACAGTTCAAAGGCATCAATTCCTTGGCATCCTACCATCCCTGTTCTGCATAGCACTACTGGAATTGTCAGATTATACTCTTAGTAGAGAATCTGAAATTAATTTGCACTGAAATATAAATTAAAAAGAGCTAAATAATGCCCAACCTGTGTAGAAATTCTGATTAATTCTTATTGTTGTTTCAAGTGTTACTCATTATATACATTTTACTTAAGACAGTTAATAGGAAAATAAAGTGCCTGAACCCTTTAGAAATAATTTGATTTTAGATATAAACTGAGATAATCCCAGTGTAATAATTTTAGACTATTTCAGCTTTATTTTTACATCCTATACATCCTTTATTTTCTCCTCATATTTCCCGACTTATTAAAGATATAGAAGGACACATACAAGTTAGAATCAAAGCATAATTTAGTTGTAGATGTCAAAGCATTTGATATTTTAAAAATACCTGTTCCTAGAAAGACAACAATCTTGATAAAGAATGTTGATCCTCAAAAGAGAAGAAAAGAATCTATTGATCAAGCAAAAATAAGCCTTTAAGCCGTACTGCAGTACAGGAGAAAAATCCCTTAGTAGAGAATTAGTAGAATTCTTCCTAGAAGGAGAAAATCAGGAGAGGGTATTATTAGAGTTTAAATTAGGATAGATAGGAATTTGTAAAACAATACCTTTGGTTTGTGAGCCCAGAGCGGCTAATATCTTGAAGCTGTGTGTATTATTAAGCTGTTCATCTTGGCACATCAGTAGTTTATCTTTCAGGAGCAAGTTTAAAGTGTTAAACTTACTTAACTGTAGCGACCTTTTTTTTTTTTTTTTAATCCTCTGTGCTATTTAGCATAGAGACAGGAAAAGATGCCTAGTCCCAGCGATAGGAAAATACGTTGGTTTCAGTTTTCACAAGGCTTTATTGAGAGATAAAAAATTATATGAATTATCTGTTTTCCCTTTCATATGTCAAATGGCAGACCAGAAGACTCTATCATTATCATTATTATAATTCAATAGGCAAAAACTGAAGATAAAGTTTTTAAAAATCCAGATTATTTTGAATAGGGTAACGGAAAGTTAAGTAAGGAAACTAGACAATGGAGTTTATTTTGTTTTCTTGGTTTACTCTGCATATCCCTTGGATATGACAAGACACTGTATGAGGTAAGTACAGTAGTGAATGCTGAATTGCAACATCTCTTTGCTGGCTAGAAAGAGAAGCTAAAGGATGCTCAATATTTTCATTAATAACAATTCATTCAATATACTCCATACCCAAGGGAATAAAAGTTTACCCCCATCTCTTAAAAAAGGAGTGTGAAAAAAATTTTGATGTGTTTCAAAATCATCACAGAGGTTAAGTATTTCAAGAACAATGACTGAGAATGATGAAATCTATCATGACTCAGGGAATGAAATTTTATTCATACTTACATGTAAGTTTATACCTTACTGTCATGATATCATATGACATATCATGTGATTAATGATATGTCATGGGTACACAGTCAATATATATGCATTGTCTATATTGTTATAAAAACAGAAAGCTAATTTCAAAGACAATGCATTTTTATTTTTTAAACATTTTTAATAAAAATGAAGCCATTTATTACAGACACAATTAAAATAGTTAGGTTTCTGACTCAGAATTGCCAATTAGAACAAAATTGATGAAAATAATGCATCTCAATTAAACCAAATTATAATTAATTCAAACCTGTTTTAGTCTAAACACCTAAAGTATAAACTGAAGAAACTATACTGTATATCTTCTTTTTTTGTTGTTGTTACAGCAATAGAAGTTTTATCGTTGTAAGTCAAGTAAGTCAGACAGAGAAGACAAACTTTATATAATATGACTTATATGTGGAATCTAAAATTATGATACAAATGAACTTATTTACAGAACAAAACAGACTCATAGACATAGAAAATAAATAAACCAAAGGAGAAAGGTGGGTGAGTAAGGGATAAATTAGGAGGTTGGGGCTAAAATATACACACTATTATACATGAAATAGATAATCAAGGACCTATTGTACAGTACAGGGAACTCTACATAATACTCTGTAATAAATGGCAAAAAATCTGAAAAAAATAGATATAAGTATATGTATGACTGAATCATGCTGCTGTACACCTGAAACTAGCACAACATTGTAAATCAAATATACTCCAATATACAATCAATTTTTAAATAAGAAATACATTTTTAAATGTTTATATTTTATTGTAAATTTCTCATTAATCTCCATCTTAATATGTAAGTAATTTGGGGGGGGAGGGGGAAAGCAAAAACTAGACCTGGGCTGCTGGAAAATATGGTGGGTTGAATACAAGCATTAAACTCTGACCTTTCCCAAAACTCCATTATCATAATATTAAAAAGCATTAAATGACATAAATTCACTAAGTGAAGAAGAGGGGACAAGAAAAATACAATTTAGGAAGTGGGGAAAAGAAAAATAAGAATAAAAAGATATAACCCAGAGGTCTAGATAATAATATTAAAAATGATTAGCATAAAAAATGCACAACATCATTAGTTATTGCATAATAACTCACTTCAGTTGTGTCTGACTCTTTGCAACATCATGGACTGTGGCCCACCAGGCTTCTCTGCCCATGGAATTCTTCAGACAAGAATACTGGAATGAGTGTCATTTCCTTCTCCAGGGGACCTTCCCAACCCAGGGACTGAACTCCTGTCTCATAAGTCTCCTGCACTGGCATGTGTGTCCTCTACCACCAGTGCCACCTGACTCATTAGTCATTAAGGAACTGAAAAATTGATACCGCAATTATAGGCACTGACATATCCATAACAATTGCTGAAATTGAAAAGCTAATAAAATTAAGAGTTTGCACAGGATAAAGAAAAACTTTTCAATTTGTGTGTGTGTGTGTGTGTGTGCAAATGCTAAATAAGAAGCGATTTGACAATTTTTACAAAAGTTAAATACATAAGT
Source organism: Budorcas taxicolor (assembly GCF_023091745.1). Taxonomy (NCBI): domain Eukaryota; kingdom Metazoa; phylum Chordata; class Mammalia; order Artiodactyla; family Bovidae; genus Budorcas; species Budorcas taxicolor. The sequence goes on from NC_068920.1 coordinate 111,173,934, forward strand.
ATATGACCTAAGGCAGGAGCTTTGTTGCAGATTTGTAGGGTTCCTATAATAAATTACTATAAACTAGGTGGATTAAAACAGCAGAAATGTGCTTTCTCATTTTTCAGTAGACTAGAAGTCCTTTGTAGGTTCTAGCAAATAATCCTTCCTGTCTCCTAGCTTCTGCTGGTTGCCAACAGTCCTTTGCTTTCCTTGGCTTGTAGCTGTGTCATTCTAACTTTTGTATCTGTTGTCACATAACCTTGTGTTCCTTCAGTCTTTTGTGTCTCTGCATATATAAATCCCCTGCCCCTACATAGAAACCATTCATTAGATATGGAACTTTACCATAATCCAGCATGATCCCATTTGTCTTGATTACATGATACAAAGGCCCTCTTTTCAAATAAGGTCACATTTACACTTTTTCAGTGAACATGACTTTTTGGAGGACACTATTGATGCTTTTGAACTGTGGTGTTGGAGAAGACTCTTGAGAGTCCCTTGGACTGCAAGGAGATCCAACCAGTCCATTCTGAAGGAGATAAGCCCTGGGATTTCTTTGGAAGGAATGATGCTAAAGCTGAAACTCCAGTACTTTGGCCACCTCATGCAAAGAGTTGACTCATTGGAAAAGACTGATGCTGGGAGGGATTGAGGGGAGGGGGAGAAGGGGACGACAGAGGATGAGATGGCTGAATGGCATCACTGACTTGATGGACGCCAGTCTGAGTGAACTCCGGGAGTTGGTGATGGACAGGGAGGCCTGGCGTGCTGCAGTTCATGGGGTCTCAAATGACACTGAAATGAACTGAACTGAACTGAACTGATTCAACACATGAAAGTTTTATTTATAATCATTCAAAATTGGGAATAACTCAAATTTTATTAAACTGGGGATTGAATAAATCTGCTCTTCATACTGAAAGAATTGCTCCTCATTTCTAAGAAATTCCAGGCAGGATTAATATTAAAATATTAAATATTAAAATTGTCTTTCAACAACAATGATTATACTATGTGTGTGCATGTTCAGTTGTGTCAACTTTTGCAGCCGTATGGACTGTAACCCACCAGACTCCTCTGTCCATAGAATTTTCCAGGCGGGAATACTGGGGTGATTATCACTTCCTACTCCAGGGGATCTTCCCAATCAAGGGATTGATTCTGCCTGTCTTATGTTTCCTGCATCAGAGGCAGATTCTTTACCACTTGCACCCCCTGAGAAGTCCCTATGATTATTATTTAATGACAATTCATTTAGTAATTATTACCAAATGGAGAGCACTGAGAGAGAAACTAGAGGATAAAATCTGAGCAAGGCAAACATCCTTGATTTCAAAGGAGTTTAAAAGATAGTAGATAAGATTCATTTTTTTTTTTCCAGTTTTTTTGGGGGAAGAAAAATAGTGAATCCAGTCTTTGCAAAAACGTCTTATAATGGGGTGTGTATAGGAAATCCATGCTTTCAAGGTTCAAAGTTAATATTTGTATTTCTGCACATAATACCACTACCTCAATTCTAAACTCCACTGCCTGTCTTTTAAAAACTCCTTTGAAAGTTTGTACCTTTCTGTTCCATTCTTCACCAACAAGGAATTCCTAAACTAGGTGCCTTCTTTAAATCCTGTAGATATTTCTGATTGCTTCTACTTCCATGATTTTGTTATTTCTTTTTCCTAAATTATCTCTGTCCTCTAAACTATTGTCTAAATCCCATTTGAATCACATTTCCTTTGCATAACTCTCATTTTGATATATAATATTCTCTCCTTTCTTAAAAAAATTAATGTAATAGAATATTACATTTCCTTTAGGGCCGTCATTAAATGTTGTAAAGTCCAGGAAGGAATACATGAAGATGTACATTGAATTTACACCATAAATCTGAATGTTTAAAGACATAAATTTAGCTCATAAATCATTAAGTATACTATGTTCTAGCGTCCTATTACAAAACTATTTCACATTGGCACAATTGAAAACTTTGTGTAAAGCTTTAGTTTTATGAGTAAAATAAGCAAACCCTCAAAGACAAAACATTTAATTATTTTTAAGTCTTTTGAATATATCTGTATGCATTTATCCTGAATACTGTTAAAGTTTGGATTAGTAACCTAATATAGTGAAAGTTGCTCAGTCATGTCCGACTCTTTGTGATGCCATGGACTATACAGTCCATGGAATTCTCCAGGCCAGAATACTGGGGTTGGTAGCCTTTCCCTTCTCCAGGGGCATCTTCCAAACCCAGGGATCAAACCCAGATCTTCCACATTGCAGGTGTGTTTTTACCAGCTGAGCCACAAGGGAAGCCCAAGAACACTGGAGTAGCCTAACTCTTCTCCAGCAGATCTTCCTGACCCAGAAATCAAACCAGAGTCTCCTGCATTGCAGGTGGATTCTTTACCAACTGAGCTAAGAGTTGAGTAAAATAAAAGAAAACTAGTACATTCTGATATCATATAAATTGGCTTCTTTACATTCTTTTTAGCAAAACTGCAAATCTTGTTATAACCAATACTTTAGATATGGTTTATTGAAAATAATGGCAAGTACTATGACGTTTGGTCTTCCTGGGTAGCTTAGCTGATAAAAAAAAATCCACCTGCTATTCAGGAGACCCTGGTTTGAGAACCCGATGAACAGTATGAAAAGGCAAAACGATAGGATACTGAAAGAGGGACTCCCCAGGTCAGTAGGTGCCCAATATGCTACTGGAGATCAGTGGAGAAATAATTTTAGAAAGAATGAAGGCATGGAGCCAAAGCAGAAACAATATCCAGCTGTGGATGTGACTGGTGATAGAAGCAAGGTCTGATGCTGTAAAGAGCAATATTGCATAGGAACCTGGAATGTCAGGTCCATGAATCAAGGCAAATTGGAAGGGGTCAAACAAGAGATTGCAAGGGTGAACGTCAACATTCTAGGAATCAGCGAACTAAAATGGACTGGAATGGGTGCATTTAACTCAGATGACCATTATATCTACTACTGTGGGCAGGAATCCCTCAGAACAAATGGAGTAGCCATCATGGTCAACAAGAGTCTGAAATGCAGTACATGGATGCAATCTCAAAAATGACAGAATGATCTCTGTTCATTCCCAAGGCAAACCATTCAATATCACAGTATTCCAAGTCTATGCCCCAACCAGTAATGCTGAAGAAGCTGAAGTTGAACGGTTCTATGAAGACCTACAAGACCTTTTAGAACTAACACCCAAAAAAGGTGTCCTTTTCATTATAGGGGATTGGAATGCAAAAGTAGAAAGTCAGAAAACACCTGGAGTAACAGGCAAATTTGGCCTTGGAATGTGGAATGAAGCAGGGCAAAGACTAATAGAGTTTTGCCAAGAAAATGCACTGGTCATAGCAAACACCCTCTTCCAACAACACAAGAGAAGACTCTACACATGGACATCACCAGATGGTCAACACCAAAATCAGATTTATTATATTCTTTGCAGCCAAAGATGGAGAAGCTCCATAGAGTCAACAAAAACAACACCAGGAGCTGACTGGCTCAGATCATGAACTCCTTATTACCAAATTCAGACTCAAATTGAAGAAAGTAGGGAAAACAGCTAGACCATTGAGGTATGACCTAAATCAAACCCCTTATGATTATACAGTGGAAGTGAGAAATAGATTTAAGGGCCTAGATCTGATAGAGTGCCTGATGAAATATGGAATGAGGTTCGTGACATTGTGCAGGAGACAAGGATCAAGACCATCCCCATGGAAAAGAAATGCAAAAAAGTAAAATGGCTGTCTGGGGAGGCCTTACAAATAGCTGTGAAAAGAAGAGAAGTGAAAAGCAAAGGAGAAAAGGAAAGATATAAGCATCTGAATGCAGAATTCCAAAGAATAGCAAGAAGAGATAAGAAAGCCTTCTTCAGCGATCAATGCAAAGAAATAGAGGAAAAGAACTGAATGGGAAAGACTAGAGATCTCTCCAAGAAAATTAGAGATACCAAGGGAATATTTCATGCAAAGATGGGCTCGATAAAGGACAGAAATGGTATGGACCTAACAGAAGCAGAAGATATTAAGAAGAGGTGGCAAGAATACACGGAAGAACTGTACAAAAAAGATATTCATGACCAGGATAATCACGATGGTGTGATCATGCATCTAGAGCCAGACATCCTGGAATGTGAAGTGAAGTGGGCCGTAGAAAACATCACTATGAACAAAGCTAGTGGAGGTGATGGCATGCCAGTTGAACTATTTCAAATCTTGAGAGTTGATGCTGTGAAAGGGCTGCACTCAATATGCCAGCAAGTTTGGAGAACTCAGCAATGGCCGCAGACTGGAAAAGGTCAGTTTTCATTCCAATCCCAAAGAAAGGCAATGCCAAAGAATGCTCAAACTACCAAACAATTGCACTCATCTCACATGCTAGTAAAGTCATGCTCAAAATTCTCCAAGCCAGGCTTCAGCAATATGTGAACCGTGAACTTCCTGATGTTCAAGCTGGTTTTAGAAAAGGCAGAGGAACCAGAGATCAAATTGCCAACATCCACTGGATCATGGGAAAAGCAAGAGAGTTCCAGAAAAACATCTATTTCTGCTTTACTGACTATGCCAAAGCCTTTGACTGTGTGGATCACAAGAAAGTGTGGAAAATTCTGAGAGAGATGGGAATACCAGACCACCTAACCTGCCTCTTGAGAAATCTGTATGCAGGTCAGGAAGCAACAGTTAGAACTGGACATGGAACAACAGACTGGTTCCAAATAAGAAAAGGAGTATGTCAAGGCTGTATATTGTCACCCTGCTTATTTAAATTATATGCAGAGTGCATCATGAGAAACGTGGACTGGAAGAAACACAAGCTGGAATCAAGATTGCCAGGACAAATATCAATAACCTCAGATATGCAGATGACACCACCCTTATGCCAGAAAGTGAAGAGGAACTGAAGAGCCTCTTGATGAAAGTGAAAGAGGAGAGTGAAATAGTTGGCTTAAAGCTAAACATTCAGAAAATGAAGATAGTGGCATCCGGTCCCATCACTTCATGGGAAATAGATGGGGAAACAGTGGAAACAGTGCCAGACTTTATTTTGGGGGGCTCCAAAACCACTGCAGATGGTGAGTGCAGCCATGAAATTAAAAGACGCTTACTCCTTGGAAGAAAAGTTATGACCAACTTAGATAGCATATTCAAAAGCAGAGTCATTACTTTGCCGACTAAGGTCCATCTAGTCAAGGCTATTTCTTTTCCAGTAGTCACATATGGATGTGAGATTTGAACTGTGAAAAAGGCTGAGTGCCGAAGAATTGATGCTTTTGAAGTGTGGTGTTGGAGAAGACTCTTGAGTCCCTTGGACTGCAAAGAGATCCAACCAGTCCATTCTGAAGGATATCAGCCATGGGATTTCTTTGGAAGGAGTGATGGTAAAGCTGAAACTCCAGTAATTTGGCCACCTCATGTGAAGAGTTGACTCATTGCAAAATACTCTGATCCTGAGAGGGATTGGGGGCAGGAGGAGAAGGGGATGACAGAAGATGAGATGGCTGGATGGCATCACTGACTCTATGGAAGTGAATCTGAGTGAACTCTGGGAGTTGGTGATGGACAGGAAGGCCTGGAGTGCTGCGATTCATGGGGTCGCAAAGAGTTCGACCCGACTGAGCGACTGAACTGAACTGAACTTGGGAAATTCCCCTGAAGATGGAATTGGTTTGCCACTCCAGTATTGGTCTTCCCTGGTGGCTCAATGGTAAAGAACCCACCTGCAATGTGGGAGACCTGGTTTCAATTCCTGGATTGGGAAGATCCCCTTGGAATTGGGCTTGGCAACTCATTCCAGTATCCTTGCCTGGGAATCCCCATGGACAGAGGAACCTAGCAGTCTACAGTCCACGGGGTCACAAGAGTCAGACACTACTGAATGATTAAGCACAGTGCAACACTATGACCTCTATGAATTATTGTGGATAATCTGCTCTCTGTGGAAAATAATCAACTTGTAAATTAGAAAGTATTGTAAGCAATCTTATTTGTTCTCTTCATCATTGGAATGGAGAAAGAAATGGCAACCCACTCCAATATTTTTTCCTGGGAAATCCCATGGACAGAGGAACCTGGCAGGTTACAGTCTATAGGGTCATAAAAAAGTTGGACAAGATTTAGAGACTGGGAAAACATTGGGCAGGAGTCTGTTAATACCTCAAAAAGTTGATTTGTGTTTTTATGTAAGATATTATGGCCAACCCAATAATTTAATTCCATTACACAAAAACTTACCATTTGCATCACAGTTTTCACTTTCTTAAAAATAATACATGGGTCCATATAGTAATAAAAGAAAGTGTATTAGGTTTCATGTATGATTTGCCAACACATACACACATTCAAATTAAAGACTGACAGGAATTGTTTGACTCTACAAAATGCTCCTCATACTCTGTGTGCGACTGCCTTAGATATTGAAATAAATTTTACTTCTCGAACCAGAAATAAAACATAAAGAAAATTCATTTGTCTTTTTCTCTTTTCAAAGAATTTCCACCACTCAAATCTTCCTTGTATTCAGAAGCAGTGTCGTCAGACACATGGGCTTATGCCTATCCTGGCTTGAATCAGCACTCAACTGCCAGAGGAGGTTGAACACAGTGGAAGAGAATTCCTGGAGGCTGAAGATGTTACTCATTAGCAGGACTGTTGAAGGATACAGAGCAGCCTCCCCAGCACCAAGTTCCAGATCCCCAGGCTTGGACCCCACGTGTTTTTAAACAACTCAATCTTTGTTTGCCATATACAGACTCTTTCTAAATAAAATCAGAAGCCCTTTTGCTTAAGAATTGCACTGCATTTGATTATTCTTTATTTTTCCCACTTTCTGGTCTTTGATGAGATCAAGTCAGGAATAAATAATTTCTTTTAACTTGGTTGTGAGGAGACTGATATTTTGCTATGATGCTACAATATAATATTCAAAATATTGCATATTTAAAATTAATATTTAATAAGAAAAACATTTCTAGGAAAAACGATCTCAACTTTTTTATTCACATCTCTTAAAATCTAACTTTTTTGTTTTAAAAAGTTAGATTCTTTAAAAGTTACAAGGACCTGTAAATTTTCTTCAAATTATGAAGTGCTCATTAGTACTACTTGTAAAATATTCTTTAGTACCTAGTAGTTGCAAAGGGCTGAATAACAATAGTGTGGCCAATGTGTTCTGGATGGAAGTGTCTTAACTACATATGCGACATTGTAGTAATCTCTTTCCCCAGGCTTAGCTGTTGGTCATGATCCAGGTAATGAATATTCTATTAGCTGATGAACATTAGTGACTATGATCAGACCATATTGGGTGATTCACAATGGAATTGTAGAGTCAATGAGAAATAAGCTCTTTCAATCCCATATCTCTCTTCATTACCCCTCTTTCTCATTATTGACATATCATGATTTCATTGTGTATAATTAATCAGTTGTTATTTTTCTGTATCAAGACATCATTTAATTGTATCAGGACATCATTTGATTGTTATCATTTTTAACCAGTAGATGGCTCCACTCAGTTTATAGGGAGGGGTTGACATATATAAAGCTGAATTTAACACTTGGCAGCACTGTTCACAAAAATGATTCCTTAAAAATATGTATGACTAACTGACATATGAATTAACAGAAAAGTAGAAAAAAAAATATAAAAAGGGCCTTTGTTGGTAATAGAGGGTTTCCTTGATAGCTCAGTTGGTAAAGAATCTACCTGCAATACAGGAGACCCTGGTTCGATTCCTGGGTTGGGAAGACCCTTTGTGGAAGGGATAGGCTACCTACTCCAGTATTATTGGGCTTCCCTTGTGGATCAGGTGGAAAAGAATCCTCCTGCAATGTGGGAGATCTGGCTTTGATCCCTTGGTTAGGAAGATTCCCTGGAGAAGGGAAAGGCTACCCACTCTAGTATTCTGGCCTGGGGAATTCCATGGACTGTATAGTTCACAGGGTCCCAAAGAGTCAGATACAGCTGAGTGTCTTTCACTTTGTTGGCAATAGAGTATGTATTAATAACGTATCATTTTTTTATATTTCCTACTAGAATATATTTCTCATTTTATCATCAAATAGTCTAATTACTCTCATTCTTAAGAAAACGAAAGACAATTTTAGAAAAATACACATGGTTGAGAAAAATACACATGGTTGAGCTAATTTATCTCACTTTCTTGCTTTAAAGAAATGGAAAAAAAAAGTAGACCATTAAATTACATGCTTTCTTTTTTCCTTCTGTTTTTAACTTAAAACCACAACAACAAAAATAGGTTTATTGGCCACACTGTTCTGCATGTGGGAGCTTAGTTTCTGACCAGGGATCGACCCTGAACCTTCTGCAGTGTAAATGCTATCTTAATCACTGGACTGCCAGGGAAGTCCCTATATATGTTTTCTGATTTTATGCATACGTAAATCAGAAATATGGGTTAAATATACCAACCCAGTTGGTGGTAGCCATTACTCAGAAAAAAAAAAAAAAAAAACATAGGAGAAATTTGTTGAATGTACTGAAGTCATGGTGCTGCTATTAAAGTACATTATCATTAAAAAAAAATGTTGGTAAGAATTTAGTGAGAAAGAAATATCTCTTTTTCTGTAATGATGAAAAATAAAAATCTTAAGAATCCAATTTTCCCATTATTAACACATTAACATATAAAGAGTTAATAAAATGTTATGTAAAACATTATCATCTTTTATTTTACTAATCTCTTTTTATGTAACATTAGTGCAAAAAACAGTGCTAATTGGACTGCTGGTAAATCTGTGGTGAATTCTAAAAAAGCATCTTACTATCACCATAAGAAAGGTTCAAATATTAAAGAAACAGTTTTGAATTTTGTTCCTAATGATCCAAACTTCCCCATCAAAGCTATTTGCTAAATAAGGTTAAAATCAATAGTGAGAATGAACTCTCACAAATATTGGACATTTTTAAGTCTAACATATAGAAAGAAGACACTAAAAAATAAAATCATATTTGTGTGGTGGAAAACTGATAAGAATAATTACTTATTCATGGTAAAGGGTAGAAAACCCAGCAAAGGCTAACTTAGTTGGTGGAAAACATGGTTCACATAACTAAAAATTTCAGGAGACTGGATTCAGGCTTCATTTTATTCTGATGCTCAAACACACTCCTGTGGAATTTGCTTCTTGTCTTATGATTTTGACATTCTTTTCAAATTTCACAGCATTTCCCATTCTCAGAAAGTTTTTATCTTGTGTTCACCAGTTAGATATAGCAGTGCTGGCCTACCATCATCCCAATTCAAGTTACAAAGACTAAAAAAGTCTGGTTCATTTAGAGCAAACAGCCCCAATATAGCATAATTTTGAATTGGTTGATATAAAGGATTTATATACAAATGAAAATTAAAATTTTTTGTAATTCTATGAAAAATACATTGAAACTTTCCCACTTTTAAAATGATAAATTTGGCCAACTCCAAATCTGTTTGCTAATGGATGACTACAAGTATATCCTCATAAGGTGACAATCAAATGCAGGTGTGTTCTCAGTCATGTCAGACTCTTTGGGTCCCCATGGTCTGTAGCTCCTCTGTCCATGGGATGTTCCAGGCTAGAATATTAGAATGGGTTACTATTTTCTCCTCTAAGGTGTCTTCCTGACCCAGGGATTGAACTTGTGTCTCCTGTGTTTCTTGCTTGGCAGGCAGATTCTTTACTGCTTGAGCCATTGGGGAAGCCCCATAAGGTGATGGATATGTGCATTTATGTGTGTTACAAAATACATGGATAATATTTGTCAAAATTTAGAATGTTTTATTCATTAGTAATTTCCCACAAAATTTGTTTCCTAATCTCTCCATTTCAATAATTATATGAATTATTATGGAAATTGCTTCTGAGGTCTTGGGGCATAACGGGGAATTAAGATCCTTAGGATATAGAAAGACTGAAGTTAAGCACAAAAATGCAAAGTAGGAGATCATTTATATAAAAAAAAAAATGCCCGCTTTTCTGTTTATCCATGAAGCTATCTTTTGCTGATGATACTTTCTTTTCTTCATGCCTAGGGCTGCTCAAATGTGAGGAGAATTTTATCATGGCATCTGCTCTTTGTGGAAAATTAAATCAATTTACTGATTGTATATTATGTAATTACACCATTATAATATATTGAGAATAGAGAATTATAACCAGTTCAAATCATAACTAACCACAAATTCTTATTTTATTTTTTGTTACAATAAAGCGTATGCATCAAAGGGGAGAATGCTCTGTATAAGATAGAGTCAAGGCTAACACAAGTAATAAACCATGTTGGGTGATACTCTGTCAAATACCAGCATGGCAGACAGAGAGTTTTAAAGTATTGCCACCAAAAAAAAGAAATTTTGAACATTGGTCACTTTTCCTGCTTTTGTTTTATTCAAAGCACAAATATTTAAAGGAGTAAACATCAGTAGGACAAAAACGGTTTCAATATAAAATTTATAAAAAGCTGAGGCATTTCTAAGGGGAAGGTAACCTACTGAAAATGAAATATGTTATTTAACCAATTTAAATTTATGTACTAGAACTACTGTGTCCAAGATGAAAACCATTGATCATATGTTACTAATGAACATTTGACGTTAGTGTGACCTAAGAACTAAATTTTATTTAAAATTAAATTTAAATGTATAAGCTGTTAATCAATTAAGTTACTAAAAACTAAGTGGGCTCAGAACTTGAGCATGATAATCTACATTTTTAATATTCAATTTTATAAAATCTGAAAACAAATCATGTATTCTGATGAAAATTTAGTATAAAACAAAATATGCAAAGATTTCAAATAGCACAAAAAGACTTTGTACTAAGAAAACAATGTAAAGCATCATAAATACTTTTATATTTATTACACATTGAAACAATATTTTGAATATATTGGAGTAATTCAGATTCTATTAGAATAGGTATCTGTTATAGATATATGAATATGCAGTAATAAAATTGGATATATGTATTATATGTTATTTAAGTGAATTTTGTTTCTGTCACTCATTTAACTTAGATACAAAAAAAACTTAAAAGTGCATATGTTTCTTATATTTTTATTGGACATCAGTATCTCAAAATGATGAATGATACCTATCATGAACTTGTAACTAATTTTCTCTGGCTGCCTTTTCTCCTTCTTTTTCCTCCCTTTCTTCTTCTTCTTTTTTTTTTTTTTTTCCTAAATGTGATTTCCTAGACAGCATATTAAAAAGCAGAGACATTACTTTGTTGACAAAGGTCCATCTAGTCAGAGCTACTGTTTTTCCAGTAGTCTTGTATGGATGTGAGAGTTGGACCATAAAGAAAGATGAGTGCTGAAGAATTAATGCTTTTTAACTGTGGTGTTAAAGAAGACTCTAGAGAGTCCCTTGGACTTCAAGATCAAATCAGTCAATCCTAAAGGAAATCAACCCTGAGTATGCATTGGAAGGACTGATGCTGAGGCTGAAGCTCCAGTACTTTGGCCACCTGATGTGAAAAACTGACTCATTGGAAAAGATCCTGTTGCTGGGAAATATTGAATTCAGGAGGAGAAGGGGACAACAGAGGGTAAAATGGTTGGATGGCATCAATCAATGGACATGAGTTTGGACAAGCTCTGGGAGTTGGTGATGGATAAGGAGGCCTGGCATGCTGCAGTCCATGGGACTGCAAAGAGTCAGACATAACTGAGTGACTGAACTGACCTGAACTGAGAGATAGGGGAGGACAGAGGAGCTTGGTGTGCTACAGTTCTCAGGGTTCCAAAGACTGCAACAAAATTTACCAACTGAATAACAACAATATAGATTTATATCTTTCACTAAACTTTGCAGGTTTTTAACTATTATTTCTTCAGTTCAGTCTTTCAGTCATATCTGACTCTTTGTAATCCCGTGGACTGCAGCACGCCAGGCTTTCCTGTCCATCACCAACTCCCAGAGCTTACACTTACTCTTTCTTCAAGTACATTTAAGTACATTTCTTCAATCTCATTATTTCTTTAAGTACATTTTAATCATAGCTCTCTTTCTCCTTTTCTTCTGGAAACTCTGCTAACACAAGTATCAGAAGTTTTGTGTTTGTCTCATAGAGTCCTGGAGCTCTGTTCATTTCTTTAAATTTTCTCTTTATTGCTCATATGGAATTACTTCTATTGTCATATTTTCAAGTTCAGTCTTTATTCTGTCATTTTTTTAACATTTGTCTTAGCAAAGTTTTCATACCTATCATTATACTCTCTCATAAAATTTCTATTTTGTTCTTTCTTATAATCTTTCTTTGTTGATATGTTGAATGTGACTGTTAGAGCATTTCTGTAATAACTAAACACTTTGTCATAAAGTTACAATATTGGTGCCATTTCACTACTGAGCCAGCTGATTGTCTAGTCCCATCTTAGTTGAAATTTTGCTGAGCAATTTTGGAGTGTATTCTGGACACTGATTATTATGTAATGGGATGTTGAGTTACTTCAAGCCACAAGCTTTTACCACCCTTCTATGAGTTGTGATTTCAATATGTTTATTTTTCATATTTTTGCATTGTTTTTCAGATTTTCCCTGGTTTCACACCACCTGTGTTTACCCTGGGTCATTGATGTTGGTCAGTTATCACAGTATCTGTTATGGTTGTTAAGATACTATCAATGCATGTGAAAGTTTGGATGAATCCAGTGTTTCATACAAAACTTCACGGGCTTGATTTCTTGAGCTCATCCTTCAGTGTGATCTCCTAAGTACTTTATGACTCGTTGTGACTCCCTTTTATAAATACAAAAGGACAAAGGTTTTTGTTTTTTTGTTTTGTTTTGTTTTGTTTTTCCTTTTTTGGAAGTCATGGATTGGAGTGGAGTTGCTGATTGTGAAAAAAGCTTCCCACTCTCAGAGTTTTGGTTCTTGTGCCCTACCTCACTACCTGATATGTCACTATTACTTGACATTTAACTGAAAGCTGGAATGTGAGAGAATATAGAGAAATAAAAGGTGAGAGGGAGGAGAATCCCACACTGTTGCTGAGAGTCAAGAATTTCTTGCTTAACTCCTTGATTTAGAATTAGGGAAATTCTACTGAATCTCTCTACGGTTGTTCATTGTTGCTCACTTTCAGGTTTCATGCTGCATTCTGATTAAGGGGCATTCAAGAAAAATGGCAAACTCATTATTTAGCTACTTTTGGCAACTTAAAAAAGTTACTGCTGGTATCCTTCTTTAATCTCCTGCTACTACTTCCAGTTTAGAGCTCTAAAATACTTCTTAATGCATCAGGATCTCTTTGCTTGGATAGAATCAATAGAGGATGTTTAGTCTATCATATCTAGAACTGAAATTGAACAATATCTGATGACATACGTTTTTAATCTCTGTCCTCTCAGATTCTGTGCCTTCCTTGTACCCCAAGATAGATGACACTTTCAGCTTCCCTCTGATTTCAGGCACTCTACTTAACATCATCTTTTGCTGGTTTAAGTCTTATATCTACTAAATCTTCATTTACATGAAATAAATTTGACATGATATTTGATCATGGAAAGTTAAAAATTATTAAGTATTCTTCTCTACCAAATTTCATTCTTTAGTTTCTGTGGAAAATAGATGACAATTATGGCCTGCAAGGGGGAAAATATGACTAAATTCGGCTTGAATTCAATCCCAAATGGAAACCCTATCTTGGGAAGCTAGATTGGCTGTTGTAGGTTTTAAAAGGAAGGAGTCAATGCTATTTCTCCCAGACATTGCTCTCATTTATTTGATTTTCAATAAGCTGTGATTTTCTATCAATGTGAGAGCTATGCAGAACAATTTCTCACTTCAAGAGTATAGAATGGGCACTACTTAAACTAAACTTGGACTTCTTACTACACAGATAACAAGCATTAAGAAGGATTCTTTGTCAATTGTTGCCTCTTAATTAGATTATTCATCATCTTTCAGATTTTGAAACTCAATGAACAAAGAAATGAGTGATTCTCCATCTGCATGGAAATAATTTTAAATACTTGCTTTGCTGAAGAGGATATACAGAAACTGATCTTCAAACAGAAAATTGTAGAAAGTAAATTTTATCTGAAGACAGTTTTCCATATTCCACTTTTACTGACAAACATTTGTCTAAACAAATGTTAAGAGTCTTACTTCCTATCTTACCCTTACTTACTTCAGTGTTAAAATGTACTGTAATGCTTTATTGTAATAGAGACATTTTGGGGAGATCCAAACATCACAGAGATAGTCAACTTGATTGCTTTTTTGATGGCATATCACATAATTAAAGTTGTTGCAGTCTGCCAGGGATAGAGTAAGGATGTTGTAAGTCCAGAGAAGTAATAGCCTTAAAGAATTTAGTAATTAAATAACAGAATTTGTGTCCCAGAAATGTGGAGTTTGGGTTGGACTTTGATTAAAAAGAAGGAAGCTGAAATAGTGCAAGACAGTAAAGTTGAACATCTATTTTCCTAAAAAATTTGACTGCAACTACAGTATTTAAATCCCTTTCCTTTATATGAAGAATATGCAAATAAATATCACTATTTTGTATTTTTGAAATCTTTATTTTTATCTTCTTCATATGCCTTCCTTCCACAGTTAAAGGAAGCTGCTGAATTAGACAGGTATCCCCTCATGCAAGACATTCTGAGTCATGAATCAAAATACTTATGACCTTTCTGACTCTCCCCCAGTGTTTTTTTAAAGTGCTGACTCTTAGAGGAGTTACTTTCCTACTCAGCAATGGAATAGAGTTTTTAATGAATAACTTATACAGCATTCTCCACATTTCAATTACATTTGGAGTGCTGATGCATAAACTCATTATTGACTCAGGATCCCTGGGTTTTAAACTAGTTTGCAAGGTATTTTTAAATAATGTTTAAATTGTACCTCTTTGATGTCACTGAAATTATTTTCAAAGTGCCCATATTTCACCTGCATTTCTGCTCTAATTTCTTTTTCTGCATTTCCAAACAGCTGTTCCTTCCTCTTTCAATTGCTCTTGTTTCATAAGTACCACTAATGAGCCCGTGAGAAGTCTACTAAATCCCCCCAAGCTGTACCAAATGTGAAGACAGAATTTGAAAACTTGCTTTATTTGTACACCATTTAAATTCTAATGTCAAAATTAAACCTACACATGCAGATTTCTGAAGCTGATTTTCCTCTTTTTTCTCTTTTATATGAAAGGTAATACTTGGTTTCTCTACGAACATGTAAGCATACACTATTTTGGAAATGATTAATAAATACACAGACTCCTCTGTCCATGAGATTCTCCAGGCAAGAATACTGGAATAGATTGCCATTTCCTCCTCCAGGGGACCTTCCTGTCCCAGGGATCAAACCAAGTCTCTAGTCTTCTGCATTGGCAGGCAGGTTTCTTTACAACTATTGCCACCTGAAATGCCCAATAAATACACAAATTTATACTGAATCAGTTGTAAAGTTTCATGTGTACATAGAAATATAACACTGATGAGTGTATCAATAAAAAGTAGGCAGTTGACTACATATAATGATTCAAGAGATTATAGTCTTTGTATGGATCCAGATATACACTTCCCAGGTGTGCTCATGATAAAGAATCCAGCTGCCAATGCAAGAGCCACAGGGAGATGCAGGTTTGATCCCTGGTCAGGAAAATCCTCTGGAGAAGAAAATAGCAACCCACTCCAGTATTCTTGCCTGGGAAATCCCCTGAACAGAAGAGCCTGGGAGGCTACATTCCATAGTATTGCAAACAGTCAGACCCGGCTAAGCATGAGCACAGTGTGACATTCAAAGGAGCAAAAGACTAATAACTTTAAGTTAAAAATATGAGAGAGTTACTGTACACAGCTAGTAATATCTTCCCTATTCACAGTTTTTTAAAAAATTGAATGAGAGAGAAATATGGAGTTATTGCTAACAATCAGAACATTATGGATTGTTCTCATCAAACAAATTTCAAAACTCTTTTATTGTTCAGAAAGGTTTTAATCCAAGTTGTAACAGAAGAAAGATTCCACCAGAAAGTATAGATGACTAAGAGGCAGGTCAAGGTCCATCCCTTGCAGATAATAACGCTCTAGCCAACAGAGATACAATAGAAACTGTAGGTACCAACAACTCCACTTGCTGGGAGGAGACTTTTTTTTTTTAATAAATGTGATAATAATTGACTCTCTTTATATCTGACTAGCATTTTTAGGATCACTTTTAAATTTAGGATATCAAAATCATGTCTAAATCCCCTGTGTTGGTTTGTAGAGATTATACATGATTATATATCAAAACTGTAACCCTTTGGAAACATGAAGGTTTGTTTCATAACTTTATATATGTTATTTTACAAACCTGTGAGTTTTTTTTTTTTTTTTACAAGTTTAATAACGCTGCTGGTACTAAGTTGCATATTATAAGATTATTATATTTCCTGGTATTGATACTCACATATTTCAATATTCCTTTGTTTAGTTATAAGCATGTTTTATGAAAAATCACTTGGAAAATCATGGTTTTATTTATTTGAAGAATTAGTTCTCATTATTCAAGATTATTCATATTTCAGCACATTTTTTACGTCTCTTATAAAATGGAAATTGCTTTGTAATGCTGGAAATCTGTAGCAGACTTTATTATCCATACTGGTGAAATGTTTGAAACTAAGTCTTTACAACTTACCATTTTATCAACATTTGGAAAATATTAGTGACTTGGCTTCAAATCACTATAATCACTGCTGGATTAGATTAAATAAAACACACACACACAAAGACCTTGACCTGTCTAATACAAATCAGGATATATGTGAACATGTGTGCAAACCCACTTGTGTCTGACTCTTTGTGACTTCATGGACTGTAGCCCACCTGGTTCTTCTGTGCATGGGATTTCCCAGGCAAGAATACTGGAGTAGGTTGCCATTTCCTTCTCCAACAGATATTCCCGACCCAGGGACTGAACAGTGTCTCTCATGTCTCCTGCATAGGCAGGTGGGTTCTTCACCAGCTGAGCCACCAGGGAAGCCCCTACAAATCAGGACCAATTACTTCATCTGACTCTAATTAAATATTACTCTGAAATTAGGAACTTACCTAATAGTTTATGGTTCAAAGTTACTATGATGGGTGGGACATTTGGAAATATATAAAAACTATCTTCAAAAAGAAGTACTTTAAAATTATCACATCATTTACCATAGCATCTGAGATATATATCTCCTGATGTCTCTTTTTACAGATTAGGCAAATGAGGCTGGGAAGTGATTTTAGCATTACTCTGAATCAAGCAAATTCATAAGGGAGTTGGGAGTTTGTAATAGAGTTGTGATTTGAACTCTTGACAGAAAAAGCACTCATACAAATTTGAGATCCACAAAATGATCCCTGAGAAATATATATTATGGACACTGGAAACTGATAGATTAGGCAAGGAGAACTTTGAATTATCTGGAAGATTAAAAAATTAAAAAAAGAAAATAAAACAAATGCCAGTGAGAAAAAAGAACTGGGCACCCGACTCCACTATTCTTACCTGGCAAATCCCATGGACCGAGGAGCCTGGTGGGCCTGCAGTCCATGGGGTCGCTAGGAGTCGGACATGACTGAACGACTTCACTTTCACCTTTCACTTTCATGCGATGGAGAAGGAAATGGCAACTCATTCCAGTATTCTTGCCTGGAGAATCTCAGGGACAAGGGAGCATGATAGGCTGCGATCTCTGGGGTCGCAGAGAGTCGGACATGACTGAAGCGACTTAGCAGCAGCAGCAGCAAGGACAATACATTTAACAATCCTCTGCAAACAACTACAGCCCACATAAGAAAACCATAAGGAGGCTATGGAATTTTGAGTGGGAAGTAGAATAAAAGATAAAAAAAAAAAATTTGCTATTTAATTTTGATGTGTTATAATAATAGCCATAGCTAGAAGTTGTCACTTTTGCAACACCTCTAATTTTCTCCTCCCAGTATTCATATACACTGATATACAGTGCTTTGTAGCAACAAAAAAGTTGAGTAATAAAGTACAATCTCAGTTCATGAGTTAAAGTCATGGTTGTTTAGAGGAAAATGTTTACTGTGGGGCTATATTTAATGTACAGTTCTGCAATTTTAACAGGTCACTTTTTCATTTTCCTTCTTATCCCTCATTTATATTACTAGTTTAGAGAAGCAGGGAGAAAAATGGTTTCAAGAAAGAGTAGAAACTACATGTTAAAGAGCTCTACTGTCAAACATACATTTATAAAATATGACTGAATCTCATTTCCTCAAACTCCCCATGTACATTTTAACTAAGTCAGTATTAAGTCCACAAATTGCTGTTAATATGCCTACTAATTTTGATTTTTTTAAATAGTAACTACTCCATGTATTTTAACATCAAAGTCTTCCTCCTTTGTTTTTTCCCATCGACTTTTACTGTCTCTGCTTTTTTTAATATAAATTTATTTATTTTATATGGAGGTTAATTACTTTACAATATTGTATTGGTTTTGCCATACATCAACATGAATCTGCCACAGGTATACACATGTTCCCCATCCTGAACCCCCATCCCTCCTCCCTCCCCGTACCATCCCTCTGGGTTATCCCAGTGCACCAGCCCCAAGCATCCAGTATCATGCATCCAACCTGGACTGGCTATTCATCTCATATATGATATTATACATGTTTCAATGCCATTCTCCCACATCATCCTATGCTCTCCCTCTCCCACAGAGTCCAAAAGACTGTTCTATACATCTGTGTCTCTTTTGCTGTCTCACATACAGGGTTATCGTTACCATCTTTCTAAGTTCCATATATATGCATTAGTATACTCTATTGATGTTTTTCTTTCTGGCTTACTTCACTCTGTATAATAGGCTCCGGTTTCATCCACCTCATTAGAATTGATTCAAATGAATTCTTTTTAATAGCTGAGTAATACTCCATTGTGTATATGTACCACATCGAGGAAACCAGAATTGAAAGAGACAGGTGTACCCCAATGTTTATCGGAGAACTGTTTATGATAGTCAGGACATAGAAGCAACCTAGATGTCCATCAGCAGGTGAATGGATAAAAAAGCTGTAATGTCTCTGTTTTAACAGTGATCAAAAAGTGTTTGGAGTGCAAATGGACATTCTCTACAGCACTGAATTTAACTGAGTTGAATTACTTTCATGTTGGGGTCATCATGTTGTTGAAGTTGCTACTTTCTTTTATTGGGGTTTTTGTGAATATTATTAAATTTATGACACCAAAAATTTTAAGAATGTTTCAAATTTTCTGAATCACTAAGAATTATAAAGGCTTCAACTTAAATCATGATTCAATACTATTTCAAAACACTTTAGCATTTTTGTATTTATTAAATGAACATTTTATAGTTATTTAGACATTGTCATCATACAACACTCTTGTGCATAAATAAAAATAAATTCTCAGCAAAGTAATTCACTTCACTGTTTCTAAAACCTCCTCACATTCACAATCCAAATCTCCTGACTGGGAACATTTGTTGTTCTTGTCTTGCTCATGATAGCATCATCTGTTTCACCAGTACTAGTAGAGATACAGCCTTTGTTATTATTTTTGAGACATTATTCTTCCCTATAAAATAGGGTCAGTTGTAGTCATCCAGGTATCTGAATAATTCCCACTATCATATTCTAGATCTAAAGGAAAAGATTTCACTGGAGAAGCTGGAAAGCTATAGTTACCTAAAGATGTGAAAAATTAAGTCTCTTAATTCTCCTGTCCTACTGAAAGGAGAATCAGTAGCATGCTCTTCTGCTAGACATGGAGGACAGGATTGCAACCTAATGGAGACAACCTGCTCCATCTTATTATTTCCATTTTTTCATAGAACAATAGTGACAAGCAGCCTTGCTAGTGGGAACATGAACAAACTACTTCAGGACTAGAGAGTCAACTTGGATGTTATTTCACATATTGTCTGAGGAGGCCACCTGTCCATCATCTGGGAATAAGAAGCAAGCAACAAAAACCATAGAAAGCTTGCTATGCCTAAACTCATCACATTGAGATAAAAGGGAGTCCTATGACTCAGCTAACTAATTTTCCAATCACCAAACTGGGCAATTTTTTTCATAATTTTACTGTTGTCTGGTCTCTGTATCATATCTTTCAAGATGCTAACATCCCACTCTGTGACTTTTGGTGCTGACATCTAAAGGTTATGGATAAAAGTTAGCACTCAGATTCCATTCTCAAAGGACCCTTAAATGATTTGTTGACTAATTTATTGATGGGATGCAGTTGTCCTGTCCTGTCACCAAGAATATCAACCAAGTGCAGTCAACTATATCAAGGCTGCTTCCTGACCCTCAGCAATTGTAATAAGCCGTATATTGTTCAATTTCTGGGTTGGGAAGATCCAATGGAGAAGGTAATGGCAAACCACTCCAGTATTCTTGCCTGGACAATTCCATGGACAGAGGAACCAGGGGAACTAAGTCCATGGGATTGCAAACAGTCAGACACAACTGAACAACTAACACTTTCTCTACTCACATATTGTAAGATACAGACCAATTTCAACTATGAGAAACTGTGAATAATAGAAGTATTTTAGGATGTTGAAGGTGTTTGTTTTACATGCACTCTCTTCCTTTTCTCTTCTCAATTCAAACCGAGAAAAGAAAAAATATATATATACTATCAGTTCAGTTCAGTCTTTCAGTCGTGTCCAACTCCTTGGGACCCCAGGAACCGCAGCACTCCAGGCCTCCCTGTCCATCACTAACTCCTGGAGTCTACCCACACCCATGTCCATCGAGTAGGTGATGCCATCCAACCATCTCATCCTCTGTCATTCCCCTCTCTTCCTGCCCGCAATCTTTCCCAGCATCAGGGTCTTTGCCAATGAGTCAGGTCTTAGCAACAGGTGGCCAAAGTATTGGAGTTGCAGCTTCAAAATCAGTCCTTCCAATGAACACTCAGGACTGATCTCGTTTAGGATGGACTGGTTGGATCTCCTTGCAGTCCAAGGGACCCTCAACAGTCTTTTCCAACACCACAGTTCAAAAGTGTCAATTCTTTGGCACTCAGCTTTCCTTATAGTCCAACTCTCACATCCATACGTAACCACTGGGAAAACCAGAGCCTTGACTAAATGGACCTATGTGGACAAAATAATGTCTCTGTTTTTTAATATGTTGTTAAAGTTGGTCATAAGTTTCCTTCCAAGAAGTAAGTGTCTTTTCATTCCATGGCTGCAATCACCATCTGCAATGATTTTGGAGCTCAGAAATATAAAGTCAGCCATTGTTTCCCCATCTATTTGCCATGAAGTGATGGGACCAGATGCCATGATTTTAGTTTTCTGAATGTTGAGCTTTAAGCTAAATTTTTCACTCTCCTCTTTCACTTTCATCAAGAGGCTCTTTATTTTTTCTTCACTTTTTGCCATAAGGGTGGTGTCATCTGCATATCAGAGGTTATTGATATTTCTCCCGGCAATCTTGATTCCAGCTTGTGTTTCCTCCAGTCCAGCATTTCTCATGATGTACTCTGCATATAAGTTAAATAAGCAGGGTGACAATATACAGCCTTGACTTATTCCTTTTCCTATTTGGAACCAGTCTGTTGTTCCATGCCGAGTTCTGACTGTTGCTTCCTGACCTGCATACAGGTTTCTCAAGAGGCAGGTCAGGTGGTCTGGTATCCCCATTTCTTTCAGAATTTTCCACAAATTATTGTAATCCACACAGTCAAAGGCTTTGGCATAGTCATTAAAGCAGGAATGGATATTTTTCTGGAACTCTCTTCTTTTTCGATGATCCAGCGGATGTTGGCAATTTGATTTCTGGTTCCTCTGCCTTTTCTAAACCAGCTTGAACATCTGGAAGTTCACAGTTCACACACTGTTGAAGCCTGGCTTGGAGAATTTTGAGCATTACTTTACTAGCATGTGAGATGAGTGTAATTGTGTGTTAGTTTGAGCATTCTTTGGCATTGCATTTCTTTGGGATTGGAATGAAAACTGACCTTTTCCAGTCCTTTGGCCACCGCTGAGTTTTCCAAATTTGCTGGCATATTGAGTGCAGCCCTTTCACAGCATCATCTTCAGGATTTGAAAGAGCTCAACTGGAATTCCATCACCTCCACTTGCTGTGTTTGCAGTGATGTTTCCTAAGGCCCACTTGACTTCACATTCCAGGATGTCTGGCTCTAGGTGAGTGATCACAGCTTTGTGGTTATCTGGGTCATGAAGATCTTTTATGTACAGTTTTTCTGTGTATTCTTGCCACCTCTTCTTAATATCTTCTGCTTCAGTTAGGTCCATACCATTTCTGTCCTTTATTGAGCCCATCCTTGCATGAAATGTTCCCTTGGTGTCTCTAATTTTCTTGAAGAGATCTCTAGTCTTTCCCATTCTATTGTTTTCATCTATTTCTTTACATTGATTGCTGAGGAAGGCTTTCTTTTCTCTTGTTATTCTTCGGGACTCTGCATTCAAATGGGTATATCTTTCCATTTTGCCTTTCCTTTTCGCTTCCCTTCTTTTCACAGCTAAAATGCACTATAGACTCATTTATATTCGTGCATTAGAGAATTAATATGTTTTAAAACCAGTGGCCTACTAAAATTTAAAAGGAGAAAGTAATATTTTTCTATAAAAATTATTCATTAATTTTGCTATGTTAAGGACATATGTTGAGGACATAAGTATTTTGACTCTCCCCAAAATTTTGAGGATTTCAATGGGAAAAATTTCTCTAGTTTAAAATTTCATGTCTACCATGCTAATTTGCATTTACAAAGTTTTACATTGCCAATGAGAGTGATAATCACCTACTATTGTTCCTTCAAAAATCCACCTTGTGGGTAGCTTATAAGCTAGGTTTCTTCTCAGATATGATTTAGATGAATCATGCTATCTTCATTCCATAGACAAAGATATAGAGGTTCAAAGAGATTAATTTCACAAGGAAATGCAGATATTAAAAGGTCAGAATAGCTTACAACCCATGCCTGACTAACAATGTCATATCATCAAAGGTTCACAATCTCCAACTTCTTAATTAACTTTACTGTGAAAGGTTAAAGATTTGCCCAGGATCACACACAGAAACTGTTGGAGTTTGAATGCCAATCTAGGTTTTGTCAGTCAGAAGTGTAGGCTTATTTTATATTTTTCCATCAATTCTAAGCTACCTCTATGGTACATCTTAATCTGTTCAGCCATCATTCTTACATAGAGGGGCTTTCTCACCTTATGATTTTTTGTAGTTAAATCATAGATAAATCTGAAAGCTCCTTTATTCTCTAAAATCCATGTCTATTTGTCCTCTGTTCACACCCTACTGGACAGGACAGTTTATGAAAGCCTGTTAAATTGATTTTTAAATTTATTACTAATCTAAGTGGTTTAATTATGGCCATGGAGATTATGTACATTATTGTGAGATATATGATATACAGCAGACATGAAATTTCTCTATCGATTAGTTTTATTATTATATTAACTACTTTCATTTTTTTCTCTCAAATATTCCTTTTTAGCTGAAATGCTATAATTAGATATTTCTTCTAGTTTAAAATTTTATTTGCAATGAAAATAAGATTCCCTTATGTGACAATTGAAGGTGACACGCTCTTAAGAAGCTCATATCTCTAATAGAAAGAAGTTCACCAGCTCCATTCTACACACAGTTTTGAGACTGAGAAGCTAATGAGACCCAAAAAGACTAAAAGTCCTTCGTCACTGAGTATGGACTTACCGCTGAGAACATAGAGAAGAGGCCTGGGGAATCACACATATTACATGACTGTTGCATTCTGAATAGGTTCTGTGGATAAGCACCAATTTACAGTGGAGGAAGCTCTTATGTTATGTCAGAGTCATGTATATTATTAAGCCCTGCAAAGAGTAAAAATCGTGTATTCTGATTCCTTTCATTTTTACCTCCCATGCAAATATTTCATTAAGGTTTTAATTTGCAACCAGATTTTAAAATACTACATTTTTTGTTAAGATTTTCTTGTTTGAATTACATCTAAAAAAATTAAAATATTGAGTTTAATAAAACGCTGCATTGAAAATTAATTTAATTTGAGAGAGTGGAAGAGTCCAGGTGAAATACCAGGGTCCCTAATTACTATGATTTTTGTTAAAACTGGCTGTGACAGTCTTAGTCTTCCCATATATAAACGAGTCTTCCTACAGTTATTACAATTAGATGATCATCTTTGGATTTGAGAAAGCTAACATATTTTATGACTTTATTATTTTCTATTTTCAGAGCAAGACTGTCCATTGTACACAGATTTAACATGGAAAAAATGATAGAGGTTAATAGATCTTGATTTTGTTTGCATAATAATTTGTATTATAATATAAAAGCCCCAGAAGAAAGAATATAGGGAAATTAATCAGTGAGAACAAGGGGAAATTTCTGCATTTGAATAAAAGCTTATATCACAGAGTACTGCTAAACTTTACCTTCTTTCAAAGTATTTATTATGTCTCCCAAACAGAAATAATTCTTGAGGATGCACATCACACAACAGGCATCCCAAAATACAGAAGATTATTCAGTATAACTAAGTTCTTAAGAATATCAAACATGCCAATGGTTGAAAATGATCACAAGGGAGGAAGAATGCGAGGCAGGCAGAGCATGTGATAGATATGAGTCTTCATTTCTGAGAATGATTTATGCTAAGCAGAGTTATTTTCAGTAATGAGCTTTTATAATCAATTATATTCATTTTAAATATGGTGATTATGTAGAGCACATTTATGTTGGCTTATTCCAAGCTCTTTAAATCCCCTGAACCTATCTAATAACATTCTTGTCCTTAGACACAAAGAAAAAAACTCAGTATCTGCCCCTACTAAGCAATTACACACCCCGTATCCTACCTCCCTGTATTCAGTCTTCTTACTTTTATTTTGTTGTTGTTGTTGTTTCTTATTTTAACTGGAGGTTAATTACTTTACAATACTGTGGTGGTTTTTGCCATACATTCAAATGAATCAGCCATGGGTGTACACGTGTTCCCTATTCTGACCCTCCCTCCCACCTCCCTCCCCATCCCATCCCTCAGGGTCATCCCAGTGCACCAGCCCTGAGCACTGTCTCATGCATTGAACCTTGGACTGGCAATCTATTTCACATATGATAATATACATGTTTCAATGCTAGTCTCTCAAATCATCCCACCCTCGCTTTCTCCCACAGAGTCCAATAGTCTGTTCTTTACATCTGTGTCTCTTCTGTTGTCTCACATAAAGGGTCATTGTTACCATCTTTCTAAATTCCATATATATGTGTTAATTTACTGTATTGGTGTCTTCTTTCTGACTTACTTCACTCTGTATAATAGGTTCCAGTTTCATTTACCTCATTAGAACTGATTCAAATGCATTTCGAATAGCTGAGTAATATTCCATTGTGTATATGTACCACAGCTTTCTTATCCATTCATCTGCCAATTGACATCTAGGTTGCTTCTATGTACTGGCTATTGTAAACAGTGTTGAGATGAACATTGGGGTACATGTGCCTCTTTCAATTCTGGCTTCCTCGTGTGTATGCACAGCAGTGGGATTGCTGGGTCATATGGGAATTCTATTTCCAGGTTTTTTAAAGAATCTCCACACTTTTCTCCACAGTGGCTATACTAGTTTGCATTCCCACCAACAGTGTAAGAGGGTTCCCTTTTCTCCACACCCTCTCCAGCATTTATTGCTTGTAGCCTTTTGGATCGCAGCCATTCTGACTGGCTTGAGATGTTATCTCATTATGGTTTTAATTTGCATTTATCTGATAATGAGTGATGTTGAGTATCTTTTCATGTGTCTGTTAGCCATCTGTATATCTTCTTTGGAGAAATGTCTGTTTAGTACTTGGGCCCATTGTTTGATTGGATCATTTATTTTTCTGGTATAGAGCTGCATGAGCTACCTGTATATTTTTGAGATTAATTATTTGTCAGTTGCCTCATTTGCTATTATTTTCTCCCATTCTGAAGGCTGTGTTTTCCTTCATAGTTTCCTTCATTGTGCAAAAACGGTTAAGTTTAATTAGGTCCCATTTGTTTATTTTTGCCTTTATTTACATTACTCTGGGAAGTGGGTCATAGAGGATCCTGCTCTGATTTATGTCAGAGAGTGTTTTGCTTATATTTTCCTGTAGGGTTTTTATAGTTTCTGGTCTTACATTTAGATTTTTAATCCATTTTGTGTTTATTTTTGTGTATGGTATTAGAATGGAGAAGGCAATGGCACCCCATTCCAGTACTCTTGCCTGGAAAATCCCATGGATGCAGGAGCCTGGTGGGTTTCTAAGAGTCACACACAACTGAGCGACTTCACTTTCACTTTTCACTTTCATGAATTGGAGAAGGAAATGGCAACCCACTCCAGTGTTCTTGCCTTGAGAATCCCACTGATAGGGGAGCCTGGTAGGCTGCCATCCATGAGGTCTCACAGAGTCAGACATGACTGAAGTGACTTAGCAGCAGCAGTAGCAGCAGCATGGTGTTAGAAAGTATTCTAGTTTTATTATTTTACAAGTGGTTGACTAGTTTTCCCAGCACCACTTGTTAAAGAGATTGTCTTTTCTCCATTGTATATTCTTGCCTCCTTTCTCAAAGATAAGGTGTCTATAGGTATGTGGATTCATCTTTGGACTTTCAGTTTTGTTCCACTGATCTATATTTCTATCTCTGTGCCAGTACCATACTGTCTTAATGATTGTAGCTTTGTAGTATAGTCTGAGGTCAGGTAGATTTATCCCTCCAGTTCCATTCTTTCTCAAGATTGTTTTGGCCCTTTGAAGTTTTTTTGTATTTCTTTACAAATTGTGAAATTATTTGTTCTATTTATCTGAAAAATACCATTGGTATCTTGATAAGGATAGCATGGAATCCATAGATTGATTTGGGTAGGATACCCATTTTCACCATTTTGATTCTTTGGATCCATGAACATGGTATATTTCTCCATCTATTTGTGTCCTCTTTGATTTCTTTCACCAGTGTTTTATAGTTTTATATATATATATATATAGGTCTTTTGTTTCTTTAGATAGATTTATTCCTAAGTATTTTATTATTTTTGTCACAATGGTGAATGGAATTGTCTCCTTAATTTCTCTGTTTTCTCATTGTTAGTGTATAGGAATGCAAGGGATTTCTGTGTGTTAATTTTATATCCTGCAACTGTACTAAACTCATTGTTTAGCTCTAGTAATTTTCTGGCAGTGTCTTTAGGGTTTTCTATGTAGACAATCATGTCATCTGCAAACAGTGAGAGTTTTACTTATTTCCCAATCTGGATTCCTTTTATTTCTTTTTCTTCTCTGATTGCTGTGGCTAAAACTTCCAAAACTATGTTAAATAGTAGTGATGAGAGTGTACACCCTTGTATTGTTCCTGACTTTAGGGGGAATGCTTTCAATTTTTCACCAATGAGGATAGTAATTGCTGTGGGTTTATCATATATTGCTTTTATTATGTTGACGTGTGTTCCTTCTATGCCTGCTTACGGGAGGGTTTTTATCATAAATCAATGTTGAACTTTGTCAAAGGCTTTCTCTGCATCTATTGAGATAATTATATGTGTCTTTCAATTTGTTAATGTGGTGTATCACATTGTTTGATTTGTGAATGTTGAAGAATCCTTGCATCCCTGGTATAAAGCCCACTTGGTCATGATACATGATCTTTTTAATATGTTGTTGGATTCTGTTTTCTAGAATTTTGTTAAGAATTTTTGCACCTATGTTCATCAGTAATATTGGCCTGTAGTTTTCTGTCTTTTGTGTGTGTGGCATCTTTGCCTGGTTTTTGCATTAGGGTGATGGTGACCTCATAGAATTAGTTTGGAAGTTTACTTTTCCTCTGCAATTTTCTGGAAGAGTTTAAGTAGGACAGGTGTTAGCTTTTCTCTAAATTTTCAGTAGAAATTAGCTGTGAAGCCATCTGTTCCTGGGCTTTTCTTTGTTGTAAGGTTTTTGATTACCATTTTAATTCCCATGCTTGTGATGGGTCTGTTACGATTTTCTATTTCTTCCTGGTTCAGTTTTTGGAAGGTTACACTTTTCTAAGAATGCGTCCATTTCTTCCAAGTTGTCCATTTTATTGACTTATAGATGCTGATAGTAATCTCTTATGATCCTTTGTATTACTGTGTTGTCATGATTTTTCCATTTTCATTTCTAATTAGCCTGGCTAAAGTTTTGTCATTTTTTGTTTGTTTGTTTGTTTTTAGTTCTTTATTTATTATTATTATTATCAATTTACTTTATAGTATTGTATTGGTTTTGCCATACATCAACATGAATCTGTCATGGGTGTACACGTATTCCTGTTTATAATAGCCAGGACATGGAAGCAACCTAGATGTCCATCAGCAGACGAATGGATAAGAAAGCTGTGGTACGAATACACAATGAAGTATTACTCAGCCATTAAAAAGAATACATTTGAATCAGTTCTAATGAGGTGGATGAAACTGGAGCTGATTATACAGAATGAAGTAAGCCAGAAAGAAAAACAGCAATACAGAATATATATATATATTTTATCTTCTCAAAGAACCAGCTTTCAGTTTTGTTGATTTTTGTTATAGTCTCCTTTGTTTCTTTTTCATTTATTTTTGCCCTAATTTTTATGATTTCTTTCCTTCTACTAGACCTGGGTTTCTTCATTTCTTCTTTTCCTAGTTGTTTTAAGTGTAAAGTTAGGTTATTTATTTGATTTTTCTCCTGTTTCTTGAGGTAAGCTTGTATTGCTATGAACCTTCCCATTAGCATTGCTTTTACTGAATCACATAGTTTTTGGGTTGCTGTGTTTTCATTTTGATTTGTTTCTATGCATATTTTGACTTCATGTTTCATTTCTTCTGTGATTTGTTGGTTATTCAGAAAAGTGTTGTTTAGCCTCCATATGTTTGTATTTTTATAGTTTTTTTTTTCCTGTAGTTGACATCTAATTTTACCACATTATGATCAGAAAAGATACTTGAAATGATTTCAATTTTTTTTTTTGAATTTACCAAGGCTAGATTTATGGCCCAATGTGATCTATCCTGGAGAAGGTTCCATGTGCACTTGAGAAAAA
This sequence comes from Budorcas taxicolor, assembly GCF_023091745.1. NCBI lineage: Eukaryota > Metazoa > Chordata > Mammalia > Artiodactyla > Bovidae > Budorcas > Budorcas taxicolor. The sequence continues at coordinate 111,202,975 of NC_068920.1, forward strand.
AGGTGAAATTCATTGTTTTGGGGGTGATATGTCCTATAGATATCAACTAGGTCTGACCTGTCCATTGCATAATTTAAAGTTTGTGTTTCCTTGCTAATTTTCTGTTTAATTGATCTATCCATAGGTGTGAGTTGGGTATTAAAGTCTCCCACTACTACTATGTTACTGTTAATTTCCCCATTCAAACTTGTTAGCATTTGCCTTACATATTGCGGTGCTCCTATGTTGGGTGCATATATATTTATAATTGTTATATGTTCTAGGATTGATCCTTTGATCATTATGTAGTGTCCTTCTTTGTCTCTTTTCACGGCCTTTATTTCAAAGTCTATTTTATCTGATATGAGTATTGCTACTCCTGCTTTCTTTTTGTCTCCATTTGTGTGAAATTTCTTTTTCCTTGTTTTGAGGTTGGTCTCTTGTAGACAACATATATAGGGGTCTTATTTCTGTATACATTCAGCCAGTATTTGTCTTTTGGTTGGGGCATTCAACCCATTTACATTTAAGGTAATTATTAATAAGTATGATCCCATTGCCATTTACTTTGTTGTTTTGGGTTCAAGTTTATACACCCTTTCTGTGTTTCCTGTCTAGAGAAGATCCTTTAGCATTTGTTAAAGAGCTGGTTTGATAGTGCTGAATTCTCTCAGCTTTTGCTAGTCTCTAAAGCTTTTGATTTCTTCTTATTTGAATGAGATCCTTGGTGGGTATAGTAATCTGGGTTTTAGGTTTTTCTCATTCATCACTTTAAGAATGTCCTACCATTCCCTTCTGGCCTGAAATTTCTATTGAAAGATCAGCTGTTATTCTTATGGGAATCCCCTTGTGTGTTATTTGTTGCTTTTCCCTTGCTGCTTTTAATATTTGCTCTTTGTATTTGACCTTCCTTAATTGATTACTATATTTCTTGGGGTGTTTCACTTTTTTGTTTATCCTGTTTGGAACCCTCTGGGTTTCTTTGACTTGGGTAGCTATTTCCTCCCCCATTTTAGGGAAGTTTTCAACTATTATTTCCTCAAGTATTTTCTCATGGCTTTTTTTTTTTTTTTTTGTCTTCTTCTTCTGGGATTCCTATGATTCGAATGTTGGGGCCTTTAACATTGTCCTAGAGGTATCTGAGGTTGTCTTCATTGCTTTAACTTTTTTTTTTCCTCTCTGCTTCATTTATTTCTACCATTCTATCTTCCACCTCACTTATCCTGTCTTCTCCCTCAGTTATTCTACTGTTGCCTCTCTCCAGAGTGCTTTTTATTTCAGTTATTGCATTAATCATTACTAATTCTTTTTTATTTCTTCTAGGTCCTTAATAAACATTTCTTGCATCTTCTCTATCCTTGTCTCTAGTCTATATATCTGTAATTCCATTTTGTTTATAAGAGTTTGGATCATCTTTACTCTCATTATTCTGAGTTTTTTTTTTTTTTTCTTTTTTTTTAATTAGGTTCCCCATCTCCTCCTCTTTTGCTTGGTTTCAAGGACATTTATCATGTTCTTTTACCTGATGAATATTTCTCTGCCTTTTTATTTTGTTCTGATTGTTGTATTTGGGGTAGCTTTTCTGTACGCTGAAAGTTTGTGGTTCCTCTTTATTGTGGAGGTTCCTCCCTGTGGGTAGGGTTGGACGAGTGGCTTGTCAAGGTTTCTTGGTTAGGGGAGGTTGTGTCTGTGTTCTGGTCGGTGGAGCTGCATCTCTTCTCTCTGGAGTGCAATGAAGTGTCCAGTAGTGAGTTTTGAGGTGCCTATGGGTTGGGTTTGACTTTGAGCAGCATGTATTTTAAAGCTCAGGGATATATTTCTGTGTTGCTGGAAAATTAGCATGGTATATCTTGCTCTGGAACTTGTTGGCTCTTGGAGGGAGCTTGATTTCAGTGTAGGTATGGAGGAGAAGGGGAGGGCAGAGGATGAGATGGCTGGATGGCATCACTGACTCGATGGACATGAGTTTGAGTGAACTTCGGGAGTTGGTGATGGACAGGGAGGCCTGGCATGCTGTGATTCATGGGGTTGCAAAAAGTGGGACATGACTGCGTAACTGAACTGAACTGATCTGAACTGATGGAGGCTTTTGAATGAGTTCTTGTCAATTAATATACCCTGTAGTCAGGAGTTCTCTGGTGTTCTCAAGTTTTGGATTTAAGCCTCCTGCCTCTGGCTTTCAGTCTTATTCTTCCAGTAGCCTCAAGACTTCTCTATCCATACTGCACCAATGATAAAACATCTAGGTTAATGGTGAAAAGATTTTCCACAGTGAGGGATACCCAAAGAGATTCACAGAGTTACACGGAGAAGAGAAGAGGGAGGAGGGAGACAGAGGTGACCAGGAGGAGAAGAAGGGAAATCAAATTGGGAGAGAACAATCTATCCAGTAATCAATTCTCTATGTTCTCTTTACCATCTGGAACACCAAGATAGGTTCATGTAGTTACCTAGAGAAGAGAAGAGGGAGAAGCAAGATAGAGGTGACCAGGAGGAGAAGAGGAGCAGTCCAAAGTGGGAGACCAGTCTAGCCAGTAATCAGCTCCATAAGTGTGCTTCACAGGCCAGAACACCCAGAGAGATTCACAGAGTTTAGTAGAGAAGTGAAGGGGGAGGGAGGAGATAGAGGTGACCTGGGGAAAAAAAGGGAGAGTCAAAAGGGGAGAGAGAAATCAAGCCAGTAATCATACCCCTAAGTAAACATGCATACTGAAGATTTGATTCTTAAAGGTACAAAATTGATAACAAAAACCAAAAAGCAAAGATTAAAAATCTAGATTAGAGGTTAGACTCTCAAAAATGCAAAACAAAAAGAATCACAAAAATTTATAAAAAAAAATATATGAAATTTGCTTTTAAAATAGGGTCTTTTTTTGCAAGGTAATCATAGGTTATAAAAATGAAAATTAAAGGAGTAATCAGTTCAGTTCAGTTCAGTCACTCAGTTGTGTCCGACTCTTTGCAACCCCATGAATTACAGCATGCCAGACCCTGTCCATCACCAACACCCGGAGTTCACTCAAACTCATGTCCATCGAGTCGGTGATGCTATCCAACCATCTCATCCTCTGTTGTCCCCTTCTTCTCCTGCCCCCAACCCCTCCCAGCGTCAGAGTGTTTTCTAATGAGTCAACTCTTCGCACGAGATGGCCAAAGTATTGGAGTTTCAGCTTTAGCATCATTCCTTCCAAAGAACACCCAGGACTGATCTCCTTTAGGATGGACTGGTTGCATCTCCTTCCAGTCCAAGGGACTCTCAAGAGTCTTCTCCAACACCACAGTTCAAAAGCATCAATTCTTTGATGCTCAGCTTTCTTCACAGTTCAACTCTCACATCCATACATGACAACTGGAAAAACCATAGCCTTGACTAGACGGACCTTTTTGGCAAAGTAATGTCTCTGCTTTTGAATATGCTATCTAGGTTGGTTATAACCTTGCTTCCAAGGAGTAAGCATCTTTTCATTTCATGGCTGCAAGCACCATCTGCAGTGATTTTGGAGCCTCCCAAAATAAAGTCTGACACTGTTTCCACTGTTTCCCCATCTATTTCCCATGAAGTAATAAAGAACTTAAAAATAAAATAATCAATAAGTGATAATAGTAAAAATATATGTAGGAATTTCTCTGAAGCTACTGAGAGCGGTTTGGGGTCCTTTCAGTTTCAGATAGTTCCTTGTCCAGCTTATGCTTTGCCTTAAGGTCTATAGGTCCCTTCCAATGTAGTCAATGCTAACTGCAGGGTTTTAGTCTGTTGCACTTGTCACTTCCAGAGCAGCTCCCTCTCTTTGTTTATTTTGGCTTCCTCTGTTTGCAAGTTTCTTCAGTGTCTAATTTCTGCCCCAACACAAGGGGGTAAATGTAGTCACTTATTTAGGCTAACTTGTGGCAATTGTCCTGTGGGGAGGGAGGAACACTGCAAACAAATATCACTGGGGTGTATGCAGAGTGCTCACAGTGTCCTGGCCACACTGGGGTTGTCCCAGCTCATGGCTCCTGTGCTTTCCCCATCTACACTGCTCAGGTTGCTCTGAAGCAGAACCATTCAAAGCCGGCCCTGGGTTGCATACACTTCCCAGGTCTAAGTTGCTTAGGTTGAGGTTCTCGGGTACTCCACAAAAGCACAGACTCGGTTGGGGCTGCTTTTTGTGCTCTTCCCAGGTGCGAGGAGCTCAGGCAACCAGGTGCTTGATGAGGGCACTATCCCGTGTGTGGTGCATCTTGTCACCTCCCCAGTCCCACCGCTTTGTTTCCTGGGTATGCTACAAGAATGCTATCTCAGGTGTGTCATGTGTCTCCTCTAGGGGTTTGATCTCACGCTGTGACCCTTCTGGCAGATATCAACCATCTAGGATCCCAGGAAAATTTGGTTAGCAACTGAGAGCTTGCTCACAGTTTGGTAGAGGATGCTGTGTCTGGGGCCAAGACTGCCTCTCGCCTTCTGGCTCTGGCTGTTTCCCACCTGCCTCTCTGCCTCCAGCAAGGGGGTGGGCCAGTCTGCATTTATCTGGCTTAGAGCTTTTCCTGGGAAAGCGCGCTCTCTCTCTGTCTCTCTCTGTCTCTCTCTCTCTTTTTCCTCTCTCTCTCTGCAATCCCACAGTTTGGGTTGCTATCTCACATTAGCTCCTTCAGATTGTTCTCAGGGCATTCAGGGCAGGTCCTTACCCTAAGGATGCAACCCATGACTCCCCTGCTGGCTGGTGGCAGACATGAGCATCTGGGCTATTTCTCCACTGGGAGTTGTGGTTAAAGCATGTATTCTGTGTTTTTCTTTTTTTTCCCCCTCCCAATTATGTTGCCCTCTGAGGTTCCAAAACTCCCCACAGACCAGCTGGTGAGAGGGTTTCTTGGTGTTTGGAAACTTATCCTCCTTCACGACTGCCTCCCCAGTACAGGTCTCTGTCCTTAACTCTTTTGTCTCTCTTTTTGTTTTTTATATTTTGTCCTACCTCCTTTTGAAGAGAATGGGCTGCCTTTCTGGGTGCCTGGTGTCCTCTGCCTACTTTCAAAAGTTGTTTTGCTGAAGTTACTCAGCATTCAAATGATCTTTCGATGAATACGTGGAGGAGAAAGTGGTCTCTCTGTCCTATTCCTCACCATCTTAAGTTCTTGACCTTAGTAAATATCTAATCCAATTTTTTGTTGATGGTCGGGGGTGTTTTCTCTCCCTATTGTTTGACCTGAGGCCAAAAAGATAATGGCAAAATTTTCTGGTTTCAGTTAGACTCATCCCCAGTCTTGAGAAATGTTTCTCCAAGCTGATTAACAAGGGAGCTTCATAAGAGTCCCTATTTTTCCTCAGAGCCCTGTCACTGAGAATAGTGATGGAGTTGCAAAAACTGGTTAGAGGGCTGAACATACCTAAAGCTTTTGAATTTATAACAATTCCTGGGCCAGCTCTTTTCAATAACAGTAGAAACCAGGAGAGTTTTGGTTTCATTTAGAGGCCTGCATTTGTTGAGAGTAATTGTATGTACAGTCTTCTTTTAAAGTGACTCATGTTGAATTTTAGAGAAATGGTTTTCCAGATTAAGTAAATAGGAAATGGATATGCTTTTCCATTCTACTCTGGTCTTTTTCACTAGAAGAGATAAGTCTCAGTTCAGCCCTTTAATAAACATAGAGTTAAAAGCTACCCTCTATAGAATCAGTATCTGAAGGAAGGTCAGAATTTACTTTTATTTATTTTAAAAAATAATTTTGTTTATTTATTTTTGGCCATGCTGGGTCTCCATAGCTGTGTGAGCTTTTCTCCAGTTGTGGAGAGTGGGGGTTATTCTCTAGTTTTGGTGCACAGGATTCTCATTGTGGTGGCTTCTCTTATTGCAGAGTGCAAGTTCTAGGATGCATGGGTTTCAGTAATTGTGGCACATGTACTCAGGAGTTTCAGCTCCTGAATTCCAGAGTTCAATAGTTGTGGTGTATGAGCTTGCTCCAAGGCATGAGGGATTTTCCCGGACCAGGAGCTGAACCCACGTCTTTTGCATTGGCGAATTCTTTATCACTCAGCCACCGGGAAAGCGAATTTTATTATAAAACAATTTGAAGTTGATTGTAATACTCATGAATTATTCATCAGAATTTTCTGTGCAAGCCTGAATTTTATTTCAATAGACAGGTTTGGAAGATCGCTGAGAATATTTAATGAAGTCACCTGGCTCTAGGTTGACTGTAAGCCAAGTAAGTGAGATGTTCCCCTGGTTGCAACTATAGAAACCTTTCATGTTTGGGAATGCATGTAAGAATTAAAGATTTTAAAATTAAAAAAATAAAAGAAAGAAAGAAAAGAAACCTTTCAATATTTTCTGAGTCAGAAGTTTTTTCTAAGGCTGGACTTGGCTTTACTGAAAGCATGTGAACTAGTTGACATAAATCAGAATAATAAGATTGATTAGTTTGAATGGCTATTTTAAATGCCTTAACAAATCTGGAGGATCTACGTTTACTTTGGGAAAATCTTTGACTATGGTTTGCAGTTTATCTCTGGTCCATGCAATATAAGGAACTGAGAATTTAGTATCTGGATCCTCAGAAGGCTGAATTTTAAAGTGGCAGATTCATATGTGTGTGGATTTATCTCTGGGCTTTCTATTTTGTTCCATTGATCTATATTTCTGCCTTTGTGCCAGTGCCATACTGTCTTGATGACTGTGGCTTTGTAGTAGAGCCTGAAGTCAGGCAAGTTGATTCCTCCAGTTCCATTCTTCTTTTTCAAGATTGCTTTGGCTATTCGAGGTTTTTTGTTTTTCCATACAAATTTTGAAATTATTTGTTCTAGTTCTGTGAAAAATATGGCTGGTAGCTTGATAGGGATTGCATTGAATTTGTAAATTGCTTTGGGTAGTATACTCATTTTCACTATATTGATTCTTCTGATCCATGAACATGGTATATTTCTCCATCTATTAGTGTCCTCTTTGATTTCTTTCATCAGTGTTTTATAGTTTTCTATATATAGGTCTTTAGTTTCTTTAGGTAGATATATTCCTAAGTATTTTATTCTTTTCGTTGCAATGGTGAATGGAATTGTTTCCTTAATTTCTTTTTCTACTTTCTCGTTATTAGTGTATAGGAATGCAAGGGATTTCTGTGTGTTGATCTTATATCCTGCAACCTTACTATATTCATTGATGAGCTCTAGTAATTTTCTGGTGGAGTCTTTAGGGTTTTCTATGTAGAGGATCATGTCATCTGCAAACAGTGAAAGTTTTACTTCTTCCTTTCCAATTTGGATTCCTTTTATTTCTTTTTCTGCTCTGATTGCTGTGGCCAAAACTTCCAGAACTATGTTGAATAGTAGCGGTGAAAGTGGGCACCCTTGTCTTGTTCCTGACTTTAGGGGAAATGCTTTCAATTTTTCACCGCTGAGGATAATGTGTGCTGTGGGTTTGTCATCCACACACATATGGACACCTTATCTTTGACAAAGGAGGCAAGAATATACAATGGAGTAAAGAAAATCTCTTTAACAAGTGGTGCTGGGAAAACTGGACAGTCACTGGTAAAAGAATGAAACTAGATCCCTTTCTAACACCGCACACAAAAATAAACTCAAAATGGATTAAAGATCTAAATGTAATACCAGTAACTATAAAACTCCTAGAGGAGAATATAGGCAAAACACTCTCCAACATAAATCATAGCAGGATCCTCTATGACCCACCTCCCAGAATACTGGAAATAAAAGCAAAAATAAACAAATGGGATCTAATTAAAATTAAAAGCTTCTGCACAACAAAGAAAATATAAGCAAGGTGAAAAGACAGCCTTCTGAATGGGAGAAAATAATAGCAAATGAAGCAACTGACAAACAACTAATCTCAAAAATATGCAAGCAACTTATGCAGCTCAATACCAGAAAAATAAACGACCCAATCAAAAAATGGGCCAAAGAACCAAATAGACATTTCTCCAAAGAAGACATACAGATGGCTAACAAACACACGAAAAGATGCTCAACATCACTCATTATCAGAGAAATGGAAATCAAAACCACAATGAGGTACCACTTCACACCAGTCAGAATGTCTGCGATCCAAAAATCTGCAAGCAATAAATGCTGGAGAGGATGTGGAGAAAAGGGAACCCTCCTACACTGTTGGTGGGAATGAAAACTAGTACAGCCACTTTGGAGAACAGTGTGGAGATTCCTTAAAAAATTGCAAATAGAACTCCCTTATGACCCAGCAATCCCACTGCTGGGCATACACACCAAGGAAACCAGAATTGAAAGAGACACATGTACCCCAATGTTCATCGCAGCACTGTTTATAATAGCCGGGACATGGAAACAACCTAGATGTCCATCAGCAGATGAATGGATAAGAAAGCTGTGGTACATATACACAATGGAGTATTACTCAGCCGTTAAAAAGAATACATTTGAATCAGTTCTGATGAGATGGATGAAACTGGAGCCGATTATACAGAGTGAAGTAAGCCAGAAAGAAAAACTCCAATACAGTATACTAACACATATATATGGAATTTAGAAAGATGGCAATGACGACCTTGTATGCAAGACAGCAAAAAAGACACAGATGTGTATAATGGACTTTTGGACTCAGAGGGAGAGGGAGAGGGTGTGATGATTTGGGAGAATGGCATTGTAACATGTGTACTATCATGTAAGAATCGAATTGCCAGTCTATGTCCGACGCATGATACAGGATGCTTGGGGCTGGTACATGGTGATGACCCAGAGAGATGTTATGGGGAGGGCGGTGGGAGGGGGGTTCATGTTTGGGAACACATATACACCCGTGCTGGATTCATGCCAATGTATGGCAAAACCTATACAATATTGTAAAGTAAAATAAAGTAAAAAGAAAAAGAAAAAAAAAGTGGCAGATTCAAGTAAGTTCAGAAGGAAAATATGTAAGAAGAGTTTCATAGAAAAAGGGAAGTCTGATAAAATAATTAATATGGGGGGACTGAGGGTATAGGACAGGTGTAAATGGTATAAAAGGGGGGATGAAGATGGTGCTAGAAGTGAAGCCTGACCATAAGGAGCCAAAGATGAGAGACAAGATGGTACCAGAGCTGGAGCCTGAGACAAAGGACCCAAGAAAGAAGAAAATGAGACATCAGGAGCTATTTTACCTTTCTTTAATCATTTTCCTTCTGCCTCAGTTAATCTGAAATTCTTATTTTACAGAGAGAAAATTTTCCTGACAATGTTTGGAAACCTCAAAATACCAATCAAAATAGACATACTGCTCAGTTCTGAAAATTCAGTTTTAAGAAAATTAAGTATGAGAATTTCAAAAGTTTCCCATAATAGCCATTGATTTATAAGTTTCCTTTGATCAGACAGGTTGATTTAATTAGAAATGCACATGAAGAAGATCATGTTTTTTTATTTTTATTTTTACTTTATTTTGCTTTACAATACTGTATAGTTTTGCCATACATTGACATGAATCAGCCATGGGTGTATAAAAAACCCTAAAGAAAATTACTAGAGCTAATCAATGAATATAGTAAAGTTGCAGGATATAAAATCAACACACAGAAATCCCTTGCATTCCTATACACTAATAATGAGAAAGTAGAAAAAGAAATTAAGGAAACAATTCCATTCACCATTGCAATGAAAAGAATAAAATACTTAGAAATATATCTCCCTAAAGAAACTAAAGACCTATTTATAGAAAATTATAAAACACTGATGAAAGAAATCAAAGAGGACACTAATAGATGGAGAAATATACCATGTTCATGGGTCAGAAGACTCAATATAGTGAAAATGAATATACTACCCAAAGCAATCTACAGATTCAATGCAATCCCTATCAAGCTACCAGCGATATTTTTCACAGAGCTAGAACAAATAATTTCACAATTTGTATGGAAATAGAAAAAACCTCGAATAGCCAAAGCAATCTTGAGAAAGAAGAATGGAACTGGAGGAATCAACCTACCTGACTTCAGGCTCTACTACAAAGCCACAATCATCAAGACAGTATGGTACTGGCACAAAGACAGAAATATAGATCAATGGAATAAAACAGAAAGCCCAGAGATAAATCCACACACCTATGGACACCTTATCTTTGAAAAAGGAGGCAAGAATATACAATGGAGTAAAGACAATCTCTTTAACAAGTGATTCTGGGAAAACTGGTCAACCACTTGTAAAAGAATGAAACTAGATCACTTTCTAACACCATACACAAAAACAAACTCAAAATGAATTAAAGATCTAAATGTAAGGCCAGAAACTACAAAACTCCTAGAGGAGAACATAGGCAAAACACTCTCTGACATACATCATAGCAGAATCCTCTATGACCCACCTCCCAGAATACTGGAAATAAAAGCAAAAATAAACAAATGGGATCTAATTAAAATTGAAAGCTTCTGCACAACAAAGGAAACTATAAGCAAGGTGAAAAGACAGCCTTCTGAATGGGAGAAAATAATAGCAAATGAAGCAACTGACAAACAACTAATCTCAAAAATATACAAGCAACTTATACAACTCAATTCCAGAAAAATAAACGACCCAATCAAAAAATGGGCCAAAGAACTAAATAGACATTTCTCCAAAGAAGACATACAGATGGCTAAGATCATGGTTTTTAAACATGAAATTGGTCAAAGTCCTTATGGGGGACATGCTCTCAAAATACTTAGACAACTAGAATCCCATTTTTCAGAGGATTTTCTCTAGAGTAAAAGGACAACAGGTTAAAAAGCAGCTTTAATAGCTCAATTCAGAGTTTATAACTCAGATAGCCTTTGGTGCTAATACCAGCCAATTCTAAGAAAACAGCTTGGTACCAGGGGAGCCAGACTGAAGGCTTCTCTGCCAGTTCTCATAGAACAGCCCCTAATCCCAAGAAATGAAGAACTGGCAAAATTTCTTCCCAACAGAAAAACTGCCAAAATTTCAATAAAAAGGCCCCTGCTCCCCCAAAAGAATGGGCCAAAGCCTTCTCAGCCAGCTTTGATTGAAATGGTCTGATCACAAAATCAAATCAAAGTTCCAATGAGTACTCATGTATAGAGCAGTACCTTAACCAGAATGGAGGAAACTTTAGAACGGATCCCAAATAAAGTCTGGAGAGTTTTAAATGGAAAGAGGGCATGAGCCTGGATTCAGAATAAATACATACCTTCAAACTTCACTCTCAGGGAGAAAATCAAGGCGCTGTATGGACTCAGTTGTGGATATTGCATCTATTTTCTCATAAGCCCCAGAGCTTTCAGAAGTTTCTCTCTGATTTCCATATGAATAAGCAAAATGTTGACGAAAAGCAAAGAGATGCAGTTCTCTCTCCAGTAAAGGCTTCATCACGATGAGCAGAAAATCACACTACGGGTTCTACAACCATAGAGAGACATGAGCAAGTTCCTGCACAGCAAGACGCCACTTTTATAGAGGGAGAAAGGAGGTTGAGAGGATTACAGTAAACAAAAAGTCCATGGCTTTTTATTGGCTGAGTCCTTGACAAGAAAAGAGTTGGTTCTTTCTTATTCCTGTTGGGTTTTGGTATTATCACAGGATGTAAGAGCTCTCCTTTCTGGTCTCCTGAATATTTAATTGGAGATTCTGTTTATTAATTATTAGTGCATTTTAATTACTTTCTCTATTCATCTTTATACTTTATTTTTGGTTTAGTTTGATTTTTTCATTTATATTTTGTTCCTTTCCTAAGTTGATAATTGACTATCACTTACATTATCTTTTTATTGTTTACCCTTAAATTAAGATGCCACTTTAAAAAGCTAAATATATCCATTGCTTTCACTCAACTTCCAAACACTTCAAGGACTTTATAATGATATATATCCCACACCCCCCACCCCCAATCAGTCACCTAGATTTCATGTTATTATCATTCTCTACTTTCATTCACATTTAGTTTTTCTGTTTTGATCTATTGTAGATAAAAAAATAATGATGTGTGCACATTTGCACATGTCCATATTAACTCTTCCTTCTTGAATTTCAGACTTTCCTTTTGTGATTATTTATCTTCCTACTAAATATAAATAAAAGTACATAGTGATTATATCTCAGAATTTTGAAGTTTTCTCACATTGTTCTGTCATTATGATTGTGCTGTTAAGATAATGTCTTGATATTCATTTTGCAGTCACTTGCTTTTTCCTCCTTCTTAGTCTTTTTTTTTTTCCTCCTAGATTTTCAATGTTGATACACTTATATGGGCATTTTTGTTGATTTTTCTTTGTTGATATTCATTGGACTTCTTGAATTCAAGATATGATATCTTTTATTGTTTCTGTCCTGTGCTGTGCTTAGTCACTCAGTCACGTCTGACTCTTTGCTATCCCACAGACTGTAGCCCACCAGGTTTCTCTCTCCATGGAAATTCTCCAGGCAAGAATACTGAAGTAGGTTGCAATGCCCTCTTCCAAGGGGTCTTCCCAACCCAAGGATCAAACCCAAGTCTCTTGCATTGTAGTCAGATTCTTTACCATCTGAGCCATGAGGGAAGCCCAAGAATACTGGAGTGGGTAGCCTATCCCTTCTCCAGTGCATTTTCCTGACCCAGGAATTGAACTGGGATCTTCTGTGTTGCAGGAGGATTCTTTACCAGCTTAGCTACCAGGTGAGCTACCAGGGAAGCCCCAGTAGAAGCCTTCTCTCTAGTATATCCAAAATAAATATTTATTTAAAAATTGCCTCTCCCTATGAGATTTTTTTTTTTAAGTTTAAATCCCAGTTGTTTTACAGCATTTTATCCTACCCAGATTCTTAAATTCCCCATCCTACTTAACTTGTGATCTGTATTGTAATACTTATCATCTAATCTTTAACTTGATCTTTATTTGACTCTGATTATTTGCTTTTTTCCCCCAGAGTCTTTTTAAATTTACTGATTTTATTATATTTTTTCATTCTAGACAATCTAGTAATAAATTTATTTTGATATTTTCTCCCATTTTTGATTTCTTTATTTTTGAACACATGTTCAATCCCATATGTTTGTTCTCTTCAAATATGTATGATGTCATTCTTTATGTTTCAAAATTTGCAGATTTTGAGGATTGAGTCTGAAGCTTATTTATTTATTACTCCTAAGTCCCCATTATAATAGCAAATTTGCATGTGTTTGTAAGTGTTTATTTATGAATTTAAGCAAACTCCAGGAGAGAGTGGAGGACAGAGGAACATGGCATGCTATCATCCATAGGGTCACAGAATTGGACATGACTTAGCAACTAAATAACAATAACATGTGATATAACAAAATACAAATATAATAATGTACTATGACATAACACAAATATATGTCGTGTAAGTATATATGCTTTGATTAAGTTAACCAGTGGGTATCTTGAGGAATCTATTTTAGGGTTATTTTATGTATAAGTGATGAGTTACATTATCTTATGCAGAAAGCTCAAAGGCTGACAATCTCAGCACAATTAATTAATTTATTAACTTGAAATCTTTCTGATAATTCAAGTGTTGTATATTGGAGTACCAAATCCAGATAAGGGAATAGCTATAGTTTGAATTCTGGATGCTGATTTTAATACATTTTCCACTTGACCTGTAGGTCAAAAAGAAGTTCCTTGATTGCCTTCTTTTGTCATCAGAACATATTTTCCTATCTTACTCCATCGCAGAAGGAAGAGCTTTCTGACATGTGTCTTTAGGTGAAGCATTTTGAAGAACCCAAGGGATTATTTATATTTCTCGATTGGTAGTTAAAACCAAGTTTCTACCACTCTGGTACTGGCTAATCCCCTCAGATTTACCACTCAGATTTTCATTTTTCTCATTTTATGTATTCTTTAAATTTTCCCTCTGGAAGTTATTTTATTTTCTCATTTTGCTTAGCTATGCATTTAAAATTATTTTTTAAGTTATTTTATTTTCTCATTTTGCTTAGCTATGCATTTAAAATTATTTTTTAAAATTATTGTCTAGCATATTTTGTCCCTTCATTCTTAGCTGACTGTTTGCATGTTATATACTTCTTAGAAGGGATCCCTTCCCAGAACATTCAGTTTGCCATTTTCCAGCAATGGGAGTCTCCTGGTTTAGTCCCCATTTGCTTTCACTTCATCTTGCACCTCTATTCTGACCATGAGCTAACTAACATTTGTAACTCCAATTGTATTTCTCATGTGTCTAAATCCTTATAACACTATGCTTATTCCTTAGTTCACATATGGTATTGTTTTTGCACTCTTCTTGAGATCAAAAGTTGTTTTGTGCTTTCTAGAGCTTGAATTTGAATTAATCAAGTTCAGATACTCTCAGGTTCCTACTTTGCAAATGCGATGAATTCAACTATTCTATTCTTAATAGTTAACAAAATGCTTTATCTGACCTCCATAGAGCCTGTCAACTTTACAGCTATTACAGCTATGAGACAAATTTTCTGTTTGTGGTATGTGTATTCCAGTTAAAATGCTAGACATAAAATAAAAAGATAGACAAAATTGTTCATAGCTAGTCAATTTGTTTGACACAATGTAAGCTATGCAAATGAAATATTTCAGAAGAATATTTAATATAAAATAGGTGAATAATACTAGTTACTACACACACACACACACACACATATATATATATATATATATATATATATATATATATACATACATATACAGTGGAAGTGAGAAATAGATTTAAGGGACTAGATCTTATAGACAGAGTGCCTGATGAACTATGGAATGAGGTTCGAGACATTGTACAGGAGACTAGGGATCAAGACCATTCCCAAGAAAAAGAAATGCAAAAAAGCAAAATGGCTGTCTGGGGAAAGTGAAGTCACTCAGTCGTGTCCGATTCTTTGTGACCCCATGGACTGTAGCCCACCAGGCTCCTCCATCCATGGGATTCTCCAGGCAAGAATACTGGAGTGGGTTGCCATTTCCTTCTCCAGAAGATCTTCCCAACCCAGGGATCGAACCCAGGTCTCCTGCATTGCAGGCAGACGCTTTAACCTCTGAGCCAGTCTGGGGAGGCCTTACAAATAGCTGTGAAAAGAAGAGAAGAGAAAAGCAAAGGAGAAAAGGAAGGATATAAGCATCTGAATTCAGAGTTCCAAAGAATAGCAAGGAGATATAAGAAAACCTTCATGGATCAGTGCAAAGAAATAGAGGAAAACAACATAATGGGAAAGACTAGAGATCACTTTAAGAAAATTAGAGATACCAAGGGAACATTTCATGCAAAGATGGGCTCGATAAAGAACAGAAATGGTATGGACCTAACAGAAGCAGAAGATATTAAGAAGAGGTGGCATGAATACACAGAAGAATTGTACAAAATAGATCCTCATGACCTAGATGATCACGATGGTGTGATTACTCACCTAGAGCCAGAGATCCTGGAACGTGAAGTCAAGTGGGCCTTAGAAAGCATCACTATGAACAAAGCTAGTGGAGGTGATGGAATTCCAGTGGAGCTATTTCAAATCCTGAAAGATGATGCTGTGAAAATGCTGCACTCAATATGCCAGCAAATTCGGAAACTCAGCAGTGGCCACAGGACTGGAAAAGGTCAGTTTTCATTCCAATCCCAAAGAAAGGCAATGCCAAAGAATGCTCAAACTATCACACAGTTGCACTCATCTCACACACTAGTAAAGTAATGCTCAAAATTCTCCAAGCGAGGCTTCAGGAATACATGAACCTTGAACTTCCAAATGTTCAAGTTGGTTTTAGAAATGTCAGAGAAACAAGAGATCAAATTGCCAACATGTGCTGGATCATCAAGAAAGCAAGGGAGTTCCAGAAAAACACCTCTTTCTGCTTTATTGACTATGCCAAAGCCTTTGACTGTGTAGATCAAAATAAACTATGGGAAATTCTGAAAGAGATGGGAATACCAGACCACCTGACCTGTCTCTTGAGAAACCTATATGCAGTTCAGGAAGCAACAGTTAGAACTGAACATGGAACAACAGACTGGTTGAAAATAGGAAAAGGAGTACATCAAGGCTGTATATTTTCACCCTGCTTATTTAACTTCTATGCAGAGTACATCATGAGAAATGCTGGGCCAGAAGAAGCACAAGCTGGAATCAAGATTGCCAGGAGAATTATAAATAACCTCTGGTGGCTCAGACGGTAAAGCATCTGCCTACAGTGTGGGAGACCTGGGTTTGAGCCCTGGGTCAGGAAGATCCTCTGGAGAAGGAAATGGCACCCCACTCCAATACTCTTGCCTGGAAAATCCCATGGACAGAGAAGCATAGTAGGCTACAGTCCATGGGGTCACAAAGAGTCGAACAAGACTGAGCGACTTCACTTCACTTCACTTCACTTCACTTCACTTCACTTCACTTCACTTCACTTCAGATATGCAGATGACACCACCCTTATGGCAGAAAGTGAAGAGGAACTAAAAAGCCTCTTGGTGAAAGTGAAAGAGGAGAGTGAAAAAGTTGGCTTAAGCTCAACATTCAGAAAATGAAGATCATACCATCTGGTCCCATCACTTCATGGGAAATAGATGGGGAAACAGTGGAAACAGTGTCAGACTTTATTTTTGGGGGCTCCAAAATCACTGCAGATAGTGATTGCAGCCATGAAATTAAAAGACACTCCTTGGAAGTGTCATGCGAGTGTATGTTCCTCGGTTCTTTGTCTCGTCACAACAAAAACTTGGAGGAATGGACATTAAAGCCCTTGGCACGCCACAGCTCTCGAGTCTTGGACAAACCATGTTATAGCTCTTAGGCAAATCAGTGTTACAGCTCTTTGTTATTTAGAAGATAGCAGGAGAATCTGTCCTCTAAGCTTGAGGGCATGCCAACCCAAAGACTCGAAGAGAAAAGAATTGAGGAGTGCACAGGGGAGGGAGAGAGAGTAGGAGAGAGGGAGAGAGAGAGAAAGAGCACATGCACAAGGGAGAGAAAGAGAGAGAGAAAGCGGTTTGGCTTCTCCTTTTGTATATATATTTTTTCCTCCACCTGGGCCTGCCCTATGCAAATTGGGCTTAGCCAGGAGTGCTGTTTGTTCTATCTGAAGTCTTCACTCTGGTACTTGGACCTTCCTTTGACTTTCCTTGTTTTTTAGCCACCGCCATTTGGGACTCCTTTTCCCTATTCTACTTACCTAACAGAAGGAAAGTTATGACCAACCTAGACTGCATATTAAGGACCAGAGATATTATTTTGCCAACAAACGTCCATCTAGTCACGGCTATGGTTTTTCCAGTGGTCATGCATGGATGTAAGAGTTGGAATATAAAAAAAAGCTGACCACTGAAAAATTGATGCTTTTGAACTGTGGTGCTGGAGAAGACTCTTGAGAGTCCCTTAGTGTGCAAGGAGATCCAACCAGTCAATCATAAAAAGGAAATCTGTTCTGAATATTCACTGGAAGGATGAATGCTGAAACTGAAACTCCAATATTTTGGCCACCTGAGGGGAAGAACTGACTCATTTGAAAAGACCCTGATGCTGGGAAAGTTTGAAGATGAGAGGAGAAGGGGACGAAAGAGGATGTGATGGTTGGATGGCATCACGGACTGGATGGTAATGAGTTTGAGTAAGCTTTGGGACTTGGTGATGGACAGGGAAGCCTGGAGTGCTGAAGGCCATTGGGTTGCAAAGAGTTGGACGTGACTGAGTCACTGAGAGAATTTATACACCCTGGTGACTCAGATGGTAAAGTGCCTGCCTGCAATGCAGGAGAACTGGGTTTGATGTCTGGGTCAGGAAGATCCCCTGGAGAAGAAAATGGAAACCCACTCCAGTACTCTTGCTTGGAAAATTCCATGAATGGAGGAGCCTGGTGGGCTAGTCCATGGGGTGGCAAAGAGTCAGACACGACTGAGTGACTTCACTTTCACTTTCATGAGGAATATTAGTCTACTATTTCCTTGTGGTGTCCCTGTCTTCCTGCTATCAAGGTAATGCTGGCCTCTTAAAGTGAGTTTGAAATTGCTTCCTCCTCTTCTGTCTTTTGGAAGACTTTGCGAAAGATTGCTGTTAATTTTGAATTAAAGTTTTTATGGAATTCACCAATGTAATCATATGATCCTGGACTTCTCTATAGTGGGAGATTTTTGATGATTGATGCAATCTCTTCACTCATTATAGGTACATTCAGATTTTTTATTCCTTAATGATTCAGTCTTTGCAGATTTTAAGTATAGGAATTTTAATTTTCATCCAGATTACCCAATACATTGGCATTTAATTTCTCATAGTATTCTCTAATGATACTATGAATTTTTGTAAAATAATTTTTAATAGCTCCTCTTTCATTTCTGATTTGACTTTAGTATTCTTTTTTCCCTTAGTCTAGATAAAAGTTTGGCAACTTTGTTTATCTTTTTGCAAAACCAGGTCTTAATTTATTTATTTCTACTGTTTTTCTGGCCACTATTTCACTTATTTTTGCTTTGATCTTTGTTACTTCCTTCTAATTTTGATAATTTGGGCCTTTTTTGTTTGCTTGTTTGTTTAGTCCTTTGAAGTATAACTTTACTTTTATTTATTAAAATTCCGTATTCCTAAAATATACATTTGCTACTATAATATTCCTTTTCAGAACTGCTTTGCAGTATTGAATAGGTTTTGATACATGTTTTCCTTTTCATTTGTTTTGAAATAATTCTAATGTCTTTTTTTATTTCATCTTTGACTCATTGGTTGTTCCACTTCTACAATTTTCTATTTTCCTCCTGTTATTTTCTGCTGCTGCTGCTGCTGCTAAGTCGCTTCAGTCGTGTCCGACTCTATGTGACCCCAGAGACGGCAGCCCACCAGGCTCCCTCATCCCTGGGATTCTCCAGGCAAGAACACTGGAGTGGGTTGCCATTTCCTTCTCCAATGCATGAAAGTGAAAAGTGAAAGTGAAGTCGCTCAGTCGTGTCCGACTCTTCGTGACCCCACGGACCGCAGGTCACCAGGCTTCTCCGTCCATGGGATTTTCCAGGCAAGAGTACTGGAGTGAGGTGCCATTGCCTTCTCCGTGTTATTTTCTAACTTCTTAAAATTGTGATCTGAAAAAATGCTTGGTGTGACTTCAATGTTCCTAAGTTTGCTAAGACTTTTTTTTTAGCCTATCATATGTTTTAGAGAAATTTCCTTATGAACTGGAGAAGAATGTGCATTCTGCTATTGGATGGAATATTTTATAAAAGTCTACTAGGTCAATTTTGTCTAACAGTTTTGGTTCAAGTCCAGTGTTGCCTTGTTGATTTTCTGGGTGGATTATACATCCATTGCTGAAAGAGGATATTGAAGCCCCCTACTACCACTATATTGTTGTCAGTTTCTCCCCTCAGATCTATTAATACTTGCTTAATATATTTAGATGATTCAAAGTTGAAAATGTTTATATTTTTAATTGTTATATATTCTTGATGAATCAACTCCTTTATCATTATATAATGACCTTCTTTGTATATTTGCCCATTTTTGGCTTAATGTTTATATATATATATATATATATATATATATATATATATATATGCTTTTCTTTAGTTTCCAATTGTTTAGAATATGACTTTACCAAGTTTTTGCTTTTAGTCTATTTCTGTCCTTAAATCTAAGGTGAGTAACTTCTGGTAAGCCTTGGTTTATTGGTTGTTTCTTTTTTTAAATTCATTTAGCCATTCAATGACTTTTCATTTGTGTATTAAGTTCATTTACACTTAGAGTAATTACTGTTATATAAAAACTTACTAATGCCAAGTTATTAATTGCTTTTCAGATGACTTGTATTTCTCTTGTTTCTTTTTTCCTCTTTTTCAGCCTACATTTTAAATTATTTTAAAATTAGTTGTTTTTTTTAATACATTTGCTTTACAATATTATGTTAGTTTCTACGGGAAAGTGAATTAGCTATATATACATAGATCTCCTCTTTTTTAGATTTTCTTTCCATTTTAGTCACCACAGAACACTGAGTAGAGTTCCTTGTGCTACACAGTCGATTCTCACCATCTACTTTTTATGCATAGTAGAGTATGTACGCCAATCCCAGTCTCCCAATTCATCTCTCCCTCTTTCCCCCTTTGGTATCCGTATGTTTGTTCTCTGCATTTATGTCTCTTTTTCTACTTTGCAAATAAATTCATCTGCACCATTTTTCTAGATTCCACATATAGGCAATATTATATGATACTAATATTTGTTTTTCTCTTTATAACATACTTCACTCTATATGAAAGTCTCTAGGTTCACCTACAGCTATCCAAAAGGCACTGTTTCATTCTATTTTTATCTGTATACCTCTTTAAAGCAGTAATTTTCCATTGTGAAATGTTCTGGTCCCCTTTCCTTGTCTTATCTATATCTGCTCTAAGTTTTTGACTTATTGTTATCATGGATTTACTTAAAACAACTTAAAGCTGACAAAAACTGCTTCAATCACATATAACAGCTTCATTGTATATTATTTATTTATTTTTCATGTGTAACTTTTTATTATTTATTTTTTTATTTTACTTTATAATACTGTATTATATTATTTATTTATTAAGAAATTAGAGTAAATATAGTTATTTTTAATACTCCTTTAATTTAACCTTTATACTATGGTCAAGTGGTTGACATACTACCCTATTATAGAATAGGAGTTTTCTAAATATATTCAAAAAATCAAGATCATGGCATCCAGTCCCATCACTTCATGGCAAATAGAAGGGGAAAATGTGGAAGTGATGACATATTTTATTTTCTTGTGCTCTAAAGTCACTGCAGACTGTGACTGCAGCCATGAATTTAGAAGACACTTGCTTCTTGGAAGGGAAGCTATGACAAACCTAGACCACTGCTGGGCATGCATACCAAGGAAACCAGAATTGAAAGAGACACGTGTACTCCAATGTTCATTGCAGCACTGTTTATAATAGCCAGGACATGGAAGCAACCTAGAGGTCCATCCGCAGATGAATGGATAAGAAAGCTGTGGTAAATATACACAATGGAGTATTACTCAGCCATTAAAAAGAATACATTTGAATCAGTTCCAATGAGGTGGATGAAACTGGAGCCTAGTATACAGAGTGAAGCAGCCAGAAAGAAAAACACCAATACAGTATACTAATGCATATGTATGGAATTTAGAAAGATGGTAATGATAACCCTGTATGCAAGACAACAAAAGAGACACAGATGTATAGAACAGTCTTTTGGACTCTGTGGGAGAGGGCGAGGTTGGGATGATTTGGGAGAATGGCATTGAAACATGTATAATATCAAAAATGAAATTAATCGCCAGTCCAGGTTCGAGACATGATACTGGATGCTTGGGGCTGGTGCACTGAGACGACTCAGAGGGATGGTGCAGGGAGGGAAGCGGGAGGGGGGTTTAGGATGGGGAACACATGTATACCTGTGGTGGATTCATGTTGATTAATGGCAAAACCAATACAATACTGTAAAGTAACCTCCAAATGAAATAAATAAATTTATATTAAAAAAAAAGCAGACACATCACTGTGCCAACAAATGTCCATTTAGTCAAAGCTGTAGTTTTTCCAGTAGTCATGTATAGATGTGAGAATTGAACTATAAAGAAGGCTGACCACTAAAGAATTAACACTTTTGAATTGTGGTACAGGAGCCAGCTCATAGGAAAATACCCTGACACTAGGGAAGATAGAAGGTAAAAGAAGGGGGCAGCAGAGGATGGGATTGTTACAGAGCATCACTGACTCAATGGACATGAATCTAAACAAACTCCAGAAGATAGTGAAGGACAGGAAAGCCTAGTGTGCTTTCATGAGTTCACAAAGAGTCAGACATGACTTAGTTACTGAACAATAAAAAACAAATATTTTAATATATTCATCTTGACCAGTCTGTTATACACATTCATGTTTACATGTCACTGATTAGCTTTTTTTTTTTTTTCTTTTCACTTTGAAGAACTCCTTTTAGCATTTTTCACAAGGCAGTTCTAATGGTGATGGACTCCTTCAGCATTTGTGTCTCTGGAAAGTATTTTTTCTTCATATTTGAAGGATAAGTTTGCTAAATATAGATATTTTTAAATTTCAACATTTTGAATACATCATTCTACTCTCTATGGTAAGATTTCTGCTGAGGAATCAATAGTAACCTCATGAGGGTTCTTTTTCAAGTTGCAATTATTTCATCTGGTTGCTTTTAGGCTTTTAATTTACCTTTGATATTTGACACTTCTAGTGTATCTTGGAGAGGATCATTTTGCACTGAGTTATCTATTAATTTCATGATGTTTAGTATCTAAATATCTTTGCTGGTTTAGGAAAGTGAAAGTGTTAGTCAGTCAGTCATGTCTGAGTCTTTGCAGCCCTATGGGCTGTAATCCACAAGACTCCTCTGTCCATGGAATTGTCTAAGCAAGAATACTGAAGTAGATAGCCATTGTCTGCTTCAGGAGATCTTCCCTACCCAGGGACTGAATCCAGATCTCCTGCACTGCAGGCAGATTTTTCACTGTCTGAACCACCAGGGAAGCCAGGTTTGGGAAATTCTCAGCTATTATTTCTTTAAATAAACTTAAATATATATATATAGCTTTGACTAGAAAGATCTTTGTTGGCAAAGTAATGTCTCTGCTTTTTAATATGTTGTCTTGGTTGGCCATAACTTTGCTTCCAAGGAGCAAGTGTCTTTTAATTTCATTGCTGTATTGGTGTTTTTCTTTCTGGCTTACTTCACTCTGTATAATGGGCTCCAGTTTCATCCACCTCATTAGAACTGATTCAAATGTATTCTTTTTAATGGCTGAGTAGTACTTCATTGTGTATATGTACCACAGCTTTCTTATCCATTCATCTGCTGATGGACATCTAGGTTGCTTCCATGTACTGGCTATTATAAACTGTGCTGCGATTAACATTGGGGGAAAAAAAAATCACGGCTGCAGTCACCATCTACAGTGATTTTGGAGCCCCCCAAAATGAAGTCTCTCACTATTTCCATTATTTCCCCATCTATTTGCCATGAAGTTATGGAACTAGATGCCATGGTCTTAGTTTTCTGAATGTTGAACTTTAAGCCAACTTTTTTCACTCTCTTCCTTCACTTTTATCAAGAGGCTCTTTAGTTCTTCTTCACTTTCTGCCATAAGGGTGGCATCATCTGTATATCTGAGGTTATTGTTATTTCTCCCAGGAATCTTGATTCCATCTTGTGTTTCATCCAGCCCAGCATTTCACATGATGTATTCTGCATATGAGTTAAATAAACAGGGTGACAATTTACAGCCTTGGCTTACTGCTTTTTCAATCTGGAACCAGTCTGTTATTCCATGTCCAGTTCTAACTGTTGTTTCTTGACCTGTATACAGATTTCTCAGGAGGCATATAAGGTGGTCTCGTATTCCATCTCTTGAAGAATTTTCCACAGTTTGTTGTGATCCACACAGTCAAAGGCTTTGCCATAGTCAGTAAAGCAGAAGTAGGTGTTTTCCTGGAACTCTCTTGCTTTTTTGATGATCCAACAGATGTTAGCAATTTGATCTCTGGTTCCTCCACCTTTTCTAAAACCAGCTTGAACATCTGGAATTTCATGGTTCACCTCCTGTTGAAACCTGGCTTGGAGAATTTTGAATATTACTTTGCTAGCATGTGAGATGAGTGCAATTGTGTGATAGTTTGAACATTCTTTGGCATTGCCTTTCTTTGAGATTGGAATGAAAACTGATCTTTTCCAGTCCTGTGGCCAATGCTGAGTTTTCCAAATTTGCTGGCATATTGAGTGCAGCACTTTCATAGCAACCTCTTTTAAGATTTGAAATAGCTCAAGTGGAATTCCATTCCCTTCATTAGCTTTGTTCATAGTGCTCCTTCCAAAGGCCCACTTGACTTCACATTCCAGGATGTCTGGCTCTAGGTGAGTGATCACACCATTGTGGTTTTCTGGGTCATGAAGATCTTTTTTTGTATAGCTCTTCTGTATATTCTTGCCACCTCTTTTTAATGTCTTCTGCTTCTGTTAGGTCCATACAATTTCTGTCCTTAATTGTGCCCAATTTTGCAGGAAATGTTCCATTGGTATCTCTAATTTTCTTTAAGAGGTCTCTAGTTTTTCCCATTTTATTGTTTTCCTCTGTGTATTTTCATTGATACCTGAGGAAGGCTTTCTAATATCTCCTTGCTATTCTTTGAAACTCTGCATTCAAATGGGTATATCTTTTCTTTTCTGCTTTGCCTTTAGCGTCTCTTCTTTTGTTGGCCATTTGTAAGGCCTCCTCAGACAACAATTTTGCCTTTTTTCATTTCTTTTTCTTGGGTATGGTCTTGATTACTGCCTCCTCTGCAATGTCAGGAATCTCCATCCATAGTTTTTCAGATATAATCCCTTGAATCTGTTTGTTACTTACACTGTATAGTCATAAGGGGTTTGATTAAGGTCATACCTGAATGGTATAGTGGTTTTCCCTGTTTTTTTTCTATTTAAGTCTGAATTTAGAAATAAGAAGTTCATGATCTGAGCCACAGTCAACTCCCTCTCTTGTTTTCACTGACTGTCCATCTGAGCTTGTCCATCTTTTTCTACAAAGAATATAATCAATCAAATCAATCAATTAATATAATCAATGAGAGCGATGGTTCCGGCATATTCCCTACCATCTTCAGTGTGTCTATGGATGATGGAGAGTGAATTAATCTAGTTGAGTTTCATCAAGCAAGTTCCAGAATGAGAAATTTTCCTCTAGTAACCTTATAAAGCAGCAAAATTGAAAGAATAAATGTTTCAAAGATAAGTAGAAAGACTAAGTTCAATAAAGAAATGAGGGAATGCAAGTTGATGAGACGTAAAAGTAATTTAGAGCATAAAAATATAGTTATAAAGCTAAGATCTAAGTTAACATAAGAATGCCTGGTGTACAGAATTTGTTGCAGGGTAAAATGCTGTTGCCTAGTGAAGAAAAATTTTGTTTATATTTTGTAATATAAAGAATAGGTGGGTCAAATTGACTAAGTGGCCAGATTAGAGCAGAAAAGAGAAAAAGATAAATGGAAAGGACTACTACCATCAGAAAGGGAGTCTTGGTGATTTGCTTTGCTTACCCTTGAAACTAACACAGGTTGTAAATCAACTATACTCCAATACAAATTAAAAAAAAAAAAATTTAAATCATCATTGAATGGAACTCCATAAATATACATTATAATAGTAAAATGGAACTAAATTTGCTAGTTCCATCAGTAAAGGGGAGTCACCAGACAAGGTAAAAGGCAGTAATGTCTAACTAGACAATCAAAATGAATATATATACATATATGTATATGTATATATATATATATATATATATATACACACACATATGATTTAAGCTCTGACTCAGTAGCTTAATATAAGTCTCCCAGGGAGAGGAACTGCTGGGCATTAGATAAAATTCTTGATATAATAGCTTAAGATTGGTAGTCATAGCAAGGTGAGGTTGTTGAATTAGTCTTTGAAATTAAACAGTTGCTCCTTAAGGAGGCCATTTTCAACGAGATTGATGTATCAGATCATTGATCTACATGGCATTCCTGATGCAAGCAGTAACGTTATTTATTGGTTTACAGTTTTATCCTTCCTAGGATAAGTTTCCCTGAACCAAATAACTAGGTCATGTTGACTCAGATCATCTTAATTCATTGTAATGATAGCTCAGTCATGTTAACACAGGTGGTCACAGTTTGAAAAATCTAACAGGCTGTGATAAAAATTAGGTCAATAAATTATTTGATTTATTTTTTAATATGTATACATTTATTCTTCTAATGTGGTCATACTTTAGTCATATTCCACTATAAGTGTCTGTTCAGAATAGTAATGTCATTATCTTGCTGATGTCTGTATACTATTTCATTGAACATGTTAGAGTTCAAATATCACACTATTTGGGGATAATTACAGTACTAAATTTTTTCTCTATTATAAAATAAAGTCTGTGAACATGTCAATAGTGCACTTTTCCAGAGTATTTTTTGTTCTAACTACATTGAAAATTATACTAGATTTAATATTTTAATTTTTCATCAGTTTCAATCAGGAAGATAATGTAATTTATTTGACAGCAGTATTGGCATCTAACAATTAAGCATTGATTTAAGTTCCATATTTCCCTTGAGACAATCAAAATGTTGTGACAGGACTTCCACATGATGCTTTAACTAGAGAAGCAATCATATTACACAGTATTATCATCAACAGTGTTCTTATTCGAGTAGTGCTGGCACTAAGAATGTGTACAATCAACAAGTGAAGTATAACACACAACACATTTCTCTTTTAGGTTTCCACTGCGAAAGTTGTATACAAATTTCCTTCAAAATCATACAGCTAAGATTACTTTCATAAATGGTTATTACAGCATTTCACAGCAAGACCAAAGTTATTATATATTAATCTTGAGATAGCATTATATAAATGCTCTATAAAAATTATTTGATCAAGATTATAGAGACTTTGGAAGATTCCTGAGCCCCTGTATAATGGAGTAGATAGAGTGTAGATTACTGAAGGAAAGATGAGTAAGGAAGGGAATGGGAAGAATTGTGATAAATAGGAAATGTGCCAAATAGAAAACAAGTTCTTTAATGTATGTTGTACAGATGGAATGAAGAACTTAGGAAAACAATCCTTATACTGATCAGGAAAGTAGTGGGAATTCTGGCATCATTGGTTAGTGAAAGAATCAGTTGCTCAGTCCGATATGACTCTTTGTGACCTCATGGACTGTATCTCATGAGGCTTCTCTATTCATGAAATATTCCAGACAAGAACACTGGAGTAGGTCGCTGTTCTCTTTTCCAGAGGAACTGTCTGACCCAGGGGTTGAACTCCAGTCTCCTGCATTGCAGGAAGATTCTTTACCATCTGATTCACCAGAGAATCATTGATGAGATAGATAGTTAATTGAATAACTCTATTTATTGCAACTATTATTTTCTATTAGCAACTATGTAAAAGAAAAGCTGGTAAGATATTTATCACAATTTGAAAGATTTGGGTGCTCAAGGCAAATTATCTGGAGCGAGAAGGGAAAAACCTGAGTAAAAATGGACAAAAGCTAAACCAGGAGTAAAATATTGCAAGCACAAACATACTGCTCTAAATTTTTAAGATTGTACCTCCCTGCCTAAAAAAACAAAACAACAAAAAAAAACAAACACACATTTCTTTTGAACCTCTGAATAATTCATTTGAAAATAATAATTCATGTTCTCTGTATTCCTCTCCTTTGTTTGGAAATTTTAGTGGAAGAAGCTTGTTGATATGTTGCTTGGTGACATGAAGCTTACGCACTAACACATTATCTCTTGCACCCAGGGCATGTTCTGCACACAGTTAAAATGTAAAACATTTATCAAAGTGTTACTATTTCAAGGCTTTCTTGGCTTAATAATGATCTCAAAGCTTCTACCATTTTATACACATAAACATATATCCAGAGAACCTTTTCACTTAGCTCTGTATATAATATGAAAATAAAAGAACCCTGAGGCACCACTTGCTACATGGTGCACCCAAATATATATAATCTACTCAACTAGAGCCTATAAGAGGAAATTATATGAGATGACCATCTCAGAGCAGTTAAAGACCTTGATACACACAGTAAGAAACAGTGCTGAGCTTTGCTTCTGGATATTTTATGCATAATACTATGATCTGTTTCAAAAATGTTAAAATTTTTTGATTAATAGAATTGATTTACTTCAAGATATTTTACTTATTTGATTCATCTTTTTTTTATTTTAATTGGAGGCTACTTTTTTAGTTTAAATTTATTTATTTAATTGGAGGCTAATTACTTTACAATATTGTATTGGTTTTGTCATATATAAAATCAAAACTATTAATGACATCAGTATTAGTTATTATTATACCCGATGTTTAAAATCTTTCATTTATTTTAATCAAAACTTTTTGTACTTTGTTAATAAAGCTGACAGAAATTGTTGGTTACAGTTAAGCCAATATAAATAGCATAAGATACACAAGAAAAAACATCTTGTGTTCCAGAAAAATATCTACTTCTACTTTATTGACTATGCCAATGCCTTTGACTGTGTGGATCACAACAAACTGTGGAAAATTCTTAAAGAGATGGGAATAACAGACCACCTGACCTGCCTCTTGAGAAATCTGTATTCAGGTCAAGAAACAACAGTTAGAAATGGACATGAAATAACAGACTAGTTCCAAATTGGGAAAGGAGTATGTCACGGCTGTAAATCGTCACCCTGCTTACTTATCTGCAGAGTACATCATGAGAAATGCTTGGATGGATGAAGCACAAGTTGGAATAAAGATTGTTGGGAGAAATATCAATAATCTCAGTTACACAGATGACACCACCCTTATGGCAGAGAGTGAAGAAGAACTAAAGAGCCTCTTGATGAAAGTGAGGGAGGAGAGTCAAAAGGTTGGCTTAAAGCTCAATATTCAGAAAACTAAGATAATGGCATCTGGTTTCATCTCTTCATGGCAAATAATTGGGGAAACAATGGAAATGGTGACAGAATTTATTTTGGGGGGGGGCTCCAAAATCACTGCAGATGGTGACTGCAGCCATGAAATTAAAAGGCGCGTGCTCCTTGGAAGAAAAGTTATGACCAACCTAGACAGCATATTAAAATACAGAGACATTACTTTGCCAACAAAGGTCCACCTAGTCAAAGCTATGGTTTTTCCAGTAGTCATGTATGGATGTGAGAGTTGGACTATAAAGAAAGCTGAGAACTGAAGAACTGATGCTTTTGAACTGTGGTGTTGGAGAAGACTCTTGAGAGTCCCTTGGACTGCAAGGAGATCCAACCAGTCCATCTTAAAGGAAATAAGTCCTGAATATTCATTGGAAGGACTCATACTGAAGCTGAAACTCCAATAATTTGCCCACCTGATGTGAAGAACTGTCTCATTTGAAAAGACCCTGATGCTGGGAAAGAAGGAAGGCAGGAGGAGAAGGGGACAACAGAGGGTGAGATGGTTGGATGGCATCACCAACTCAGTGGACATGAGTGTCAGTAAACTCCGGGACTTTGTGATAGACAGAGAGGCCTAGCATGCTGCAGTCCATGGGGTTGCAAAGAACAGGACGTGATTGAGTGACTGAACTAAACTGAACACAAGAATAGGGGTTTTCCAGGTAGTGCTAGTGGCAAGGATTTTGCTTGCTAATGCAGGAGATGTAGAAGATGCTGATTTGATCCCTGTGTCGAAATGATCCCCTGGAGTTCATGGCAACCTGTTCCAGTATCCTTGCCTGGAGAATCCCATGGGCAGAGGCGACTGGTGAGCTACAGTCCATAGGGTCACAAAGAGTTATATATGACTGAAGCAACTTAGCACACACAAGAATGAATCAAAATGGCATAGAAATATCAAACCTGGAAATGAGATATTTTATAGATATTGAAAAAAACACACAGAAGAGAAAACACACAGAAGAGGAAACACACAGAAAATAAAACAGCTTCGTTTAAATCAGCTTATGCAAATTTACTCTTCCTTTCTTGGACTGAATATTGGTCTATTCACCATAAACTGTCCCTTCTGAGCTAGGTTAGCTAAGATTATACTTCAAAACCATTAAGTAGTTACTCTAAGATGTTTATTCAAAAGATTGATTTTACTTAAGTAAGAAGATACTTTATGCAGGAGGAGAGACTAAAAGAAAATTTAGAATCTAGTTAATCTTTTAACAAAAGGAATTGGTCTTTTTTGTTGTCTTGCATACAGGGTGGTCATTGCCATCTTTCTAAATTCTATATATATGTGTTAATATACTGTATTGGTGTTTTTCTTTCTGGCTTACTTCACTCTGTATAATCGGTTCCAGTTTCATCCATCTCATCAGAACTGATTCAAATGTATTCTTTTTAACTGCTGAGTAATACTCCATTGTGTATATGTACCACAGCTTTCTTATGACGCAGGACACAGCATGCTTGGGGCTGGTGCACGGTGATGAT
Source organism: Budorcas taxicolor (assembly GCF_023091745.1). Taxonomy (NCBI): domain Eukaryota; kingdom Metazoa; phylum Chordata; class Mammalia; order Artiodactyla; family Bovidae; genus Budorcas; species Budorcas taxicolor. Next base: position 111,232,814 of record NC_068920.1, read on the forward strand.
CCAGAGAGATGTTATGGGGAGGGAGGTGGGAGGGGGGTTCATGTTTGGGAACACATGTACACCCGTGGTGGATTCAAGTCAATGTATGGCAAAACCAATACAGTATTGTAAAGTAAAATAAAGTAAAAAAAAAAAAAAAAAAGGAATTGGTCTTAGTAAATTAAATAATACAGGAGCTCATACAACTCAATATCAGAAAAACAAACAACTCACTCAAAAAGTGGATAGAAGACCTTAATAGGTCTGCATTGCAGACAGATTCTTTCCTGCTGAACCATCGTTAATTATTAGATAAATGTGAATCAAAACTAATGTGATATATCACATATACATACATACATACATATATATATGCATGTGTGAATGTGTAAGTATAACTGAATCACTTTGCTATACACTTGAAAATAACATTGTAAATCAATTATATTTCAATAATATTTTTTGAAAAAATTCAAAGCATATTTATAGTGGAATCTCTTTAAGGTGCAATAATCAACCTTGGGTAGATATTTATGTATGTTTTAGAAGTGCAACAGAATGGCCATGTTGTAGAGAATGCCACTGTGGAATTATTGCCTTTTTCTGTCACCCTTACAACAAAGACTATCAATCTTATTCACAGCCACTTTAAAGATTCTGATAGAGATTAATACACAATTTTTCATGGAATAGTCTTACTTTCTTCTTCCATCATGACATAATTTTCAGTAAAGAACAAAAGATGTGGTGTTTAAATGCAAGAATGAAAATGTACATTTATAATTTACAATTTAGTATTCTTATGATTATTTTTCCTGTTTTTATTTAAAATTTTAGATCACATCATTCCTGCCTATCTCTTTTGGAAATGAAGAACTCTTACCTATTTATAAACTCTGATATCTCCTTTGTCCTTTTAAATATCATTTGCTCCTATACTGTGATAATTATATCCTTCTTGTGGTTTAAAATATATATATATCCTTCTTGTGGGTCCCTGGTAGTATCATTGTGCATTTGATTAACTCAAATTTCCTGCACAGTCAGACTGCATACATGGAAGATGATCATTTATCTTAGGAAGATACAAAGAAGTCTTATTATGTAAGCCTTATTATCTGTGTGTGTATATATATATATATAAAGTTGTTCAGTAATGTCCGACTCTTTGGGACACCACGGACTGTATTCTAGGCCAGAATGTTGGAGTGGGTAGCCTTTTCCTTCTCCAGGCGATCTTCCCAAACTAGGGATTTAACCCAAGTGTCCCGCATTGCAGATGGATTCTTTACCAGCTGAACTACAAGGGAAGCCCAAGAATACTGGAGTGGGTAGCCTATCCATTCTCCAGCGGATCTTCCTGGACCAGAAATTGAACTGGGGTCTCCTGCATTGCAGATAGATTCTTTACCAACTGAGCTATGAGGGAAGCCCATATATATATGGGTATAACTTATATGCAGAGTACATCATGAGAAACACTGGACTGGAAGAAACACAAGATGGAAGCAAGATTGCCGGGAGAAATATCAATCACCTCAGATATGCAGATGACACCACCCTTATGGCAGAAAGTGAAGAGGAACTAAAAAGCCTCTTGATGAAAGTGAAAGAGGAGAGTGAAAAAGTTGGTTTAAAGCTCAACATTCAGAAAACGAAGATCATGGCATCCAGTCCCATCACTTCATGGGAAATAGATGGGGAAACAGTGGAATCAGGGTCAGACTTTATTTTGGGGGGCTCCAAAATCAATGCAGATGGTGATTGCAGCCATGAAATTAAAAGACACTTACTCCTTGGAAGAAAAGTTATGACTAACCCAGATAGCATATTCAAAAGCAAAGACATTACTTTGCCAACAAAGGTCCGTCTAGTCAGGGCTATGGTTTTTCCAGTGGTCATGTATGAATGTGAGAGTTGGACTGTGAAGAGGGCTGAGTGCTGAAGAATTGATGCTTTTGAACTGTGGTGTTGGAGAAGACTCTTGAGAGTCCCTTGGACTGCAAGGAGATCGAACCAGTCCATTCTAAAGGAGATCAGTCCTGAGTGTTCTTTGGAAGGATTGATGCTAAAGCTGAAGCTCCAGTACTTTGGCCACCTCATGTGAAGAGCTGACTCATTGGAAAAGACTGTGATGCTGGGAGGCATTGGGGGCAGGAGGAGAAGGAGATGACAGAGGATGAGATGGCTGGATGGCATCACTGATTCGATGGATGGGAGTCTGAGTGAACTCTGGAAGTTGGTGATGGACAGGGAGGCCTGGTGTGCTGCCATTCATGGGGTCACAAAGAGTCGGACATGACTGAGTGACTGAACTGAACTGATATATATATATATATATGTGTGTGTGTGTGTGTGTGTGTGTGTGTATATATATATATATATAATTTTATATGGTATTATATATAATATGCTTGCATGCTCCGTCACTACAGTTGTGTCCAACTCTGCGATCTATGGATTATAGCCAACCAGGCTGCTCTGTCCTTGGAATTCTCCAAGCAAGTATACTGGAGTGGGTTGCCATTTCTTTCTCCAGGGAATCTTCCTAATCCAGGGATCAAACCTGTGTCTCTCATGTCTCCTACATTGGCAGGTGGATTCTATACCACTACCACCATCTGGGAAGCCCATTATACATGATATTTATACATATATAACAATTTTACTCCATTGAGTTTGATAATTAAAAAGAAAGCTACCCATGGTACTATAGGCTTTTACCTGAATATCCTGATCACATCAATTTTGTAAGGTTGTTGTCTGAGGCAGTAAGGGCCTTAGGAAAGTTCTATTTGTGCCAGACTTTAGATTGCATCAAGGACATCAATTTTGGGTTTTTTTTTTTTTTTTTTTTAATATGTGGTATGTGTTTAATATTTCCTTCTGGCTGTGATGAATAGTTGACTTATACACTCTCTTGGTAATTGTTGTGTTAAATCAATAGTCACTACTGCTTGCATAGCTTTGCCTTTCTCTGCAGAACAGAAACCCTTAGCACACTATAATCACACACTCTAGATCATACTCTTAGATCAGAGTAAAGAATAGAAAGCTGCCCATGCTATATATTGATCCTGTGTTCATCTCTTTAACAGAGTTTCACTGTGTTCTCCATCCTGCAGAATTGGTTGGGTGAAAACCCTTGAATCAGTTTCTCTTGTGGAGGCCAAATCCCATGCCAGTTTTGACCAGGACCAATGCTGGTCCTTTAGTCGTTGCCAGGCTGATCTCTACACCTTTCCCTCAGCATCTTTACTTACCCTCTGGCCTGACATACCTATCCTCTTAGTAATTCAAATATGTTCTATCCTCAAGTTTCAACTCAAGTCGAGTTTTACTTTATTTTATTTCATGAAGGCATTCTGAATACCTGAGCTAGCTGGCAATCCCCAAATCTCTGTGACTAAATAAAACAAAAAACTTTTTTATTCACTCAAATTTCCCTGCAGATTTGGTGACTCATGAAAATCATAGTACTCCGTATAATGACTCAGTAATTCAGGCTACTCTATATCTTGACTTAATATTTTAGCACCACGCTTCATCTACTTTGGCTGTAGAAGAAAAGAGGAGGCTAGAGAATTTGGGTGAGTATTAAATGCTTTAGTTCAGTTCAGTTCAGTTCAATTCAGTCACTCAGTCTTGTCTGACTCTTTGCGACCCCATGAATCACAGCACACCAGGCCTCACTGTCCATCACCAACTCCCGGAGTTCACTCAAACACATGTCCATCGAGTTGGTGATGCCATCCAGCCATATCATTCTCTGTCGTCCCCTTCTCCTCCTGCCCCCAGTCCCTCCCAGCATCAGAGTCTATACCAATGTGTCAACTCTTCACATGAGGTGGCCAAAGTATTGGAATTTCAGCTTTAGCATCAGTTCTTCCAAAGAACACCCAGAACTGATCTCCTTTAGGATGAATCTCCTTGCAGTCCAAGGGACTCTCAAGAGTCTTCTCCAATACCACAGTCAAAAGGATCAATTCTTCAGTGCTCAGCTTTCCTCACAGTCCAACTCTTGCATCCATACATGACCACTGGGGAAACCATAGCATTAACTAGATGGACCTTTGTTGGCAAAGTAATATTTCTGCTTTTCAGTAAAACCTAACATAACCCATATCGCCTATACTAGCTTGTCAAACAGAACTAGTTGTATAAGATCTGCTCATAACTCATTGAGAGCTCCTTGTGATGGAGTCGAAATAAATAAAGATAAAGAATAGCTATAAAGAATTCTAATTATAATGCAATTGACATTGTAATTAATAGCAAAAATGGAAACCATTAGAGCTAAACCATTGATAGTTACTTAAAAGATTCCCATCATGAATGCATGAGTGAATGAAAGTTATCTATAAACCAATAATAATACTAAATATAAAATTTAGTATTTTTATAGGCTTTATTGCTTGACAGACATTATTTACAGTTTTTACTTCATTGATCCTAACAACCTCCCAATTAATATTTTTTTTAATCAGTCTTAGTTTTCAGAAGAGTACACTGAGGTACAGGTAAGTAACATGACAAAGATCACAAAACAGTAAGTGGAGAAGCAAAGGTAGGATTTCCATTGCCACTTAGATGATAATGATCCTATTAAAAATTACATAACATGACTTTCAGGAATGCTCAGAAAAAAGTAATTTAGCTTGTTCAAACAAGATATTTGGAAAGTGAGCCAAACTATGCCTGAAGATGAAGAAGGAAGAGAGGAGAAAGAAGAACTGGCAAACAAAACATAGAATTATTTCTTTAGATAGATAAATGTCTGGCCAGTCCAATCAAAAATGCTTTAAAAATCCCCCCGAATACCTTAAAATTATCTTAAAGATAGAAACAGCATTCCCACCATCAAATTATTAGCCAGTGCATTCACTCCACAATGGTGCACTTTATAAGATCAGGCTCTCAGGGAGGCGCTGGGATATATAGAAGTTTTTGTGACAAAGACAAGGTTAGTTAGGACATAAAAAGATTGCCATTAACTAAAGAAAACTAGATATCGCAAGCTAAGGAATTTAGTGCTTTTCTATGTATGGAAAGATTTAAAAGTCTGGGCTTATTGAAATCATTCCTTTGATGTGCATCCCAGCTATCTGGAGCCAGTGTCCTGTGCTTTCTCATCCTGAGTCTCCTCCAGGTGCACGATTGTGGGCGTGGCTGCAGTGTTTGATAGGTGGCAGACATCATGTCTCTATCCTGAATTCCCCCAAAGCTCACCATTAAGGCAGTTGTAATGTGATGATCTGATGGCTGTAGCATCTTTATTTACTCAATACAAGTTACCTGCCATATGAGTAAATATGTGAGTGAATTTTTTTTTTTTCACTCACAAGATCTATGAAATGGAACTAGATTACTTAGTATATAATATTACTAATGACTTTAAAATAAAGCCTGTGTAGTTGGTGATAGGATCTTCTTGAGTAGTTTGAGGAAGAAACATAATTAACTTCCGTCTGTGTCTCTGCCTCTGCCTCTCTTTCTCTTTTCAAGCCAGAGTAATTTATCAAAGTCTCCTCACATGTTTCTATCAGAAGAAAACTCTTAAAATAGCCTCCCAACTTCCATTAAACCTTATCCCAAATTGTTACAGTATTCCAGATTCTTCCAAAGCTGTCAGTTTACATCATGTGTCCCAGGAGGTACAGGAAAATAAATATTTCAGGGTTTAGTTGTTTCAATGTACCTTTTTTTTTTTTTCAACAGACAAATATATTTGATTTATTGCTGAAAGCTTTCTGTTCAGTGTATTCTTTTCTTAATATAACCCATTTACACAAGTGACTAGGTGTCATGCTAAATTATAACCACCAGCACACAATGTCAGAAATGAGCCATATTCCTGGTTTCTGAACCTCCAAACCACAATTTCCTCAGGATGAATTTAACTTTGTAGTGAGACTTTCATTTCAAATCAGCCTCGATTATAATGATCTCAACCCATCACATATTTTCTAAAAATGCTATTTTTCCCAAAATGCAATCACTCATATGTAAATGTATTCAATTTGCTCTCAGATATCAGCATATGGGGAGTGTTGGAGAGTCGAAGATATTTTTTCCCTGAAGCATTGGGTCCCATCTCATCCTAGGTTAAATGCTTTTATGCTCAATTTAGTCTTAGCAAACTGGAAGCAAGTACATTATAATTTTTATTTCAGGCTTCCATTACTTCTCAGCCTATTGCATATTTAGCCCACACATTAAAAAAGAAAGAAAGAAACAAACAAACAAACAAACAAACAAAGAAAAGAAAAGAAAACACAGGCATCCATACTTAAAGTGAAAATGTTAGTAGCTCAGTCACGTCTGACTCTTTGAGACCTCATGAACTGTAGCTCTCCAGGCTCTTCTGTCCATGGGATTTCCAGGCAAGAATACTGGAGGGGTAGCCATTCTCTTTTCCAGAGGATCTTCCTGATCCAGGGTTTGAACCCAAGTCTCCTGAACTGCAGGTAGATTCTTTACTGTCTGAGCCATCCATACTTAAACTGAACACTGATTTGTGTATATAATTTTAATGCACTGAACATACACATTTTTCTTAAATTTTACACAACTTTTTCTTTCTTTCTTTGGGGGTAAATGGCATTATTTTTCCTTTAGAAAGACAATATATAATGTTCATAAAAGAGATTTAAGTTAATCATTGTTTTAAAGTTAACTTTTTTGTTTAATTTTCTTCTTGACTAAAGATAAATGTGGTTGCTTCCAAGGCTGGATTTTTCTTCTCACTGATGCTCATTGTTCTTCCTTTTAGAAGTACAAAAACAATTATCTTCAGGAACTACATGCCTGCCATAGTGTATTGATTGCTTTTAGGTTTGAGGAATTTGAATGTGCAACTGTATTTCTTCCTACTGGGATGCATTAAACTGTACTAGTATTGCATTTTAGTTGGAGGAAGATGAAAGAGCTAGGATAGAATGGGAAAGAAGATAAATGAGATCAATTTTATAGAAGTAGGACTTTTTTTTTCTGCCTCACAATACTTGTACCTTTCCTTCACGTTAATTCTCTTTCTTTTACACACATGCGCACACACACACACAACTGCACCTTAATCTTCTTTGACTAAAGTAAGGAATTCCATAAATAGACCATAAATATACAAATGATTCATTAAACAGTTGAATCAAAATAAACTGCATCCAAGTGATTTGGTAAAAATGACTGGCCAACAAATGGAAAATTAGCAAAGATCTAGATAGTAAAATGTGCACATAGTAGTATAAGGAGCTAAGAGGATTAGATCTGACACTAAAAGTGAGAAAAAAGAAACAAGCTTCTCTCAATTATCCACTGAGAATTAACAGTCTAATTATAATCTTGACTCAGTATTGTTTATGGCACTACCATGCTCAAATTATTTTTTTTTATTTTAAAATTTGTAAAAAGAATAAAATAATTCATTGCTTATTTCTGGCCTTAAAAGAGTATGTTTTAAACTGAGAGCAAAGAGTTGGGGGAAAGATACTTAAAATGTCTAGAAGGAAGTGAACAGAGTAATATTCCCAATTAGAAAGAACTTTATTGTTTATATCTGCCAAGTTCTCATATTCTGCTTTGGAAAAGTGAGCCTTTATGGGTATTAAATGATTAACCCAAATCCATTCAACATGGTTTGTATATATTGTATGTTGACATAAATAGTTAACATGATGGTGATAGCAAAATCCTATTGTCCATAATTCCAGTGTTATTTACTTTATCAAATATACTTTCTAACAATGTATTTATGTATATATCTAATTTTAAATATTGGATTATTCATTGAATAAATGCAAATGTGAAGGGAAAAAAATTGATCTGTGAGAAGTTTATAAATTGCTAAGAGAAGCTAAGAAGTTAACCTCATATCTTACTTCAGTTTCTACTAAAAACTCCTTTTGTTGTAGAATGAACATCAAATTGGGTTTAAGACAGATCATTATTTTTCTGAGGTACTGTCTTGACTCTCCACATAATTGTAGATTCTTAAGCACTATTCTCTTCAGTAGCTCTCAACCAGGAATTCTCATCCATCACAGGGAGCATTCACAGTACCACAGGCTACCCTCAAGGTCAAAAAAGTATGATTAGCCTTATCTCCATCAGGGAGTAGAATAGTAGTCAAAAAGAGCCTCAACGTTTGAAACCTTCCATCTTCTCTTCATAAAGCTTTCTTTATTGCATCAATAATTTTGCTTATCTGGGTCAGATAACAACTTAATTAACTGAGAAGAAAGTTGAAGCTGTCTCAATCCTCATCAATGTATATCATAAAATAAACCGAACTCCGCTCAAAATACTAATCAATATAGCAATGTTTTAAGTATGATGGGGAATATGATAGAATGCATTTTCAATAATATTTTATAATATGAAGGGAAATGTGAATATATTTTCAATCTTCTTTCTCTTAAAATCTACTTGGTATAGAATATTAACCTATCAGTAACTTATTTGTGATTCAAATGAATATAAAATTCCACTTGATTAAATCTTTTTAATATTGATTTTTATTCCATAAATATGATTTATCATAGTGCCAATCAGTTCAATTATGTAAAATAGATGCAGAATATAAAGAACTGAATGAGCTAAGAATCATTCTAAGAAAAATGTATAAGATATCCAAGCTAAAATATTGAGGTAAATTAAAAAGACAAAAATTAATAAAATAAATTATAGAGATAAAGATATATTCTGCCTGAAATAAAGGCTTATTTTATAATTGAGACAGTAAAACATGTTTAAGATAAATAATCACACTAGCAGTAAAAAAAGGTTCCTTCCCATTGTGTCAGTGGAGACCAGTTAGGGAGCTTGGGCTTCTACCTTCATTGAGGGAAATGAAGCAGCCTTTCACGCCTTGCTGAAGAGTTTTGGAGGAGGTCTAGTGGAGAGTCAGAACTTTTACCACTGTTCAGTTCTAATGAGGCTGCTATGGTGACTCATTATAAAAGACTCTGATGTTAGGAAAGACTGAAGGCAGGAGGAGAAGGGTATGACAGAGGATGAGATGGTTAGATGGCATCACTGACTCAATGGACATGAGTTTCAGCAAACTCTGGGAGATAGTGAAGAAAGGGAAGCCTGGTGTGCTGCAGTCCATGGGGTCACAAAGAGTCAAACAGGACTGAATAGCAACAGCAAATATTATGCACTTATAATTCTTTCAGTTTACGTTATTGCATCTTGATGGGAAACAATATGAATATCTTCTGACTTTTTCATAGTCAGGACTTTCTGAATAAAAACTAATAGCAATTAGAGATAAAGGACAAACCTTGAAAGTCAAAGGATGACTTAAAAGAGTGCAATTATATGATAGTGATGGATTTTGGGGAAATTTTCATCTTCCAGAGATGAGGTTTGACCAAAGGGCAGTAACCTAAAGCCATACATTTGTCCTCTAAAGGACTGTAAGATATTAAGTAACACAAGTTTCTCTTGCTCTTTTCAGGGAAAGGGGGGAAGTGACCAGAATCTATATATGCTTTTAGAGTCATATTTTCTGTGTACTTTTCCTGTGTTCCTCTTACCACGGGAAGAGTAAGATGTGCTCTCATCTCATTTCCATGAAGCTAAAGATATGAGGCATGAGAAAATGATGCATGCATTGCTATAAGGACAAATAACTTTCCCTTTTATCCAGAAACATCATGCTTTCTTTCATGACAATAATTTAAAATAAGCACACATGTTAAAAACCTACCTGAAGATTTCCTTTATCATATTATTTAAAGTAGACCAAAGAATGAAAAACATTATTTTTATTTCAGCTTCTGTTTTTTTCTTTAATGTATTTATTAATATTGTAAATATTTATGTGATTTATTTATGACAGTAGGTTTAAAACAATTATTGTTTGGAGTTTTCAATCTCCACGAGTAGGTTTCTTATCTACATTGTCTGCACATCAGTGAATAACCCTGGTTAATATAACTCCCAATTCTCTTTTACAAGTAACTTGAAGGTGTTCAGTATTTATTTATGATGTCTCAGGTTGAGAGCAATATATAATTCGATGTGGGTATAGTCACAAACTAAATTCCATATTTTTTCAGGTGTCAAAAATGGCACTTTTTGGCAACTATCCCTAAAATAATAATTTGGTAAAGCTAATTATTGCTTATAAGAGAAAAAATAAAGAAAAAACATTTTTCTCTTTTATATGACAGACAAAATAGAAGAAAATGGTTTTTACCTGACATCCTGCTCACACACAAATTGATGTTACTAATTTTAATAATACCAGAGAAGCAATTTGTGACACAAAAATTACCTTATTTAAAATAAATAATCAAAGAAGTGTTTCACATGCAAACATAATAAACAAGAACAGATTCAAATCAAGTCAAATGGCTGTGTGATGATGCATTAATTACACATCAGCTGTGTACTTATGAAACAGTCAATGAATTTCAGTTTTGATGTCAACTTCTGATTACCCATACAACTCAAAAGTGGTCACTGTATCCAGTTCACTAATATTCTGACAGCTAAATTTTAGCATAGGGCTATAAGGAAAATACATGTCTGTCAGAAACAGTGAATGCAAATCTTGATCACTGTTATTATACTTCTTGGAAAATGTTTATTGTGATGCCATAAGTTTGATTTGGACATTGTTTTCTTAAAGTGCTTTCATGTGGTTGACAAAATTTTAGTAATATCATTACTCCAATATAAAAAAAATTTATTCATTGCCATATTTTTAAAAGAATGTAGAAGTTTTACAGTAATTTTAAATTCCTGTTACATTGTACTGATTTCAAAATGAAATCATGTTGTTATAACTTCTTTTGTTATGATTGCGTACACATAAAGAATATGTTATTATCTAGAATCAAATAAATTGTAAAATATTGGAAAGTTAAATTACCCCTTCATCTGAACTTATTTGTTCTTATTGACAATTACAAACTTTAGAAATAATATGCTCACATGCTTCTGAATATTTTGTGCACTCCCATATCTTTTTCCTATTCCTATTTGTGTGTGTGCACTCACTTAGTTATGTCTGGTGCTTTGTTACTCTTTGGACTGTAGCTCACCTGGCTTCTCTGTCAGTGGGATTTTCCAGGCAAGAATACTGAAGTGGGTTGCCATTTCCTCCTCCAGGGGAATCTTCCTGACCCAGGGATTGAATCTGTGTCTCCAGTGTCACCTTCACTGGCAGGTGGATTCTTTACTACTGAGCCACCTGGGAAGTCCATTCTTATTTTAGATATTCCATATAAAAGTAAAGTGAGATTTTTTTTTAAATTTTTTTCTTTTATTTAAATTTTATTTTTTTTTACTTTACAATACTGTTTTGGTTTTGCCATACATTGACATGAATCCACCACAGGTATTAAAAAAATAGTCATTATCTTTATTATTTGCAGAGAATCTAGCAACCCTCTTACAGGTAACAATTACAAACTTTGAACAGATATTTGTTTTAGAATACCATTTGCAAACATTGGAATGTGACAAACACTATTCTGAAATTGGAGTTGATTTACTGCTCTTAAGGAGAAAAATTTCCTCTGTGAGATTCATGTTTATTCAGCGCCACCCCTCCCACAAACATTCTTCTGTTCTATATCATCAAATGTCTAGCTAGAATTGAAATACAAGTTTATAGTCTTAATGTCTTGAGATGTGAGAGAGTGTACTGAGAGCTCTCAAACATAGTATCTGAAGGTTTGTTTTTTTTTTTTTCAAGAGACACAGATGTATAAAACAGTCTTTTGGACTCTGTGAGAGAGGGAGAGCATGGGATGATTTGGGAGAATGGCATTGAAACGTGTATAATATCATATAAGAAACTGATCGCCAGTCCATGTTCGATGCAGGGTACAGCATGCCTGGGGCTAGTGCACTGGGATGACCCAGAGGGATAATACGGGGAGGGAGGTGGGAGGGGGGTTCAGGATGGGGAACACGTGTACACCCGTGGCAGATTTATGTTGATGTATGGCAAACCAATACAGCATTGTAAAGTAATTAGCCTTCAATTAAAATAAATAAATTTTAAAAAAAAAAAGAAAAAAAAGTATCTGAAGTTTAAGTGGAGTAAGTTTTGAGCAGAAGGAAACCACAGAAGAAGGACTCTCAAAATCTTAGTATAAACCTTAAATTTTTATTGAAAATTATTAAATTTCCCATATACAAGGGAAATTACAAGAACAGTGGGAACAACAGCTGGGAGACTGGAAGTGCTGAGCATAGATTTCAACTCTTACTCATTTTAGGAGAATTGAAGTTTAAAGTTAAATAAAGTTCCCCGAAGTTAAAATGGCTCTACTAGCACCTTGGAATACATGAAAACCCAAGAAGAGTTATGTCTTTTGAGTAAAACTATTTCTGAACTACAAAATTTACATTATGATTAGTACACAATAGAAAGAGATAGTCTAACAAAGAATAAAACTAAGTGTGGTCTCAAAGTGACTAGCTAGTAAGAACCTACCTTATAGAACAAAAATCAAAATATGGAGATAAGAGAATATAACCCATAAGTATTATCCATACAGTTCAGTATTAAAATAGGGGAAATATGACCCCTTAGATATTTTAGAAAAACACTGGCCAGTGAAAACAAGCACTAAGATAATCTTTGCACATTAGTAGTTCACAGAAGCTCTTAAAAATATGTTTACAGAATAACAAAAGCTCAAATATTCCAAGGAACAAATGAGAAAAAAGCTGGTAAAACAAAAAGAAAAAGAAAAACTGCACAAAATATTTAAATAGCCTGGCCCCCAGTGTTGATATGAAACAAGTTTAGTACACAAATATGCCAGGAATAAAAGTGGGAATAGAAATTACCCCATATGAAGTAAAAACAAAAAAACACATTTTTAAAATGAGTAATTAGGAATTGAGTGAATCAAGATAGCATAATAGATCCACACCCTCACTCTGTACTAGAAATACCAATTAAAAAAAAAAAAAAACATATTGATGGACATAGCTTTATGGGAACTCTAGAAACAAGTTAATGATTTGTAACAACCAAGCAAACCACTAACCAAGAAAAAAGATATATGCAGAATGGTAGGACATTTTATGACATCTTTGCATGCCTTTGTCCCACATTTTCACCCAACACAGTGCACTGTGTTCAGAAGAAAAGAAAAAGAAAAAAACATGGATTGTCTGTCTCTTAAGTTTGCAGTGTTCTGGACTGTCTTTTCAAATGACTGTAACTTGCCTAACTGAGATTATTGATGGGAATAGCAATGAGGTTGGAGTCAACTGAAAAGAGTAGTGGGCATCATAATATGTGCAAGAGGACTCCATACTCACAGTTTCCTGGTGATCTGAGGTCATGGGCAGAGGAATATGATAGACCATTCAGGTCCTGAGAAAAATCAGAAGCAAAACATTTTGCTAAACATTAAAAACCACAGTACATATCAAAGAATTGGGAAGAAAGTCCATATACCAGTCCAGGGAAGATGCCTCCCCAGGGAAAGCCTAAAAGTCTTTGATCTTTTATACTGGGTTGATTACAGAAGCATATATACTGCGTGGAGAGAGACCACAAAACAGGAAAGGTAGCTATTTTTTAAATATCCAGTTTTCAATAAAGGATTACAAAGCATACAAAAACAGGAAAATGAGACTTATTTAATGGAATAAGACTGATCTCCAGAAACCAACCTTAAAACAAAATATAAGGTTCAGATTTTTTTGGCAAAGACTTTAAAGTTACTATCTTAAATGCAATCAATGACTTTAAGACATTTTAAAATTTTAAAAAGTGAGGAAGGCTTTGTTATCTCTCCTTGCTATTCTTTGGAAATCTGCATTTAAATGGATATATCTTTCCTTCTCTCCTTTTCTTTTTGCTTCTCTTCTTTTCACAGCTATTTATAAGGCCTCCCCAGACAGTCATTTTGCTTTTTTGCATTTCTTTTGCTTAGGGATAATCTTGATCCTTGTTTCCTGTACAATGTCAGGAACCTCCTTTCATACTTCATCAGGTACTCTTGTCTATCAGATCTAGTTCCTTAAGTCTGTTTCTCACTTCCACTGTATAATCATAAGGGATTCAATTTAGGTCATACCTGAATGGTCTAGTGGTGTTCCCTACTTTCTTCAATTTATGTCTGAATTTGGCAATAAGCAGTTCATGATCTGAGCCACAGTCAGCCCCTGGCCTTGTTTTTGCTGACTGTATAGAGCTTCTCCATCTTTGGCTGTGAAGAATATAATCAATCTGATTTCAGTGTTGACCATATAGTTATGTCCATGTGTGGAGTCTTCCCTTGTGTTGTTGGAAGACGGTGTTTGCTATGACAAGTGCATTGTCTTGGCAAAACTCTGTTAGCCTTTGCCCTGCTTCATTCTGTATCCCAAGGTCAAATTTGCCTGATACTCCAGGTATTTCTTGACTTCCTACTTTTTCATTCCAGTCCACTATAGTGAAAAGGACATCTTTTTTTGGGTGTTAATTCTAGAAGGTCTTGTAGGTCTTCATAGAACCATTCAACTTCAGCTTCCTCAGCATTGCTGGTTGGGGCATAGACTTGGATTACCATGATATTGAATGGTTTGTCTTGGAAATAAAAAGAGATCATTCTCTCATTTTTGAGACTGCATTTGGTTGATTACGTTTAACTGTGACCATGTAGAAACGTACTGAAGAGAGCTTTCAGAGGCAGCCCTAAATTAGAACTGTCAGCAAGAAGAGAGAAACAGGAATATGAAAAAATAAAAATCTGCATAGAGGAAGCCAGTTTAAATGTTATTTAGAAAAGATCATTCTAACACTTGCATAGGCAGGTGCACGGAGAATGAACTCCCCTTCCCACATTCCAAATAGGTATCTGGGTTTCAAAACCCAGCTGAAAATGACACTAAGTCCAAGAAACTTTCCAACTGATTTCTCTGGGAATATGAGTGTTTCTTTGTTTGATCCTGATGTGTTGCTCAGTACTTAAAGCCTAACTCAAAAGGCCTAAATGTATGTAGTTTAAAGCACAAGAAAAGATAAGGAGATAATATCTAACATATATTAAAAAACTCATACAGCTCAACAGCAAAAACCCCACAAAATATGATTAAAAAATAAGCAGAAGATTTGCCTAGCCTTTTTCCCAAAGGCACACAGATGGCCAATATGAACATGAAAAGATGCTCAACATCAATAGTCATCAGAGATATGCACAAAACTACAATGAGACAGCGCCATGCCTGTCAGAATGGCTATCATATAAAAGACCAGAAATAACAAATGTTGATGAGGATGTGGAGAAAAATGAAACTTTGTGTACTGTTAGCCGAAATTAAAATTGGCATAGTCACTGTGAAAAGCAGTATAGAGGTTTCTTAAAAATCTAAAAATGGAAGTTTTATGGAATCCATCAATTCCATTTTGGGGAATATGTCCAGGAAAAATGAAACACCTACATGAAAAAAAAAAAAAAAATCCATGCATTCTCATATACAGTGCAGCATTATGTTCAGTAGCCAAAATTTGGAAACAACTGAAGTGTCCACTGAATAAAGAAAATACACACACACATAAACACACAATGGGATATTACTCAACTATAAAAAAAGAAGAATTAAATCTTTTACATGTGTGTGACAAAATGGATGGACTTTGAATTTACTTTGCACAATTAAGCCAAGCAGAGAAAAACAAAAACTGCATAATCTCACTTATATCAAAAATCTTAAAAAAAAAACAAATTTCAAGTTCATATACACGAAAGAGAACAGATGGGTGGTTGCCAGAGTTATGGGCTCGGGGAAGGATGACTTGGGTGAAAGGGATCAAAGGTACAAACTTCCAGTTATAAACTAAGCGAGTCATGGAGATGTAATGTACAGAATGGTGACCTTAATTAATGATCTTGTATTGCATATCTGAAAACTATCAAGAGAGATCTTAAAGCTGTCATTCCACACCAAAAATATGTAACTATGTATAGCGACAGATGTTAACTAGACTTATTGTGGTGATAATTTTGCAATATATATAAATATTGAATCATGTCATTTACCTGGTTACCAATATAATGCTATATGTCAATTATATCTCAATTTGAAAAAAAAGAAATCAACTTTTACTTAGGACTCTTACTTCAACCACGTTATTTACCAAGTTAAAATAATTGGGGAAATAACTAGACCCTAAGGGTCATGAAATAAATACTCAAGTCAATATGCATGCTTGTGTGCTAAGTCATTTCAGTCATGTTTCCCACTTTGCAACTCTGTGGACTTTAGCCTTCCAGGCTCCTCTGATCATGAGATTTTCCCAACAAGAATACTAGAGTGGGTTACCATTTCTTCTTTCAGGGGATCTTCCCAATCTAGGAATTCAATCTGAGTAACCTGCAACTCTTGCATTGGCAGGAGGGTTATTTTCCACTGACACCATCTGGAAAGCCTATAGTTGAATCAGTATATTTTCAAATTAATGCTGAATATGAACTCAAAAAAAAAAAAATGTGCTGAACACTAGCTGAATTCTTTACAGCCTTTATATCTTTTTGGAGCACATGACTTAACCTCTCTTTGGCAAAATGAAGTCAGGGATATTTATTAGGTTGAACAGTATGAAATAGCTGCTTTTAAAATCAAAATATTAAAATATTACAACTTCATGTGCTCAAACTTACTATCCAGATCATAATTATAGGATTTAAACTGTAAATGGATCTAAAGTACTTAGCCATTTTTAAATAGTATCAATAATAAGGAGTTATCATCATTGTGTTTCCATGTAAAGGAGTCTTTACTCTTAATTAAGTACTGGGAACTATAGAAAGAGAATAGTGGTCACTCCCATGGAACTCATGTGTTAAATCAAAAATTCAAAAATAAATATTTCAACTAAATATCACTACATATTTCATTCATTCATATTTTAAAAGAATCACAAAGGAAATGAAGCAATATATTTGGACATCACAACATGTTTATTTTATGGGCCTTCAATTCATAAACATAATAGCCTAAACCAGTGGTTTTGCTAAAAATTCAGCTTATCCTTCTAAACAAAAGATTTAAGATCTTAAGTGTTTTTAAACAGAGAAAAATTATTTATTGTCATGCTTGGAAAAAAAAATCTGTCAAATAGCTGTTTGTTGATCATACAATAGGAAAATAAAAGCCTGTTTGGAGTCATAGCTTGATCTCTTACTACTCATAAGGCCCAAAGCTCCATGTCAAAGCAGCACAATTGCAGTTGGCAGGGTCTTCTATGGCCACCTGGGCTGAGATTTGCAAACACATTTGGAAATGTATTGGCCTCAATCTGACTTCAGGCAAGTATTCTATACTCCAATCTATTGATTTCACATGTCCAGATTTGGCTGAAAACTGACAGCTCTTGGCTAAGAAAGATAGGGAGTAGATTAAATTATATTGACTTCTGAAACTAAGCCCTATAAACAGGCAAACAAATAAAACAAACAAAAAACAGTGATACTGACTTTATTTTAAGATTTCGAGGTTTGAAGTAATTATGCACAATGAAAAAATTCAGCAGTTGGCATTTCGTGGCTAGACAGTCATTCATTTATTTGGACAAAGGAAATGAGGCATAGATTTCATCTACAGCAACACCCAGTAAACTTTAGGACCATGGCTTGTGCACTGATGATCAAGAGATCTTCATCCCCCACCCATCCTGAGAGGGATGCACCTGGTCCCTGGGACCTACAAGCAAAGGCTGGTGATAATTTTTGTCTCTTTAGTTGTCATCGTCTCTCCTAAATTTCATGAAGCATATTGGTCCTAAAATATACACAGGATTCCACAATTCCACAGAATTATGTCTTTAGTTTTTAATTTAGATGCAAATGAAAAGTTAAACTAGGAGTATAATTGGTTCTTAGTGTCTGCATTTGAGTGATTTGGAAGGATATCTTTGCTTTAGCAGCCAGGACTTTTAATTGGCTGCTGTTGACAGGCATTGAAAAGACATTCAGTCAATATCATAAGAATGAAGTTCTCTAGTATTCTTCCCACTGTAATCTGAAGTAACATAACAAGACACACGTTTATTTCTCTTTTCATGCACTTGCTGGAAACCACTGTGGGATTGCTATTCCCCCCTATCTAATGTCCACTGACCCAGAACTCCCCAGAATCTGGCAAACCTGTGGATGGATACTCACTTTCTTCCCTGAAATGAATAGACCTTTCTATGTGGTAGTAGAGGTAACAACACTTTCCAAAGGGTGGTGGATGGGGGAGAAGATGCCTTCTCCCCCTTTCAGTGGGGGTTTGGAAATGATGCTTTCTTTAGATTTGTTCTTAGAAGGTGAATCTGTATTCTATGCATAAGGGCCCTCTAGGTCAAAGGAAATAAACTATTTGTTTTCTCTGTAAAGTGAGAAAACTATTCACTAACTAAATAAACCCAAGCAAAAACTATTATGGTAAATGAATCTATCTCTCTCTTTTTTTTTTTTTTTTCCTTTCTTTCTTTTAATTAGAGACATACAGACTTCCTTGTTGGTGAACGTGGGCATAAATTTTGGAATTGAGGGCTATGACTTCAACAATTTATCAGCCTCTATGTTTACAATTTTCATTTGTCATATTTCAAGGTTTAATAGTTTACAAAAAGAAGAAACTAACCAAAGACATTCCTTGAAATGCCATTGTTCAGAGCCAGCTAATTTACCCTTTTCTCCACATTGGATTCATATTCTTTTCTCTCCTTCATCTGCCACTAGTTTCCACACGCTCATGCTGATGGAAAGTTTCTATGAAGATTTTCTTTATCTATAACCTGAGAGTTTTTGAATTCACAGATTTTATTGTTACCTCTAACAGTAAACTGAAAGTACAAATCAGAATGTGGTAGATTTGTAGTCTTAAATCTTCTTAGATATCATACTGGATAAAAGATTATTATATTTATGTTGAGCCCAAAATATCATCACTTATACAAGTATTTTCTTTTCTGCCACCTTGTTTCATTGGCAATATGGAGACAATAAAAAACTTATTCAAAACACAGGCTAAAGTATGTATCCTGACTTTTTAATGTCAAAATTTGAAGAATAATTTCCATATGAATCAGAACAGTAGTTCAGTTATGATTATATTTTTTTCTCAATTTTAGAAGACAGGATGCATGCATGAACTGAATTCACTCTAGAGATATCAAGGCTATATTATGCTTTATTTAAGCATCCCTATTGCAATAGGGAGGAGAAACTGAACTCAATTTCACTGAAACAAAATGTAGGAGAGATTTAAATGCTAGAGTGAGCAAGTGGAAAATACTGGAGGGCTTTAGCTGAGAGGTCTGTCCATGTGATTAGCCCATCTATGGCTTATGAATAGCTGCTTATCTACATTAGGATTTTCCCAACCTACAGGGATTTGGGAGATATAGAATCATTTTCTTTTTTGATTATATTTCAGAAGGACAGCTCCCCTGTCTTTGAGAAAGACATTTCTGGGTCCTAAAACTGGCAAGAGGATTTTAAGATTTTCAGAGAACCTCACTTGCAATTAAACATATTCTAAAGTAAGTGCTTACTTACTTTAAGAATGAGAAGTTCAGATATTCCCATCTGGATACAGAGTTCCAAAGAATAGCAAGGAGAGATAAAAAATCAATGCAAAGAAATAGAGGAAAACAACAGAATGGGAAAGACTAGAGATCTCTTCAAAAAATTAGAGATACCAAGGGAATATTTCATGCAAAGATGGGCTCGATAAAGAACAGAAATGGTATGGACCTAACAGAAGCAGAAGATATTAAGAAGAGGTGGCAAGAATACACAGAAGAACTGTACAAAAAAGAGCTTCACCACCCAGATAACCACAACGGTGTGATCACTCACCTAGAGCCAAACACCCTGGAATGTGAAGTCAAGTGGTCCTTAGAAAGCATCACTAAGAACAAAGGTAGTGGAGGTGATGGAATTCCAGTTGAGCTATTTCAAATCCTGAAAGATGATCCTGTGAAAGTGCTCCACGCAATATGTCAGCAAATTTGGAAAACTCAGCAGTGGCCACAGGACTAGAAATGGTCAGTTTTCATTCCAATCCCAAAGAAAGGCAATGCCAAAAAATTCTCTAGCTACCGCACAATTGCATTCATCTCACATGCTAGTAAAGTAATGCTCAAAATTCTCCAAGCGAGGCTTCAGCAATACATGAACCATGAACTTCCAGATGTTCAAGCTGGTTTTAGAAAAGGCCGAGGGACCAGAGGTCAAATTGCCAACATCCGCTAGATCATTGAAAAAGCAAGAGAGTCCCAGAAAAATATATATTTCTGTTTATTGACTATGCCAAAGCCTTAGCCTGTGTGGATCACAAGAAACTGTGGACAATGCTGAAAGAGATGGGAATACCAGACCACCTGACCTGCCTCTTGAGAAATCTATATGCAGGTCAGGAAGCAACAGTTAGAACTGGACATGGAACAACAGACTGGTTCCAAATAGGAAAAGGAGTACATCAAGGCTGTATATTGTCACCCTGCTTATTTAAATTATATATAAAGTACATCATGAAAAACGCTGGACTGAAAGAAGCACAAGCTGGAATCAAGATTGCCGGGAGAAATATCAATCACCTCAGATATGCAGATGACACCACCCTTATGGCAGAAAGTGAGGAGGAACTAAAAAGCCTCTTGATGAAAGTGAAAGAGGAGAGTGAAAAAGTTGGCTTAAAGTTCAACAATCAGAAAATGAAGATCATGGCATCTGATCCCATCACTTCATGGGAAATAGATGGGGAAACAGTGGAAACAGTGTCACACATATTTTTTTGGGCTCCAAAATCACTGCAGATGGTGATTGCAGCCATGAAATTAAAAGATGCTTACTCCTTGGAAGGAAAGTTATGACCAACCTAGATGGGCTATTCAAAAACAGAGACATTGCTTTGCCAACAAAGGTTCGTCTAGTCAAGGCTATGGTTTTTCCAGTGGTCATGTATGGTTGTGAGAGTTGGACTGTGAAGAAACCTGAGCACCAAAGAATTGATGCTTTTTATCTGTGGTGTTGGAGAAGACTCTTGAGAGTCCCTTGGACTGCAAGGAGATTCAACCAGTCCATCCTAAAGGAGATCAGTTCTGGGTGTTCATTGGAAGGACATTTTGCTGATGCTGAAACTCCAATACTTTGCCCACTTCTTGCAAAGAGTTGCCTTATTGGAAAAAACCCTGATGCTGGGAGGGATTGGGGGCATGAGGAGAATGGGGCGACAGAGCATGAGATGGCTGGATGGCATCACTGACTCGATGGACATGAGTTTGAGTGAACTCCGGGAGCTGGTGATAGACAGGAAGGCCAGGCGTGTTGTGATTCATGGGGTTGCAAAGAGTCAGAGACGACTGACGACTGAACTGAATGTAAGTGCTTGTCATCATGAAGAATTTTAGTGCTTTTATAAATATGAGGAGATACCAGAACATAAATTTAGGAAGTGTGCCCAGTTGCTCAGTCATGTCTGTCTCCTTTGTGACACCATGGACTATATAGCCTGCCAGGCTCCTCTGTACATGGACTTTTTCAGGCAAGTATATTGGAGCAGGTTGCTATTCCCTACTTCAGGGAATCTTCCCGACCGAGGGATTGAAACTGTAACTGTGTCTCCTGCATCTCTTGCTTTGGCAGTTGGATTCTTCACCACTTGAGCCACCTGGAATACCTCCTGGTTAGGAAGAAATCTGTCTAAAATTTAGTCAGAATGGGGAAGTCATCAAGTTCATCTTAGTCATCTTCCAGGTGGTGAAAGTCGTTCAGCCAGGGTAATTATCACCATATCAAATTTCCTGAAGATGATGACATCACCCGTCCAACCAAACTGTTATGAGCTGGTATATCCCTTCACTGCATAAAGGCAGAACAAATAATTTGACTGCTCATTTGAATATTTCAGCATGCTGAATCAGAATCCTTTTTATTATAATTACTGATGCTGATGTGTCAGGAAGGAAGTACTTCTATCTCTCATACAAAAAAGTTTTTTTTTTTTTTTTAATTTCTCTTAAGAATTTAAGATTGTCCACTTAAAAAAATGCTCCACATGAGAGTTGCAGCTTAAGTTTTATTTGGGACAATATGAGGATGGCAGCCCAGGAGACAGCATCTCAGACAGCTCTGAGAAACAGTGCCAATGAGGTAAGGGGGAAGGACAATATATATGTGATTTTGCTAAAGGGGAGTATCTGCAATCAAACAGTTGCTTACTCTAGCATTCAAAAACTCTCCTATATTTTGTTTCAGTGAAATTGAGTTCAGTTTCTTCTCCCTATTGCAATACGGATGCTTAAATAAAGCATAATATAGCCTTGATATCTCTAGAGCAAATTCAGTTCATGCATGCATCCTGTCTTCTAAAATGGGGAAAAAACATAATCATAACCTTCTGGCTCTCATGAAATTTCTGCTAGCCACAAGAAAAAAATCATCATCATGAAGAATTTTAGTTTAGATATGAGGAGATACCAGAGCTGGGCTCATAAAATCAGCTGCTGAGAATACCTAAGTATCTGGAGACCTGTCTTGCCAGTTTCCCAGAGTACAAAGTGCCTCACTTCTGCCCTCCACCCTGAACTCTTTCAGGGGGTTTTGGAGGTCAGCAGCTGCAGTGGCACATGACTTAATCCTTACAGAGGCAGATGGCAAGCACCCACAACAAGTGCCAATATGTGGTTGACAATGTAATAGACTATTTCATGTTTTTCTCTTTTCCAATATTCAAGAAGATTTTAAAAATTCCAATAATGACAGATTTTAGAGAGTATTTCAGTCAAATGTCCATAGAAAGAGGTAAGTGTTGGAGTCAACATGTCATCTCAATAAACCATCTCTCATTTGGCCAGAGCCCTTAGATTTCAGGAATAGCAAACGTATGCACTGCTGGATAATAAAAGCTGTTTCACGCAACAGCCACCTGGGAACCTGCCCAAGCAGCTCTAAAGAGACCCACCAGTCAGAATTACCCTAAAATTCTCTATACACTTGTCTGATTAATTCATTCAGAATGACATTTACATGTAGTCCTATGGAAAAAGCACTCTAAATATTTCATTTCAGGGACACTGGGCCAGTTTTCTCTGTTAAAATAGTAACTCCAGAACAGAGAATTCCAGAAGAGAAATGCCTCAATCAGGGAATACTTTGTTTTCGATAACTTTTACGTAACTGCGTATCTTTCCTTGCAGTGCTTTTTCAAATAGATCTGCCTGGGTATGTTTGTTTATCTAGTCTTAGAGACAGAGGTCAATGCTCCCTGTGTCCATTTCTCCCTTCAGATTAGTTGATAAGTTTCACTCCGTCTGTCTCTCTAATGCCTTTCACAAAGCAGGAAAAAAAAAAATCATTATGCATTTTACATTAACACCTGTTCTTCTATTCCCAGGAATATTCTCAATGTTATTGATGTCTCTCCAGTCCAGTACATAACACCAATCATTTCCAATGCCTCAAGTAGGTCTTTGTAGATCTTTCAGACAAATATGTACCAGGTTGAGTGGGGTGCAGTTAAAAAATTCTTTCAAACCTCCCCAGTTGCATATAAAGTAAAATCTAATTTATTTTAGGATTAAACAAAAAGATAAACCTCTAATACTATATTTTTGTTGGTCAATAGGTGAAATTAAATCACAGTTAAGTGATTAATCTTAATTTCTTAATCTAAGTTTCTATTTTAAAATAGAAATAAAAATGTCTACCTCAGGTGTACTGTGATTATAAAATATGATTATACAACATGTGTCTGTGTATGTATATTTGCACATGCATATATATGTATATGTTTATGTGTGTATCTATACACATAGAAATTGCTTAGCCCAGTATTTCGTTATTGCTAAGCATTTTATGCTTATATGAATATATAGATATAATAATAATAATAATTGTTTTATTTCTTGTTATTAAAAATAGTATTAATCCAAACAGGTTTCACTGAAATTTCAACATGACTCAGGATGTTATTTTACAAGAAAAATTTTAGGACTTTCTCAGTAGTTCAGTAATTGGGACTCCACCTTCAAGTGCAGAGAGTGTGGTTTTGATCCCTGGTTGGGGAACTAAGATTCCACATGCTGCAGGTGTGGCCAAAATTAAAATAAAATTTGAAAAAAAGAATCCCTTAAAAATGCTTAAGAAAAATTTCATTTTTTTTTGAAATTTTGAAAAATATTTAAAAATATCAAGGATGACATGCCAGGCAGATGACTGGAAGGTGAAGAAAGATAATGTAGATATACAAAATGATGAGATTTTTTATTTCACAGGTCATATATTTGGCAAAGTTGAGTAGAGGGACATGTGTATGTGATGTTTGCTACATGAAATTTATGGAAGGGTTTTGAATTCAGGCTGTTATAGTCATTTTTGTGCTGAGCAGTGAAAGGCTAAAGTCCTTTCTATTAAAATCAGACACAGATGTGTGTTGGAGCAATTAGGTACTACCCTTTCTGGTTGGATTGGTGTTAAGAAAGAAAATAGATAACAATGGATAAAAGAGGGACTGAGTATCAACTCTTTGAAGACTCTCAAAGAATAGATTACCAAATTTAAACTAAATGGGAGACTATATGCCCAGCTCAAAGAGCAAGGAAAGATATCATATTATATCATCTGCAATCAACATTTCATCACTTCAGTTCAGTTCAGTCGATCATTTGTATCTGACTGTTTGTGACCCCATGAATCACAGCACGCCAGGCCTCCCTGTCCATCACCAACTCCCGGAGTCCATCCGAAACCATGTCCATCAAGTCAATGATGCCATCCAACCATCTCATCCTCTGTTGTCCCCTTCTCCTTCTTTCCTCAATCTTTCCCAGCATCAGGGTGTTTTCAAATGAGTCAGCTCTTTACATCAGGTGGCCAAAGTATTGGAGTTTCAGCTTCAACATCAGTCCTTTCAGCGAAAACCCAGGACTGATCTCCCATAGGATGGATGGGTTAGATCTCCTGGCAGTCCAAGGGACTCTCAAGAGTCATCTCCAACACCACAGTTCAAAAGCATCAATTCTTCGGGGCTCAGCTTTCTTTATAGTCCAACTCTCACATCCATACATGACCGCTGGAAAAACCATAGCCTTGACTAGATGGACTTTTGTTGACAAAGTAATGTCTCTGCTTTTTTAATATGGTCATAACTTTCCTTCCAAGGAGTTTAAGTCTTTTTTAATTTCATGGCTGCAATCACCATCTGCAGTAATTTTGGACCGTGGAAAAATAAAGTCTGACACTGTTTCCACTATTTCCCCATGTATTTGCCATGAAGTGATGGGACTGGATGCCATGATTTTAGTTTTCTGAATGTCGAGCTTTAAGCTAACATTTTCACTCTCCTCTTTCACTTTCATCAAGAGGTTCTTTAGTTCTTCTTCACTTTCTGCCATAATGGTAGTGTCATCTACATATCTGAGGTGATTGATATTTCTCCTGGCAACCTTGATTCCAGCTTGTGCTTCTTCCAGCCCAGCGTTTCTCATGATGTACTCTGCATATAAATTAAATAAGCTGGGTGGCGATATACAGCCTTGACATACTTCTGTTCCTATTTGGAACCAGTCTGTTTTTTCCATGTCCAGTTCTAAATGTTGCTTTCTGACCTGCATACAGGCCATCACTTACCAATGGGGAAATCCAGGTCATAATATAGTCAAATATATTTGCCAGTGAGTTACACAGAGACCCATGCTTTAGTTCTAGCACAGCAGGTCCCCAAATCTCTTCTCAGTGCAGTAACTCTGTCTTCTAGAAACACAGCCCAATGAATATGGAGATCTTACTGTTTCACCCAATTGCAAAGTTATTGATCCCATGGGATGCAATGAAAAGCACAAAGAAGGAACTTAATTTTGTGAAGAAAAGTGGTAGCTCTAACTTCTAGGAACGCACCAGAATGGTGGAATTAACTTTTCTTTTCAACATTGTGAACCATCTACATGAAATGTCATTGTTTAAGTACCAACCCCTGTATGTATAATGTAAAAAACAAGAACAGGAAAAAGTTATAATTATTTTATGTAAAATGATGTAGTAAAGTGTTTGGAAGTGACTGGCTACAATAGGTTTATATAGTGTTCCTCTATGCCAGAAATTAAGCTCAATATGGGTTGTGACTGTTTTCTTGGCAGTGGAAATAGGGATGTGCTAGTATATAAAGGTTATAAAACTTCCACATAGAAAGCACAGTGTCATTGTTGCTCACATTTTATTGGCTAAAGGAAGTCACATGTCCAATTCTCAATAGTAGAGGATGCATTCTTGGAGGGGAGGAAGGGCAAGACACTAATTTTTTTTTTTTTTTTTTTGTCAATGAATCACACAATTTATCACTCTTCCTTATCTATGAATGAATAAATTATAAAAAAGTATAATATTTCAATACAAAGTCCATCTAAAACTTGTTCATATATTATATAACCATAGTGATTTGAAAGTGGAAGGAAGCTAAAGGAATATCTGGATTTTACTGATGTAGAAAATGAGCCTCAGAAAGATGAAGAACCCTAATCAATTTGGGAGAGATCAAGAAGAGCCAGTTCTCCACTAAGCCTTTGTTCCAGCATACGTCAGTTCTTCGAGAACAGGCATTGCTGAGCAGGAAAGAGCTCATTTTTTTGCGTGAATTTAACACAATATATAGGCCTGGCATGCTGCAATTCATGGGGTCGCAAAGAGTTGGAAACGACTGAGTGACTGAACTGAACTGAACTGATTAGAGCCTAGGATCAATGCCAATTCATTCTTTAGATGTGAGATATAATGCATTTTTAGGGACCTGGAGAAATAACATGGTCATTCCTCCCCCACCCCCCAAATCTCCATTCCTTCTCCTGCATAAGAGAGCATGAACAAGAGAAAGAACAATGGGCATGGGGTTAGCAGACAGAGTACAGGCACACAGACTCAGATTTCAGAAGAAACATTGTTTTTTCCATATTTTTTTTCTGGATTAACTATGGATGAGCAATTAATTTCTGTGCTAAGATTATTTTAAATGGGAAACTGTAAAGAAAGCAAAAATGAATTGATCTACTCAGGTAGCCAAGTGACCAAAGTCTCAAAGTCTTTAGCCACTATATTGCAGTGGTTGCCCAGAAACCCATTGTTTCTTTCATACTGTGAAACCACTGAGAATTATTTGTTTGTTCTGTTTGAAGCAACAGGACAAATTATATGCCTCGAAATCACATGCCTTGAAAAGAAGTAACTACTATGCCAGCATTCCTTTTCTCTTGAAAAGACAAAACATAACACAAATTCCCTATTGCCTTTATCTTTGATAGCACTCATACTAACATCCTATGAATCAGTACTGCTTATAAAATACATGAATATGTTAAAGAGCTATTTCAAATCCTGAAAGATGATGCTGTGAAAGTGCTGCACTCAATATGCCAGCTACTTTGCAAAACTCAGCAGTGGCCACAGGACTGGAAAAAGTCAGTTTTCATTCCAATCCCAAAGAAAGGTAATGCCAAAGAATGCTCAAACTACCACACAATTGCACTCATCTCCACACACTACTAAAGTAATGCTTAAAATTCTCCAAGCCAGGGTTCAGCAATATGTGAACCGTGAACCTCCTGATGTTCAAGCTGGTTTTAAAAAAGGCAGAGGAACAAGAGATCAAATTCCAACATCTGCTGGATCATTGAAAAAGCAAGAGAGTTCCAGAAAAAAAAAAAAATATATATATATATATATATTTCTGCTTCATTAACTATGCCAAAGGCTTTGACTGTGTGGACCACAATAAACTGTGGAAAATTCTGAGAGAGATGGGAATACCAGACCACCTGACCTGCCTCATGAGAAACCTATATGTAGGTCAGGAAGCAACAGTTAGAACTGGACATGGAACAACAGACTGGTTCCAAATAGGAAAAGGAGTATGTCGAGGCTGTATATTGTCACCCTGCTTATTTAACTTATATACAGAGTACATCATGAGAAACGCTGGGCTGGAGGATGCACAAGCTGAAATAAAGATTGCCAGGAGAAAAATCAATAACCTCAGATATGCAGATGACACCACCCATATGGCAGAAAGTGAAGAGGAACTAAAAAGCCTCTTGATGAAAGTAAAAGAGGAGAGTGAAAAAGTTGGCTTAAAGCTCAACATTCAAGAAACTAAGATTGTGGCATCCAGTCCCATCACTCATGGCAGATAGATGGGGAAACAGTGGAAACAGGGGCTGACTCTATTTATTTATTTATTCTGGACTCCAAAATCACTGCAGATGTGATTGCAGCCGTGAAATTAAAATTATTCCTTGGAAGAAAAGTTATGACCCACATAAACAGCATATTAAAAAGCAGAGACATTACTTTGCCAATAAAGGTCCAGCTAGTCAAGGCTATGGTTTTTCCAATAGTTTTGTATGGATGTGAGAGTTGGACTATAAAGAAAGCTGAGCACCGAAGAATTGATGCTTTTGAAATGTGGTGTTGGAGAAGTTTCTTGAGAATCTCTTGGACTGCAAGAAGATCCAACCAGTCCATCCTAAAGGAAATCAGTCCTGAATGTTCATTGCAAGGAATGATGTTGAAGCTGAAACTCCAGTACTTTGGTCACCTGATGCGAAGAGCTGACTCATTTGAAAAAACCCTGATGCTGGGAAGATTGAAGGCTGGAGAAGAAGGGAAAACAGAGGATGACATGGTTGGGTGGCATCACTGCCTCAATGGACATGGGTTTGGGTGGACTTCAGGAGTTAGTGATGGACAGGGAGGCCTGGCGTGCTGCAGTTCATGGGGTCAGAAAGAATTGGACATGACTGAACTGAACTGACAAAGCCAGGGGATATTTTATTCATTGTGTTCATGCATTTTGATAAAAGTTTGATTCAACTGTGTTGAGACCATTAGAATGGGGATAAATCATCTGATACCACCAGACTGGGCTGGTGGGCTCAATGCCTTTTGCTTATTGGTACATTTATCTCCCACTCTTTAAATACAGCTGGACTGCTGCTATTCCCTTCACGACTGAACTGAAGTGAACTGAACGGGACTGCTATTCTCAAAGGAAGAAAGTACATGCACGCCATAGTCAGAATCCTGTGTATGACCTCTGATGATCTCTCTGTAAGCTGCATCAGTTCTTAAATAGATTCTCTCAGTACTTACATAGAAACTTCACAAGCAACGGGAGCTCCACCAGACAGCAAAATGCAAAAAACTAAATATGTGCTTGAATTCCTGCCAGGCCAAACGGATTGATTCATACATTTTAAAAAATCAGTTTGGGGTCAGTAAATGTATAAACCAAGTTAGTCAATGAAAATTAAAAAAAAAAATGCTATTAAACACAGCAACAACACGCATATGGCAACAAGAAAAGTTTATTTTATTATCCACAGCTACTCCTTCCTAGATTGCAATGCATCTTATCAAGATATGATTGGATATATACAAAATATCGACAGTTTTTCCCTAAAATAACCCAGAGAAATATTTGGGAAAGTCTCAACTTGTAGTTTCCATGTCAAATAAATCACATCTAATATTTTGTAATTCTGACTATTAAAACATATTAGGAAATATGGCCTGTCACTCTTTTGGCAGAAGCACATGATTAAGCAGCTTGGTGAATAGAATGAACAGGTGCTGGGATAAAAATCAGAAAGCCCATTCATCTTCATGCTTCCAGAGAGAAAATAAACCATTTGGGGATTTCAACTAGGAAAACATTACTTTCTTGTTTTGGTAATGTCACATATTAAGCATGTTTCTGATAATTTTAGGTTAGCCAATGTGGGAAACAATGATACTGAATTGCTTTCAGTGTGTTTGCTGCCTTTTTGTGAAATCATTCCAAGCATTAATGGGGAACAGAGCTGTTTCCTACCACCTAGGCATCACTGAATTGTATCTATCCTTTGTGTACTGAGTGAAAATATTGAACTATGAAATCTGAATGCAAGATCCTGTTTGAGTTCTTAATATCAACCGTTTCTTACATACAATAAGTTATCAAAAGTGTTGGTTGAATATTGAATGGGAAATTACAATTAATTTAATAGGCGGGTGCTGGTTTTGTATGTGTCATCGTCTATCCCTGATAAATATCCTCCTTATCTGGTGCATGCTAATTCATTCTTTAAATTTGGTGTCAGACACCATTGCTTACAAGAATTCTTTCCTGGTCATACCCCAAAGCAAAGATAGTTTTTGTCTCCTCTGAGCTATGTTGATACTATATGTATGCTTTTATGCTGTGTATATACACTCTTATAGATTCAGGTCTCTTCTGTAATTGGAAAGAATTTCTTTTGGTTATAGAATGGTATAGAATATAGAATGGTATTTCTCACCTCTGCATATTCTTTTCCAAGTATAGGCTATGTAACAGATATACCATACAGTTGAATAAATGCAAAGATGGGTAAATGGGTTGAAGAACAGATGGTCTCTGTATACCTGATTTCCAGACAAATATCTTTAAATAAATATGTGTTGCTAACATAAAATTGGTTGAATGTTATATGTGAGCTACTAACTTCCCCTTCAGTGGCTAAAAAAGAATTATTTAAAGATACATTTGTATAAGGAAAATGGGTGGAGATGTTGGATAGGTGACAGTATACATGGGATTTCATTCCAAACAAAGGAATATTTCACTTGTTCTTCAGTTGTTTCACTATTAATTTTAAACAATTTTTAAATTAATATGTACATTACAATTATAAATGAGAAAACCTACTGTTCTACAATTGGCTATATTTTGTATATCATGACTAATAAATGTTCTTGAAGGAAAATTTTAAATTCCTCAAAGCTTTACTTCGAATATACTTGCTAAGAATAGATGATATATATAAAGCTTAGGATTTTTGCTTTGTTTTTTTGCTGTTGTTATTTTGCCATACCAATAAACCTGATGATGGGATATTTTGAAGTTTAGTCAAATTCTTCAGGTCTCAGTTTTCATCTAAACACTACCATGTTTCAGGAACACTACCATATTACTGAAGTTAAATGAGATAACTTGTGATATCAAAAATTAGAATACTGAATATACTTACAGAATTCTAATTACCTACAATAACTCAATTAAATTCAATTCTACTCTAATGAGCTCATTATACTGTTCCTTGAAGTAACATTACATAGTCATCTTAATAGACTGGTAATATTTTTGTTACTAGCTGCATAATTTTTCTAGGACTTTTTAAACTTACATTTTATGCAATGTACCAAATATGCTTTGCACAAGAGTTGTGGAGAAAATAGAATTGGATTGATTAGTACCTTTTATTTGAAACTCAATTTATAACTTCTTTTTGATGTTATTTATATATATATTATGCATATATGCTAATTCGAGTCCTAAAACATTTCTTTTATTTTTCTAAATTATACTTTATGATAGCTCATGAAATCACAAGAATGTCAATTAAAAATTAATATGTACTTACATGTTTTGGTTATTCTGAAATTAGAAAATGGGAAAACTAATTATCTAAATTTACTGTTTGATAGATAAATTAATAAATATCCTAATGGTTGAAGATGATATTATAGTTTTACATTTTTGCTGAATATGTGGTGGATGGAGAAAAAAGGAAGCAGTATTTATTAAGTGTGTATTAATAGCAGAAATCAGGTTTGGAAGCCTGCAGCCTAGAGGCTTGCAGGCTGGCATGCTGTCCATGGGCTCACAGAGAGTCGGACATGACTGAGCAACTGAACAATAAATAGCAGAAATAATACCTACACACTATCTTTCATCATTAAAACAACTTTCAATCTTACAGTTACAGTACTTGAGCCATTGATATTTGACATAGTGTATCTCACGCCCTGGGTCTGGAAATAGGCTGGCCAAGATTTAAAGTTATAATGGTCATTTTTTTTTTTTAATTAATGAAAGTTGATTTTTACCAAATAGAAAACTATTGCATTATTTTTCTCTATTTCTTTTGCTGATTATAACTACTTTATAAGAAAAAGTGCAAAAATTATAAGAGTTCAGCTTGATTAATATTAATGAATTGGACTAGGACCTAGATAAAGAGACAGAATGTAAATAACCCTCCAAAAGCACTCCTCATGTTATTTTCCAGGAATTAGCCACATAAAGATAAAAATAAAACATTCTTACTTCTGACATGATATATTTTTGTCTGTTTATAAAGTATAAATAGTACAATATTTAAGGTGATTTTTGTATGTATCTTTCTCTCAGCATTATATCATGGTATTTCATCTATTTTTTGAAGTAGCAGTAATAGTTAATTTATTGTTATTGTTATATAGCTTTTCTTATTATGAATATTCACAGATTATTTATCATTGTAAAATCACAGGATATTTTTTGTTATTGGATAGTAAAAATAGTACAAATTTGTACTGTGTGTTCACCTAAGGGAAGAATTTCTGGGCTAAAGGAATTTGTTTTGATTTGAACTGAAAATAAAGCTGATGTGTACAAATTAACACCCTTGTATATTGCTAGTGAGAATGTAAAGTGGTGCAGCCTTTGTGGTAAATGGTTAGGTGGTTTCTTATAAATTTAAATATGAATTACCTTCAACAATTCTACTCCTAGTTAGGTACATACCAGAGAGAATTGAAAGGAGGGACTCAAACTGATATTTGTATGGCAATGTTTTTGTAGCTTTATTCAATATAGTCAGAAGGTAGAAATGATCCAAATGTTCATTTACAGATGCCTGGATAAATTCAATGGACATGCTAGGACATCAGTGAACCTTGAAAACTTTTTAAGTGAAACAAACCAGATACAAAAGAGAATATGTTTTATGATTCTACTTACATGAAATATATAGAAAAGGAAAAAATGATGGTAATAGAAATTAGATTATTAATTACCAAGGGCTTCCCTGGTGGCTCAGACGGTAAAGCATCTGTCTGCAATGCGGGAGACCCGGGTTCGATCCCTGGGTTGGGAAAATTCCCTGGAGAAGGAATAGCAGGACTATTGCCTGGAAAATCCCATGGACAGAGGAGCCTGCTAGGCTACCGCCCATGGGGTCGCAAAGAGTCGGACACGACTGAGCGACTTCACTCTCTCACTTGAGGGCTGAAGGAAAATAGGGAGTTGTTACTTATTGGTTACAGAATTTTTGTTTAAGATGATAAAAAAGTTTTGGAAATGGACTTCAGTTCACTTCAGTTCAGTCCCTCAATTGTGTCCGATGCTTTGCAACCCCATGGATTGCAGCACACCAGGCCTCCCGGTCCATCACCAACACCTGGAGTTCACTCAAACTCACGTCCATCGAGTCAGTGATGCTATCCAGCCATCTCATTCTCTGTCATCCCCTTCTCCTCCTGATCTCAATCCCTCCCAACATCAGTCTTTTCCAGTGAGTCAACTCTTCGCATGAGGTGGCCAAAGTACTGGAGTTGCAGTTTTAGCATCATTCCTTCCAAAGAACATCCAGGACTGATCTCCTTTAGAATGGACTGGTTGGATCTCCTTGTAGTTCAAGGGACTCTCAAGAGTCTTCTTCAACACCACAGTTCAAAAGCATCAGTTCTTCGGCACTCAGCTTTCTTCACAGTCCGACTCTCACATCCATATATGACTACTGGAAAAACCATAGCCTTGACTAGATGGACCTTTGTTGGCAAAGTAAAAGTAAAAGTCTCTGCTTTTGAATATGCTATCTAGGTTGGTCACAACTTTCCTTCCAAGGAGTAAGCATCTTTTCACTTCATGGCTGCAATCACAATCTGCAGTCATTTTGGAGCCCCCAAAAATAAAGTTTGACCCTGTTTCCACTGTTTTCCTATCTATTTCCCATGCAGTGATGGGACCAGATGCCATGATCTTAATTTACCGAATATTGAGATTTAAGCCAACTTTTTCACTCTCCTCTTTCACTTTCATCAAGAGGCTTTTTAGTTCCTCTTCACTTTCTGTCAGTTAAATACAAATTTTCTTACTTATACGTCACCACAATTTTTAAAAATTTATGAGAATCACTGACTTCAAGGAATTTGTTACTTGAGAAGAGAGATGTATAAAATGATTTATAATTACATAGTAATAATCAATAACTTTTTACTTTACCATTTTGTCATCTCTCCCCCATAGTATGTATTTTCACACAAGTACATAAAAACATACATCTAAATTCCAGGTCAACAATTTTTTTTTTTTGTATTATAATGTTTTAGCATAATTGGTTATCAAATTTCTGCTCTCCTTGGTCTACATTTTCTCATGTGTGATTTATTTACTCTCCTAATCCCCTGCCTCTAGGTTTATAGCCACTCTTACACAGCTGTCTGATTTAAGTTCTATTCATATTACTCATCAATTTGAGAACTTTAATGACTCTCCATTGCCATGTTGTTTTTTTCTACACTTTCAGGTCTTAAAATTTATCATAAGACCTTTTCTGATATGGCGTAGAATTATATCTCCAGTCTCTTTACTCATTATACCATAATGCAAGTAACTTATTTTCTACATAAGAAACATTTACCCATGAACTTTGTAGATGCCATTCTCTCCAACTAGAATACACTACAACATCTATATATTTAGAACAGAAGTCTTAGCTTTTACCCTTTAAGTCACATCATATCTTAATTAATTAAAACAGTTGCACTTAATAGAAAGATTTTGCTGCAATCCTTCATACATATTCTTTCTAGCTATAAAAACTCTGATAAAAGAGTGTGTTTCACTCATCCTTGCAACTCCAATACCAAATAAATTTGCGTTGACTAAATATATAAAGAAATTGTGGAAAGGCTTTGAATATGAAAGAAAACTTTACTTTCAAAATCACACAGTAATCAGAACATTTAGCTTAGAAGCTGTTTCAAGGACTGACTCTTTTCAATCAGTCACATTAGTAGCAGAACATATCTGCATAGAGATTGCTAATATATTAAAACCAATAGATAGTTTTGCTGTTTTAAGTAGGCTGAATTCATCCTATACAATCTCATTTACAAAAGGTATTCTTTGACATATTTGCTCACAATAGGTTGTGTGTCAGATAGTATTTCCTTAATATATTGAATACTCACAAATGTCTATAGCTCATGTTGTTTTAAAAAAGTGAAGATCATGTACATCTTTAGCCAATAGAATGAATCCTTACTGTAATGAAATATTTAAATATAATAAAGCTAGTGAATCAGTGAAACTGTAAACCTAAAAAGAATTTCTGAAATCAGTCTACAGTAATCTATTGCTGAATCAAAAATTAGTCTGCTTGGGTCTTAAATTTTCAGAAAGAAACTTGATCACATTTTTGACATTATCATTTCTCAGAGGAAAAAAATATGCAATTTGAAAAGCCTAATTTTACAGCAGAAATAGCTTCAGAAAAGGATAATTCTAATTTTGCTAGCACAATTTATTTCCCAAGAGGAAAACTTTGCTATGAAACGCAAGAAAATTCAGCTAAAATCCCAAGCTACAAAATCCTGTTAAATTTTTTTGAATATGTCTTTAGAAAACAACAAATGAAATCATAATAAAGTAAACAGAAGCAATATAGAAAATAAACAAGTTATTTTATAGTACAGCAGTATCTGCCATAGAGTTTTTACAAGAGGGCAGAAGAATTTTCCAATTGTAATGTGCAATATGAAAAATCACTGTGAAGCATCAAGGAAAAGAGAAGGAGAGGATAAAAAAGATCTAATTGGCCTGCACATACTCTTCTGAATCAGAACTGAGCAATTTGTAGCATGCTAGAATGGCACAGAGGCTGAACTCAAAGAGAGAAGAGCAATCAGCATTTCGTTTCATTTATTTTTCTTCCCATCCCTGCTTTTTCCACAAGTTTTCTCAGGTTTCTTTGACAACATTATGCAATATGTGAAACAGCATATACACCTTCAAGACCACAGCTTTACAAAATTCCAATCTGAGTGAATCAACAGCGCCCAGAGAAATGTCTAACATCTTACTTTCTACTTTAATTAAAGTGGAACATATAAAATTCAAAAGTTAAATCTTAGAATAAGGCTTGTAACACAGAAGAGCAGTTTGTTTGCAAAGTCTACTCTAAGCTCAAATTCAGTTCCTGCTCCCCAAAATAACACACACACACACACACACACACACACAAATGCACATACTGCATACATGTAACTGCATGCCTTTTTTCCATCCTTGAATGTTTTTCTTGTTTACTTTAATGAATATTCTCTTTATATTACTATGAGAGTGAGCAATAATTCACTGCTGAGTTAGTCATAAACTATCATTACACTTTTTTTTTTTTTTTTTGAGACTCTTTCTCAATAAACTGTCTTTTATTTTTGTTGGGACTTCCCTGGTGTCACTAGTGATAAAGAATCTGCCTGTCCATACAGAAGATGCAAGAGACGTAGGTTCAATACTTGAATCGGGAGGGTCCCCTGAAGGAGGAAATGGCAAACCCACTCGAGTATTCTTGCCTGGAAAATTCCATGGACAGAGGAGCCTGATGGGCTACAGTCCATGAGGACTCAAAGAGTCAAACACTACTGAGCGACTGAACACAAACTCACTTCTTCCTGGACAAGCTCTTTATTGAAATCTAAATGAATTGTTCATAAATGCAAGCACAGAGAGTTTGAAACAAGCTGGGACCCTTTGCAGTGGTGCTTGCCCCTAGACTAACTTCTCCTGGAGCAACAAATTGGAAAAAGCAAAAAATATAAGAGACTAAAAATAACTGCATGCATGCACAGTTGAGGCAAATTATGAACAATGCAACATGATACAAAAAGTCCAAAATCTCAAATAGCTCCAAGAAGGGTCCAGACAGACCATCTAAGGCCACTGCTCTGGCCCTACCCCTTGACTTACTCTTAACCTCACCCTGTTTAAGGAACCAGCTCACTACTCACCCTCCCCACTCCCAGCAAGCAAGCACTGGAACCTGTTATTTTCACCATGCCTCCACACCACCTCCTCATTGCAGCAAGAGCCCTGACAAAGCCTTGCCAGAATTTCTTGTTTGGAATCTTATCAATTTCTATTGATAAGATAGACCAGGAGCCCTAGTTGGTAATAAGTTGATCATCTCTGTTCTGTTACTTTTCTTTGTTGTTGGAGTCTGAGTTCTCGGGCACCATCTTGGAATGACTGTTCTCTAGGCCCCTAGAAAAAAACTGGCAATGGGCTTGAGCATCTTTCACTTCTACTTTTAGTTATTGATTTGTAGATGACAGAAGTTCTTTGTTTTGGTTTATTTCCTTGATTTTCAAGGACCACATTTTAACTTCCTACTTTCCTAAAGAGTTACAAGGTTGTTTTTTTTTTTTTTTTTAATTTTTTAGTGTTTGCATATTTACTCATGTCTTTCTTTCTTTTCTTATTTGATCATTTAACTGGATATAAAATTTAAAATTCAAACTAATTTTATCTCATAATATTGAATGCAATGCCCCATTGTGGGGTATTGATAGTTGATTATTTTGTTTCTTAATCTACTTTTGTGACTTGTTTATATTGTATGTTTCATAGTAAGTATTGTTTCAAATCTGTTTGTTTTGCTAAGATATGATTGAACTTTCTGAGAATAAAATCAAAATTCTTATGGTAATTAGGCCAATGTTGAATTTTTGATTGACTTCACTGAAGGAGAAGCAAGAGATAGTTAACATAGACTTGTTTCATAGAACAGTTGGAATAGACTTATTAATGTATATTTATTGCCTCTTTTCAGCATTAGGGTAGATTATGAATATTTACTGTACTGCTTTTGCCACAGGTCCTTTCTAGACTTCCCAGATGATCAGTGATAAAGAGTCCACCGGCCAAGCAGGAGACACAGGTTTGATCCCTGGGTCAAAATATACTCCACTATTTGAATACACTCCAGTTTTCTTGCCTGGGAAAATCCATGGACAGAGGAGCCTGGAGGACTGCAGACTATGGATTCTCAAAGAGTTGAACATGACTTAGTGACTAAACAACAACAATAATGTCCTTTCTAAACGCCTTTTCTTTCTGAAAGAAATGAGAGAAAGAAAGAAAAAAAAAAAGATGCTATTTTAGCATATGTTTTCTGGTATATGTAATGCTTTTGTTTTGTTTTTGATTTTTTTGTCACCTAGACTCATCCCCTAGCTGGCCTTATAATAACATTTATGAGTCTGGGGGGGACCAGAGGAGTAGAAAAATTAACAGAAGCCACTTAAAAGAAGCCTGGCCCCAAGAAATTGATCCCATTAGGACACTATACCAACTTTTAAATATCTGAGCTAAGCTAGGCCACAAACCAAAAGGCATTACAAATACTGTGAATGTAATTCAGACTACAGAGGAGATTAAAACAAACAAACAAACAAAAAACCCACAAAAACAAAACAGCATTCAGAAAACTATCTTTTCTGGAAGCTGCAGAGTCATAGATTACATGCATGCATGCCAAGTTCCTTCAGGTGTGTCTGACTCTGTGCAACCCTATGGACTGTAGCCCACCAGGGTTCTCTGTCCAAGGGATTCTCCAGGCAGAATACTGGAGAGGGTTGCCATGCCCTCCTCCAGGGGATCTTCCTGACCCAAGGGTTGAACTTGCCTCTCTTATGTTGCCTGCATTGGCAAGAGGGTTCTTTACCACTAGGGCCACCTGGAAAGCCCTGTCATAGATCACAGGTGTGTGCTTCTCCGTTCTTGCCTTTTGTCACTGCTGAGTTGTCTTGCTCTTCCTGCTGAGAGACCTTTGTTTATGGGACTCCCTAGTAACAGGAGATTCTATGCAGGTGTGAAAGTTAAGACAACCCCCCAGATTTCTCTAACAAACGTTAAGTAGGCTCCCATGGGAAGGAGAAGCAAAAAGGATAGGAATGCATATTCTGGATTACTTACCTTGTTTGTGATGCCATGACATCCTTGAGACACAAAACAGATCTGAATGGTTTTTTTTTTTCTTTTTGGTTTTGTTTTATTAATTAAAAAAATCAATCAAAGGATAATTGCTTTACAATGTGGTGTTAGTTTCTGATGTATAACAGCATGAGATGTAAGTATACATGTGTCCTCTCCCTCTTGAATTTCCCTCACAATCCCCACCCTATCCCACTCCTCTAGGTTGTTGCAGAGTACTAGATTGAGCTCCCTGTGATATACAGCAACTTCCCACTAGCTGTCTGTTTTACATATGATAGTATATGTGTTTCAACCTCTCCTTCCCCTACTATGTCCATAAGTCTGTTCTCTATGTCTGTGTCTCTATTCCTGCCCTGTAAAAAGTTTTATTAGTACCATTTTTCTTGATTTCATATATATGTGTCAATATATATATTTGGCTTTCTTTTTCTGACTTACTTCAGTCTATATAACAGGTTCTAGGTTCATCTACCTCACTAGAACTGACTCAAATGCATTGCTTTTTATGGTTGAGTAATATTCCATTATATATATGTACCACAACTTTGTTATCCATTCATCTATTGATGGACATCTAGCTTGCTTCCATGTCCTCTGGCTACTGTAAGATAATGCTGCAATGAACACTGAAGTATATGTGTATTTCTTAATTATGGTTTTCTCAGGGTGTATGCCCAGTAGTGGAACTGCTGTGTTACATGTTAGATTTATTCCTAGTTTTTAAGAAATCTCCATACTGTTACCCATAGTGATTGTATCAGTTTACATTCCCACCAACAGTGTAAGAGGTCTCCTTTTTCTCCACATCCTCTCCAGCATTTATTGTTTGTAGATTTTTGATGATGGTCATTCTGGCTAGTGATACCTCATTTTAGTTTGATTTGCATTTCTCTGATAATGAGTGATGTTAGGCATTTTTTTTTTTTCATGTGTTTATTGGCTATCTGCATATTCTGTTTGGAGAAATATATGTTTAGGTCTTATTTTTTTTTTTTTTTGATTTGGGTTGTTTGTTTTTGTGATATTGAGCTGCTTGTATATTTTGGAAAT
The DNA here is from genome assembly GCF_023091745.1 of Budorcas taxicolor. Lineage (NCBI taxonomy): Eukaryota > Metazoa > Chordata > Mammalia > Artiodactyla > Bovidae > Budorcas > Budorcas taxicolor. The sequence goes on from NC_068920.1 coordinate 111,272,627, forward strand.
TAACTTCTTGTCAGTAGTTTCATAGGCAATCATTTTCTCCCATTCTGAGGGTTGCCTTTTCATGTTGTTTTTAGTTTCCTTTGTTGTGCAAAAGTGTTTAAGTTAAATTAGATTCCATTTATTTATTTTTTGTTTTCATTTCTATTACTCTAGGAGGTGGGTCAAAGCAGATCTCTCTGCAATTTATGTCAAAGAGTGTTCTATGTTTTCCTCTAAAAGTTTAATAACCTCTGGTCTTACACTTAGATCTTTAATCCAATATGAGTTTATTTTTGTGTATAGTGTTCTAATTTCATTTCTTAAAATCCCTTTTTCTTCTAATATGCTCTGTTTTTTCTTCTGGAAGTTTCTACTTCAAAGCCTCCTCAGCCTTTGCTTTGTGCCTATAAATGGATTCATCCCTTCCTGAATCAAGTTTTTAATGAATATTTCTGTTATTTTTGAAAAAATTAAAATATTACTCAATTTCCAATTATGAATAATATGGAGTACTCATTTGCCTGCTGAATGAGTCCTTTCTAGACTGGAACCCAAGAAAACTGCTGTGAAAATAATGTAAATAATGCACTACAGAATTATGCATGTGATAATATCAATGTCAAAATATCTGTGATCTCCCATCCAAGTACTAACCAGGCCCAACCCTGCTTAGCTTCCAATATCAGATGAGATCGGGCATGTTCAGGGTGATATGGTAACCACCATATGACCCAGCAATCCCACTACTAGCCATATATTCTTGAGTGTGTAACAGGTAGGAAGGCCAGAGGTTCCCAACAGGCAGGAGGAAATAAACTGCAAGTGGCAGACTGTTTTTTGTTGTTATTTTTTGCTTTTTTCTTCTCTGCTGCTGCTGCTGCTGCTGTCGCTTCAGTCCTGTCCGACTCTCTGCAGCCCCATAGACAGCAGCCCACTAGGCTCTTCTGTCCCTGGGATTCTCCAGGCAAGAATACTAGAGTGGGTTGCCATTTCCTTCTCCAAAGCATGAAAGTGAAAAGTGAAAGTGGAGTCGCTCAGTCGTGCCTGACTCTTAGCGACCCCCTGGACTGCAGCCTACCAGGCTCCTTCGTCCATGGGATTTTCCAGGCAAGAGTACTGGAGTGTGTTGCCATTGCCTTCACTACACAGAATTAAAAGAAGCTTGATTCTGTCTGACTTTTCTCAAACCTTGAACTAACCAGTGATTTTTTTCTTATGGAATTTTTTTTTCTTAAGTTATGGTAATGAAACTATATATTTGCTTTCAAATCTGCCTTTCTTCAAAATGGTTCCACTTCACATTTTTTCTTTTCTCAATCCTTGGGCTGATAATGGCTCAACAAGCCACTATTCACATCAATTGTCTTATGGCAGGGATGACACATCTCATGCCATTCTATCTCAAAAATACATATTGTGGGAGAGGGGCCTGATGAAACTCCCTCCGCCTTGAAGTGTTTTCCTTATCTGATTAACAACTTGCTAACAGACAAAAAATGCCTTCTAAAGGGGCAAAGGGGCATTTTTTCTGCTCCCTTCTGATGTCTATGTCACAGACTTACTCTATCTATTTCATACTTTAGTAAAATTCTGTTACACAAAAGACTTCAAGTAGTCAAACCTGGTCTCTGGCCCTGGATCGAAATCTTCTCCTCTGGAGATCATGAATAGGCATAGCACACAGCTTGTGGCAGCAATCTTTCACTATGAGGAACCAAAATTGAAAAAGACACATGTACCACAATGTTAACTCCAACACTATTTACAATAACTAGAACATGGAAGCAACCTAGATTTACATTGACAGATAAATGGATAAAGAAGTTGTGGTACATATATAGAATGGAATGCTACTCAGCCATAAAAAGGAACACATTTGAGTCAGTTCTAATGAGGTGGATGAACCTAGAGCCTATTATTTAGAGTGAAGTAGTCAGAAAGAAAAATATAAATATAGCATACTATGTAGAATCTAGAAAGATAGTATTGATCAATTTATTTTCAGGTCAGGAATGGGGAAAGACATAGAGACCAGACCTATGAACACGGAGGGAGGGGAGAAGGGACAGGGTAAGAAGTATGAAGAGAGTAACATGGAAATTAACAATACCATATGTAAAATAAATCACCAATGGAAATTTGCATGTGATTCAGGGAACTCAAACAGGAACTCTGTGACAATCTAAAAGAGTGGGATGGGAAGGGAGACAGAAAGAGTTTAGGAGTGAGGAGACATGGGTCTACCTGTGGCTGATTCTTGTTGATGTATGACAGAAAACCACAATATTCTGTAAAGCAATTATCCTTCAATTAAAAAAAAAAGTGGCAAGAACAAATATCTATGATCATAAGAATTTCCTTGATCTGTTGTTATAGGAGCACTTGGGCTGGTGTAGCTCTAAACAGGTTATTTTTTAACAATTGCATGAATTGATAATTCATATATTATGGAAATATCAGGACAAGCTTCATAGATACATGCAAGCCAAGAAAGAGGTTGTACTGTCCACGTCTAGCTATGACCTACACAAAGGAACTCGGCTGTTGGTGAGAACCAAACTGTCACAAAGACTATGACAGACATATTCCCAAAACTTTGCTTCAGAATCAGGAGAAAGACATTGTTTCAGTGTTAATGTAGTTCCTAGCAGAGGCCATTTATTTTTTTTTTACTCCAATGTGCCCTTGAACATTATATATATATATAATTTAATGTAAGTTATCTCTTCTTGTGTAATTGATACAAACATCTTTTTTTTCCCCAGTGTAAATACTCTAGGAGGTCCCTAACTGCCTCCAAACAACCATCCATAAATGCAGAGATTGCTTTTCCATGGAAATATCTGTATATTTTTGTTCAAAGATATATTATTCCTTTGGATGTCTGTCTGCACATAGGATTGTTACTCTTATGTGTTTTATATCCTCTAAGGATGTGCTGAGGGGATCCATGGATAATAATGAATAAATAAATAAATGAATAAATGTATTATCATATATGAACAACTGAGTTCAAGTAAGTTCATAAACCTTGTTAGATTTTAAAAGATTCTGAAAGAATGGAACTCATAACAGGATAAAATTGATATGATGGGGGAAATCAAGATATTTAATAACAGTTTTAAAAATTTTTTATTGTCTTTTGACAATATTGTTCAGTCACTCAACCATATCCATCTTCTTGCAACCCCGTGGACTGCAGCATGCCAGGCTTCCCTGTCCTTCACTATCTCCTGGAGTGTGCTCAAATTCATGTCCACTGCATTGGTGATGCCATTCAGCTATCAAGTGAAGTCAAGTGGGCCTTAGGAAGCACTGCTGTCAATAAAGTTAGTGGATGAGATGGAATTTTAGTAGAGCTATTCAAAGCCCTAAAAAGATGATACTATCAAAATGCTGTACCCAGGAGTACCTCTAAGTAACTCTGTGTGCTGTTGAGTTGCTTCAGTCATGTCTGACTCTGTGCGACCCTATGGATTGTAGCCTGCCAGACTCCTCTGTCCATGGGATTCTCCAGGCAAGAATACTGGAGTGGGTTGCACACTTAGTTTGTGTAAAATATTGAACTACATTTCAACTACATTTTACTCAAGCTCATAGGACCTCCAACTGTTTCTGACCCTCTTGGAGCAGGTGGACACCAATTGTGTTCTTCCATACCCAGTGTCTCTCATGTCTTTTGAATGAGACCAGGTCCACCAAAGCAGAACAGAAACTTTAGTTATTGATCAAGGAATGGTTAATGGAGAGCTCCTACTCTAAAGAGCCAACATTGTTAAGGGGAGGGAGACAAGAAACTTTTAAGAAGTAAGAAGTTGGGTACTTCATCAGAATTCAGGGAAAGTGGCAACAATTTCTAGAAACTGCCAGATCATGTACAGTCTTTTGGATTCCTTTGCACACAGCACTGTTTGTGCCTAGCAAAGTGCAAATCCTCATGTTTGATACAGGTCTGGGACCTGGGACTCTTTGCTGTAATATTGCAAGGCTTACACCTGGACACACCTCTTCTTAAGCAACAAAATACAAGAAAATATACAGAACTAAAAATAACTGCATGTAGGGGGCTTGGGGAAGAATGGATACATGCATATGTATGGCTGAGTCCCTTCACTGTTCACCTGAAACTACCACAACATTGTAAATTGGCTATACTCCAATACAAAATGTTTTTGGTGTTAAAAATAATAAAAAACAAAATTACCAAAAAAATGCATTCATTCACAGTTAGGGTAGATTCTGAACAAAAGTTATGAGGAGACCAAAAACAAAAAACAAAAAACACCCCACTGCCACTTCTGAAGAGCTTGAAGCAAAAGCAGGGGATTGGTGGCAAATCCAGGTTACTGAGCATGACCATCCCCTCTTCCCAGCACACAACATTACCTAAGATGTGGGCAAATTACCTAAGCCACCAGTCCAGCCCAACCCCAGGACACAGCCCTGCTCTTACCCCATATAATGAATAAGCTCTTGCCCATCCCCCACCACCTCTCAGGGAGCTAGACAGTAAGGCACTTAAACAATAGGTTCTCACTCCTTCCTACTGCATCAGAGGCCCCAATAAAGCCTTGCCTGAACTTCTTGTCTGGTCTCTGATCAATTTATGTTGATTAAGGCAGCCAAGAACCCTGGCCGGTTTCCAGCAAATTTGGAAAACTCAGCAGTAGCCACAGGACTGGAAAAGGTCAGTTTTCATTTCAATTCCAAAGAAAGGCAATGTTAAAGAATGCTCAAACTACCGCACACTTGCACTCATCTCACACACTAGTAAAGTAATGCTCAAAATTCTCCAAGCCAGACTTCAACAATACATGAACGATGAACTTTCAGATGTTCAAGCTGGTTTTAGAAAAGGCAGAGGAAACAGATAAAGTTGCCATCATCTGCAGGATTATCAAAAAAGAAAGAGAGTTCCAGAAAAACTTCTATTTCTGCTTTATTGACTATGCCAAGGCCTTTGTGTGGATCACAAGGAACTCTGGAAAATTCTGAGAGAGATGGGAATACCAGACCACCTGACCTGCCACCTGAGAAACCTGCATGTAGATCAGGAAGCAACAGTTAGAACTGGACATGGAACAACAGACTGGTTCCAAATAGGAAAAGGAGTACGTCGAGGCTGTATATTGTCACCCTGCTTATGTAACTTATATGCAGAGTATATCATGAGAATCACTGGGCTGATTGAAGCACAAGCTGGAATCAAGATTGCTGGGAGAAATATCAATAACCTCAGATATGCAGATGACATGATACTTATAGCAGAAAGTGAACCAAGAACTAAAGAGCCTCTTGGAGAAAGTGAAAGAAGAAAGTACAAAAGTTGGCTTAAAACTCATCATTCAAAAGACTATGATCATGGCATCCAGTCCCATCATTTCATGGCAAATAGATGGAGAAACAGTGGAAACAATGTCAGACTTTATTTTTCTGGGCTCCAAAATCACTGCAGATGGTGATTGCAGCCATGAATTTAAAAGATGCTTACTCCTTGGAAAGAAAGTTATGAGCAACTTAGCATATTAAAAAGCAAAGACATTACTTTGCCAACAAAGGTCCACCTAGTCAAGGCTGGTTTTTTCCAGTTTTCATGTATGGATATGAGAGTTGGACTATAAAGAAAGCTGAGCACCTAAGAATTGATGCTTTTAAAGTGTGGTGTTGGAGAAGACTCTTGAGAGTCCGTTGGACAGCAAGGAGATCCAACCAGTTCATCCTAAAGGAAATGAATCCCGAATATTCATTGCATGGACTGATGTTGAAGCTTGTACTCCAATACGTTGGCTACCTGACGTGAAGAGCTGACTCATTTGAAAAGACCCTGATGCTGGGAAAGATTGAAGGTGGGTGGAGAAGGTAACAACAGAAGATGAGATGGTTGGATGTTTGAGTAAACTCCAGCAGTTGGTGATGAACAGGGAGGCCTGGTGTGCTGCATTCCATGGGGTTGCAAAAAGTTGAACTTAATTGGTGATATTTTATACTGTTGTGAACAAAAAAATTTGACTTTTCATATTTAATGGGAATTATTTGCTGTTAGTAGTTAATGAAATTATTAGTTATTAATGATTTACCATTTTCAAGTAGTTAACTAAATTTAAGTATATAGTGAGAAGCTTTAAAATGAGATGAATTTTAAACATGTAGAGATCCTTGATGACAGCTTGGCATACCCAAATAAATTACTTAGTGATTTTTCCTTTAATTGGTGAAAGAATGAATGCACATATTGATGGAAATAATTAACAAAGTAAGTACGGCCATGTTTAATAAAATTTTTGATCTTTATAGCTTTATTAATATGATTTTCCAAATATGATCAGCCCAAAGATTCTTGGCATTGCACCTCCCACAGGTCAGATTTTATCAGATACTCTCATTGTTTCTGACTCTACATTTTCTACCTATAGCTCTCAAACAGGTTTTTTTGTTTTTTTTTTAATCAAATCATTGAGATTTGGAGAACCAGAGTTCTCATTACCCTCTAGATCACATAATCTAAAAGCTGTCTTTTTTACCAATTGATTCTGAAAGAATGATTCTCAGAGTACATGAACGCTTTGACCCTGGTGTCACCTCCATTACAGCAGTTATCCTGCTTCATTATAATTATTTATCTCCTAAACCCTCTAGACAGTAAGCACTTTGATATGAGAGACTGTACTTTGTTTCTTCCTCTTTCACTTTCTACCCCTCTTCTCATGACTGGTCTGTGTTAATCATGAGGAAATGTTACTTGAACTTTATAACAAATGATGTAATAGAGGCTATAAAATTATGACTGCAAGTACTCCTCATTCAATAAGTATGACTCATAAGACTTTGGAAGCTGTGAAAACTTTGTAAGGTTGCTCTTTGGAAGGAAAGCTACGACAAACCTAGACAGAGTATTAAAAAGCATAGACATCACTTTGGAAACAAAGATCCATATAGTCAAAGCTATTTTTTTTTTCCAGTAGTCATATACAGATGTGAATTTTGGGCTATAAAGGAGGCTGAGCACCAAAGAATTGACACTTTCCTACTGTGGGGCTAGAGTAGACTCTTGAGAGTCCCATGGACTGCAAAGAGATCAAACCAGTCAATCCTAAAGGAAACCAACCCTGAATATTCATTGAAAGACTGATGCTGAAGCTGAAGCTCCAATACTTTGGCCACCTGATGTGAAGAGCTGACTCATTGGAAGACTCTGATGTTGGAAAGATTGAGGGCAAGAGGAGAAGAGGGTGACAGAGGATGAGATGGTTAGATAGCATCACTGATTCAATGGACATAAATTTGAACAAATTCTGGGAGATGGTGGAGGAAAGAGGAGCCTCGTGTGCTGCAGTCCATGGGGTGACAATTAGTTGGACATAACTTAGCAACTGAACAATAACAAAATTTCTGTATAAATTATTATGTTTTTGGAAACATCTGCTGGGATATCATATGGGAGACATTTCAGCCTAACATCCCTTCTTCCAGATGTCCCTCTTGGGCAATCACTTTTGCTCTTATGAGTATCTTTTGTCAAGTAGTTCTCTGCTGTCAGAAAGTCAAGGACTTCAAACCATTATGTGAATCCTGGAGCTTCCTTTAGGAATCTTGGGCAGATCACTTCAGTGCTTCATATACAATTATCTAATCTAGATTTTCAATTTTTCTTCCAACGTTATAATACATATCCTATTTCCTTTGTTTCATCTATTACCATCTTCGAGTAGAATTTAAATTACTCAAAACATGGTCCTTCTATTCTTTCTAAAGATAATTGCCTTTTTACCATGAATAATAGAATTTTTCTCACCTTATATGATACTAAGTTATATAATTCATATTACACCTACAACAAATTTGGACATAGATAAGAATAAAATAGTTATGTAATATATCAAATCAAAGTTGTCCAGCTTATAGTAATAATAACACTGCCAGATATTGTGAAATAAGAGCCTTAAGAGAGAAACAGAAACCTAGAGGTGTTCAGACTTCTTCTGTCCCATCATCGTCTGAACAAGCCATCTTGAAAAATTGCTGTAGACTGAATATTTGTGTCCCACCCAAATTCATATGTTGAAACTTATTCCCCAATGTGATGGTATCTGGAGGTGGAGACTTTGAGGAGCATTAGGTCAAGAGAATGGAGCTTTCATGAATAAGATTAGTGCTTTTATAAAAGAAACACCAGAGAGCTCTCTTGTCCTCTCTGTCACATGAGGTCATGGCAAAATGATAGCAGTTTGTGAGCCAAGAAGCTGGCTGTCATCAGACACCAAGAAATAAATGATTATTGCTTATATGTTACCCAGTTTATGGCATTTTTTTGTTATAGCAAGAAACTAAGGCACAAATTTTGCATCACGAAATACAGTTGCTACTGTAACAGATAGATGAAAATGGAGTGTATTCCCTAAAATTAAAAAAAAGAAAAGAAAAAAAAATTGAGAAGTAGCTTTAAAATGGGGAAATGGGTAGAGGTTAAATGAGGTTAGAGAATACATAAGTAATCAGGCACAGAATGTGGGCAGCAACATAGATGGTACAGCCCATTCTGATGAGGTCTCAGACAGAAATGATGAACATGTTATTGGATACTGGAGGAAAGATCATCCTTGTTGTAAATTGGAAAAGGTCTTGACTGAATTGTATCTGTTTTCCAGTGTTTTGTGGAAAGTTGAAATTGCAAGTGATAACATTGAATATTTAGCTGAGCAAAGTGTTGTTTGGAATGGCCCTGTTCCTCCTGATGCTTTAGAGTAAAATTTCTAGAAGAGAAAATCATTTAAAGGTTGAAATATGGAAAAAAAAGAAGTAGAACTTAAATTTTTAGAAAGTAAAGAAGGAAGAAATAAAATTATTGCTGCAGAAGACATGATCACATATGTAGAAAAACCCTAACTAAAAGTAATCTTTACAACTAAAATGTAAATTCAGTCAAGATAAAGGATGCAAAGTCAATGTACAGAAATCATTCATATTTCATATTTCTGTACATAAGCAATTAATTATCTGAAAATAAAATGAATAAAATAATCCCTCTCAAAGTAGCAACACAAATAAATACTTAGGAAAAAACTTATCCAAATAGATTAAAAATTTGAACAGTGAAAATATAAATGTTGATGAATAAAACTAGATAAGGCACACAGATAAATAGAAAAAGACTCCATGTTCAAAAATACCATGAATTAATACTGCTGAAACATTTCTTCTTATTCTGGGAATAACTTAATTGTATCCCACAGGTCCTTTAGGCTCTGATTCTTTCATATTTCTTCAATTATTTTTCTTATTTTTATCCAAATTGGATACATTCAATTATCTTATTTTCAAGTTCACTTTTTCTGTCTTATGTCTGCTCATATTTGCCATTGAATTCATCTAATAAATTTATATTTTAGTTATCATACTTCCCAGTTACAGGATTTCCATTGTATTCCTTATTATTATATTCACCTCTTTAACATTCTCATTTTGTTCATATACTGTTTTCCTGATTTTTTGTAATTTCCTGATCTTTTATGATTTTCTTTAATTTCCAAATTTTCCTTTGTCTATGGTATTATTTTGTCCTTTCAGTATATTTAAGACAGTTGTTTTTAAGTGTTTTTTCTAGTAATTTTATATCTGAATTCACTTGGAGACAATTTCTCTTTTTTAAATAATTTTAGAATTTTATTTATTTTTCGCTGTGCTGCATTTTTGTTGCTGCACAGGCTCTTCTCCAGTCGTAATGAGCACGAGATACTCCTTATTGCATTGCACAGATTTCTTATTGCAGTGGCTTCTTTTGTTGCCAAGCACAGGCTCAAGAACACAGAGCTTCAGCAGTTGTGGCACATTGGCTCAATAGTTGCAGTTCCCAAGAGCTCCAGAGCACAGGCTCAGTTAGTTCAGTTCAGCTCAGTTCAGTTCAGTCACTCAGTCATGTCCGACTCTTTGCGACTCCATGAATCACAGCACACCAGGCCTCCCTGTCCATCACCATCTCCCGGAGTTCACCCAAACTCACATCCATCAATTTGGTGATGCCATCCAGCCATCTCAGCCTCTGTCGTCCCCTCTTCCTCCTGCCCCCAATCCCTCCCAGCATCAGAGTCTTTTCTAATGAGTCAACTCTTCACATGAGGTGGCCAAAATACTGGAGTTTCAGCTTTAACATCATTTCTTCCAAAGAAATCCCAGGGCTGATCTCCTTCAGAATGGACTGGTTGGATCTCCTTGCAGTCAAGAGTCTTCTCCAACACCACAGTTCAAAACCATCAATTCTTCAGCGCTCAGCTTTCTTCACAGTCCAACTCTTACATCCATACATGACCACTGGAAAAACCATAGCCTTGACTAGACGGACCTTTAATAGCTGTGGCCAACTGGCTGAGTTGCTCTGCTGGCATGTGGGATCTTTCCGGATCAGGGATCAAACACCAGTCAACTGGTGGGCATTAGTGGGCAGATTCTTCACCACTGAGCCACCAGGGAAGCCTTGACAATTTCTCTTCATTTATTTTGTTCCTTTGTAAGGGCCATGTTTTCCTGTGTTTTTGTAGGCTTTGCATTTTATGTAACTGAATATTTGAATATTGTAGTGTCATGCCTCTGAAAATCATTTTCTCATACTTACTCAAGGGTTTCTTATGTTTTTAGAAAAGTATTGAAGGCTTGGAATTGACTCTTCAATTACTGTTTTAGAGACTGCACTTCTTGTTCATCAGTGAAGTCTCTGTTCCTTAGTTGTTTGTAGCTAGTATTTTGATAGATATTTTAATGATTGTCAGATGTTCAAATAAACAAACGAGATTCTCTCTTTGTCTTTTAGATTTCAGTAGTTTGATGGTGATGATATGTTTCAGTTTGAGGCTTTTTGATTTTATTCTACTTGGATTTTGTTGAGATTCTTAGATTTGTAGATTCATCCCTCATTAAATTGGGGATAATTTCAGGCATTTAAAAAATATTCTTTCTTAATCCCCCTTTTTTCTCTCTTTTCTCTTCTACTAGGATACCCACGTTGCCTATGTTGATATAATCGATGGTACACTTAGGCTCTGAGGATTTATTTAATTTTTTACACTTTCTCAGTTCTGTTCTTCAGGCTGACATATTTTAATTAACTTCTATTCAAGTTTATTGATTCCTTCTTCTTCAAGATTAAATCTGCTTCTGACGCCTTCTATAAAATTTTAATTTCTATTATTTTAATTTCAATTTCCTAGTTATATTCTCTTTTTATTATAGTATCTATCTCTTTATTGGTATTTTCTGTTGGTGAATCATTGTTCTCAAGCCTTCCATTATTTATTCATGATTTTGTTTAGGCATTTGAACATTTTTATTATATTAATAATAACTGCTTTAAAGCCTTTGGCCAGTAAGTCCAATGTCTGTGTTTCCTTAAGGATTGTTTCTGTTGACAACTTATTTACTTTCTCTGCATGGATCACACTTTACTCTTTGTAAAGTGATCACACTGCCACTCTTTGTGGTATTCATGAATTTTTATTTAAAGCTAGCCATTTAAAATAATATCATATGTCAATCCTGGAAATTAGATCCTAAGATTTTTGTTGTGTTTCTGAGGTTTTTCTTCTGCTGTTTGTTTAGTAATTTTACTGGATTAATTTTGTAAAGTTTTATTCTTTCTTGTGTGCAGTTTTCTGCTTGGATTTCATTTTGTTCAGCTGCTGACCTGATATTCCTTAAATATCCATGTGTGTATATATAGGTATTATATATATATATACTAGACAAATAATATCCCCAGCCCATGTGTGTGTTATGACTGAGACTTGCTTAAAGCTTTTGTCAGGTTATCACTTGCTTAGACTTCATTTGCTGTTTGTAAAAAGATTTAAGTTCAGCTAGAGTTGAGACTTTAGGACCTTCTTTAGTCATTGTTGGACATATGCACAGCTTTGGATATGTATCTGGCTTTATAGATTTACAAAAATATTTTGACACATTAAATTCTTCTATAGGCATCTCGTTCTGTATATTTAGTTTTAAGTTTTTTGGTAAGCCTATTGTAGACCTTGTAGGTATTATCAACTAATGCCACTGTAATCTTAGAACAATTGCTGATTGTTTTTGACAAATATTTTCAGAATAACGCTGTTCATAGAAAGAACAATCTGAATCAGGTTAAGCAATGACTGTCTCTAGGGAGCGAGATTTTCACTTCAGCTATCAATCAAATTAAATATAAAAAAATTTCAGAGATGAGTTTTGAGGAGGGTGTGCCAAATCCATTCTGCCTTCTTCAGTGCTTGCTCAATGGTTGGTTTTCATAGCTTTTGAATCTGTTAGTCTTCAAGACTACAGGAAGCTAAGGAGAGGGTATTAGGATTAAGAAAAGTCACAGTGTCAAAAGTAAGCTATTCTGACAAAGATCAACTACTTTTTTTTTTTTTTTGACAATTTGCTAATGTTCTCATTGTCATCATGAAAAGTGAATTTTTAAAGAACTTTGTAATTCCAGAAGTGTCCTCCATTCTTGATGTTTGATCACTAAATAGCATCCCACTCTTCTTGCTTGCCCATGAACTACAGCCCTGCCAGGCTCCTCTGTCCATGGGGTTTCCCAGACAAGAATACTGATGTGCATTGCCATTTCCTTCTCTGAGGGATCTTCTCGACCCAGGAATCAAACTCAAGTCTCCTGCATTGGCAGGTGGATACTTTATTACTAAGACACTTGGGAAGCCCAATGATGTTCTTTTAGGTGATCTTTATTTTTAAAATTTTTCACATTATGCAAATGTTACCTGCATGATAAAAATTATCTATTTTTTAAATTTTTATTTTAATCATATATGTAGTTCATATCTATTATATATCTCTATATCTGTTTTTCTATCAATTATATGACTAATTTATATCTATATTTAAAGGAAGAGCATAGACTTTGGAATCATAAATAATTATCTTGATTTATATAAACATTTGTTTACCCATTTTGTGAGATTGTCAGATTGACCATTTTATCTAAATTTTTTATATGTTAGTCTTCTCATTTTGAATAAACATCTCAATACTACTCTAGGAACTAAAAAGTAAGACATATAAAATATATTAATTATCATTCCTGATTTATTTAATAAATAAAAGTCATATACTAAATAAAAGCTATATTAATGGATTTATTTGTTCCATGATATATTAATCCATTTGGCATGGACTCAAAGTAGTTCCTTAAGATACATGCTGAGGCTTTATATACATAGATTCTCTCTCTCCTGGTGAGAACAATAAGTGCCTGGAGATTGGACAGAATATGATGAATAGAGTAAATCTCAGAAGCATTGAGTTTCATTAAAACATAGGCTGAAATAGGAGCGAGCAGAAGTGAAATCATTACTGAGTAGACTTGAAACCCTAAAAAACAATTTGTCAGATTATAAAGTATGAAGTGAGAATTAATTGGGAGACCTATACTCATAGTAGCAGAAATGACTGAGATGTGTGCAAGATTCAGTTAAGAGTCCTTCAGAAACTAAGACTATGAGTGGATATGCAACAGGAATTCTCTCCATGAGGCTAAATACATGCTGTGATAGTAAATTCACTGCCTAAAAGGAGTCTTGTAGGCCTAGCAGCTATAATCACATTTTATCAAAGTAATTCAGGAAACAAAAAGAAAAAGAACAAAAGCAAAAAATAGATTATAGGGCCTTAAAAATCATATATTTTGGGAGATACGTTGAACATGTAATAAATGATGTGAAACAAAATAAAATAAATAAAGTTTGGATTCCTTCCTTTGACTACTTGATCCTTCCTTTGTAAACATAATTCACGAAGACAAGTTAGGAAACAATGAAATATAAGAATGAGGCTGAGCATCAGAGGATAAGGGAGTGGTCTAACGAAGAAATATAGCCTATGAAGCAAGTGAGGTACCACTTCACACCAGTCAGAATGGCTGCGATCCAAAAATCTGCAAGCAATAAATGCTAGAGAGGGTGTGGAGAAAAGGGAACCCTCCTACACTGTTGGTGGGAATGCAAACTAGTACAGCCACTATGGAGAACAGTGTGGAGATTCCTTAAAAAATTGCAAATAGAACTCCCTTATGACCCAGCAATCCCACTGCTGGGCATACACACCGAGGAAACCAGAATTGAAAGAGACACATGTACCCCAATATTCATCGCAGCACTGTTTATAATAGCCAGGACATGGAAACAACCTAGATGTCCATCCACAGATGAATGGATAAGAAAGCTGTGGTACATATACACAATGGAGTATTACTCAGCCGTTAAAAAGAATTCATTTGAATCAGTTCTGATGAGATGGGTGAAACTGGAGCCGATTATACAGAGTGAAGTAAGCCAGAAAGAAAAACACCAATACAGTATACTAACACATATATATGGAATTTAGAAAGATGGCAATGATGACCCTGTATGCAAGACAGGAAAAAAGACGCAGCTGTGTATAACGGACTTTTGGACTCAGAGCGAGAGGGAGAGGGTGGGATGATATGGGAGAATGGCATTCTATCATGTATACTATCATGTAAGAATTGAATCGCTAGTCTATATCTGATGCAGGATACAGCATGCTTGGGGCTGGTGCATGGGGATGACCCACAGAGATGTTATGGGGAGGGAGGTGGGAGGGGGGTTCATGTTTGGGAACACATGTAAGAATTAAAGATTTTAAAATTAAAAAAATAAAAAAATAAAAAAATAAAAATAAATAAATAAAATAAATAAAAAAGTTGCTTTAAAACACACATTTCCTTCTTGGTTCTACATTTTATTTTCCAGCTGATTCTGCATGTATTCTGCCTCTAACTACTAGCACATTCACTTTAAGCAATATACTAAACCTTGGGGGTAAAATGCATAATATAAATGGATGGAAAGTTTATGGTAAACCTAATCAATTACTCCCTAGATACACATAGAGGATACTCCCTGAGAATATTCTTTCTAGCTGTATGCACCAGAATTAACCAGAATAAATCTAGTATTATCTACATCTTAGACACAACAAATTTTGCCCATTCAAATAGTGTTTTGTCTACAATAATTCTCTTACTTCACTTCAAAGTCATCAATCTATATTTCTTACTTATTTGCATATAATCATGGAAACAATGCTTACTGAGGTTTCATTCAATTCTCTGTTTTTGAAATTTTTATTTTTACCTGGACAATAAAATTTTATTACTATTTAATAAACTTTAGTGATATTTAATATAGAAGACATAAAATGTTAATAATAAACCTAATATAAATTTTACTTCCAGAATGAATAATAAATGTGAAAGAAAATAAGACAAAATAAAGATTCATATACTATTAGAACCGATAGATGTGCAATGGTAAATCTTAGGGGAGATAATTGAGTCTAAATCTCCTTATGATCTTATCTTTTGCACAGAAGTAAACGGGGCTTCCCTAATAGCTCAGAGGTTAAAATGTCTGCCTGGAATGTGGGAGCCCCGGGTTCGATCCCTGGGTCAGGAAGATCCCCTGGAGAAGAAAATGGCAACCCACTCTAGTAGTCTTGCCTGGAGAATCCCATGTAGGGAGGAGCCTGGTAGGCTATAGTCCATGGGGTCGCAAAGAGTCGGACATGACTGAGCAACTTCACTTTCACTTTCAAATGTTTCCTAGGATGTTCCCAAATATTTTTAACTGTTTAGAATTTTTAAATTTTCACAATATTGCTATTAAAATATGTACAGTTAGAATTATAGATTCCCAAGGCCATAAGACCAATCAGTAGTAAATCCAAATTGCAAATAAGATTCTCCTTACCCCTTGACCAGCACTCATTCATTCCAATTTCCTTCTGTTCTCCAGGGACATTTATTTACTTTTGCTCTTTGTGGTACTAGCAGTAAAGAATCTGCCTGCCAGTGCAGGAAATGCAAGAGATGTGGGTTCCATGTTTAGAGTAGGAAAGTTAACCCACTCCAGTATTCTTGCCCAGAGAATCCCATGGACAGAGGGTCCTGGCAGACTGCAGTTCATGGGGCCTTAGAGAGTCAGACACAACTGAGCAACTAAGCAGCACCAGCATCAGCTCTTTGGAGAAAACTACCCTGCTACATATTATTACCCATTTTTTTTTTTTTTTTTTTTGCCCTACCATCCTCAATTATTTAATGTCTTGCTAACAAAGTGGAGGAAAATTTTCCTATTTTATTCCAATATGAAAATTATCAGTACTTAGTGTGTTAGCTTCCCCCAGAGCATGACATTTTCAAATAGGATACTTATATTTCCTTTAGGGATAATCTCTAACCCCTAAGTACAAGCTCTGATGGCAACTTGCTGTGAATATTATTATGCAGGGATTCACTTACAGTTTCAACAAAATAGCAAGTAATCTACTACTCAGCCTGTTTGATCTGAGACATCACATTTACTCATGAATAATGCAGTATATAAATTAATACTTTGAAACTTTCAGAGCATTTCATGTGGATTATTCTGGTGGTGCTACTGGTAAATAATATGCCTGCCAATGAAGGAGATGCCAGAGATGTGGGTTCAACCCCTGGATCAGGGAGATCCCATAGAGAAAGGCATGGCAACTGGCTCCAGTACTCTTGCCTGGAGAATGCCATGAACAGAGGATCTTGGCAAGTCCATGGGGCCACAAAGAGTCAGACATGACTGAGTGACTGAGCACATCCAATTTAACCTCATATTATAGAACACCACACATACTGTGACATGGTAAACTGGTATTGGCAATGGTAGCGACAGAAGCCAGGTGGGACCAATGACTGTTTTCCAGATTAGCCCCAAAATATGTAAAGCAGTTTGTCTTTAGTGCTCAGGCTTTCACTTACCATAATTCAGTTCAGTTCAGTCACTCAGTTGTGTCCAACACTTTGCAACCCCATGGACAGCAGCACCTCAGGCTTCCCTGTCCATCACCAACTCCTGGAATTTACTCAGACTCATGTCCATTAATTAAGTTCACACAAACCTATTGTAGCATATGTTCAGGTGGAGAACCAATAACATTGTTCAGGATATACTGTTGACATATGTGATAGTCTAAAGACCTTTGTTGATCATTTTTAGCTTCTGGCATACACTCGAGTATTTCCGAGTTTCTCCTGGTAACTTTGACATGTACAACTCACCAATAAAATAACTTTATCTTTAATATATTTTTTGCATAAAAGTGCCCTGTATTTGGGCTTCCCTGGATGCTCAGACAGTAAGGAATCTGCCTACAGTGTAGGACACAGGTTCAATATCTGTGCCAGAAAGATCCCCTAGAGAAGGATTTGGCTACCCACTCCATTAGCATTGCCTGGAGAATTCCATGCACAGAGGGGCCTGGCAGCCTACAGTCCCTGGGGTTGCAGAGGGTCAGAAGTGACTGAGCAACTAACATTTTCACTTTTACCCTATGTATACTGTATTAATAATGCCACACTATAAATATAAGGTAAAGTATCAGGAGCTGACTATGGCTCAGATCATGAACTCTTTATTGCCAAATTCAGACTTAAATTGAAGAAAGAAGGGAAAACCACTAGACCATTCAGGTATGACCTAAATCAAATCCCTTATGATTATACAGTGGAAGGGAGAAATAGATTTAAGGGCCTAGATCTGATAGAGAGTGCCTGATGAACTATGGGATGAGGTTCATGACATTGTAAAGGAGAAAGGGATCAAGACCATCCCCATGGAAAAGAAATGCAAAAAAACAAAATGACTGTCTGGGGAGGCCTTACAAATAGCTGTGAAAAGAAGAGGTGAAAAACAAAGGAGAAAAGGAAAGATACAAGCATCTGAATGCAGAGTTCCAAAGAATAGCAAGAAGAGATAAGAAAGCCTTCTTCAGCGATCAATGAAAAGAAATAGAGGAAAAGAACAGAATGGGAAAGACTAGAGACCTCTTCAAGAAAATTAGAGATACCAAGGGAACATTTCATGCAAATATGGGCTCGATAAAGGACAGAAGTGGTCTGGACCTAACAGAAGCAGAAGATATTAAGAAGAGGTGGCAAGAATACAGAGAAGAACTGTACAGAAAAGATCTTCACGACCCAGATAATCATGATGGTGTGATCACTAATCTAGAGCCAGACATGTTGGAATGTGAAGTCAAGTGGGCCTTGGAAAAAACCACTACCAACAAAGCTAGTGGAGGCGATGGCATCCCAGTTGAGCTGTTTCAAATCCTGAAAGATGATGCTGTGGAAAGTGCTGCACTCAATATGCCAGCAAGTTTGGAAAACTCAGCAGTGGCCACAGGACTGGAAAAGGTCAGTTTTCATTCCAATTCCAAAGAAAGGCAATGCAAAAGAATGCTCAAACTACCACACAATGGAACTCATCTCACACGTTAATAAAGTAATGCTGAAAATTCTCCAAGCCAGGCTTCAGCAATACGTAAACCGTGAACTCCCTGATGTTCAAGCTGGTTTTAGAAAAGGCAGAGGAACCAGAGATCAAATTACCAACATCCACTGGATCATGGAAAAAGTAAGAGAGTTCCAGAAAAATATCTGTTTCTGCTTTATTGACTATGCCAAAGCCTTTGACTGTGTGGATCACAATACACTGTGGAAAATTCTGAAAGAGATGGGAATACCGGACCACCTGGCCTGCCTCTTGAGAAATCTGTATGCAGGTCAGGAAGCAACAGTTAGAACTGGACATGGAACAACAGATTGCTTCCAAATAGGAAAAGGAGTATGTCAAGGCTGTATATTGTCACCCTGCTTATTTAACTTATATGCAGTGTACATCATGAGAAACACTGGACTGGAAGAAACACAAGGTGAAATCAAGATTGCTGGGAGAAATATCAAAAACTTCAGATATGCAGATGACACCACCCTTATGGCAGAAAGTGAAGAGGAACTAAAAAGCCTCTTGATGAAAGTGAAAGAAGAGAGTAAAAAGTTGGCTTAAAGCTCAACATTCAGAAAACGAAGATCATGGCATCTGGTCCAATCACTTCATGGGAAATAGATGGGGAAACAGTGGAAACAGCGTCAGACTTTATTTTTTGGGATCCAAAATCACTGCAGATGGTGATTGTAGCCATGAAATTAAAAGACGCTTACTCCTTAGAAGAAAAGTTATGACCAACCTAAATAGTATATTCAAAAGCAGAGGCATTACTTTGCTGACTAAGATCCGTCTAGTCAAGGCTATGGTTTTTCCTGTCGTCATGTATGGATGTGAGAGTTGGATTGTGAAGAAGGCTGAGCGCGGAAGAATTGATGGTTTTGAACTGTGGTGTTGGAGAAGACTCTTGAGAGTCCCTTGGACTGCAAGGAGATCCAACCAGTCCATTCTGAAGGAGATCAGCCCTGGGATTTCTTTGGAAGTAATGATGCTCAAGCTGAAACTCCAGTACTTTGGCCACCTCATGAGAAGTGTTGACTCATTGGAAAAGACTCTGATGCTTGGAGGGGTTGGGGGTAGGAGGAGAAGGGGACGACCGAGGATGAGATGGCTGGATGGCATCACGGACTCAATGGACGTGAATCTGAGTGAAGTCCGGGAGTCAGTGATGGACAGGGAGGCCTGGTGTGCTGCGATTCATGGGGTCGCAAAGAGTCGGACACGACTGAGTGACTAAACTGAACTGAACTGAAATTAACCTCCAATTAAATAAATTTATATTTAAAAAAATCCTCTTCATTTCATTTACTTCATTTCTTTTGCATCCAAACTGGATAGCCTGATTGAAACTTATTTCCACAGCCTGAGCCTACAAGGCTAGAGATACGTAGAAAGGTATCTACATAACTCTCTAGTTTTTTTGCAAATTTGTTGTTACTTTCCTCATGCTGAATTTTAATTACTGTGAATATAAAACAATAATAACAAATAACAGCAGGCTACAGAGACATTCTGAATTAAGCAATTCTGAAATACAAACATACATGTTTAAAGATGTCAATGTCAGGCAAGACATGAGCTCCTTATATTCCATTTTTCATATTTGCATATTTGCATATTTGCATTCCATTTGCATACGTTGGTAAACTCAGCCAGTGGGCTTTCTTGGAAGCTCATATGGTAAACAATATGCCTGCAATGCAGAAGACCCAGATTCTATCCCTGTGTCAGGAAGATTCCCCTAGAGAAGAGAATGACTGCCCACTCCAGTATTCTTCTCTGGAGAATTCCATGGACACAGGGCCTGGCAGGCTACAGTCCATGAGGTTGCAAGGAGTCGGACATGACTGAGTGACTAAGTACAAAAGCTCAGTCAAGTTTGTGGTTTCAATTATTGTTTATAATTGTTGACTTAATTTATTTGATAGATATAGACCTATTTAGATAGTCTGTTGTTGTTTTTTTTCCTTGTGTGAACTTTCAGCAAATTGTGTCTTTCAAGAAATTGGTCCATATCATCTAGGTCATAAAATGTGTGTTCGCTCTCTTTCTCAGTTTTCTTTCAGTTATTCTTATATGGCTTTTCGGTTTTTAAATTTCTCTACTATTAAAAATCATTATCATTATTCAGACTTTAAATCAAATCTAAATTCTTTTTACTATATAATAATATCATTGAAAAAATATTTTTTATTTCATTATACTTACATATATGCTTCTTGGGAGGTGCTGGTGATAAAGAACTTGCCTGTCAGTGTAGGAGACATAAGAGACTCAGGTATGATCCTTGGGTAGGGAAGATCCTCTGGTGGAGGGAATGGTAACCCATCCCAATATTCTTGCCTGGAGAATCCCATGGACAGAGGAGCTGGAAGGCTATAGTCCATGGTGTCACAAAGAGTAGAACATGAAGTGACAGTACAGCACAGCATAATAACCAATAAGTTATAAGATTTCCCTGGTGGCTCAGATGATAAAGAATCTTCATGCAATGCAGGAGACTTGGGTTTAATCCGTAGGTCAGGAAGATACCCTGGAGAAGGGAATGGCAACCTACTCCAGTATTTTTGCCTGGAGCATCCCATAGAGAGGGAGCCTGGCAGTATGCAGTCCATGCTGTCACAGAGTTGGACACAACTGAGCAACTAACACATGTAGAAATTATAAATATGTATGAGTATTCATACACATATTTTATTGGTAAATTATCTATACCTAAGAAACGAAATGTGTGAAATCAGGAGTTTGACTAGATATTGAATATATGTGTGTGATGTGTGTGTGTGTCTAGGTCAACATATTAAATGAAATACAATGCATAAAGTATAAGAGAAATATTAACTTATGTACCCTAACATACTTTTGTACCATCAATGATAGAAGATACAGACATAGTTTCCAGCAATGATGAAGCTGGTGCTATTTCTGAACATAGAGGGAATTGTTTAAAGAAATCATTCCAAATAAAACAACACATAAAATTTCAGTATAAATTATTACTTTTAAACAATTCCTGGTTTAGCTAATGACAGATAAAGAGAATCATAAGAAACCGGAAGCCACAAGAAAGCATAAGTTTTGATCAGAAGGAGGGAATCAAGCTGGTGCTTCCCTTGGGTTTACTTTTCAAGGCTGTTGGTCTAGAGCCAGAATATGAATGAGTTATACAACTTCGTTGGTGGGAGACAAAGTTGCTCAACAGGATGAGTGTTCAGATATAAGGATCCCACATAAAGTCAAATAATTCAGGTAAAAATTTTCTCAGGTGAAACTGAAAGAAAACCTAGTTTTATTTAAATGGAAAGGATGCCTGAGTGAGAAGCTTTGGTCCTGAGTCAGAATAAAATGCATCGTTGCAGAATTTATGTCACTCCTCATAAATCTACAAATTTGAATTTACATTTGTATTACTCTCCACACTCCCCAAAGTACCTTGAGATTTAAAACGGCTCAAGTTGGTAGAGTCCACAGTCACTGGATATAAACAAATATAAGCTATATCTAGATTAAGGTACCCAATCAGAATTCTAAATGATTCTCAACATTGAAAATTCAAGGAATAAGCACTTTGAAAAACAACTAAGTATCTAAGGGAAACTTCTGCCATAAACATGTCACTAATGAAAGAACAAGAGCAAGTTAGAAAAAGATCCAACAAACAAAAAATCTAAACTGAATATTGGAGTTATAGAGTTTCATACAAATGGATTTTATATATTAAAGAAATCAAAGATAGAAAGCTATAATAAAGGCACAGGAAACTAACGAGTCTATCTAATAGACTTGAAAAGAAGCTAAATAAGAAATTTTATGTTGGAAAAAAGATAAAACTGTAAGCTTAAACTTCAGATTTGTCACCATTCAGGATAATAGTGAACTGGACATTTGTATTAAAAAATCACACAACACAAAGGAAAGAGACACACATATTACAAAACAACTAAACCAAACAACAACAACAACAAAATCAGTCATTTAAGAGTATGGAGTATAGTTTGAAAAGGTCTGAAAGTGAAAGTCACTCAGTCATGTCCGACTCTTTGCGACCCCTTGGACTATACAGTCCATGGAACTCTTCAGGCCAGACTACTGGAGTGGGTAGCCTTTCTCTTCTCCAAAGGATTTTCCCAACCCAGGGGTTGAACCCAAGTCTCCCACATTGCAGATGAATTCTTTACCAGCTGAGTCACCAGGGAATACCAATAATACTGGGGTGGGTAGTTTATCCCTTCTCCAGTGGATCTTCCTGACTCAGGAATTGAACCAGTGTCTCCTACATTGCAGGCGGATTCTTTATCAACTGAGCTATCAGGGAAGCTCATGTAATTTAAGTGCCCCAAAAGATATAATATTATAAATTGGGTAGAGGTAAAATTTGTAGACATAATGGCTGAGGAATGTCTGGATGAATGAAAAAACCAAGTTTCCATTTGGGTAAGCTCAGGAATTGCAAAGTAAAATTAACACACACACACACACACACACACATGCATATACACATGTGCACACACACATACTTATTGACATGTATATTCAATAACAAAATTTAATATAACTTTAGAAAACCTAACCTCTTATAATGAAAATATTTATAAAAATAGCCTCAGATAAAAGACAATCTAAAACTACAATGGTTGCAGTGAAAACTGAATGATCAAAGGAAAGGAAACTTATACAAAGGAAACACTAAATATGGAAGGAATATAATTGACATAGTATAATTGTACACCTGGCCAATTTTTTTTCCATTTTCTTTGACTTTTTTAAAAATAAAGTTAACAGAATTTGACAAAACATCTCATAGATTTATTCAAGGAAAATAAAAATGATTCCAGAAGAAGTGAAATGGACCCCTCATCTAAATTTTGATTTGGATATTGAGACTTATAATGTTATGCCCAAGAAGAAGATTTGAAAACATTCACGACTCACATAATGTGGCTTTCTGAGGAAAGAAGGTCAAACGTCTAAATTTTGATTCAAAAAATATCTCTACAAAGCAGGGACGGGAGATTGGGTATTTGAAGCTTTCATGCTAATTAGGAACGTGAGGTTAGAATGAGGGATTTTATGTGGAAGTAAGGTCTGATGTGCTTTGAATTTTATGAAGCACATGGTATTTCTTTTGAGCTTGCTCAGATGTGACGTATAAGGGGAAGAGTGAAGGGTGAACCTTAAAAGGTATTGGTAGATAAGTGTTAAACAGAGCACAGCACTTTTTTTAATAGTTGATCAATGAAGATATTCAAAAGCAGAGACGTTACTTTGCCGACTATGGTCCGTCTAGTCAAGGCTATGGTTTTTCCTGTGGTCATGTATGGATGTGAGAGTTGGATTGTGAAGAAGGCTGAGCACCAAAGAATTGAGGCTTTTGAACTGTGGTGTTAGAAAAGATTCTTGAGAGTCCCTTGGACTGCAAGGAGATCCAACCAGTCCATTCTGAAGGAGATCAGCCCTGGGATTTCTTTGGAAGGAATGATGCTGAAGCTGAAACTCCAGTACTTTGGCCACCTCATGCGAAGAGTTGACTCATTGGAAAAGACTCTGATGCTGGGAGGGATTGGGGGCAGGAGGAGAAGGAGACGACCAAGGATGAGATGGCTGGATGGCATCACTGACTCGATGGACGGGAGTCTGAGTGAACTCTGGGAGTTGGTGATGGACAGGGAGGCCTGGTGTGCTGCGATTCATGGGGTCGCAGAGTTAGACACGACTGAACAACTGAACTGAACTGAACTGAAATGAAGATATTGTTGTTGTTCAGTTGGTCAGTCATGTACGACACTTTGTGACCTCATGGACTGCAGCACACCTGGCTTCCCTGTCCTTCACGATCTCCCAGAGCATGCCCAAACTCATACACATCAGGATAGTAATGCCATCCAACCATTTCAACTCTGTCATCCCCTTCGCCTGCCCTGAATCTTTTGCAACATCAGGGTCTTTTCCAGTGAGTCAGTTCTTTGTATCAGGTGACTAAAATATTGGAGCTTCAGCTTCAGCATCAGTCCTTCCAGTGAATATACAAGACTGATTTCCTTTAGGATTGACTGGGTGGATCTCCTTGCAGTCCAAGGAACTCTCAAGAGTCCTCCAGCACTACAGTCCAAAAGCATCAATTCTTTGGTGTGCAGCTTTCTTTATGGTCCAACTCTCACATCCATATGTGACTACTGGAAAAACCATAGCCTTGACTAGATGGACCTTAGTCGGCAAAGTAATGTCTCTGCTTTTTAATATGCTGTCTAGATTGGCCATAGCTTTTCTTCCAAGGAGTAGTTCGGTTCAGTTCAGTCGCTCAGTCGTGTCCGACTCTTTGCGACCCCATGAATCGCAGCACACCAGGCCTCCCTGTCCATCACCATCTCCAAGAAGTAAGCATCTTTTAATTTCATAGCTGCAGTCACCATCTGCTGTGATTTTGGAGCCCGAAAAATAAAGTCTGTCATTGTTTCCACTGTTTTTGAATCTATTTTCCATGAAGTGATGGGACCAGATGCCATGATCTTAGTTTTCTGAATGTTGCATTTTAAGCCACAATTTTCCCTTTCCTCTTTCACTTTCATCAAGAGGTTCTTTAATTCCTCTTCATTGTCTGCCGTAAGTGTGGTGTCATCTGTATATATGAGGTTACTGATATTTCTCCAGGCATTCTTCATTCCAGCTTGAGCTTCATCCAGCCCAGTGTTTCTCATGATGTATTCTGCATATAAGTGAAGTAAGCACAGTGACAATATACAGCCTTGATGTACTCCTTTCCCAATTTGGAACTAGTGTGTTGTTCCATGTCCAGTTCTAACTGTTGCTTCTTGATCTGGATACAGGTTTCTCAGGAGGTAGGTAAGGTAGCCTGGTATTCCCATCTTTTTCAGAATTTTCCACAGTTTGTTGTGATCCACACAGTCAAATGCTTTGGCATAGTCAGTGAAGCAGAAGTAGATGTTTTTCTGGAATTCTCTTGCTTTTTTGATGATCCAACAGATGTTGGCAATTTGATCTTTGTTTCCTCTGCCTTTTCTAAATCCAGCTTGAACAACTGGAAGTACCCAGTTCATGTACTGTTGAAGCCTAACATGGAGAATTTTGAGCATTACTTTGCATGGGAGATAAGTGCTATTGTGTGGTAGTTTGAACATTCTTTGGCATTGCTTTTCTCTAAAATTGGAATGAAAACTGGTGTTTTCCAGTCCTGTGGCCACTGCTGAGTTTTCCAAATTTGTTGGTATATTGAGTGCAGCACTTTCACAGCATCACCTTTTAAGATTTGAAATAGCTCAGATGGAATTCCATCACCTCAACTAGCTTTGTTCATAGTGATGCTTTCTACAATCCAAGATGTCTGGCTCTAGGTGAGTGATCACACCATCATGATTATCTTGGTCACATATATCTATGGGCCTAAAGGGAAACTCAATTGAAACTTCTTTAGCAATATTTATTAAATTTTAATGTATATCCAGAAATCACATACAATAATTTACATATTAGTTTACTTTTCTATGGGATCATGCCTTATGTTCATTGTCTCATCTTTATTTTCTCAATGTTTGTGCTAAGCCCCATTGGTTATTATTCAACAATTTAAGCAGAATGCATTATTTTCCAGAATTACAATAACTTTGCTGTTTACTAGAAGTGATTAATTATTGATTGCATAATTACTTTATCATGAAACTCACAGAAGACATAAAATAAAATGTCTGAGTTTGTTTTCTTGTTCATTTTTATTTTAAGGAAATTACTACTGAATTTTAAAATTAATTCTTAACCCCAAATTATAGATTTGAAATGCCAACATTGTTTAATACAAAGCAATTATGTACATATATAACGGGAATTTTTTGATGGCATTGCAAAATGGAATGCTTAATTAGTAGTGTTTGGTGCCATAAAATAAATATGTGATAAAGCTGACACTCTTGTGAATTGATTATTTTTAATTATAATTTGAATAAATAAAATTAATCTTGGCATTTTAAGAGGACATTTCTTTTTATAGGATCATGGCTCTTGTCAGCTTAAAGTAGTTCACTTTATGTGTCTCTAGATAAAACATTGTACTTTTTTCTGAGCAGATTGCTCACAAAAAAATCTTTCATTCTGCTTCCTTTATATCTTCAAACAGAACAAAGGAAAATAGAACAAAATAAAATTTCCTGCCTTTTTCAAATAAATATGCACCTTTGGTTAAAAATTATTATATGTTATGCAGGATGTTAGGGAATGAGACACATCATGAAATGAAATTCTACATCTTGAATGTCATTCAGTTCTTATGAATTGATCTCAACAGTGTTCTGCAGGAAAACTATATGCATATAATCCTATAAACATATTTGACTGTATATTTATAGTTATATTTATATTAAAAGTGAAATATAGTGTTATTCTCTCAATCATGTCTGACTCTTTGCAACCCCGTTGGGTATAGCTCACAAGGCTCCCCTGTCCATCAAATTCTCCAGGCAAGAATACTGGATGGGGTAGCCATTCCCTTCTCCAGTGGATCTCCCAACCCAGGGATTGAACTCAGGTCTCCTGAATAGCAAGCAGATTATTTACCATCTGAGCCACCAGGGAAATCTATAGTTATATTTATTATACATATATTATTAAACAACTGAATTAACCTGAGTGATGAACAAAAATATGTTGCTTTCTAAGCACAGACTGAATAATGAAAAATGTTTGGCTTTCCTGGAAAGTGTGAAATTGAGATAGGAGTTGTTAGAATAATTGAATTTTAATATTTGCCATAAGCTTGTTATGATTTGGTGTTACTCATTTAATAAATCTCAACTTTTGTCTTTATGTTTATTCAGGAATTATTTAAAGTAGATAATTTCAATTATTTGTCTTTTAAAGCTGTGAAGACTCCTGTTTAAAGGGTAAGCATCTGGAAAAAAAAAAGCTTTTAAATAAGACAATTTTGTACAGTATATTTCTGAAACAATTTTTTTATTATAGCTCAAAATGTTATGCCTCTTAGCATCTTTGCCATTGATATGACATTGACAAAATTAAGCATGTTTTCAAGTCACATCAGAAAAAATATCTTGCATAACCCTATCTAAATTGTCTTAAAAATTGAAGGTTCAACAAAATAAACATTTATATAACAAGGGTTATAGCCTTGTTGAATTTATCACCTCAAGATATGATAAATGAAATTATAAAATATTTCAAGTTAAAAATATTATCCAAAATTAATAAACCACTTTCATCAAGAATTTTTTCAAATTATTAGTAAAAGTTATTTTCAATGGATTCTCTTCTCTAGGGGAAAAATATGAATATGGATCATAGAGATTTTTGAGACA
Organism: Budorcas taxicolor; assembly: GCF_023091745.1. Taxonomy (NCBI): domain Eukaryota; kingdom Metazoa; phylum Chordata; class Mammalia; order Artiodactyla; family Bovidae; genus Budorcas; species Budorcas taxicolor. The sequence goes on from NC_068920.1 coordinate 111,300,252, forward strand.
GGTTGAAAAAAAAAAAGGAAACCTACACGTGACATTACAGCTCTTTCCCAAATACTGTTAGGGACAGATCTTAAATTTAAATTCTGTAAAATGATCCTTTAATTCTTTTTCTAATAAAATTTAATTTCTTCTTTGAGTATAATTAATCCACCAAAATCTTATTGTAAAATTATTACCAATATAACTTTAAAAATCACTGATACTGGTCTTTTAAATATATTTCTGCTACTGCTAACCTGCTAAGTCGCTTCAGTCATGTCTGACTCTGTGCAACCCCAGAGACAGCAGCCTGCCAGGCTGCCCTGTCCCTGGGATTCTCCAGGCAAGAATACTGGAGTGGGTAGCCATTTCCTTCTCCAATGTATGAAAAACTGGCTTATAAAATATGCTTTAAAGCTTTAGTCCTTTATACAAATTTTAATAAGCTTGAAATACAACAGGATAGTCAAATCCTTAGAATTCTTTTTTTAAAAACAAGTAATTTCAACAGTCCACTCTCCTAAAATGAAGTGCCTATCTTCTTCCTTCACCCCTGATAATTCCTTTGAATGTTATGTGGTCATGATAATCAGCTATAATAAGTGAAGTGCAGTTTTCTTGGAGTGATACATGATTAATATTGGATTTTGACACACAAGGAAAAACAGTGGGTTGAAATAGGTGACTGCTGATGATGAGTGGAAGAAAAGAAAATGCTCACATGAGGTCACTCAGACTATGAACAAGACTAAGTGTGATTCAAAGCAAGAAAAGAGCTCCTTAGTTCAACACTTCATCCTGTGATACTTTTTAAATCACTATAACATAAATTCCACCTCAGGTTTTTCCAGTTACTAAATATACAACTATGCCAAAGCCTTTGACTGTGTGCTTCACAATAAACTCTGGAAAATTCTGAAAGAGACGGGAATACCAGACCACCTGACCTGCCTCTTGAGAAACCTGTATTCAGGTCAGGAAGAAACAGTTAGAACTGGACATGGAACAACAGACTGGTTCCAAATAGGAAAAGGAGTATGTCAAGGCTGTATATTGTCACCCTGCTTATTTAACTTACATGCAGAGTACATCATGAGAAACGCTGGGCTGGAAGAAACACAAGCTGAAATCAAGATTGCCAGGAGAAATATCAATAACCTCAGATATGCAGATGACACCACCCTTATGGCAGAAAGTGAAGAGGATCTAAAAAGCCTCTTGAGGAAAGTGAAAGAGGAGAGTAAAAAGTTGGCTTAAAGCTCAACATTCAGAACACTAAGATCATGGCATCTGGTCCCATCACTTCATGGGAAATAGATGAGGAACCAGTGGAAACAGTGTCAGACTTTATTTTGGGGGGCTTCAAAATTACTGAAGATGGTGATTGCAGCCATGAAATGAAAAGGCGCTTACTCCTTGGAAGAAAAGTTATGACCAACCTAAATAGTATATTCAAAAGTAGAGACATTACTTTACCAACAAAAGTCAAGGCTATAGTTTTTCCAGTGGTCATGTATGGATGTGAGCGTTGGACTGTGAAGAAAGCTGAGCACTGAAGAATTGATGGTTTTGAACTGTGATGTTAGAAAAGATTCTTGAGAGTCCCTTGGACTGCAAGGAGATCCAAAAAGTCCATTCTAAAGGAGATCAGTCCTGGGTTTTCTTTGGAAGGATTGATGCTAAAGCTGAAACTCCAGTACTTTGGCCACCTCATGCGAAGAGTTGACTCACTGGAAAAGACTCTGATGCTGGGAGGGATTGGGGGCAGCAGCAGAAGGGGATGATAAACGATGAGATGGCTGGATGTCATCACCGACTCTATGGACATGAGTTTGGGTGAAGTCTGGGAGTTGATGATGTACAGGGAGGCCTGGCGTGCTGTGATTCATGGGGTCGAAAACAGTAAGGCACAAATGATCAACTGAACTGAACTGATGTGATTGATGATGATGCTTTTAATAAAACACCATTTATGGAGTGCTTAATATGTGCCAAGTAAGCAAGATATTCTGTTTTCACAAAAAAAATTCCTAGTGTTTTATTATCCATGTTTAATATTAATATATTAGAATATTTTGATTTAGTGTTTTTAAGATGTTTGCCTAAGTTTTTAAGTTCTTCTTGTTGTGGGAGAATACCAATTTAAACCCATATATACTCAATGTGAAGGTTGTTGTTTTCAAACACTAAGCAGTTCCAGCTTCAAGTAATAGAGACTATATAAAAGTTTGTGTAGTGTTGTTTATTGCACTAAACCTGCTGATATATATCTATTATCAGAGGATTTCTGCTATAATTAAATAGATAATTGAGCTGTTTAAATGAGAAAAATACTTGATTTTAACAAAGGATGAATAAGAAAGACTATATAAGTACAATTGTATTCAATTCATCTGTCAGAATGCATTAATAGTCCAAGTTGACAATGTGAGCTAGGAGTTTATTCCTCTGATTAAGATTTCAGTCCAATTTTTTTTCTTCTTTAATTGTGTAAGACTATAGATCTGCACCAAAGTGTAATTAACCTTACAACACAAAAGTAAAACCAAGAAATCCAAAGTGACATGCATTTTTTGGGTACCTTTCTTTTCATTAAATTATATTTTCTGCTTCATCTGAAATAGTACACTCAGTTTTTAATTATGTGTTGCAATAGCTAAGCTTATTTGCTTTACTCCTTCAGTTATCAAATGTGGTTCAAAATGTGCCAGACAATCCTCTTGACATTGAAGACCTAGTAGAGAATATTTTTAAGAATTTTCTTTTCTGTAAATCTTGCATTTCAGTTGTTTCTTCTTAGTTCATGCTAAGTTACTTTGTAAGATGAACTGGCAGGATTCTGCTATGTTGTAGTTTTTTTCCCCTTCAGTGAGTCCAAAACCATGAAAAACAATTTTAGTAGGAATGTTTTCCTAAGATAGCTAGAGCAATTAATTCCTATTTCTTCCTTAAATGTACTTGTTTTACTTGAAACTCTTTTAAGCTTCTTATCTTGCCTTCTGTTATGTTGCAGAAGCTGAAGGAAATTTGTCTAAGATACATATCTAAATAAAGATTTAAACCAAAGTAAGAAAGAAACTCACAATGACAAAGATATTACAGAGGCTCAACATATAGCTATTATTTTTAATATTTGATATTAATTTATTTTTTCTTAGTTGTAACTGATATAGTTGCTTGAAATATTTTCTCAGTAACTTAATTAGATTTTGGACTAAAGTAATTGTCAAGTAGCACTAAATTTCCAATTATTTACCATTAGGAACCATGAAAATTTCCAATTAAAATGTCATTATTATTTCTATCTATAGGATAGTAGAGCATTAAACACAATGATAGGTCATTTTGGATGGAACCACATATTTGAGTCAGATTGTGAAGTCATAGTTGAGCAGCTAAACAACAATATTTAAATGATTTACCTTGCATTAGTAAAGTACTAATAAATTTATATAGTGCAAAATTATATTGATACTTAAGTGAAAGGCATCCAGTACCGAAGCCCAAAATTATAGTAGTTACTATCATAATCATCATCATTAAATAGTAATATTTTTATTCCACAAACTAATGTAGGATTGTAGAAAATGTCTTGTTTCATATGTTATGCCAAGTTAATTTAGCTGTCTATTTTATCTCCACTGTGATATCCTTCCTGTTAATTTGTTATAAAGAATGTTTCAGCTATGCTTTCATTATAAGTAGATATCCTTGGCTATGTTTTTCTTTTTTAAAAATTAAAGACTAAAGAAGAAGAAATAAACTAGTATTTCAAAATCCAACAGTGTTACTGAAAATGAAGCATTTTAATTCTAATAAAAGCATTATGAATTTCAGTCACATTTCATTTTAAGGTAAGTTTGCAAAATAGTACTGCTTAGCTAGTTGAAAAGGTAGGCCACTATATAGAGTAATTTTCTGTTAAATATTGCCTATTCATTGGTGAGATTTATAGAGTTCACCATGGTGTGTGAATGCTTCCAGAAGCAGGGAGCATTTCCCTGAATCCCATGGTTCACGGTGGTCTATCTGAATGAGAGATGACTATTATCAAGTTTGATGAAAGCAATGAGTCCTTTGAGCTTTCATATACTGCTTCCTTGGAGATAGGTGGGAACCTCAGTAAGTCTCACTAGCAACTGGGAGCCAACAGGAACCAACATGAGCAAAAGCCTTGGCTGAGGACCTGTGAGGTTGTGTGTTTGTGGGTGAATATTTTACTATCAATAGACTGTAAATATATGGCTTATAGTGCATAACCCTGGGTAGCTCAGCTGGTAAAGAATCCATCTGCAACACAGGAGAACTTGGTTCAATTCCTGGGTCAGGAAGTTCCTCCTGTAGAAGGGATAGATTACCCACTCCAGTATTTTGAGGCTTCCTTGGTGGCTCAGACAGTATAGAATCCACCTGCAATGTGGGAGACCTGAGTTTGATCCTTGGGTTGAGAATATCCCCTGGAAGAAGGCATCACAACCCACTCCAGTTTTCTTGCCTGGAGAATCTCCATGGACAGAGGAGCCTGGAAGGCTATAGTCCACAGGGTCACAAAGAGTTGTATGGGACTAAGCAGAGCATATGTGGGCTATAGGCTTCCAGTGTGGCGCAGTGGTAAAGAATCTACCTGCAATGTGGGAGACCTGAGTTCAATCCCTGAGTCAGGAAGATAAACTGGAGTAGAAACTGGCAAGCCACTCAAGTATTCTTGCCTGGAAAATTCTATGGACGGAGGAGCCATGGGATCACAAAGACTTAAACATGACTGAGCATGCATGCTGGCTCTATATGTGGATTATAAGTGGGAAATGAGACTGTAAGAACCTACAGCATCCACGTTTTAAAGTGCCACAAATAATTGTAGTGATCAATGAATGTGTTGTGAGTGCTTTTATTAATTGTTAGTTCCTGGGATACTAACTAGAGAGAAGGAGTTAGGGGAATGTGAGCTTTAGGTGTGAGGCTGAGCCAAGTTGGGAAGTGACTAGAAAATTGATCAGAGTGGTTATAGGAAGCCACTGAGTAAGTTTAAGCTTAGATATGAAAAATGCAATATTAACTTAGGAAGTCTGTCAAGGATATTCAATTAAGACACCTACTCATTTATTTACTCAACAGATCTAATAGAGTTCTGTTCTCTAGGCGTGAAACAGATAGAGGAAAAATTTTAACATTTAACTGTATCCTCAGGGCTGGTCAGAGTTTCAGCTTTTCTCAATTCTGGCTAATCAAGAGTGCCTCAGCCTCCTGGAGCTCTGCCTTTGTATCTGTTGAGGGAAACCCATGAATCAGTATGTCTAAAAATGCTCCAAAAGTGGAGACAGACGAATGCTATTAGAAACTCATGACAATCACTTTTCTCTGTGGATTGTGCACCCAAGTTAAAGTCCTCAATGGCTCTGCTCTTTAAGTCCTTTACCTTCCCTCCCTTGGGCATACAGACACCCAAGCCTGACACAGGGGGTTGATCATGTTTAAGTTTCAGCAATTGCCCTGACCAACAATCTTGAATCAGATCAGTATTCCTGCTGTTTCCTCTCCTACATGGGACCCTAGTTTTAAATCCTTCTGAACTTCAAATTGTATAGCCCTGGGTAATATTTTTGACAGGAATGGTCTTTTAATAAATTAATTCATCTGGTGCTAGTGGTAAAGAACCTGCCTGCAGAGACATAAGAGACAGAGGAAGGATACCTTTGTTGGGAAGATCCACTGGAGAAGGAGATGGCAACCCACTCCAGTATTCTTGCCTGGAGAATCCCATGGACAGAGGAGCCTGGAGGGCTACAGCCCGTGGGGTTGCAAAGAGTCAGACACCACTGAGGCAAGTTAGCACAAGCACAGTTTACTTATTTAATTCAACAAACCTAGCTGATTCCTGTTCTGAGCACTGTGCATCAAAAGTCATATCTGTAAAACAGAGATGATCCTAATGTCTACCTTTTGTTGTGACAGTAAGCATTTTGTAACACTATGTGTACTATAGCATATATTTTCTAAAATATCAGGATAGTAATAATAATGTCAATGAGTTTTCTGTCCCTTGTGATTAAGCAAAAAACATTAGATATCTTAATTTTAGCAATGGGATTCTTGCCTTGATTCTCAAATGATTTGCTCTCTATTTTAGTTTTCATGTTTTAGGTGAAACTGTGAAATTATTTTTTTAAGCGCTCTCCAGGTATAGAATATTTTTTTCTTAATTGAACTGTAGAAAGAGCAAATTTGTAGTTCTTGTCTCCTCAGGGGCAATTTAGAGATTGTGGTGATTTAAATATAGACGATAGTTTGTATTTAGCATGCCACATGGCAACAGTGTGTAGTACGCTGACTGTCTACCAGTCAATGTTTCCTGAGCTCTCATTATTATAATACTTCCAACATGATTATCTTCCACTGAACACGTATCATGTACCACCGAATATACAGAATAACTTGCAGGAGACAATGGTTATCCATTACTGATATTTTGTAGCTGAAGAAACTAGTAAAATATAATGTGTTCAAGGTGACAGAGTCAGTGTGAGAAAGGAGATTCCAACCCAGTTTTGGTCAAATCCAAAAGCCATGTACTAGAAAGTGATCTAGTTTCATTCTTTTACAAGTGGTTGACCAGTTTTCCCAGCACCACGTGTTAAAGAGATTGTCTTTACTCCATTGTATATTCTTACCTCCTTTGTCAAAGATAAGGTGTCCATATGTGTATGGATTTATCTCTGGGCTTTCTATTTTGTTCCATTGATCTATATTTCTGCCTTTGTGCCAGTACCATACTGTCTTGATGATTGTGGCTTTGTAGTAGAGCTTGAAGTCAGGAAAGTTGATTCGTCCAGTTCCATTCTTCTTTCTCAAGATTGCCTTGGCTATTCGAGGTTTTTTGTATTTCCATACAAATCTTGAAATTATTTGTTCTAGTTCTGTGAAAAATATCGCTGGTAGCTTGATAGGGATTACATTGAATTTGTAAATTGCTTTGGCTAGTATACTCATTTTCACTATATTGATTCTTCCGATCCATGAACATGGTATATTTCTCCATCTATTAGTGTCCTCTTTGATTTCTTTCATCAGTGTTTTATAGTTTTCTATATATAGGTCTTTAGTTTCTTTAGGTAGATATATTCTTAAGTATTTTATTCTTTTCATTGCAATGGTGAATGGAATTGTTTCCTTAATTTCCTTTTCTACTTTCTCATTATTAGTGTATAGGAATGCAAGGGATTTCTGTGTGTTGATTTTATATCCTGCAACTTTACTATATTCATTGATGAGCTCTAGTAATTTTCTGGTGGAGTCTTTAGGGTTTTCTATGTAAAGGATCATGTCATCTGCAAACAGTGAACGTTTTACTTCTTCTTTTCCAACTTGGATTCCTTGTATTTCTTTTTCTGCTCTAATTGCTGTGGCCAAAACTTCCAGAACTATGTTGAATAGTAGTGGTGAAAGTGGGCACCCTTGTCTTGTCCCTGACTTTAGGGGAAATGCTTTCAATTTTTCACCATTGAGGATAATGTTTGCTGTGGGTTTGTCATATAGCTTTTATTATGTTGAGGTATGTTCCTTCTTTTCCTGCTCTCTGGAGAGTTTTTATCATAAATGGATGTTGAATTTTGTCAAACGCCTTCTCTGCATCTATTGAGATAATCATATGGCTCTTATTTTTCAATTTGTTAATGTGGTGAATTACATTGATTGATTTGCGAATATTGAAGAATCCTTGCATCCCTGGGATAAAGCTCACTTGGTCATGGTGTATGATCTTTTTAATGTGCTGTTGGATTCTGATTGCTAGAATTTTATTGAGGATTTTTGCATCTATGTTCATCAGTGATATTGGCCTGTAGTTTTCTTTTTTTGTAGTATCTTTGTCAGGTTTTGGTATTAGGGTGATGGTGGCCTCATAGAATGAGTTTGGAAGTTTACCTTCCTCTGCAATTTTCTGGAAGAGTTTGAGTAGGATAGGTGTTAGCTCTTCTCGAAATTTTTGGTAGAATTCAGCTGTGAAGCCATCTGGACCTGGGCTTTTGTTTGCTGGAAGATTTCTGATTACAGTTTCAATTTCCATGCTTGTGATTAAATATCTAAATATAAGACCAGAAACTATAAAACTCCTAGAGGAGAACATAGGCAAAACACTCTCTGACATAAATCACAGCAGGATCCTCTATGATCCACCTCCCAGAATTCTGGAAATGAATGCAAAAATAAACAAATGGGATCTAATTAAAATTAAAAGCTTCTGCACAACAAAGGAAAATATAAGAAAGGTGAAAAGACAGCCTTCTGAATGGGAGAAAACAATAGCAAATGAAGCAACTGACAAACAACTAATCTCAAAAATATACAAGCAACTTATGCAACTTAATTCCAGAAAAATAAATGACCCAATCATAAAATGGGCCAAAGAACTAGACATTTCTCCAAAGAAGACATATGGATGGCTAACAAACACATGAAAAGATGCTCAACATCAGTCATTATTAGAGAAATGCAAATCAAAACCACAATGAGGTACCACTTCACACCAGTCAGAATGTCTGCGATCCAAAAATCTGCAAGCAATAAATGCTGGAGAGGGTGTGGAGAAAAGGGAACCCTCCTACACTGTTGGGAATGCAAACTGGTAAAACCACTATGGAAAACAGTGTGGAGATTCCTTAAAAAATTGCAAATAGAACTGCCACATGACCCAGCAATCCCACTGCTGGGCATACACACTGAGGAAACCAGAATCGAAAGAGACACATGTACCCCAATGTTCATCACAGCACTGTTTATAATAGCCAGGACATGGAAACAACCTAGATGTTCATCAGCAGATGAATGGATAAGAAAGCTGTGGTACATATACACAATGGAGTATTACTCAGCTGTTAAAAAGAATACATTTGAATCAGTTCTGATGAGATGGATGAAACTGGAGCCGATTATACAGAGTGAAGTAAGCCAGAAAGAAAAACACCAATACAGTATACTAACACATATATATGGAATTTAGAAAGATGGCAATGATGGCCCTGTATGCAAGACAGCAAAAAAGACACAGATGTGTATAGCAGACTTTTGGACTCAGAGGGAGAGGGAGAGGGTGGGATGATTTGGGAGAATGGCACTGAAACATGTATACTATCATGTAAGAAACGAATCACCAGTCTATGTCCAATGCAGGATACAGCATGCTTGGGGCTGGTGCACGGGGATGACCCAGAGGGATGTTGTGGGGAGGGAGGTGGGAGGGGGGTTCATGTTTGGGATCGCCTGTACACCCGTGGTGGAATCATGTCAATGTGTGGCAAAACCAATACAGTATTGTAAAGTAAAATAAAGTAAAAATTAAAATTAAAAAAAAAAGCCACGTACTTACTTTCTGTGTCTCTGAACATAAGACCATCTTCATATCTTGTATTACACTTATTTTCCAACTATTTAAATCGATTCATTATCGGAGGATGGGATTTAATGTGCTCAATGTAAGGAATACCAAGTAACTTTGTACATATAAACTCACTTTGGATATCTACCTTGCACATGAATAACAATTTAACTTACAGATTTTTAAAAAATCAAATGTATAATGTTAATGACTGTCTTTCCTTCACTATCAGAAAGGGAGTAAATATAACAAAGATATATACCAGTCTTCCTATAAATACTGATTTCCATATCCTTCAATTACTGTAAAGTAAAGTATAAGTAACTGAGGACAATTTAAATGGTTGTATAATCCACAGGACTTTTCCTGAGTTTTAGCAAGAAATTAAAAGGGCTTCCCAGGTGATGCCGTTGGTAAAGAATCTGCCTGCCAAAGCAGGAGACCCAAAAGATGCGAGTTCAAATCGTGGGTTGGGAAGATATCCTGGGGAAGGCTATCACAACCCACTTCAGTATTCTTGCTTATAAATTTCCATGGACAGAGGATCCTGGTGGGCTATACAGTCTGTAGAGTTGAAAAGAGTCAGACATCACTGAGCAAGAAGTTAAATCTTCAGCTGAAAATACCTTAAATGGTGAACTCTTAAAGGCAGAAAATTGTTCTTAATAGAAAAATAGGGTATGATTCCAACAATACAACAAATTTATGAATCACTTAATTCATATAATCTTCCTTAGTTATATTTTTTAAAACATATCATTTCTACCCAAGAGTTAAACTAAACTTACAACTATAAACACAACATGGGTACTCAGATAGTTCCTTCATCAGAGAGACCCTAAATGAAATATGAAGTGCACTTTTTAAATGAGGAATGCAGGAAGCACTAAAACAAGTTGCCAGGTGGGGATAATCTAAAATAACTATGGTTCAAAGTTTGATTTTTATTTCACCAGCTGGTCTCATTAATGAATATCCCAAAGCAAAGTGTTAAAAACAGTCTGGGTCTTATTCAGATAAGAACTTCCTGTTTCCCTTATGAACTGAAATAAAGTTGAGTGATTTCATGTAATTGTGAAATGAATCTTGATATTTCATGTATCTTGAAATGATTCTTGAAATTTCATGTAATCTTGTAATTTCATGTAATTTTGATTGTCAAAGGGCACATATTTCTCATTCTTGTGCATTATTTGTAATAAATTGCACTATGTGCTGAGTAAGATTAAATGACCTAAAAAGAGTGGTAACATAGTGACATCATATACTAAATGAATCCACATCAATCATTGTAAATAACTCAAAGAAAAACAATTTAAAGGGGAAAAACTGTAAAATGAGGCTGCCCTGAAATTCTCTTGCAATCCTAAGAATAAACTTTGGAAGGATGATGAACAGTCAGTTCAGTCACTCAGTTGTGTCTGACTCTTTGTGACCCCTTGACTGCAGCACACCAGGCTCCCCTGTCCGTCACCAACTCCCAGAGCTTGCTCAAACTCATGTTCATTGAGTTGGTGATGCCATCCAACCATCTCATCCTCTGTCACCTCCTTTCCCTCCTGCCTTCAATGTTTCCCCGCATCAGGGTCTTTTCCAATAATCAGTTCTTTGCATCTGGTGGCCAAAGTATTGGAGTTTCAGCTTCAACATCAGTCCTTCCAATGAATATTCAGGACTGATTTCCTTTAAGATGGACTGGTTGGATCTCCTTGCAGTCCAAAGGACTCTGAAGAGTCTTCTCTAACACCACAGTAAAAGCATCAGTTCTTTGGTGCTCGTTTTTCTTTGTAGTCCAAAGCTTATATCCATACATGAATATAGAAAAACTATAGCTTTGATGAGATAGACCTTTGTTGGCAAAGTAATGCCTCTGCTTTTTTATTTGCTGTCTAGGTTGCTCATAGCTTTCTTCCAAGGAGCAAGTGTCTTTTAATTTCATGGCAGCAGTCACCATCTGCAGTGAATTTAGAGCCCCAAAACTCAAAGCCTGCCACTGTTTCCACTGTTTTCCCATCTATTTGCCATGAAGTGATGGACTGAAATTCTCCTGTAACCCTATGGATAAACTTTGGAAGGATGATGAACAGCATGGATTTAAATCATAGAACTGTTCAGTAGTTACTCGCTGAGATAATGCTAGGCACAGGTAGCATAGAACAATATATACTTACAGTTTTCCCTAATTTTAACTTCTGGCACTCACACGAGAATATGGAAAATAAGAATCTGCTTGGCAGAGACAATCTCCAAAGAGCTATTTGACTATTCCTGAACCTTCATTGAAGACATGGAAACTCACTATATAATTACCTATTTCTATCCTCCAAATTTAATTAGTCATTTTTAGATACATTTGCTCTTTGGGTATCTTCAGTTCAGTTCAGTTCAGTTCAATTACTCAGTCATGTCCGACTCTTTGCGACCCTATGAATCACAGCACGCCAGGCCTCCCTGTCCATCACTAACTCCCAGAGTTCACTCAAACTCACGTCCATTGAGTCAGTGATGCCATCCAGCCATCTCATCCTTGGTCATCCCTTTCTCCTCCTACCCCCAATCCCTCCCAGAATCAGAATCTTTTCCAATGAGTCAAGTCTTCACATGAGGTGGCCAAAGTACTGGAGTTTCAGCTTGATCATCATTCCTTCCAAAGAAATCCCAGGGTTGATCTCCTTCAGAATGGACTGGTTGGATCTCCTTGCAGTCCAAGGGACTCTCAAGAGTCTTCTCCAACACCACAGTTCAAAAGCATCACTTCTTCAGCACCCAGCTTTCTTCATAGTCCAATGCTCACATCCATACATGACCACTGGAAAAATCATAGCCTGGACTAGATGAACCTTTGTTGGCAAAGTAATGTATTTGCTTTTGAATATGCTATCTAGGTTGGTCATAACTTTCCTTCCAAGGAGTAAGCATCTCTTAATTTCATGGCTACAATCACCATATGCAGTGATTTTGGAGCCCCCCAAAATAAAGTTTGAAATTGTTTCCACTGTTTCCTCATCTATTTTCCATGGAGTGATGGGGCCAGATGCCATGATCTTAGCTTTCTGAAAGTTGAGCTTTAAGCCAACTTTTTCAGTCTCCTCTTTGACTTTCCTCAAGAGGCTTTCTAGATACTCTTCACTTTCTGCCATAAGGGTGGTGTCTGCATATCTGAGGTTATTGTTATTTCTCCCGGCAATCTTGATTCCAGCTTGTGTTTCTTCCAGCCCAGCTTTTCTCATGATGTACACTGCATGTAAGTTAAATAAGCAGGGTGACAATATACAGCACTGATGTACTCCTTTTCCTATTTGTAACCAGTCTGTTGTTCCATGTCCAGTTCTAACTGTTGCTTCCTGACTTGCATATAGGTTTCTCAAGAGACAGGTCAGGTGGTCTGATATTCCCATCCCTTTCAGAATTTTCAGCAGTTTATTGTGATGCACACAGTCAAAGGCTTTTTCATAGTCAATAAAACAGATATAGATGTTTTCCTGGAACTCTCTTGCTTTTTCCATGTTCCAGCGGATGTTGGCAATTTGATCTCTGTTTCCTCTGCCTTTTCTAAAACCAGCTTGAACATCTGGAAGTTTGATATCCTATATAATCCCATTTCAAAATATCTCATACTTTCTAAATCCTCACTTTTACACTTTTTTTCTGCTCTCCATAAAAATTGAGAAATAAATTATATACATTTATAATTGTAAAATGTAGACATATAGTTTATTTTATATACCTATTTAATGATATATCATAGCTATGAATATTTTCTGAATATAACATGAAAAATTATATATGAAAAGTTAACTCCTTGCTTTTCTCTATCTCCTTTTATAGTAGCAGGAATTCCAATTATGGAGTTTGTTTTAATTTTCTTGCCTTTTTTTTTTGTTTGTTTATTTTAAACAGTGGGTTGAATTTGAAACGGAAAGAAGTAGAAGGGGAGAACATGCAAGGCTCATTGAACAGTTTAAGATCTTTAGGACTGCTGGCTAAAATTTAGTTATATAGCATCTAGTCTACTAGCTACATAGTAGCTGGAGCTACATATTTCACGATGTTTTCAGTCTTCTTTCTGACAGCGATCTTACATATTTAAAACCCTAATTTATCAGGACCTCCCTTGTTGTCCAGTTGTTAGGACTCTGCACTTCTAACACAGGGGCCACCAGTTTGATCCCTGGTTTGGGAACTGGGATCTCATATGCCATGTGGCACAGCCAAAAAGCAAAACAAAACCTGATTTATCAACTTGACAAAACTTTATCAAAACCTGATTTATCAGCAAAACAAACCTGGTTTTCCTGAGCTCCTGACATTACTTCCATTTTTCTGCTATATTCTAAGTCAATTCAGTCAACTGGTTTTTGTCTCTTATCTAGTTGCTGTAAGGAAGGTTTTTCCTTACCACTTACACAAAGCCGTGATTATTAATTCTTTCTCAGCAATTTATCAGGACTGTCTGAATTGTATAATAAAGGTATATTTCCATGTGATATGCTTATATACATAAGCATGCACACTTTTTTAAGGGTAAAGGAGAAATGCATTACACCAAACCATATTAATTTCTTTTTTTAAATTTAATTTAATTTTTTATTTTTATTTATTATTATTATTATTTTTTTTACTTTACAATACTGTATTGGTTTTGCCATACGTTGACATGAATCTAAGTAACTAACTATTAGCCAGCATGGTAACAAGTGATTTGGGGTTTCAGTTCTGTTCAGTTGCTCAGTTCTGTCCGACTCTTTGTGACCTCATGGACTGCAGCATGCCAGGGTACCCTGTCCATCACCAACTCCTATTCTTGGGTTTGGGGTCTAGCTAGATGTAACATATTCAGAGTTCTCCAAAAATAAGGGGACACACAAGATATAGAATTTTCCCAGGAATACAAAACTAATTATCATATTCTCAGTCATGTTATGCTTTCCTCTGCCTGCTATGCCTACCTCCAGTTCTTTAGATATAATACTGTTCCTGGAAGAAGCTGATTAACTTTCTAAGATGACACAAAGTAGGTTTGTCCACTATTTTTTGTTGTTTTCATGTAATTTTGCATGCATAAGTTTCTCTGCTGAGCATTATGGCTTCTCTCATGTGGCAAAAGGAATGGTGAAGATGCAGAGACTGTGTTGTTTATTAAAAGGAAAACCATGGTGAAACTATGTTACATTATTCTAATATATATGATAATGTGTATATATCACATATATAACATATCATTACAGGCATTCTAATATGTATATAAAATTAGTTTCAGGAGAATTAGCACATACATAAAAAATATGCATTGGTGTTACTGATACTTTTGTTTTGTTACTTTTGGGTTCATTCATAATAATATCCCACTTACCATTTCTTTCAGTTTACATGTGACACTACTCCTGGATCACATGAACATAATACTTAATGTCAGTTATGAAAAAATAGAAGATCCCATCCCTGGTTTAAGAAATGGAGCTTTGGGTATAAAGTGAAACTCCATTAAAGATACAAAGGACACAATTGTGGAGATGCCAAAAGTTATGGTTCAGAGTCTACCACATACTGAGTAATTTGGGAACAGATACAGGATGTGAGATGGCTTCCTAGGTGGCTCAGTGGTAAAGATTCTGCCTACTAAGGCAGGAGCCACAGGAAATGTCGGTTCAGTCCTGAGCATATACACACACAGGATGTTGAGCCACTAGCAATGTGAGAAATCATAGAACTCATAGGCATGCTGGACCAAAGAGCGCCTTTCTTTCTTGGGTCTAATATGGCTTTAATAAGCAGCACATGCATTTTTACTGCATCCATGTGTCTTAAAAGTGTGGTCCAATTTTGCACTTGTCAAGTCATCAATTCATCCTTTAACCACAATCTTGAATTGACCTTACTTCCTGGAAATATCGGTCAGATCATCAGTGCATAAAGTGTATTAATGTGAACACTTTCTGATTGGCATCAAATAACCAATGACTTGGTTATATTCCTTTGCTACAATGTGTGATCTCATTTTACTCTCATCATCCCCTCAAGGTCAGAGACCCATTGCCAGCTTAGAAATTGTTCAATAAATAAAAGAAGGATTTTACTTGCCTTGACTGAACCAATTTAACATCTGTAAACAGATAGTTTGAATGGATGCCCATTTTAGAGGAAAACCAACAATGTTTTGTGGGATTAAGCATTTTAATTTAGTTGATCATTAGGAACATATATGAGTATCAACATGAACTCTGGAAAAGAGTTTTTTAAAAGCTTTGAGTATATAGGATTTATAAAGTGATTTTTTATTTTATTTTATTTTCACTACCCATTCTCAAATAAGAAATTTACCGGCATTGCCCTATCTTCAGGGAAAATATCAGGGCAGCTAGTCAATGACTGCTAGCTTTCCAGGCCAGAAGTAATTCTATAGCAATTGTCTGAATGTTTGGAATAGCAGAGGATGGACGGCAGATTCATTGCTGGGAAATATAATCTCTGTAATGGCCTTTGTCACACTTTGCAGCATATAAAACATCCCTGAGAGACAAATATGACTCACTTAGTTTGCAGCTAGCTCTTTAGGGTCCATCCGTCTTCACAGATGTGTCAGTAAAGACACTAAAGTCATGGTGGAGTGTGTTCTTCAGGGAAGTTTCATTTACTCTTTAATGCAACAACCATTTATAAAATACAGCTGGAAAAAACAGTCATTTCAAAGAAACTCATCAGTGGTAATACCATCCTATTCAGAAAGCCTGTACAAATGAACCAAGCCAAAGCAGATTTAACGTCCTCAGAGATGTCTTCCACTGTTTATCCCCTTTAGGCATAGGACAGGAATCACAAAGCTAATGTTATTTTCACTGCTCTGATGCCATGAATGATATGCTCTTACTAGAGGGCCTACCTCTAGTTATCCCACTCAGACCTTTAATAAGCCAGAATGACTATGCAGCTCTTGACACCTATATTTTCTGTGTTGCATCATAATTATCTTATTGGGAAACAGACATAAGAAGAACAAATTTGGTTAAGGAAACAAATGTTTTCTCTTGTATCTGTATTTGTGTTTGTGTGTGTGCACATGCATGTGCTTGTGTTCAAAGCAAGGTCACTGTTTAGAGAGAAAAAAAAATACTCATCTATTAAAACAAAAAATAATGATGGGAAAATGAACGTCTATTTCCATTAAAAAACCAAGTATGGTTCCTTAACAAGAAATGACACAATTGGAGGACTTTTCTATGTCTTCTTTAATTAGGTTTCATAAGAACTTAAATAGCTAAAGTAACAGAAGAATAGTTTTTTTTGGTTTTTTTTTTTCCTCTTTGTGAAGGGCTTCCTTCAATGGGAAATCTGAACTTACTAGGAAAATGTGACTATAGCAATACACTTTTACTCATCCCCATGCTTATCTTAGATCCTGCTAAGAACCTCAGTTTTTATACTACCTCCCCTGATATGCTTTCCTACCTGCCATGTTTTTTAACCTTGTTCTCATAAATGTTCTTGTGTAAGGACATTGACCTAATATTGTAATAGTAAAATAAAGGATAAAATAATTATATGCCAAGTGTCAGTAGCTACTGGTGACTTAGAACACTGTAGATGATCTTAAAGAATTTTGGCAATATCAGGATACTTAACCACTATCACCAGAAAAGTGGTTAAGTAATAGTTTTTAGAAACTGATGTAGATTTAATAAAAGACACTATTATTGTATTTTATATATTTGCATTTGTAAAAGTCAATGAGAGCAAAAGTTTAGGATTAGTGGACACATGTTCCAGAAAATCATCTATTTCTGCTTTATTGACTATGCCAAAGCCTTTGACTGTGTGCATCACAATAAATTCTGGAAAATTCTGAAAGAGATGGGAATACCAGACCACCTGGCCTGCCTCTTGAGAAACCTGCATGCAGGTCAAGAAGAAACAGTTAGAACTGGACATGGAACAACAGACTGGTTACAAATAGGAAAAGGAGTACATCAGTGCTGTATATTGTCACCCTGCTTATTTAACTTATATGCAGAGTACATCATGAGAAACGCTGGGATGGAAGAAGCACAAGCTGGAATCAAGATTGCCGGGAGAAATATCAATAACCTCAGATATGCAGATGACACCATCCTTATGGCAGAAAGTGAAGAACTAAAAAGCCTTTTGATGAAAATGAAAGAGAGTGAAAAAGTTGGCTTAAAGCTCAGCGTTCAGAAAACGAAGATCATGGCACCCATTCCCATCATTTCATGGCAAATAGATGGGGAAACAATGGAAACAGTGGCTGACTTTATTTTGAGGGGCTCCAAAATCACTGCAGATGGTGATTGCAGCCATGAAATTGAAAGTTGCTTACTCCTTGGAAGGAAAATTATGAGCAACCTAGATAGAATATTCAAAAGCAGAGACATTACTTTGTCAACAAAGGTCCATCTAGTCAAGGCTATGGTTTTCCAGTAGTCATGTATGGATATGAGATTTAGACTATAAAGAGAGCTGAGTGCTGAAGAAGTGATGCTTTTGAACTGTAGTGTTGGAGAAGACTCTTGAGAGTCCCTTGGACTGCAAGAGGATCAAAACAGTCCATCCTAAAGGAGATCAGTCCCGGGTGTTCATTGGAAGGACTGATGTTGAAGCTGAAACTCCAATACTTTGGTCACCTGATGTGAAGAGCTGACACATTTGAAAATAACCTGATGTTGGGAAAGATTGAAGGCAGGAGGAGAAGGAAATGACAGAGGATGAGATGATTAAATGGGCATTACTGACTCAATGGACATGAGTTTGGGTGAACTCTGGGAGTTGGTGATGGACAGGGAGGACTGAGTGCTGTGGTTCATGGAGTCGCAAAGTGTTGGACACAGCTGAGAGACTGAACTGAACTGAACTATTACCTATAGAATGGATAAGTTATAACAAGTTCCTACTGTATAGCATAGGAAACTATATTCAATATCCTGTGATAAACTATAATGAAAAAGAATATGAAAGTAATGTATATATAGGTGTGATGATAATTTTACTATACAGCAGAAATTAATAAAACATTATAAATAAACTATAGTTGAATAAAATAAGTTAAAAAAATAATAACAAAGACAGAGAATGACTCACCACAGTTTAAGGGGTACTGATTTGAAGGTACACAATGAAGCTTTCTGGATTGTTTAAATTTTTATGCAATTGAGGTTGGATGATGGCCACATAAACACATGTATTTGTGAACATTTACTGAGTTATACATTTGCAATTTGTGTACCTATGCTCATAATACGTTTTTTTAAAAGATGAAATTAAAAAACACGTATTATGAATTGATTCTCGTTTTTCCTTGGGCAGGGAGTCTTAGTGCTTATTCTTGCCTGACTCCATGAACAGGCCACATTCATTCTCAGAATTATAATCTAAGTGCCTTATTAAGGGCTCAAACGTGATACTTCTGTTTGGGAAAGTTTCCCTCATTAACTGATGATGAAGAAACTGGAATTATTAAATCTCAAAAGGACTCTTACCTAAATGAATCCTTTGGCACATATCTCTAAATCTAAAAGCCACCATCTTAGTTTTGAGTGCTCTTGAATACCTTTGGGTATCCAGTGGATAAAGATACTTACTCTCTTTGAGCCAGTATGCTACAGCCCTAAAAGGAATGCCATTGAAATTCACGTGTAACCCAAGCTGCTGCCACTTATCCAGGAGACCATTATGTGTGCCAGCATACTGTAAGACTTTTGTTTCTTTGTTTTAAATAGAAAAAGCTCTTTCCATCTGGATTCTTTCCTAAAAATTCAGTTCTTAAACTACATAGCTCTGCATGTGTATAAACAAACATATACACCAACAGCAAATGTGTAATTTCTTTCTTGGTTTTTCAAGTTCCTGATACATTATTGCAAATAGACTAATCTGGAATTGAGTCAGAAAGTACATTTGAATAAAATCAAATTTAACTCCATTTTAAAGCATGGTTGGGTTTTATGTGCAAATGCAATGGTGATTACCTAGAAAAAAGTAACTTTGTAGTTTCAGCTGATGTTCTATCCCCAGTTTCCCCTTAGCAAATTTGCAGATACTGCATGGGTAAGATGAGATGCCCAAAACACCTCAGAAAATAATCAATTATTAAGACATATTTATTGTTACTAACTCTGGGATTATTTGAGGGCAGAAGGAAAAGAGGGCATCAGAGGATGAGATGGCTAGATGGTGTCACCGGTGCAATGAACATGAACTTGGGCAAACTGGGAGATGGTGAGGGATAGGGAGGTCTGGCATGCTGCAATCCATGGGGTCGCAAAAAGTCCAACACAACTAGCAGATTGAACAGTTGTTGAAATAATTCAACATAAGCAGTTAGGAGTGTTAAACTGCCTCATTTCCCTACATTGGAAGGAGGCCCAAGTGATGAACTAATCCAGATTAAGTCTAAGTGAGCACTTTTGTCTAAAAAAAAAAAAAAAGGAATTAGAAATTAAGAACATAGGATCTTGGCTTTACATTTGAGGATCTAAATGAAAATTAGATGCTGCTAGTGGTATAGAATCCATCTGCCAATGTAGGAGACATAAGAAATGTGGGTTCGATCCCAGAGTTGGGAAGATCCCCTGGAGGAGGGCTTGGCAACTCATTCTGGTCTTCTTGCCTAGAGAATCCCATGGACAGAGGAGCCTAGCAGGCCATTGTCCACAGGACTGCAAAGAGCTGGACACGACTGAAATGACTTAACACAACCAAATGCAAATTAGAGGCGACTATGCATAAGTGTGCAGCTATGTCTGACTCTTTGCAACACCATGGACTGCAGCCCACCAGGCTCCTCTGTCCATGGAATTTTCCAGGCAAGAATACTGGAGTGGGTTGCCATTTGTTACTCTGGAGGATCTTTCCCACTCAGGGATTGAAACCATGTCTCCTGTATTAGCAGGCAAATTCTTTACCACTGCACCACTTGGGAAGTCCCAGAGGGGACTGCATTTTGGCCTTGTATTCCCACTGGGTGCTTACTAATTAAAGTCTATAGTCAACAGTGTGGATGTTGGGAGACACTTCTCCATAGGTCTGTTGTATTCCAGTCTGCTTTGTGGTTAAACATCAAGTGCAAGCCAAAGATGTGTCTTTGTCAAGGCCATAATTATATTTGTGATGAACAAACCAGAGAACTGCGGTGATGTCTCTTCAGAAAAAAAGAACAAACTTACTAACAGGCTTCTATAAAGCAGTGGATTCCCAAAGATCAATGTTCTCTTGCAATACAACCCACTGTATTTTCAGGCATATATTTAGACCAGTGACCCTCACCTTGGGGGTGGGGAGGGGGAGATTTTTTCCTCAGGGGCATTTGGAAATATCTTCAGACATTTACTGTGATAATATTTGGAATGTGTGTGTGCGTGTGTGTGTGTTGGTCACTCAGTTGTGTCTGCCTCTTTGCGACCCCATAGACTGTAGCCTTCCAGGCTCCTCTGTCCACTGAATTTCTCAGGCAAGAATATTGGAGTGGGTAGCCATTCGTTTCTCCAGGGATCTTCCAAACTCAGGGGTTGAACCCATTTCCCCCACATTGCAGGCAGACTCTTTACTCTCTGAGGAACCAACGAAGCTTAATGTTTGGAGTATATGTACATATACATACATACATACATATATATATATATATATATATATATATATATATATATATATATATGATAAATGTCCTTTTTATCATAGGGGACTGGAATGCAAAAGTAGGCAGTCAAGAGATACCTGAAGTAACAGGCAAGTTTGACCTTGAAGTACAAAATTAAGCAGGGCAAAAGCTAACAAAGTTTTGCCAAGAGAACACACTGGTCATAGAAAATACCCTCTTCCAGCAACATACGGGACAACAACTCTATACATGGAAACCACAAGATGGTTAATACTTACATCAGAATAATTATATTCTTTGTAGCCAAAGATGGAAAAGATCTATACAGTCAGCAAAAACAAGACAAGGAGCTGACTGTGGTTCAGATCATGAACTCCTTATTGCAAAATTCAGACTTAACTTGAAGAAAGTAGGAAAAACCACTAGGCCAATCACGTATGACCTAAATCAAATCCCTTATGATTATACAGTGGAAGTGACAAACAGTTTCAAGGGATTAGATATGACAGACAGAGTGCCAGAAGAACTGTAGACAGAGGTTCATAATATTGC